>NC_092727.1:68984275-69660449 GCF_047496885.1 Scyliorhinus torazame
GCTGGATTTACGGTGTCCAGGCTGGCTTTACGGTGTCCAGGCTGGCTTTACGGTGTCCAGGCTGGCTTTACGGTGTGCAAGCTGGCTTTACGGTGTACATGCTGGGTTTACGGTGTCCAGGCTGGGTTTACGGTGTCCAGGCTGGCTTTACGGTGTACATGCTGGGTTTACGGTGTGCAAGCTGGCTTTACGGTGTCCAGGCTGGCTTTACGGTGTCCAGGCTGGCTTTACGGTGTCCAGGCTGGCTTTACGGTGTCCAGGCTGGCTTTACGGTGTCCAGGCTGGCTTTACGGTGTCCAGGCTGGCTTTACGGTGTGCAGGCTGGGTTTACGGTGTGCAGGCTGGCTTTACGGTGTCCAGGCTGGGTTTACGGTGTCCAGGCTGGGTTTACGGTGTCCAGGCTGACTTTACGGTGTACATGCTGGCTTTACGGTGTCCAGGCTGGGTTTACGGTGTCCAGGCTGGCTTTATGGTGTACATGCTGGCTTTACGGTGTCAAGGCTGGCTTTACGGTGTCACGGCTGGCTTTACGATGTCAAGGCTGGCTTTACGGTGTCCAGGCTGGGTTTACGGTGTCCAGGCTGGCTTTACGGTGTACATGCTGGCTTTACGGTGTCCAGGCTGGGTTTACGGTGTCAAGGCTGGCTTTACGGTGTCAAGGCTGGCTTTACGGTGTCACGGCTGGCTTTACGATGTCAAGGCTGACTTTACGGTGTCAAGGTTGGCTTTACGGTGTCAAGGCTGACTTTACGATGTCAAGGCTGACTTTACGGTGTCAAGGCTGGCGTTACGGTGACAAGGCTGGCTTTATGGTGTCCAGGCTGGGTTTACGGTGTCAAGGCTGGCTTTACGGTGTCAAGGCTGGCTTTACGGTGTACATGCTGGGTTTCCGGTGTCGAGACTGGCTTTACGGTGTCAAGGCTGGCTTGACGGTTGTTTTGTTACCTGTGTGGTAAGTAACTCGTGCTACTTAATCCTCGATTGATGGTGAGGTCTTCTCAATCTCGATGAAGAAGATTCAAACTCGTCCAGTAACAACAAAGGTTTATTGAGTAACTATAGCAACAAGTGCATGAGTTCTTCACTTTAACTTTGACACTAGTGATAAGGTTAACAAGATCTAACTACAGTAACTATACAAAACTCCACTGGCCATCTGAACTATTCTGTTATTGTCCTGATCACAGTGCACCCGAGAGAGAGAGAGAGAGAGAGAGGCTGAGGGAGACACAATGTGGTTGCTTTTTATTACTCATTAACCCCTTGTGTACATGCACATATAGAGATCACTACAGCGGCGCCAAGACTGGCTTTACGGTGTACAGACTGGCTTTAAGGTGTCCAGGCTGGGTTTACAGTGTCCCGGCTGGGTTTACAGTGACAAGGCTGGCGTTACGGTGTCAAGGCTGGCTTTACATTGTCAAGGCTGGCTTTACGGTGTCCCGGCTGGCTTTACGGTGTACATGCTGGGTTTACGGTGTCCCGGCTGGCTTTACGGTGTACATGCTGGGTTTACGGTGTCGAGGCTGGCTTTACGGTGTCGAGGCTGGCTTTACAGTGTCCCGGCTGGTTTACGGTGTCAAGGCTGGCTTGACGGTGTCAAGGCTGGCTTTACAGTGTCCCGGCTGGGTTTACAGTGACAAGGCTGGCGTTACGGTGTCAAGGCTGGCTTTACGGTGTCCAGGCTGGCTTTACGGTGTCCAGGCTGGCTTTACAGTGTCCCGGCTGGGTTTACGGTGTCAAGGCTGGCGTTACGGTGTCAAGGCTGGCGTTACGGTGTCAAGGCTGACTTTACGGTGTCCCGGCTGGCTTTACGGTGTACATGCTGGGTTTACGGTGTCGAGGCTGGCTTTACGGTGTCGAGGCTGGCTTTACAGTGTCCCGGCTGGGTTTACGGTGTCAAGGCTGGCTTGACGGTGTCAAGGCTGGCGTTACGGTGTCAAGGCTGGCGTTACGGTGTCGAGGCTAGCGTTACGGTGTCCAGGCTGGCTTTACGGTGTCCAAGCTGGCTTTACGGTGTCCAGGCTGGCTTTACGGTGTCCAGGCTGGCTTTACGGTGTCCAGGCTGGCTTTACGATGTCAAGGCTGGCTTTACGGTGTCAAGGCTGGCATTACGGTGTTAAGGCTGGGTTTACGGTGTCAAGGCTGGCATGGTGGTTGTTTTGTTACCTGTGTGGTAGGTAACTCGTGCTACTCAATCCTCGATTGATGGTGAGGTCTTCTCAATCTCAATGAAGAAGATTCAAACTCTTCAAGTAACAACAAAGGTTTATTGAGTAACTATAGCAACAAGTGCATGAGTTCTTTACTTTAACTTTGACACTAGTGATAAGGTTAACAAGATCTAACTACAGTAACTATACGTAACTCCACTGGCCATCTGAACTATTCTGTTATTGTCCTGATCACAGTGCACCCGAGAGAGAGAGAGAGAGGGGCTGAGGGAGACACAATGTGGTTGCTTTTTATACCCCTGTTGGTCCGGCCCTCTAGTGGTCATGTGGTGCTGCTGATTACACATTAACCCCTTGTGTACATGCACATATAGAGATCACTACAACGGCGTCAAGGCTGGCTTTCCGGTGTCCAGGCTGGATTTACGGTGTCCAGGCTGGCTTTACGGTGTCCAGGCTGGCTTTACGGTGTCCAGGCTGGCTTTACCGTGTCAAGGCTGACTTTACATTGTCAAGGCTGGCTTTACCGTGTCCCGGCTGGCTTTACGGTGTACATGCTGGCTTTACGGTGTCGAGGCTGGCTTTACGGTGTCGAGGCTGGCTTTACGGTGTCGAGGCTGGCTTTACGGTGTCCAGGCTGGCTTTACGGTGTGCAGGCTGGCTTTACGGTGTACATGCTGGCTTTACGGTGTCCAGGCTGGCTTTACGGTGTCCAGGCTGGCTTTACGGTGTCCAGGCTGGCTTTACGGTGTCAAGGCTGGCTTTACAATGACAAGGCTGGCATTACGGTGTCAAGGCTGGGTTTACGGTGTCAAGGCTGGCTTGACGGTGTCCAGGCTGGCGTTACGGTGTCAAGGCTGGCATGATGGTTGTTTTGTTACCTGTGTGGTAAGTAACTCGTGCTACTCAATCCTTGGTTGATGGTGAGGTCTTCTCAATCTCAATGAAGAAGATTCAAACTCGTCCAGTAACAACAAAGGTTTATTGAGTAACTATAGCAACAAGTGCATGAGTTCTTTACTTTAACTTTGACACTAGTGATAAGGTTAACAAGATCTAACTACAGTAACTATACGTAACTCCACTGGCCATCTGAACTATTCTGTTATTGTCCTGATCACAGTGCACCCGAGAGAGAGAGAGAGAGGGGCTGAGGGAGACACAATGTGGTTGCTTTTTATACCCCTGTTGGTCCGGCCCTCTAGTGGCTTTACGGTGTCAAGGCTGGTTTTACTGTGTTGATGTACCATCAACGACCACGAGACGAAATGGTGGAACTATTGAGGCTATATTGCCTCCTGCAGCTGGAACCAGAATGGAAGCAGCGCAGGAGAGCATACACTTTTATACAGCGCCTGCTGGGAGGAGCCAGCAGGCTGGGGTTTACTTTATTAACTGTAGTACAGTGGCAGTACCGAAATACACGTAGTGTGAGACCAGTGGTGTTCACCACATTCACCCCCTGTTTAAAAAAAGTCCAGCGGGGATGAAAACAACGTTCCAGGTTGAGTCTGTCGGGGGCTCTGACCCTCCGCTGCGATCGCCTCAGTGCTGGTTGTGGTGTGGGGGCCGATGTGGTCACCTGCGACTCCGGGAGCGTGTTGTCCTCTCCTTCGTCACCCAACAGTGGATCCGGTGAGGGGACGGATGCTGCTGGGGTGGGGGCTGCGGTGATGGTCGCTGGGGGGAGGGTTAACAGCGCAGGGGCGGGGGAGGCAATCGGAGGGGGAGGGGATGGTACCAGGTCGAGGGTGGTGGTGGTTGTGGATGGGGAACCAGCGGGTGCCAGGTCCCGGAGGGAGACTGTGTCCTGTCGCCCGTCATGGTGTGCCATGTGGGTTTGCATGGAGGAGGAGGACTTTTTCGACCAAGGGGTCCGACTTATGGCTCCGCACATGCTTCCGGAGGAGGACGGGCGCAGGAACTGTCAGCCAGGTTGGGAGTGAGACCCCGGAGGTGGACGTCCTAGGGAAGGCAAACACACGTTCGTGAGGGGTCTCATTAGTTGCGGTGCAGCGGAGCGATCGGATGGAGCGGGGCGCGTCGGGGAGGACCTCCTGCCAGCAGGAGACCGGGAGATTCCTAGACCCAAGGGCCAGCAGGACGGCCTTCCAGACCGTCCCGTTCTCCCTCTCCACCTGCCCGTCTCCCCGGGGGTTGTAGCTGGTCGTCCTGCTCGAGGCGATGCCCTTGCTGAGCAGGAACTGACGCAGCTCATCACTCATGAAAGAGGATCCCCAGTCACTGTGGATGTAGGTGGGGAAACCGAACAAGGTGAAGATGCTGTGTAGGGCCTTGATGACTGTGGCAGACGTCATGTTGGGGCATGGGATGGCGAAAGGGAAATGGGAGTACTCATCAATGATATTGAGAAAGTACACGTTGCGGTCAGTGGAGGGGAGGGGCCCTTTGAAGTCCATGCTGAGGCGCTCAAAGGGGTGGGAGGCCTTCACCAGATGCGCTCTGTCCGGCCGGTAAAGTGCAGCTTCCACTCCGCGCAGACTTGGCAGTCCCTGGTCACGGTCCTGACCTCCTCGATGGAGTAGGGCAGGTTACGGGCCTTGATAAAATGGAAGAACCGGGTGACCCCCCGGTTGGCAGAGATCATTGTGGAGAGCCCGGAGTCGGTCCACTTGCGCGCTGGCACATGTACCGCGCGGGATAGGGCATCTGGGGGTTCATTGAGCTTCCTGGGGCGATACAAGATCTCGTAGTTATAGCTGGAGTGCTCGATCCTCCACCTCAAGATCTTGTCGTTCTTGATCTTGCCCCGCTGTGTATTGTTAAACATGAAGGCAACCAACCATTGGTCAGTGAGGAGAGTGAATCTCCTGCCGGCCAGGTAATGCCACCAATGTCGCACAGCTTCCACAATGGCTTGGGCCTCCTTTTTGACAGACGAGAGCCGAATTTCGGAGGCATGGAGGGTGCGGGAAAAGAAAGCCACGGGTCTGCCCGCCTGGTTGAGGGTGGCGGCCAGAGCTACGTCTGATGCATCGCTCTCCACCTGAAAGGGGAGGGTCTCGTCGACCGCGTGCATCGTGGCTTTGGCGATGTCCGCCTTGATGTGGTTGAAGGTCCGGCGGGCCTCAGCCGTCAGGGGAAAAACTGTGGACTTGATGAGTGGGCGGGCCTTGTCCGCATAATTAGGGACCCACTGGGCGTAATATGAGAAGAACCACAGGCATCGTTTCAGGGCCTTGGGGCAGTGGGGGAGGGGGAGTTCCAGGAGGGGGCGCATGCGGTCAGGGTCGGGCCCTAGGACTCCATTTTCCACAACGTGGCCAAGAATGGCTAAGCGAGTGGGTGCGGAAAATGCATTTCTCCTTATTATAGGTGAGGTTAAGGAGTTTGGCGGTATGGAGGAATTTCTGGAGATTCGCATCGTGGTCCTGCTGGTCATGGCCGCAGATGGTGACATTATCTATGTACGGGAATGTGGCCTGCAGCCCGTACTGGTCAACCATTCGGTCCATCTCTCGCTGGAAGACCGAGACCCCATTGGTGACACCGAAGGGAACTCGAAGGAAGTGATAGAGGCGGCCATCTGCTTCGAATGCAGTGTATTGGCGGTCCTCCGGGCGGATGGGTTGCTGGTGGTAGGCGAACTTCAAGTCAACTGTGGAGAAGACTCGATACTGCGCAATCTGATTGACCATGTCAGATATGCGTGGGAGGGGGTACGCATCGAGCTGAGTGTACCGGTTGATGGTCTGACTGTAGTCGATGGCCAACCGGTGCTTCTCCCCAGTCTTAACGACCACCACTTGAGCTCTCCAGGGGCTGTTACTTGCCTCAATGACCCCCCTCCCGCTGAAGCCGTTGGACTTCCGACCTGATAAAGGTCCTTTCCTGTGCACTGTACCGTCTGCTCCTCGTGGCAACGGGCTTACAGTCCGGGGTGAGGTTTGCGAAAAGAGAGGGCGGATCGACCTTAAAGGTCGTGAGGCCACAGACGGTGAGAGGGGGCAGGGGTCCGCCGAACTTCAGAATAAGGCTCTGGAGGTGGCACTGAAAATCGAGACCTAGTAGCAGGGCAGCGCAGAGATGGGGGAGGACATAGAGCCTGAAGTTGCTGTACTCTATGCCCTGGACGGAGAGGGTCGCGACGCAGTATCCCCGGATTTGTACGGAATGGGATCCGGAGGCCAGGGAGGTTTTCTGGGTGACAGGGAGGACCGGGAGGGAGCAATGCCTTAACGTAGCAGGGTGGATGAAACTCTGTGCTCCTGGAGTTGATGGGGAAGGTTGATCCGTACAGTCGTCGTAGCGGTCGCGAGGTTGCAGGTTCGAGACTGATCAAGGGTGATGGAAGCGAGCTGCGGAAGATGTTGGGAGTTGTTGGGCTGATCGGCGGTGGCGGAGGTATCGGCGGGCCGCGAACGGCCAGGCGAGCAGGGGTCCTACCGCGGTCCAAGATGGCGCCGAAGATGGCGGCGCCCACGGGGCACACATGGTGGGCAACATCCAAGATGGCAGCGCCCACGGGCCGCACGTGGCGGGCGGTGGCGAAGATGGCGGTGCCCATGAATCGCACGTGGGGGAGCAGCGATGTTGGGCCTGGAAACGGCAGCGACTGATCGGGCCTGGCAAACAGAGACGAAATGGCCCTTCTTGCCACACCCATTGCAGGGCAGCGTGATCTGGGCAGCGTGGTCTGGGGTGCTTGTTCTGGCCACAAAAATAGCATTTGGGGCCTCCGGAGTTAGCTGGCTGCCGCGCGTCGCAGGCTTGCGGCGTATGGTCGGAACATGGTGGGGCCCAGGATGCCCACGAGGGTGCCGCGCGGTCGGAGGTGTAGGACTCTAGATTGCCGGAGGCCACTTCTCGGGAGTTAGTGAACTATGCAGTCTCTGTAAGGTCGAGCGTACCCCCTTCCAATAAGCGCTGTCGACGTAATTGGGCTTAATGCCCGTGACATAGGCGTCTCTGATCAGCAGTTCGGTGTGTTGGACTGCCGACACTGCCTGGCAATTACAGTTCCTACCAAGTATCCGCAGAGCACGCAAGAAATCGTCCTGAGACTCCCCCGGGAGTTGCCGTCTCGTGGCCAGGAGGTGCCTGGCGAACACCTGATTAACAGTCTTTTTTTAAAAATATATTTTATTCAAATTTTTTTCGGCCAAACAAAACAGTACAAAAATTTTTCCCTTTTTACAACAATAAAACAATATAAATAATAGTGACCTTTTTTTAACAAATAAATAAATAATATATAAACTAAATGGCAACTGCCGTAACAAAATATTAACTCTCCCAAATAATAAAGTCAAACAAGCCAATATACATATCCAAGTAAAAATATCCATACAAAAACACCCCTGAGGACCCCCCCGAGCCCCCCCCACCCCCCCCCCCCCCCCCCGCCCGGGTTGCTGCTGCTACTTTCCCAGTTCCTTTATCGTTCTGCGAGATAGCCAATGAACGGTTGCCACCGCCTGGTGAACCCTTGAGCCGAACCTCTTAGTGCAAACTTTATCCGTTCCAGTTTTATAAACCCTGCCATGTCGTTTATCCAGGCCTCCACGCCCGGGGGTTGAGCTTTCTTCCACATTAACAATATCCTTCGCCGGGCTACTAGGGACGCAAAGGCCAAAACATCAGCCTCTCTCACCTCCTGCACTCCCGGCTCTTCTGCAACCCCGAATATAGCCAACCCCCAGCTTGGCTCGACCCGGACCCCCACCACCTTCGAAAGCACATTTGCCACCCCCACCCAGAACCCATGCAGTGCCGAGCATGACCAAAACATGTGGGTGTGATTCGCTGGGCTTCTCGCGCATCTCCCGCACCTATCCTCTACCCTGAAAAATTTACTGAGCCTTGCTCCGGTCATGTGCGCCCTGTGCAAGACCTTGAATTGTATCCGGGTAAGCCTGGCACACGAGGACAAAGAGTTTACCCTACGTAGGGCATCTGCCCACAGCCCCTCTTCGATCTCTTCCCCCAGCTCTTCTTCCCATTTTCCCTTCAGCTCATCCACCATGATCTCCCCCTCGTCTCTCATTTCCCTGTATATATCTGACACCCTACCATCCCCCACCCATGCCTCCAAAATCACTCTATCCTGAATCTCCTGCGTTGGGTGCTGCGGAAATTCCCTCACCTGTTGCCTCACCAAAGCCCTCAATTGCATATACCGAAATGCATTCCCCTGGGGCAACCCGTATTTTTCCGTCAGCGCTCCCAGACTCGCAAACGTCCCGTCTAGGAACAGATCCCTCAGTTGCACAATCCCTGCTCTCTGCCATGTTCTAAATCCCTCATCTATTCTCCCCGGGACAAACCTATGATTATTCCTTATCAGGGACCGCACCGAGACACCCGTCATTCCCTTATGCCATCTCCACTGCCCCCAAATTTTCAGCGTTGCTACCACCACTGGACTTGTGGTGTATTTCTTCGGGGAGAACGGCATCGGCGCCGGCGCCAGTGCTTGTAGACTGGTTCCTTTACAGGACGCCATTTCCAGTCTCTTCCACGCCGCTCCCTCCCCTTCTACCATCCATTTACACACCATTGAGATATTGGCGGCCCAATAATAATCACTTAAGCTTGGCAGTGCCAGTCCCCCCCTATCCCTGCTACCCTGCAAAAAACCCCTCCTCACTCTCGGGGTCTTCCCAGCCCACACAAAGCTCATAACACTCTTCTCAATTTTTTTGAAAAAAGCCCTCGTAACCATCACCGGGAGGCACTGGAACACAAAAAGAAATCTCGGGAGGACTACCATTTTGACCGCCTGCACCCTACCCACCAGTGACAGGGACACCATGTCCCATCTCTTAAAATCCTTCTCCATCTGTTCCACCAATCGTGTTAAATTAAGCCTATGTAGGGTTCCCCAGCTCCTGGCTATCTGGATCCCTAAGTACCGGAAATCTCTTATTACCCTCCTCAGCGGTAAATCATCTATTCCCCTGCTCTGCTCCCCCGGATGCACCACGAACAACTCACTCTTCCCCATATTCAATTTGTACCCCGAAAATTCCCCAAACTCCCTGAGTGTCCGCATTATCTCAGGCATCCCCTCCACTGGGTCCGCAACATACAGCAATAGATCATCTGCATACAATGATACCCGGTGTTCTTCTCCTCCCCTGAGTACTCCCCTCCACTTCCTAGAGCCCCTCAGTGCTATGGCCAGCGGCTCAATTGCCAATGCAAACAGTAACGGGGACAGGGGACACCCCTGTCTTGTCCCTCTATAAAGACGGAAGTAGTCGGACCTCTGCCTGTTCGTGATCACACTTGCCACCGGGGCCCTATATAGCAGCTGTACCCATCCAATAAACCCCTCTCCAAAACCAAATCTCCTCAACACTTCCCATAGGTAGTCCCACTCCACTCTGTCAAATGCTTTCTCAGCATCCATCGCCGCCACTATCTCCGCCTCCCCCTCCGGCGGGGGCATCATCATCACCCCTAGCAGCCTCCGTATATTCGTGTTCAGCTGTCTCCCCTTAACGAACCCAGTTTGATCCTCGTGGACCACCCCCGGGACACAATCCTCTATTCCTTGTCGCCATCACCTTGGCCAGGAGCTTAGCATCCACGTTCAGGAGAGAAATAGGCCTGTAAGACCCGCACTGCAGCGGGTCTTTTTCCTTCTTTAAGAGTAATGATATCGTCGCCTCCGACATAGTCGGGGGCAACTTCCCCCTTTCCCTGGCCTCATTAAAGGTTCTCGTCAAAAGCGGGGCCAGTAGGTCCATGTATTCCCTATAAAATTCCACCGGGAACCCATCCGGTCCCGGGGCCTTCCCCGCCTGCATGCTCCCAATCCCCTTTACCACCTCCTCCACCTCAATCCATGCTCCCAGTCCCGCCCTCTCCTGCTCCTCCACCTTCGGGAATTCCAGCCGATCTAGGAAATGCATCGTTCCCTCCTTCCCTTCCGGGGGCTGAGCCTTATACAGCCTCTCGTAGAATGCCTTAAACACCCCGTTCACCCTCTCCGCTCCCCGTTCCATCTCACCTTCCTCATCCCTCACCCCACCTATCTCCCTCGCCGCTCCCCTCTTCCTTAGTTGTTGGGCCAGTAACCGGCTCGCCTTCTCTCCATACTCATACTGTACTCCCTGTGCCCTCCTCCACTGTGCTTCTGCCTTGCCCGTGGTCAGCAGGTCAAATTCCACATGTAGCCTTTTTCTTTCCCTGTACAGTCCCTCCTCCGGAGCCTCTGCATATTGCCTGTCTACCCTCCGAAGTTCTCTCAACAGTCGCTCCCTTTCTTTACTCTCTTGCTTCCTTTTATGGGCCCTTATGGATATCAGTTCCCCTCTGACCACCGCCTTCAGCGCCTCCCAGACCACTCCCACCTGGACCTCTCCGTTATCATTAATCTCCAGGTACCTTTTGATACACCCCCTCACACTTAGACATACCCCCTCATCCGCCAACAACCCCATATCCAATCTCCAGAGTGGGTGCTGCTCCTTTTCCTCTCCTATCTCCAGATCTACCCAATGTGGAGCGTGGTCTGAAATGGCTATGGCCATGCACTCCGTCCCTGTCACCTTCGGAATCAGTGCCCTTCCCAGGACAAACAAGTCTATCCGTGAATACACCTTGTGAACATGGGAGAAAAATGAAAACTCCTTACTCCTAGGCCTAATAAATCTCCAGGGGTCTACTCCTCCCATCTGCTCCATGAAGTCCTTAAGCACCTTGGCCGCTGCCGGCCTCCTCCCGGTCTTAGACCTAGACCAGTCCAGCCCTGGATCAAGCACCGCATTGAAGTCTCCCCCCATTACCAGCTTTCCCGCCTCCAGGTCCGGGATACGCCCCAGCATACGCTTCATGAAGTTTGCATCATCCCAGTTCTGGGCGTATACGTTCACCAGAACGCCTTCTGTGTGCAATCTGCCACTCACCATCACGTATCTACCCCCACTGTCCGCCACTATGGTCTTTGCCTCAAACTGTACCCGTTTCCCCACTAAGATAGCCACCCCCCTATTCTTCGCACCTAAGCCCGAATGGAACACCTGCCCCACCCATCCTTTACGTAGTCTGACCTGATCTGCCAGTTTCAAGTGCGTCTCCTGCAACATAACCACATCTGCCTTTAAGTTCTTTAGGTGTGCGAGTAGCCGTGCCCTTTTAATCGGCCCATTCAGCCCTCTCACGTTCCACGTGATCAGCCGGGTTGGGGGGCTCTTTACCCCCCACCCCCCCATGTCGACTAGCCATCCCCTTTTCTAACCCAGCTCCTCACCCGGTTCCCACGTACCCGTATAGCCCACCGACGGTGCTCTCCCGTCCCGACCACCCCGCCCCATAACAGCTTCCCCTTCCCCTTAGCAGCAGCAACCCAGTTAACTCCCCCCCCCCCCCGCCCCCCCCCCCCCACCTCCGTTAGATCCCTTTCTAGCGTAGTTGCACCCCCCATGTTGCTCCCAGAAGTCAGCAAACTCTGGCTGACCTCGGCTTCCCCCGTTTGTCCTCTGCCCCTCATTGTGCGAGGCCCCCTCCTTCCTGCGTCCCCGTTCCCGCCACAATTACCATAGCGCGGGAGCAAAGCCCGCGTTTCCCACTCGGCCCCGCCCCTGATGGCGCAGTTCCCCTCTCCTTCCCCTTTCCTTCCCACCGGCGCCCACAGTTCCCCATACTCCCCCCCCCCCCCCCCCCCCCCCCACGAGGGGAAAAGAGAACAGTTACAAAAAAAAATTCCCCCCCCCTTCCCCTTCCTCGTCCCACATAATCACCCCACCACTTTATTACAGAAGTTTTTTCTCTCGCCAGACTATTCCAGCTTCTCGTCCACAATGAATGCCACGCCTCTTCTGCCGTCTCAAAGTAGTGATGCTTCCCTTGGTGTGTGACCCACAATCTCGCCGGCTGCAACATTCCAAATTTAACCTTTAAGTGGAGCACCGCCTTGGCCCGGTTGAAACTTGCCCTCCTTCTCGCCACCTCCGCACTCCAATCCTGGTACACGCGGATCACCGCGTTCTCCCACCTGCAGCTCCGAGTTTTCTTCGCCCATCTTAGAACCATCTCTCTGTCATTGTAGCGGTGAAACCTCACCACTAAAGCTCGGGGTATTTCTCCAGCCTTTGGTCTTCGCGCCAGAACACGGTAAGCTCCCTCCACCTCCAAAGGGCCCGTCGGAGCCTCCGATCCCATTAGCGAGTGAAGCATCGTGCTCACATATGCCCCGACGTCCCTCGGGAAGACCCAAGACTCTTAAATTCTTCCTCCTCGAGTTATTCTCCAGGGCTTCCAACCTCTCCACACACCTTTTGTGCTGTGCCTCGTGCGTCTCTGTCTTTACCACCAGGCCCTGTATTTCATCCTCATTCTCCGCAGCCTTTGCCTTCACGGCCCGAAGCTCCAACTCCTGGGTCCTCTGCGCCTCCTTTAGCCCTTCAATTGCCTGTAGCATCGGGGCCAACACCTCCTTCTTCAGCCCACACAGCGCTGCAGGAACTCTTGTTGCTCCGGGCCCCATACCGGACAGCCACCTTCCGACGCCATCTTGCTTCGAGCTTCCCTTCCTTGCCGCTGCTCCAGTGGATCCACTGCAATCCGGCTGCTATCCTCTCCTTTATCCATATTTATCCGGGGGGATTCCCTCCTATTTCACCGCACAATGATTTTGGCCGTTAAAAATTGCCGTTGGGGCTCTTAATAAGAGCCCAAAAGTCCGTTTCAACGGGAGGTGCCGAAACGTGCAACTTAGCTGGTCATCGCCGCACCCGGAAGTCGCCCTGATTCACAGTCTTGATGTACGTCCTTTTAGTAGCGCCATCGCTTCCGTGTAGGTGGGCGCATCCCGAATGAGGGGGAAAACTTGTGGGCTCACCCGTGAGTAGAGGACCTGGAGCTTCTGCGGCTCTGAGAGGGCTTCTGTGGATGCTCCGAGATATCCTTCAAAGCAGTCTAGCCAGTGCTCGAACGTGGCTATGGCGTTGGCTGCGAGAGGGTTGAGCTCCAGGCGATCAGGCTTTATTAAGACGTTCATCTCTCAAATTCTAGTGCAATAAATTGATGTACCATCAATGACCACAACCACAAGACAAAATGGTGAAACTATTGAGGCTTTATTGCACAAGATGTTAAGCCTCCTGCAGCTGGAACCAGAATGGAAGCAGCACAGGAGAGCATACACTTTTATACATCACCTGCTGGGAGGAGTCAGCAGGCTGGGATTTACTGTGTTACCTGTAGTACAGTGGCAGTACCGTAATATACGTAGTGTGTGACCAGTGGTGTTTACCACAGGTGTCAAGGCTGGCTTTACAGTGTCAAGGCTGGCAGGCCATGTTAGATCTCAAACTGAGATCTCACTGACGCAAATCCCGCTTTGACCCTCACAAGAAATTTAACTGCCATTGCAGGATTTATGTTTGTGGCTAGACAAAGTAATCATTTGGCTTCTCTGCTATTTCTCTACTCCCCATTATAAATTCACCTGACTCTTTTAATGGACCTACATTTGTCTTCGCCAAAGGTTTCCTTTTTACATACCTGTAGAAGCTCTTACAGTCCATTTTTGTGTTTTTTTGCCAGATTGCATTCATATTCTATTCTCCCTTTCTTTATAGTTTCTTTGCCTTCCTTTGCTGTATTCTTTTAAAAAAAAACAATCCTCAGGTACACTATTATTTCTGGCTACTTTATAAGCCTTTTCTTTCAGTCTTATACAATCCTTAACTTCCTTTGTCAGGCACGGTTGACTGTTTTGGGTTTTTGCACCCTGAAGGAACGTATAGGTGCTGGACGCTATGTAGTAGTTCTTTGAAGACTATCCATTATCGATGCACAGTCAAACCTTTTAATGTATTTCCCCAATCTACCTCAGCTAATTATTCCCACATGTCTTCATAATTTCCTTTTTTCAATTTCAACACCCTGGCTCCAGATTGAACTTCTTCACTTTCAATATATGTAAATTCTATCATATTGTGGTCATTCATCCCTAAAGGTTATTTTATAACAAGGTTATTCATTATATTTATACATTACGTAATACTAGAGAGCCTGTACTTTCATTGGTTCCTCAACATACTGCTCTGGAAACTCATCCAGAACACATTCCAGAAGCTTGCACATAAATCATTCAGCATTAGGTTACAAAGTAATTCTATCAGAGAACCAGTCCAAATTGATCAGCTGCCCTATTGCAGTGTCTATGCTCCACATGAGCTCCTCTCACATCTCTTCATCTCATCCCATCAACATGATCTTAGAATCATGGAATTTTGCAGCACAGAACGAGGCCATTCGGCCCATCATATCTGCACCAGCTCCCGAAAGAGCTATCTAGCTAGTCCCATTCCCCGGCCCTATCTCCAAAACTCTCTAAATGCATCACTTTCAAATATATATCCAGCTCTCTTTTGAAACCTCCTATGGAATCCACCTCCACCACTCTCTCAGACAGCGCATTCCAAATCCAACAACTCTCTGAGTAAAGATGTTTCTCCTCATCTCACTCTGAGCTCTCTTGCTGACCATCTTGAAATTGTGACCCCTGGTCAGTGACATACCACCTAGTGGAAACAGAATATCCTTCTTTACCCTGTCAAAATTATTCATAATTTTGAACACCTCAACAAGGTCGCCTCTTAATCCTCTCTGCTCTAAGGAGAACATGCCCAATTTCTCCAATCTTGTATCTAAAATTCCTCATTCCTGATGTGATTCTAGTAAATCTCCTCTGCACTCTCCCCAGGGCTTTAACATCCTTCCTTAAATAAGGTGCCCAGAACTGAACACAATACTCCAAATGAGATCTGCCCAATGATTTGTAGAGGTGTAGTATCACTTCCTTGCTTTTATACTCTATGCCTCTATTTATAAACCCAGTGATGCTATAAGCCTTCTTAACAACTGTTTCATCTTGCCTGGTCACATTCAGAGAATTATGCACTTGAACCCCGAATTCTCTCTTTTCCTGTACTCCCCTCAAAGTTGTACTACTCACCCTGTCTTGTCTCCCCATATTTTTTCTCCCAAAAAGCATTACCCCACATTTTGCTGCATTGAAATTCATCTGCCAGGTGTCTGCTCATTTGGCCAACTTGTCAATGTCCCCCTGAAATCATGATGTGGAGATGCTGGCATTGGACTGAGGTGAGCACAGTAAGAAGTCTGACAACACCAGGTTAACGCCCAACAGGTTTGTTTTGAATCACTAGTTTTCGGAGCACTGCTCCTTCCTCAGGTGAATGAAGAGGTAAGTTTGCTAAACATGGGCGGGATTCTCTCAGCCCGGGGCCGGGCCGGAGAATCCCCATGCCGTGCGCCCGGACGCCGGCATGCGATTCCCAAATCGGCAACATTGGCGCCAGCGTGGTTAATGCTGCGCCAGTCGGGGGCCGCTCTACGCAGCTGGCCCGCCAATTTTCAGCCCAGGGTGGGCCGAGCGGCCGTCATAAAAACGGCGAGTCCCGCTGGCGCCATTCACACCTGCTCTCAGCCAGCGGGAACCCGGCATGGAAGGGTCGGGGGAGCGGTCTGTGGGGGGGAGGAGGGGTCCGACCCCCGGGGGGCCCTCCTATGTGGCCTGGCCCGCGATCGGGGCCCACCGATCATCAGGCCGGCCTCTCTGGCTGGGGGCCTCCTTCCTTCCACACCGGCCCCTGTAGTCCTGCGCCATGTTGCGTTGGGACCGGCGCGTTGAAGGAAGTCACTGCGCATGAGCGCGTTGGCGCCGGTGCCACTGCGCATGCGCGGATCCCACGGCGCCCATTTGACGCCGCGATCAACAGCTGGATCTCCGTGAACCACTCCAATACCCTGTAGGGGCCAGAATTGCTGATCCTGAGACCGCGTTGACGCCGTCGAGAAACGCGACGGCGTTTCCAACGGCGTCAACACTTAGCCTCAGGATCACAGAATCCCATCCCATATGTATAAAGACAAAGTCAAAGATGCAAGACCATACATTGAATGCAAGTCTTTGCAGGTAATTAAGTCTACAGGATAGGGTGGACAGTGAGAGACTTTTTCCTCGGATGGTGATGTCTCGCACGAGGGGACATAGCTTTAAATTGAGGGGAGATAGATATAGGACAGATGTCAGAGGTTCTTTACTCAGAGAGTAGTAAGGGCATGGAATGCCCTGCCTGCAACAGTAGTGGACTCGCCAACACTAAGGGCATTCAAATGGTCATTGGATAGATATATGGACGATATGGGAATAGTGTAGATGGGCTTTAGAGTGGTTTCACAGGTCGGCGCAATATCGAGGGCCGAAGGGCCTGTACTGCGCTGTAATTTTCTATGTACAGGTCCAGGTGGAGCAACTGGAGAGAGTCTCTGAAGTCATTCAGCGTCACCCTCACATTACTCTATTCTCCCCAGCTTAGTATCATCCGTAAATTTAGAGATTTTATCCTCGACACCCATCTTTAAATCAATTATATAAATCAGAAAAAGCAATGTTCTAATCCTTTCTCCCTCATCAGTTTATCCAGCTTCTCCCTAGTTGCGTTTATACCATTCACCTCAACCACTCCCTGTGGTCACAAGTTCCACATTTTCACAAGTTTCTTCTGAATTCCCTATTGTGCTTATCGCTGACTGTCTTATATTGATGCCCCTCAATTTTTGAGCGTGGTTTATATTCCAGTGGAATTTCCTTGGTATTGCAGAGGCTGATGAGTGAGTTGTCGGACATGGTGATCTACTGCCAGAGCACCCACTTCCACAGCTTTGACCAAACCTGGAGCAGGCAAGCTGCCCACGAGACATCCTCATTTGCTGAAACCAAGGCCAAGAAACTGATTGCAGAGAATGGTGAGCACTACTCTTTAACTAAAAGACTGTGATCCCCAAGGATGTCTGGCTTGAACTCGGGAGTCCTTTAAAAATGGCAGGCAGGTCCTGGTTCTTGGATTCCTGATCCCAGTCCCGGTTTCCTGACTTTCAAGAGTAGTTTTAAAGGGTGCGGGCTGTTTCCTGTCAAAAGTACACATCTTGGGCGTCATTCTCCGACCCCCCGCCGGGTCATTCTCCGACCCCGTTGGCCGCCGTGAATCCCGCCCCCGCCGAAGTCTCCGGTACCGGAGATTGGGCGGGGGCGGGAATCGGGCCGCGCCGGTTGGCGGGCCCCCCCCGCTCAATTCTCCGGCCCGGATGGGTCGAAGTCCCGCCCAGAAATTGCCTGTCCCGCCAGCGTAAATCAAAGCTGGTACTTACCGGCGGGACCAGGCGGCGTGGGCGGGCTCCGGGGTCCTGGGGGGGGCGCGGGGTGATCTGACCCCGGGGGGTGCCCCCACGGTGACCTGGCCCGCGATCGGGGCCCACCGATCCGCGGGCGAGCCTGTGCCGTGGGGGCACTCTTTCCCTTCTGCCTCCACAACGGTCTCCACCATGGCGGAGGAGGAAGTGACTCTCCCCACTGCGCATGCGCGGGAAACTGTCGGCGGCCGCTGACGCTCCCGCGCATGCGCCGCATTTCCGCGCCAGCTGGCGGGGCAACAAACGCCATTTCCGCCAGCTGGCGGGGCGGAAATCCCTCCGCCGTTGGCCTAGCCCCTCAATGTTGGGACTCGGCCCCCAAAGATGTGGAGCATTCCGCACCTTTGGGCCGGCGCGATGCCCGTCTGATTGGCGCCGTTTTTGGGGCCAGTCGGCGGACATCGCGCCATTGGGGGAGAATTTTGCCCAGAATCTCTACAGTGCAGAAGGAGGCCATTTAGCCCATTGAGTTACCACCGGCCCTTTGTCCACTCGTCCTACCACATAACCCCATAATCTAACCTGCACATCCCTGGACACTAAGGGGCAATTTAGCATGGCCAATCCTCCTAACCCACACATCTTTGGGAGGAAACCGGAGCAGCCGGAAGAAACCCACGCAGCACGGGGAGAATGTGCAAACTCCACACAGACAGTCACCCAAGGCTGGAATTGAACCCGGGTCCCTGGTGCTGCGAGGCAGCAGTGCTAACCACTGTGCCAATGTTCCGCCCCCATGCAGCATTCCCAACCTGGATGTCTGCATTGCAGGGGTAGGCATGTCCTACTCCACAATTTTTATATAGCTGGGCCAGGTTCATGGCTCTTCAGAGGAGTCATAAACCCTGGTCTGCATGAGGTGAACTGCAAAGATGCTCCTCATGCCAGGGTAAGGACCCTCACTCACCCACTCCCATGTTTCCCAACATCCCCTATGCCAAGCTATGGTACTGCCATGCCCATTGACTCACTATACACTGTATAGAACCAACGAGCCCTCTAGTAACAGTCCTCCTCTTCCTTAGGGTACCACGTCCTATGGGGCCATTGCCGACCATGAACTTCCATTCGATTGGTAAAATGGCTATGTTTGGCAATGTACTGCTGTAGTTTGATAGTGACAGTAGGATGGGTTGAATAAAACATTTTTAAGTCATTAATTTGTAATTTTCCATTATGTTTATAAAATATCATTTTATTACAAGCATTAGAAATGTCAATCATCCCGACCCTTCAAAGTATCACTAACAGAAACCAAAACCCTTGAAAGCACTCAACCTTGTGCAAATAAACATTGAGAAATTGACTGCAGAGATCCGCGAGCCTGATATTTTCTCTGGGGGCAACTATTACAACAAGACTGTGGATATCTGGGCTCTCAGTCGAAGCTCATTCTTTAGGCTGTGGAAAGAAAAGATAAATTTTCACTGACTTTTGGTACATTTTACGAGGTTGCATTCATGAGGGAAAGTCAATGAGGAAATTGTAAGAGACACAGAGGCCAGTCAGAGAGTTCATGCTTTTTGAAATCACAGAGTCATGTGGGAGTGGGGAGTAGGGGGCGGTGGTGATCGTATTCATCTGCCCTGATCTGCACAGTGGCTGTGGGTTGCATTGTAACTGAGTCAGGATGACTCGAGAGCCCTTGGAAAATGGAGGGTGGGCAATGAGTTGAGCATGCTGACCTCTGCACCTCAATTCCAGATGTGCAAACATCTAAAACATGAGTATTATGTCAAAAAATGTGTTTCGATAACTGTAGAGATATGGCGTGAGTCAGGGGTTACACTTTCCCAGAATGCATTGTATGCGATGAAACAGTTCCAGCTTACAACAGCTAAAGCCATTCTTTGCTTATGATGATTTCAAACATTAAATTTACCTTGTCCATTTATGCTTGTCTGAGGATTGTTTTCCTTTTGTTTTCGTTTTAGGGCCAACCTTCATCATTCACAACACTCTGCAGCTGTCCAAGGTCTACCCATTAGGTTCCAGGATTGATTCTTCCAACTTCAACCCGCAGGAGATGTGGAATGGGGGTTGCCAACTGGGTCAGACTCCCTCATACCTGCCCGTGTCATTCATGTGTTTCACAGGGTGGAAGTTTCCCCCAAAATGTCAAAATGTTAGGTTAAGTCAGAAAACTGATGTGTTTCTCCCCAGAGAAACAGGCAGGTTTCCCGACAAGACTCCCCACACTTTGCCATTTCTTTGAAGCGGGGCGTATTTTGCATCATCATTGTGCGGGGCGAACAAACATGGCGGCAAGCCCGGCTTCACAGCGATGGCGTCCCGAAGTCAAAGTAAATTAGAGATGCTCCCACCCCTCACAGACATCCAGATTCACCCCCCCCCACACACCCCCACACCCCACCCCCTCCACTGAGGACTTGCTCCCCCCTCACCAACTGAGTATAGATCGGCGGCATCAGGGCCCACCTAATGGGTCGCCCTAATAATGCCTGCCCCTTCAGGCCCTGCCCTCTTCAGGCCCTGCCCCTAGAAGTGCCAATCTGGCAGTGCCACCCAAAGCACTGTCCTGCCATGTACCCAACCAAGAAAATTCTCCTGAAGGAAGCAGAAATTTATTCTCCCCTTTCTGTCCTTTACGCTATTACTACTCCCAGTCCATATTAGGATATTTAAAGTTCTCCATTAAAACAATTTTAAAATCTTACTGATCTGTAATTTATCTGAAAATGTATTTATCTATATTTTTCCCCCTGGATGGTGGGAATATACCCAATAATACTGTGGTCCCTCTATTGTTTCCTAACACAAACCAGATACTGTTATTGATCTGTCCATAACATCCTCCCTCTCCAGCACTGTAAACGTCTCCTTGATCAATACTCCCCCCCCCCCCCCCCCCCCCCCCCCCCCGCTTGCTCTCCTTCCGTACCTTTCCTGAAGACCTTTCCTCCAGGGACATTTAATACCCACTCCTGCCCTTTTCCAGGCCAGATCTCCGTCTCTAAGTTACTATTTGTGCCTGTAGCTCACCAACCTTATTTAGTTTGTTTCTTCTGGACAACTTAATTTAGACCTTATTACACTCCCTCTGACTCTGACCCCCACCTGATACCTGACTATTTCTTACTCGAATGTGATCTGCCGCTCCCAATCCTTTGTTTACCTTGTTCGACTTTGTAATGTTACAACCTTGTAGATCTCCTATTTTCTTTCTCTGTCAGTCTGGCCTCAATAAAAGTTGAGACGGATTCGCACGTAAACAGAAGTTATTTATTTAGCTTGCAAGCTTTATCATCTTACAGAATGTAACAGGACGTCCTGCCTCTTACACTCCAGAAAACGACTGAACTAACAGACAAAGGAATCTCTGCAAAATCAGTTCAAATGGTATCAAGTTTCACATACTCGATGGACATAGGTCAGCCTAGGTCCCTCCTGACCTGTTTAATCCATTCTGATTGGCTCACTTCCAATCCCTTTCTCTGGCCCTTATCAATGCAGTCTCACTCTCATAGACACACCTCTTCCTGCTTTTTCCATGCGGTCCCAAATTCCTTTGTCCCTAACTAAAAGAATCAAAGTGGCTTATTTCTACATTACATTAACTAGTATCTCTAAAGTAACTATTTTATATCACATTCGTCATTCCCTCCTTTTATCATTCCATGATAACCGAACTATCCAATCTATAGCTACGATTCCTCATCTAAAAAGATTCGTCGCTGCATTTCCAATTCCTGTCTTAGCCCCCCTTCATCTGCTTCACCCTCATGGATTTTAACAGTTAAAATCTTTTTCTCGGTGATTGGGGCGGTGATCTGATCCAGTGCACCCCGCATTCTACCCATCACACATTTAAGGATGGCCAGGCCCACAAAGATGCAGCCGATAGCTACCACTAGATACATGGCCATATTTATCAACCAGTCCTTCCATCCCCCAAATCCCCAGTTACCCCAAGAGCCAGGATCCTGCATCCCGTCCAAGTGATCCCGTATGCGATCCATAAATTTAGTGATGTTAGCGGTCAAGTCTTGAACACCCATAATACACTTGCCCTGTACTATGGCGCATACCCCACCCTCACGGGCCAGAAGATAGTCAAGAGCATACCGGTTCTGCATTGCAAACAACCGTAGCTGAGACAACTCCTTAGTTATTGCCCCGAGGGCTCCCAAGGTTTCATTTCCCAAAAGGGTAAGGCCGCAAATAAAATAATTCCGATCACTAACAGCCAAGGAACCCCCCACACCTCCCAGTGTCAATACGCTCAGAATGCCCCACCCGGCTGAGTGGCCCCGGTTGGGTGCAAGAACCTGAGGTTTTTTCCAGTTCTCGCAAAATTCAGCAGAGACTGCCCTTGCCATCTGGGAAGGGTCGTTCTCCGTCCAATTCATGTTATTACATTTCACAGCAGTAACCACAGAAGGTGGTAGGCAATGCATTAACATAGCACAGTATTGAGGGGAATTCTGACCATTTTGATACAGCAAATCGCCTGACTGCCCCCGGTAGATTTCATTAAAACGCCCCAGAAATTCCTCTGGGTCTTCATTCTTCTTAGGTTTTAGGTCTAAGATAACAGAAAGATTTATGGGCCTTTGAAATGTGCTATTCAATGCATTTAAGATCTGTGTCCTTCTATCGTCGTCTAACGCATAGGCCTGCTGGAGTGCGGCATGACTAGCATAATTCAGGTGGTTAAGACAAGTGCGGTACTCTGCTGGGGTTAAAATCTGCTGAACTAGGGCCCAGAGGTCCCTTGAATCAGCTTGATAAATTGAGATAGTAGTTCTCAATGAATCCACAAAGGCAGCAGGAGATTTTTTTCTATCTGGGATTGTAGTCATAATAGCCATCATCTCACTGGGTGTCCATGGGAAGTAAACGTCTATTGTGGGGTTTGCAGCCGCCGTCCCTGGATCGGGGTTTCTCATCTTCCTAATCGGTAACTGTCTCCGAATGTCACCAGGGGGCACTCTAGGTATTTCCCCTGGTTGTTCCAAGACTTCAACGTCTCTCCCTGTCACTAGGGGGAGTTCTTTCTCTTCAACCGAAGTTGTTTCAGCTTTCTTTGTTCCCAACTCTTGTGATTTCTCCTTAGTTTGGGGAGACTGAGGTGATATGCTTAATTGTTTCTGGTGAGCTTCAAGCCCCTCTCTTGCTGTCCGAGATCTTGTCCTAGAGCGAACTGGGCTTGTGGGACAAAGTTCCTTTTGCTCTTTCGGTTGTGAAGTTGGTAAAACAGGACCCACACTATCACCCAAAAGGGCTTGAGTTTCTGGCATATTTGAAATCTGGGGAGCAATGGCTGGGTATATATTATTGTACTCTGGTGGTTCTGGAATGAGCGCAGACCATACTATGGGTGCAGACGGAATTTCTACTGACTTTTCCGACTTATTGAATTTTTCTTCTTCCGACAATTCAAGGCCAGCCATTGAACTACGTAGTTCACCTCTTGTGTGACCCGGGTCCTTCTTGTCTCTATTTGCTCTTTTTTTAAATGCACATTCCTTTTTCAAGATTTGTAATGTTTTTAGGTTACCCTGTTCACTAATTGAAATCCCCATTTTAAGTGCATTATCCTGCCAGCTGGACAACATAATCTTATCTTTTTCCTCTTGACAATATTGCCTCCATAATCCAATTAATTCTTTAGTTTTCATACTTTGATTTTTTTTCCATATCAGTCCCTGGATTTTCTTAACCATTTCTAGGTCTTTGGTTCCCCCTAGTGGCCATTCATCTCCCATTTTAGTTCTTAACTGTGCTGACAATTTTCTAAAGTCTTTAGCTTTGTCCGGATACTTATCACATAATATTTGCAGTGGCATGCCTGGATCATTTGTGCTATCCAAGGAATTTCCCATAATCTCAACTAGTCCTTGGAACTGCGTTTTTTCGCCACTACAATCCAAGGAAAATTCTTTAACTTAATCAACTATATTTTTAACACACAGACATATAGAGGTGAACCATTTGTTTCAATTTCAAATGTTACATCTACCCCTCATAACATAACCCAGCCAAATTAACTCTCAATTAAAGTTGAACCATTTATCTTAAATGTTACATCAACAATATAGCCTTCCCCAGCCGAATTAACTCACAATTAAAGTTGAACCATTTATCTTAAATGTTACATCAACAATATAGCCTTCCCCAGCCGAATTAACTCACAATTAAAGTGCTTATCCCCAGACTGACCTGTGATTTCGTCGAGGCGGTCTTTCTGTGCCAACCGCGAGTGACCAGACTAATCAGACGATGAGAAGAGGGGGAACAATCAATGCTGGTCGTTTTCCATTTCTACATTGAGGGCCCTTTGTTCCCCGTCCTCCTGTTCATAATCAGTCTAATTCTGATTTCGCAGTTGGAACAGGATCGCCCTGAGAAATCCCGGTTTTCGGCACCAAATGTAGATCTCCTATTTTCTTTCTCTGTCAGTCTGGCCTCAATAAAAGTTGAGACGGATTCGCACGTAAACAGAAGTTATTTATTTAGCTTGCAAGCTTTATCATCTTACAGAATGTAACAGGACGTCCTGCCTCTTACACTCCAGAAAACGACTGAACTAACAGACAAAGGAATCTCTGCAAAATCAGTTCAAATGGTATCAAGTTTCACATACTCGATGGACATAGGTCAGCCTAGGTCCCTCCTGACCTGTTTAATCCATTCTGATTGGCTCACTTCCAATCCCTTTCTCTGGCCCTTATCAATGCAGTCTCACTCTCATAGACACACCTCTTCCTGCTTTTTCCATGCGGTCCCAAATTCCTTTGTCCCTAACTAAAAGAATCAAAGTGGCTTATTTCTACATTACATTAACTAGTATCTCTAAAGTAACTATTTTATATCACATTCGTCAACCTGGGGCGAGATTCTCCGACCCCCCCCCCCCCGCCGGGTCGGAGAATCGCCGGGAGCTGGCATGAATCCCGCCCCCGCCGGTTGCCGAATTCTCCGGCACCGGAGATTCGGCGGGGGCGGGAATCGCGCCGCGCCGGTTGGCGTGCCCCCCCCCCCGCGATTCTCCGGCCCAGATGGGCCGAAGTCCCACCGCTAAAATGCCTGTCCCGCCGGCGTAGATTAAACCACCTACATTACCGGCTGGACAAGGTGGCGCGGGCGGGCTCCGGGGTCCTGGGGGCGGCGCGGGGCGATCTGGCCCCAGGGGGTGCCCCCACGGTGGCCTGGCCCGCGATCGGGGCCCACTGATCCGTGGGTGGGCCTGTACCGTGGGGGCACTCTTTCCCTTCCGCCATCACCACGGTCTCCACCATGGCGGAGGCGGAAGAGACTCCCTCCACTGCGCATGCGCGGGAATGCCGTCTGCGGCCGCTGACGCTCCCGCGCATGCGCCGCCCGGAGATGTAATTTCCGCGCCAGCTGGCAGGGCACCAAAGGCCTTTTCCGCTAGCTGGCGGGGCGGAAATTCATCCGGCGCTGGCCTAGCCCCTTAAGGTTGGGGCTCGGCCCCCAAAGACGCGGAGCATTCCGCACCTTTGGGGCGGCGCGATGCCCGACTGATTTGCGCCGTTTTGGGCGCCAGTCGGCGGACATCGCGCCGTTTCCGGAGAATTTCGCCCCTGGTTCCCATTCACCTGCCAAGCTTGTTTCAAACTTTCTTGCAAGGACATTGTTCTTACCTTTTGTTGAGGTGCAACCTGTATGGCCTGTATCGGTCTCACCCCTCCCAGATCTGGTCCAATATCCCAGGAATCCAATCCTTCCCATCTCTCCAGCCACAAACATACCTGCTTGATCTTCCTATTCAATATTCACTAGCACATGACACTGTGAGTAAGAAAAGTACAGCACAGGAACAGGCCCTTCGGCCCTCCAAGCCTACGCCGACCATGCTGCCCATCTAAACTAAAATCTTCCACACTTCCGGGGTCCGTATCCCTCTATTCCCATCCTATTCATGTATTTGTCTTATTCATATATTTCCCTTAAACGTCACTATCGTCCCTGCTTCCACCACCTCCTCCGGCAGCGAGTTCCAGGCACCCACTACCCTCTGTGTAAAAAAACTTGCCTCGTACTTCTCTTCTAAACCTTGCCCCTTGCACCTTAAACCTATGCCCCCTAGTAATTGACCCCTCTACCCTGGGAAAACGTCTCTGACTAGAAAATCTAGAGATTACCACCTTTACGGACCTGCTTACTAGTCTCCTTCCTAGCCCCTTAAAATTTACCTGCAGACCTCATCCTTCTTTCTCCCTATGCCATTGATACTGATATAGACCAGAACCTCTGGCTGACCACCAAGAGTTCTGCAGCCACTCAGTGTCATCCTTGACCCTGGTATTAAGGACGCAACATCCTATATTGCAATCACATCTGCAGTTGCAGAAACCCTTGCCTATTTCACTAACTATAGAATTCCTATCACTACTGATTTCCGATCTTCCTTCTGCCTCCAGTTGAACTAGTAGTGGACCTGCCTCTGGCTGCACTCTGCAGAGCAATCAGTCTTCAGAACTAAATATCTCTTGGAGAGTGAGATGCACATCAGTGACACCTCCACTATCTGCCTAATCTTCCTGGACTCCCTGGTGATCATCCAATCCCTCTCTGCCTGTACAATCTTAATCTGCGAAATGATTTACTCTAGAAATGTGCTATCTACATCACTCTCAGCCTCACGGATGCACCGCAGTGGAACAAACTGCTGCTCAATCTCTGAAAACTGGGGCCGAGCTTCTTCAGCTGATGGCATCTCCTCCACATGTGGTTGTCCAGTACAATAAAAACATCACAATCACAGAATAATACATCACAGAAGAGGCCCTTCAGCCCATCAAGTCTGCACTGGCGTATGAAAGACATCTGACCTGCCAACCTAATCCCATTTGCCAGCATTTGGCCCATAGCCTTGAACGTGCCAAGTGCTCATCCAGGTACTTTTTAAAGGATGTGAGGCCACCCACCTCTACCACCCTCCCAGGCCGTGCATTCCAGACCGTCACCACCCTCTGGGTGAAAAAGCTTTTCCTTAAATCCCCCCTGAACCTCCTGCCACTCACTTTGAACTTTGTCCACTCGTAACTGCACACAGAACTCCAGCTGTGGCCTCACCAAATTCTATACAACTCCAACATGGCCTTCCTGCTTTTGTAATCAATGCCTCGATTGATAAAGGCAAGAGCCCCATATGCCTTTTTCACCACCCTATCAACCTGCCCATCTGCCTTCAGAGACCTATGGGCAAACACGTCAAGGTCCCTTTGTTTCTTGGAACTTCCCAGTGTCAGGCCATTCATTGAATAATTCCTTGTCAAATTATTCCTTCCAAAGTGCATCACCTCACACTTTTCAGGGTTAAGTTCCATCAGCCACTTTTCTGCCCATTTGACAATCCCGTCTATATCTTCCTGTAACCCAAGACACTCAACCTCACTGTTAACCACCCAGGCAATCTTTGTGTCTTTGTGTAAACTCACTGATCCTAACCACTGCCCCCCCCCCAACCCCCACATAGTCATCTGTGTTGTTTATATGTTTATAGAAATGATGAATAATAGGGGACCCAGCACAGATCCCTGTGACACTGACTTCCAGTCACTAAAGCAGCTGTCTGGCATCACCCTCTGAATCCTACAGCTAAGCCAATTTTGAATCTACCGTATCCCGTATCAAGTTAGCCATGTGCATTTGCCTTCTTTATAAGTCTTCTATGTGGGACCTTGTCAAAGGCTTTACTGAAATCCATATAAACTACATCAATTTCACTACCCTCATGTCCACACCTGGTCACATGCTCAAAAAGGTTCCCCTACCACTGACGTGAGACTCATTGGTCTGTAGTTCCCTGGCTTATCTCTGCAACCTTTCTTAAATAATGGGACCACATTAACTGTTCTCCAGTCCTCTGGTATCTCCTCGTGGCCAGAGAGGAATTATAAAATTTGGGGCAGAGCCCCTGCAATCCCCTCCCTCACCTTCCACAGCATCCCGGGACACAATTCATCCAGACCTGGAAATTTGTCCACTTTTAAGCCTGCCAACACCACCAATAGCTTGTCACCCCCTATGCCAATTTGCTCAAGAATCTCACAGTCTCTATACCTGAATTCCATATCTAATGCCTCATTATCTTGGGTGAAGACAGATGTGAAATATTCATTCAAAATGCTGCTAATGCCCTCTGGCTCCACCCACTGATTTCCCCCTTGGTCCCCAATGGGCCCTACTCTTTCCCTGATTATCCTCTTCTCATTTATATACTTATAGAATATCCTGGGATGTACCCTACTTTTCTCAGCCAGAACTCTCTCATATCCCCTTTTTGCTCTCCTAATTGCTTTCTTAAGCTCCATCATTCATTTTCTGTACTCCACTAATGCTTCTGCTGATTTGCTCCCCTTGTACTTGCTAAAAGACTCTCTTTTCCTTATCATATCCTGAATGTTTCTGGCCATCCATGGTTCTCTGGGCTTGTTACTCCTTCCTATTATCCTGGAGGGAACATGTTGGGCCTGGACCCTTCCCATGCCTCCACTGCCTTTCTGTAGATTTCCCCACAAGTAACTCATTCCAACCTTCCTTGACCAGGTCCTGCCTTATTTTACTAAAATCGACTCTAACCCCAATCCAAAACCTTTTTTGCAACTTGTCTAATTCTTTGTCAATATCAAAGTTAAATTGTACCATGTCGTGGTCGCTGTCATTGAAATGCTGCCACACCAACACATGAATCACCCGCCCAGCTTAATTCCCCAGAATTAAGTTTAGCACTACACTGTCCCTTGTTGGACACTCTACATATTGAGCTAAAATGTTCTCCCTTAATTCTAAGCCCTTAACACAGTGACTATTCCAATTAATGTTGGGAAAGTTGAAATCACCTAATATGAATAACCTATTATTATCTTTACACACCTCTGCGAATTATGCATATATTTGTTCCTCAATATCCCGATGACTATCTGGGGGACTATAATAAACACCCAGCAATGTGGCTGTCTCTTTTTTATTCCTAAGCTCTACCCACAAAGCTTCATTTGATGCCCCTCCAATATATCATGTCTCCTTACTGCAGTGACTGACTCGTTTTTTTTTTAGAAAATATTTTATTGAGGCATTTATAATTTTAACATTTTAACATTCTAACAACAGAGCGGTCCTCTTCCCAAGTGCATCACCTCGCCTGCCTGGCCCACCTCATAATGAGTTCTTTGTCCAGGAACGTTGTAATCGTACCATCATCGCCCTCAGCGGCTCACCCCCCTGGGGCTTACGCATCAGTGCCCTGTGGGCCCAATCCACCTCCAACAGTCTATCAAACATACCTTCCCCAAGCAGCTTCTCCAACATCTTCCCCACATACGCACCAGCATCCGAACCTTTGATTCCCTCCGGCAGACCCACGATCCGAATGTTCTGCCTCCGAGAACGATTTTCTAGGTCCTCCACTTTGTCCAGCAGTCTCTTCTGCTGGTCACGCAGCATTCCAATCTCTGCTGCCACCGACTGTTCCTCCTGTTCCCTCGCCTGCGCCTCCAACCTCTGGATCGCCTGTTCCTGGGCTGCCAGTCTCGTCTCCACGTAGTCAACTCCCACCTTGATCAAGTCCACCACCCGGGCCAGGTGCTCCGCACTCTCCCTCCGCTGTTGGGTGAACTTCTCATTTAAGAAGCTCACCAACTGGTCCATCGACCACTGAGACGACTTAGTCCAACCCTGTTCGTCCTCCACCTCTGCAGGCGTTGTCCGCTCCTCACTCGCCACCACCACCTGGTTTGTTCTTTTCCGATTACCTCTGGGCCACAGCTCCAGAAGCTATGGGTCCCTTTCGTCTGTTCTTGCTTCTACTCCTTTCTTCTACAAAATTCCTGCAACAATCCGGCGTAAAGGCCACAACAAGATGAGCGTGAGCTGCCAAATGTGCGACCGCTCACTCCATGGTCACCATCGGAAGTCGTCAGTGACTGACTCGTTAATGAATAATGCAATGCCTCCTCCTCTTTTACCCCCTCCTCTGTATCACCTGAAGGTTCTATAGCCCAAGATGTTGAGCTGCCAATCCTGCCCCGCCCTCAACCACATCTCCGTAATGGTTACTATATCACCTGCTGGCAGTGTCAAGTTGCTCTGGTGGCACCAGCAGTGCCTGGAGGCCAACCACCTGGGGGCCTCTAATCCTGTGGGAGACTCCCCCCAAGTGCCATTCCGCTTGGTCCCCATTTGTGGAGCCCAGTACTGAACGGTGCTTGCCTAAAGTCTCCGAAGCGAAGAGGTTAGATCCCAACTTATCAGGTGTGCTGCATATTAGAGTGAGACTAGCTGTTCACTCTAATATGCAGATTTGCCAAATACTGATCCCGTCCATAAAGGGCAGGATCATGAGATTCTGTGAGGCGTGGCGAGCCGGGTAAATCATGGAAGTGGCCTCTCTCGGCATCTACCGGCTGTGTCGCACCCCCATTCGGGCAGAACATGTCCAGTAAATCACGCTGTATGTATTAATTACTTTAAATTATTAATGCTCAATCAAGCAGTTTACTTTTGCAGATTGATTGTTTATCTAGTTATTATCATTATTTAGCTTTAAGTTTTACACAATTCTGTGCTGTAAATTCTATGATTCTATGAACTCCTAGCTTACTGTGCAGACATGAAGCTGCAATCAATGAACCAACCAGTCACTTACCTGCTGTCTCTGATGTCACTCGCAGCTACAGTTCTAAATTTTGCCCACCCCCACCCTTCCCCCGCTCTCCCCAGCTTGCTCAGCCCCTGCTCTCCCTTCATGACTTCTCCCACTCTCCGTGTGGCTCCTCCTGCTTCCCTCCTGATCCCCACAGTACCATTTCACCCTCTGGACCTCTTGCAGCATCACTCTTGGGCTTTATTTTATCCTCAGTTACATCTCTCTTCACCAGCAATTGCTGCATTTGATGAGGCTGAACTCATTACCCCAGCATTTCCTGAAGCCATATTGCTGTTTAATTACCGCAAGCGAACTGGTTGTTCCACCGGAGCTATCATCAGGGGCGTCACTTTTATTGCTTTGTTCAAAGAGAATCTATAATTGTGGCGATTAGTTTTACTGTACAATGAAACATGTGTTTTATCAATGCTAGCACAGTGTGATGGAATTCTTCAGGCCTACATACCAGACATCACATCCACACCAAAGTTGATACATATCACATCAGTCATTTGTGTGGTAGGCCATACTTCCCAACAACTGCTGGATTGTATTAAACAGCAGGTTTGTTCCTCTGTTTGCAATAGGCAGAGTACTGGCCAGCTTGCCCTAACCAAACTCAAAACATTGACTGGAATTCTCCGGCCGTTGTGATTCTCGCAGAGCACTTCCATCTGTGGGTTTCCTGACGGCGTGGGGTAGCTTCAATGGGAAATTCCACTGACAAGTGGTGGGAATCTCGAATCCAAGCACCAGCGAACAGTACGCCGCCAAGGAACATGTAGTTGGGGGACCGGAGAATGTCGAATGTTAGATACAGTTCTGTGATTGGACAGCACTTGCTAACACCCAATTTAAGTTTCTCAGTTGAGCTCACAGTGTGGCTCACTTACACTTGCTAGATGTTACATATGTTCATACAGAGTGCCCTGCCCTCTGCAGGCAAAAGGAACATATCCAGGCATGAAATAAACATGGGGTACAACAGGCCCCTGGTGAATTCACCATGGCAACACCTTGGCCAATCAAAGCTGACTTGCCAACCAATCAACACTTTTCTATGCATTGGAAATTGTTGCTTCCTTTGAAATTTGCATTCCTACATCTGAACTGATGAGTGCAAGATGGAAAACTTCGACAGCGTGTCTCTTTTCTTTCAGCAATGCTAGCACAGTGTGGCACAGTATGGCTAGCATAGGGTTGCATGGTGGCACAGTGGTTAGGGGTAGCATAGCGGTTAGCACAGTTGCTTCACAGCTCCAGGGTCTCAGGTTTGATTCCCACTTGGGTCATTGTCTGTGCGGAGTCTGCAAATTCTCTTTGTATCTGCATGGGTTTCCTCCGGGTGCTCCGGTTTCCTCCCACAGTCCAAAGATGTACAGGTTAGGTGGATTGGCCATGCTAAATTGCCCTTAGTGTCCAAAAAGGTTAGGTGGGGTTACTGGGTTACAGGTGTGGGCTTATGTGGGATGCTATTTCTAAGGGCCGGTGCAGACTCGATGGGCTGAAAGACCTCCTTCTGCACTGTAAATTCTATGATAAATTCTATCATTCTATGACCCATGTCGATTCCAATCTTGGGTGACTGTGTGGAGTTTGCACGTTCTCCCCATGTCTACGTGAGTTTCCTCCGGGTGCTCCAGTTTCCTCCCACAGTCCAAAGATGTGCAGGCTACGTGGATTGGCCATGATAAATTGACCTTAGTGTCCAAATGTTAGGTGGGGTTACTGGGCTACGGGTTATGGTGGGGGCGTGTGCCTAGGTAGGGTGCTTTTTCAGTGGGTTGATGCAGACTCAATGGGCCGAATGGCCTCTTTCTGCACTGTGATTCTAACACTCGGTTCTGTTCCTCTAAGTGACTCTATATTTATTTCTTGTAGTGGCCCTGAATTTCCAAAAACCTGGAATGGAGATGGATTTAAACAAAGGGAAGTTTCGACAGAATGGCCATTCTGGATACATTCTAAAGCCTGATTTCATGAGGGACAGGTCGATTCAGTTTGACCCCTCACGGCCAATTTCAGGGTCAGGTCTCAACAGGAAGCAGCTGACCATCAAGGTAAGCTTATTTTAATATCAGTTTCCATAAACACTGAGCTGTGTGCGTTTGGGATAAATGAAAATCAGGAATAAAATTGAACATAGACTAGTTCAGACCATCTTTACCAAGCAAGCAGATGTTACTCAGGCCATGGTGACAGAGGAGGAAACTGTGACGAGAATGATAAGGAGGTAGTGGATAGATTGTTGGTACTGAAAGTCGACAAGGCACCAGGACCGGATGAAATGCATCCAAGGATATTGAAGGAAGTGAGAGTGGAAATTGCAGGGGCGCTGGACATAATCATCCAGCCTTCTCTTGATTCAGGGTAGGTGCCAGAGGATTGGAGAATTGTAAACAATACGCCTGTCATAACCCGCACGGGACTTATGAGGAGGCAATGAAAAAACCCGTGAGCCTCGCCGAATACAAGCTCCGACGTTAAAGGGGGCGGTGTACCCTAAACCATGTATAGTTAACTTCTGTATGAAGTCGGTCAGTTTGGGTATCGACAGGAGAGACCCGGCTTGGTTCTTTCGAGCTGTGCAAATAATAGTTATTGTTTATTTCCTTTTAACAACTCGGTGTGGGCGCCTTTGTGGTCTACTAAAGCACCCTTGTTCAAAAAAGGTTGTAAGAATAAGCCCAATAACTACAGACCAGTCAGATCAACTTCAGGATAGAATTAATGGTCACATGGGGTGACACTGCTGCCTCACAGCGCCAGTGATCCCGGTTTGGTTCCGGCCTTGGATGACGGTCTGTGTGGCGTTTGCACGTTCTCTCCGTGTCTGCATGGGTTTCCTCCGGGTGCTCCGGTTTCTTTCCACAGTCCAAAGATGTACAGGTTAGGTGGGGTTACAGGGTTGAGGAGTGTGGGGAAGTGGGCCTAGACAGGATGCTCTTTCAGAGGGTCAGTCTAGATTTGATGGACCGAACGGCCTCCTTCTGCAGCGTATTCCATGAATGGGAAAATGTGGGTTGATTATGAAGAGCTAGCATGGATTTCTAAAAGGGAAACCATGTTTAACTAACTTGCTAGTGTTTTTTCAGGAGGTAACAGAGAGTCGATGAGCGGAATGCTGTTGATGTGATGCACATTTCTAAAAGGCACTTGAAACAGTGCCACACAACCGACTTGTGAGAAAAGTTATAGCTCATGGAATAAAAGGGACAGTAGCAACATGGATACAAAATTGGCTAAATAAAGGAAGCAGAAAGTAAATTGCTAATAGAATCTTTTTGGTTTGGAGGAAGATTTGTAATGTTCCCCATGGGGTTGGTATGGTTTTTGTGATATATATTAATGACCTAGATCTTGGCCTGCTGGGGACGATTTCAAAGTTTGTGAATGACACAAACTTGGAAGTATTGTAAACTGTGAAGGTGACAGTGTAGAACTTCAAATGGACATAGACAAGATGGTGGAGTGGACAGATAGGTGGCAGATGAAGTTCAAGGCGAAGTGTAAAGAACATGGAGAGACAATATGAAATAAGGGGGTACAATTCGAATGGGGTTTCAGGAGAAGAGGTACCTGGGTGTATATGTCCACAGATCATTAGAAGTGGCAGGACAGGCGGAGAGAGCAGTTAATAAAGCAAATGGTTTCCTGGGTTTATTACTAGGGCATAGAGTACAGGAGCAAGGAAGTTATGATGAACTTATACAAGACACTAGTTAGACCTCAGCTAGAATATTGTGTACAGTGCTGGGTACTGCAGTACAGGAAGGATGTGAATACAGAGAGAGTGCAATGGAGGCTTAAATGAATGGTTCCAGGGATGAGAAACAGTTATGAGCTTAGATTGGAGAGGTTGGGACTGTTCTTCTTGGAGGAAGGCTAAAAGGAGATTTGATAGAGATGTTCAAAATATCACAGAGTAGATAGGGAGAAACTGTTCCCTCTCGTAAAAGGATCAAAAACGAGAGGGCACAGATTTAAAGTGATTTTCAAAAGAAGCAAAACCCTTTTCACACAATGAGTGTTTGGAGTCTGGAATGCACGGCGGTGTGGTGGTGGTGTCGATACAGGCTGGAGGCGGCATCCCATGTGGAATGCGCCATCGCACACCCTGAGGACCCAGCCACCCATCAGGCAGAGGAGGAACCCAGGGAGCACGCATGTCACCTTGTCTGGGGACATCAGGGAGTGCCCTTCATTAATAGGAAAGGGTTCCACTCCATTAGTGTTCAACTCATGTGCAATCACCACCCTCAGATCATGCATGTGTGTGCACGCTGTGGTGTTAGGTGTGCTGACACACAGATGAGCCAACACGGTTGTATATGGTACAACGCTATTTTATTCAAACTTACTATGTACAGTTTTGTCTTGACACTCTGCACGTGGGGGTTCCCTGCTTGTGATTTTGTAACAGCTCTTCTCTGTGTCTTTGTCCCCAGACCTACTGAACACCAGGTGTCGTGCTCGTGCTTTTTATGTGGTGGGTGTTCTTGTCTGTGATTGGTTGTGGTGTTGTGTGCTCTGATTTGCCTGTTGGTGTGTCCATCATGATGTGTGTGTTTGAATATCATGACATCCCCCCTTTTTACAAAGATATGTGCCTACGTGGTAATAAATATGATCGTGTCGTGAGTGCATCTAAGAGTGTGTGTGTGTCGTGTGCAGCATGTGCATATGACGGAACTATGTACATGGGGCGATGTCGGGTGCGTCACATGAACCAAGTTGTACCATAACATAACATAAATGCGAACGAGAGAAGAAAAAAAACTTGAACAGTTGTCCAGTCAGACGACATCTGGAACGATAAACAACAGGTTATCATGTAAAATTGTGCAACTTGTTAGACATATGAACGGTGTTATAAGTCCAGTCTAATGGGCTTGCGACGAGTTCGGGTTGACCGTCAGGGTGGCACACCACTCATCGGCTGGATTGATGGCATTGACCTTGTTGACATCGATGACGGAAACGCGGAAGGCATCCTGGTCATCTGCATCACTTAACTGGAAGTCTTGATGCGTGGGCTGGACGGTCCTGACTTGTCTGCGAGATTGTCGAGGATGTGCCGGATCCATGGGTTGAGCCGAACGACAGTGGGCAGCGTAGTGGCCCATCTTGCCACATCTGAGGCACTGTCGGTTTTTTGCAGGACATTGCCCTTTTAAATGTAGAGCTCCACAATTTCCGCACGTCATGACGTCACGGCGTTCGTTGCGCCACTGCGCATGCGCAGTGCGATCTTGCGGTGGGCGCGCCTGCGCAGTGCGTCCCTCGTTGTGGCCGTTATTTTTGGCGCGCACCTGCACGGGAGACCGCGAAAAGCGCGGGAAGCGGCCGCTGTCGTCCGGGCCGTGGGTCGGGAAGTAATCGACGGCCTGGATGCGTTCGACGTCGTGGGCGGCCTGGCTTGCCGATTCGACGGCTGGGGACCCCCTCCGTGCCAACTCGGACGCCTGAAATCGGGCAAAACGGCAGGTAGCATTTTCGTGGAGGACACAGGCTTCCACAGCAGACGCTAAGGTGAGGCTTTTTATTTTAAGAAGCTGCTGGCGTAGGCCACTAGAGGCAACGCCAAAAACAATCTGGTCCCTGATCATGGACTCTGTGGTGGTGCCATAACCGCAGGACTGCGCTAGAATCCGGAGGTGCGTCAAGAAGGGTTGAAAAAGCTCCTCCTTACCTTGCAGGCGTTGCTGAAAGAGGTATCTTTCAAAACTTTCATTTACTTCAACTTCAAAGTGCTGGTCCAGTTTGAGGATGACCGTGTCATATTTGGATTGGTTTTCGCCTTCTTCGAACACCAGTGAGTTGAAGACGTCGACAGCGTGCTGACCTGCGTAGAAGAGGAGCATTGCAATCTTCGTTTCATCCGAGGCACTCTGTTTTTCGGTGGCACGGATGTACAGGTCAAATCGCTGCCTGAAGAGCTTCCAATTGGTACCTAGGTTCCCGCGACTTGCAACGGCTGGGGTTTGTCGGTGCGGTCCATGTCCAGAATGGCAGGTTAGTAGGCAGGTATCGATCCACTCCTGTACCATGTGGTGTTGGGTGTTCTGACACACAGATGAGCCAACACGGTTGTATATGGTACAACGCTATTTTATTCAAACTTACTATGTACAGTTTTGTCTTGACACTCTGCACGTGGGGGTTCCCTGCTTGTGATTTTGTAACAGCTCTTCTCTGTGTCTTTGTCCCCAGACCTATTGAACACCAGGTGTCGTGCTCGTGCTTTTTATGTGGTGGGTGTTCTTGTCTGTGATTGGTTGTGGTGTTGTGTGCTCTGATTTGCCTGTTGGTGTGTCCATCATGATGTGTGTGTTTGAATATCATGACACACGCTTCCCAGGGACATAGAACATACAGTGCAGAAGGAGGCCATTCAGCCCATCGAGTCCGCACCGACCCACTTAAATCCTCACTTCCACCCTATCCCCGTAATCCAATAACCCCTCCTAACCTTTTTGGTCACTAAGGGCAATTTATCATGGCCAATCCACCTAACCTGCACCCGGAGGAAACCCACACAGACACGTGGAGAACGTGCAGACTCCGCACAGACAGTGACCCAGCGGGGAATCGAACCTGGGACCCTGGCACTGTGAAGCCACAGTGCTATCCACTTGTGTTACCGTACTGCCCTGGAAAGTTACATCCTGAGACATTCAGAGATCCCCAGTGACTTTGAGGATCACCCACGATGACGGATTGACTATTGGGGGTTAAAGAGTACCCGCTAGCATCCTGGCTGATTGCACCAGTGTGGAGGCCGGAGACCAAGGTGGAGACCCGCTTTAATGAGGCCCATGTGCCATCCAGCTATCATTGAACAGTGCTGATGCCTTGACCGCTCTGGTAGTGCCCTGCAGTACACCCCCCCCCCCCCCCCCCCCCCCCCGAGGATCTCAGGATCTCCCGCTTTGTGATGGTCTGCTGTGCACTCCACAACCTGCACAGCAATGGGACGACATGCTGGTGGAGGAGGAGGGACTTGCAGCTTCGTCTGAGGAGGACGAGACAGACCAGGCAGGGATGGTTCACAAGCACAGGGAGGAGCCGCAGGAAGAAGCGGAAGATGGAGGACAGATGGCGGAGAGGTTCCTGCATGTCATGGAGGCCCTCATAATAATAATCTTTATTCACAGAATTTACAGTGCAGAAGGAGGCCATTCGGCCCATCGAGTCTGCACCGGCTCTTGGAAAGGGCACCCTACCCAAGGTCAACACCTCCACCCTATCCCCATAACCCAGTAACCCCACCCAACATAAAGGGCAATTTTGGACACTAAGGACAATTTATCATGGCCAATCCACCTAACCTGTACATCTTTGGACTGTGGGAGGAAACCGGAGCACCCGGAGGAAACCCACGCACACACGGGGAGGATGTGCAGACTCTGCACAGACAGTGACCCAAGCTGGAATCGAACCTGGGACCCTGGAGCTGTGAAGAAATTGTGCTATCCACAATGCTACCGTGCTGCACGTAGGCTTACATTAACACTGAAATGAAGTTACTGTGAAAAGCCCCTAGTCTCCACACTCTGACACCTGTACGGGTACACTGAGGGGGAATTCAGAATGTCCAAATTACCTAAAGGCACATCTTTTGGGACTTGTGGGAGAAAGCCGGAGCACCAGGTTGTCCGTCAGCAAACTCCCTTACCCCCTCATTGCCCTCTATAAGTTCTATTCTATGACTCCTTCAATCGGCTATGCACTCGCCGGAATGCCACTGACACCTCCTCCTGAATCTCACGGCCATGTCCTAACATCTGCATAAGCTCTGGGATAACCTTATCAAGAGGCTTAGCATCTGAGTGGAACCCAGCTTAGCCCTGGGATCCAGTAGCCCCCCAATTGTTGTTTCCCTTGAATGCCCCTGCCTCCACCTGATGTCCATTAAAAATTGTGTGGTGCTCACCAGATTGTGCCTCAAAAACCTGTCCACTCATCTCACCCACCGAGATTTATGCCCCTGCACTGGTGGAAGGTAGGGGTGTTAGCTGTGAGGCCTCGATGATGATCTCCTCGGAGCTCCCCTCCGAGGTGCTCTCTTGGATAGCGGGGTGGGGGAGATGACTCTGGATGGTTCTACCAGATGGAGTTCCTGCGAGAGAATGGACATGTGGTCAGGGAGAGTGAAGGATCATTTTGTTTGATATGTTTGAACAACTCACTTGAGACAGGTTATCCGGGTGAAGGAGCTGTGGATCCTCACCTCTGGAATTCAAGGCCAACTTCGCTGTAGGTGTCTGCTGTCACTGTCAACCTCTCCAGGGCCCACTCCTCATAGTGGGTGAGGATTCAGATCTCTGGTACTCCATCCCCCGTCATGGCCCTTTCACACTGATAATGGGCTATCGTATCCTGCGGAGATAAAGAGAGGACACTGTAAGCTGCATGGTCGATGGATCGGGGAATCCCTGGCAGGTGGCATTTGTGGGCATCGCAACTGTTCATGAGTGGGTTGTGCAGGTGGGTGCCAGGGGCTGCTGAGGAACAAGCACAAAGATTAGATATGAGGAGGGAGCGGGTTGTCAGCCAGTGATTTGTGGGGGATTGGCAGTTGGGAATTTGATGGGTGGTAACTTACCCTTGCAGTTCGGTGGAGGTCGCAGGTCTTCTTCCAGCATTGTACGGCGGTCCTCCCGGCCCCCTGCCCCCACTGAGAGCTGCTGCTGCCACTACCTCCTAGGTGGTATTGGTGGCCCTGCTGCTGACCCTCCGTCTCCCTCGGGGGAACTGGAAGCCCCGTCTCACCTCCACAAGGTCCAGAAGCCTGGCCAGACCAGCATCGCCAAAGTGAGGAGCCGGTCTGCGCGTTGCAATGCTTGTGTGGACTGGGGGTGGGATTTACCGGCTATTCACGCTGGCAGGAAATTCCGTTCCCACGCCAATGCACGGGTTTCCCAACGATGAGGAGTGCTGTCAACGGGAAATCCCATTGACAATCGTGGGACCGATAGATTCCGCTGACAGGCTGCCTCTTCCACCATAAAACACGCGGCAGGTGGTGAGAAAATCCCGCCCTGGGAGTGAGTGGTGGGGGAGAGTTTAAAAGCAGCTCCCCCCGTTGTTAGCGGCGAGCTGTTGAGACGCGAGCCTGGCGAATCACGGGGCAGCATGGTAGCACATGTGGTGAGCACTGTGGCGTCACGGCTCCATGGTCCCAGGTTCGATTCCCAGCTGGGTCACTGTCTGTGCGGAGTCTGCACATTCTCCCCGTGTGTGCGTGGGTTTCCTCCGGGTGCTCCGGTTTCCTCCTACAGTCCAAAGACGTGCGGGTTCGGTGGATTGGCCATGCTAAATTGCCCTTAGTGTCCAAAAAGGTTAGGAGGGGTTATTGAGTTACGGGAATAGGGTGGAAATGAGGGCTTAAGTGGGTTGGTGCAGACTTGATGGGCTGAATGGCCTCCTTCTGCACTGTATGTTCTATGTTCAATCGCACCCAAAATGAAACTACGAAATGTTTCCGTTGAATCATGCCTAACATGTCTTAAAAAGGCCTGTACACTTACTCAGGGATCTGGGGGCTAGTCAGCTGGAGCTGGCCCCTAGTCAGATACCTGGAACAATACCACACACCGGGTATCGCAGCATAGAGGTTATGTTGCTGAACTGGTCATCTAGAAGCCCGCATGATTCAGAGATATGAGTTGAAATCCCATGCCAGCCGTTGGGGAATTTAAATTCAGTTAATTAACTAAATCGGAAATAAAAGAAGTAAGTCTCAGTAATGGCGACCATTAAACTACCAGATTGGTGTAAGAACCCATCTGGTTCACTGATGTCTCTTAGGGAAGGAAATCTGCTGTCCTTCCCCAGTCTGGCCTACATGTGACTTTAGACACAATGTGGTTGTCTCTTAGCTGCCCCGCTGACATGGCCCAGCAAGTCACTCAGTTGGACGAAATTGCTATGAATAAGTCCAATAGGAATAAAACCAGATGATACACCACCAACAGAAGCACAGGAGATGCCGAGATAAGACAACTTTAAAAAATCTTCCTTATTAATATCTGGGGACTTCTGTTGAAATTGGGAGACCTGTTCATAGTCATATTCATTGAATGATATCTCAATGTCCCAGACTCATCTTTCGCCATCTCTGCATACTTCTTCTCCCACCAGTTGAAGGAAGCTCCAAACATAATCCCATTCTCAATTATTGGGAAGCCCAGCATGACAGTACAAAAGACAAGGCTGAAGCATTGACAACTATCTTCAGCCAGAAGTGCTGTAATTATGAGCAGAGTGGCTCTGGGGACCCCAGACTGAACGTCATTGAGCAGGTTATTCTGAGTAAATGCTGTTTGATAGTACTGTCAATGTTTTTGTCCTGCTTTTTATGGACAGGACATACCTAGGGAATTTATTCATTAGGGTAGATGCCAGTGTTGATGAAAAATCTCACTCTCCTCCTGAGGTCCTCAGCATCACAAATGGTCTTCAACCATTTTGATTCTCTCCGCATGATAACAAGAAACAGGCACTGGGAACTGCAAAGGACCTGACAACATCCCAGCTGTAATTCTGAAGACATGTGCTGTCAAACTAGCCACACTACTGGCTAGGTTGTTCCATTATAGATACAACCGAGGACACTACCCTGAGGAACTCCTGTTGTGATGTCTTGGAACTGAGATGATTGACCTCCGACAACCACAACCATCTTATTTTGTGTTAGGTATGATAGCATCCAGCGGAGGATTTTCTCCCTGATGTCCATTGACTCCAGTTTTGCTAGGGCTCCTTGATGCCACACTCGGTCAAATGCTACCTTGCTGTCAAGGGCAGTCACTCTCACCTCACCTCTAAAGTTCAGCTCTTTCGTCCATGTTTGAACCAAGGCTGTAATGAGGTCAGGAGCTGAGTGACCCCGGCAGAACCCAGACTGAGCATGAGGGAGCAGGTTTTTGCTGAGTAAATGTCATTTAATAGCACTGTTGATGACTCCTTCCATCACTTTACTGGCAATCGAGAGTAGCCCTATGGTGTGGTATTGGCCAGATTGTATTTGTTCTGTTTCTTGTGTACAGGACATACCTGGGTAATTTTCCACATTGCCAGGTAGATGCCACTATTGTAGCTTGGCTAGGGGCGCAGCAAGTTCTGGAGAATAAGTGTTCAGGACTATTGCTGGAATATTGTCAGTGCCCATGGCCTTTGCCGTATCCAGGATCTTTAGCCTTTTCTTGATATCATGTGGAGTGAATCGTGTTGGCTGAAGACTGGCATTTGTGATGTTGGGGACTTCCGCCCGAGATGGATCATCCACTCAGCACCTCTAGCTGAAGATGGTTGCGAATGCTCCAGCCTCATCTCTTGCACTGAGGGTATCCTCAATGTGAAAACTGGACATTGTCTCCACAAGGAGAATGCAATGGTCACTCAGACTGATACTGTCAACCTATGTGGCAGGCAGTTTGGTTAGGATGAGGTCAAGTATGCGTTCCCCTCTTGTTGGTTCCCTTACCACCTGCCGTAGTCCCAGTCTAGAATCCACAGAATCCCTACAGTGCAGAAGAAAGCCATTTGGCCCATTGAGTCTGCACCGATCCTCCGAAAGAGAACCCTACCCAGGCCCACTCTCCCACCCTATCCCCGTAATCCCACCTAACTGCACATCTTTGAAATTAAGGGGCAATTTCATCGTGGCCAATTCACCTAATCTGTGCATCTTTGGACTGTGGAAGAAAATCGGAGCACCCAGTGGAAACCAACGCAGACACGGAGAAAACATGCAAACTCCACACAGACCGTTACCCAAGGCTGAAATTGAACCGGTATCACTGACGCTGTGATGCAGCAGTGCTAACCACTGTGCTACCATGCAGCTATGTAATTTAGGACTCGGCCAGCTAGGTCAGTAGTAGTGCTACTGAACCACTCTTGATGATGGACATTGAAGTCCCCCACCCAGAGTACATTCTGCGCTCTTGCTATCCTTAATGCTTCATCCAAGTGGTATTCAACAATGAGGTGTACTGATTTATCAGCTGAGGAGGGGACGGTACATGGTAATCAACAGGAGATTTTCTTGCTCACGTTTGACCTGAAGCCATGAGATTTTATGGGCTCCGGAGTCAATGTCCAGGACACCCAGGACAACTGCCTCCTGACTGTATACCACTCTGCCACCACCTCTGCTGGGTCTGTCCTGTCAGTGAGATAGGACATACCCAGGGATAGTTATGGTGGTGTCTGGGGCATTATCTGTGAGCTATGATTCCGCCGACAGGGCTGGGTTTCCCGTTTCTCGTGCACAGGTTGATGCCAGATGGTCCATCTGGTTTCATTCCTTTTTGTTTGTTTTTTAAAACGTATTTTATTTCAAACATGTATCAAAACAGGTTACTGCAAATAAACACCCTGGGAAACATACTTCCCAACAACCAACTATACAGTCTGTACAGATTTTTCACCTTTTTCACCTCCCCTCCCCCCATCACCCACCCCCTGCGACGAATAGCTCCTCAAACACAGTCACAAACGTCTCCCACCTTTTCTCAAACTCCCCTTAACTCATACTTTATCTTCTCCAAATGCAGGAAGTCGTACAGGTCACCCAGCCATGCCGCTACCTCCAGTGGCGATGCCGACCGCCACTCCAGCAAAATTCGCCGCCGTGCAATCAGAGAGGCGAAGGCCACGACATCGGCCTTCCTCCTCTCCATGAGCTCCGGCTTCTCTGAAACCCCAAAAATTGCCACCAAAGGGTCCGGGTCCACCACCTCCTCCACTATCCAGCTAAGGCCGTGGACACTCCCGCACAGAATCTTGCCAATTTTTCGCAACCCCAAAACATGTGCATGTGATTCGCTGGCCCCCGCCCACACCTCTCACACTCATCTGCTACCCCCGAAAGAACCCACTCATTCTTGCATGAGTCATATGCACCCTGTGCACCACCTTAAACTGTATCAGGCTCATCCTTGCACAAGAGGAGGTCCCGTTTACCCTTAACAGTGCCTCACTCCATACTCCCCAATTGATATCCATTCCCAACTCCGCTTCATTTCTTTTTGGAATTTGATTTGATTCGTTGTCATGGGTACTGTGGTACAGTGAATAGTATTGTTCTGTATACAGACAGATCATTCCATACATGGAAAAACATAGGACATATATAAATGCAATGTAAATACCTCGACACAGGCATCGGGTGAAGCATACGGAGTGTAGTGTTACTCAGTAGAGAAGAAGTGTGAAGAGATCAGATCAGTCCATAAGAGGGTAATTCAAGAATCTGTAACAGCGGGGAAGAAGCTGTTTTTGAACCTGTTTTTGCGTGTTCTCAGACTCTTGTATCTCCTGCCCGATGGAAGAGGTAGGAAGAGAGAATAAGCCGGGTGAGAGGGGTCTTTGATTATGCTGTCCGCTTTCCCCAAGGCAGCGGGAGGTGTTGACAGAGTCAATGGATGGGAGGTGCTTTCATGCGATGGACTGGGCTGTTTTCATGACTCTCTGAAGTTTCTTGTGGTCCTGGGCCGAGCAGTTGCCATACCAGGCTGTGATGCAGCCCGATAGGATGCTTTCTATGGTGCATCTGTAAAAATTGGTAAGAATCAATGTAAAAATTGGTAAGAGTCATGCCGAATGTCCTTAGTTTTGTGAGGAAGTATAGGCGCTGTTGTGCTTTCTTGGTCGTGGGTGGACCAGGACAGATTGTTAGTGATGTGCACACCTAGGAATTTGAAGCTATCACTCTTCTCCACCTCGGCACAGGGGTGTGTACGATACTTCACTTCCTGAAGCTAATGACCAGCTCTTTAGTTTTGCTGCCATTGAGGGAGAGATTGCTGTCATTGCACCACTCCACTAGGTTCTCTATCTCCCTTCTGTACTCTGACTCATTGTTCGAGATCTGACTCACAACAGATGTGTCATCAGCAAACTTGTAGATGGAGTTGGAGCCACATAGTCGTGTGTAGGGAATATAGTGGGGGCTAAGTACGCAGCCTTGCGGGGCCCCGGTATTGAGGCCTATCGTGGAGGAGGTGTTGTTGTTTATCCTTACTGATTGTGGTCTACGGGTCAGGAAGACGAGATCCAGTTGCAGAGGGAGGAGCCAAGTCCTAGGTTTTGGAGTTTTGACATGAGCTTGGCTGGGATTATGATGTTGAAGGCAGAGCTGTAATCAATGAATAGGAGTCTGATTTAGGCGTTCTTGTTGTCGAGATACTCCAGGGATGAGTGTAGGGCCAGGGAAATGGCATCTGCTGTGGACCGGTTGTGGCAGTATGCAAATTGCAGTGGATCAAGGCATTCTGGGAGTATGGAGTTGATGTGTCTCATGACCTCTCGAAGCAGTTCATAATGATAGATGTCAAGGCTATCGGACGATAGTCTTTGAGGCACGTTGCCTGGCTCTTCTTTGGCAGCAATATGATGGTGGTCTTCTTGAAGCAGGTGGGAACCTCGAAACAGAGTAGGGAGAGGTTGAAGATGTCCACGAACACGTCCGCCAGTTGGTCCGTGCAGGATCTGAATGCGCAACCAGGGACTTCGTCAGGACCCATTGCTTTCCGAGGGTTCACTTTCAAGAAGGCCAATCTGACTTTGGAAGCTGTGACGGTAGGTATGAGTGCGTCCGTGGTTGCTGGGGCAGTTGACAATGGTTTGATGGTTTCCTGCTTGAAACAAGCATAGAATGAATTGAGTTAATTGGGAAGGGGTGCGCTGCTGCCGGAGATTCTCCTTGGCTTTGCTTTGTAGCCGTCATGTTGTTTAAGCCTTTTCACAACCGACGAGAGTCCATGTTGTTAGTCTGTGACTCTAGCTTAGCCTGATATTGTCTCTTGGCATCCCTGGTGGCTTTGCAGAGATCGTACCTGGATTTTGTGTATAGGTCAGGGTTGCCTGTCTTGAACGCCTCAGACTTGGCCTTCAGTAGGGAATGAATCTCCCGATTAAACCATGGTTTCTGGTTGGGAAACGTTCGTACTACCTTCTTTGGCTCGCAATCTTCTACACAATTGCTGATGAAGTCTGTGACAGTGGTGGCATATTTGTTTTGGTTGGCCGCTGAGTTCTTGAATATGGACAGTCCACTGACTCCAAGCAGTCATGTAGGAGCTCTTCTGTTGCCTCGGACCAGCATTGCATGACCTTCTTAATCGGATTCTCCCTCTTAAATTTCTGCTTGTATGTCGGGAGAAGGAGCACCGTCTTATGGTCTGATTTTCCGAAGTGCGGTCGGGGGATGGATGGATTGGCACCCTTGACATTTGTGTAGCAGTGGTCAAGGATTTTGGAGCCCCTTGTGGGACAGGGGACGTGCTGGTGAAATTTTGGCAGTGTACTCTTGAGGTTGGCCTGGTTGAAGTCACCAGCCACAATGAACAAGGCCTCCGGATATTCCATTTCAAGGTTGTATTTAGTGGTGTACAATTCATCAAGTGCTTTCTTCACTTCTGGCTGGGGTGGGATGGAGACCGCTGTGATGATGGCAGAAGTGAACTCCCATGGAAGGAAGTATTGGCGGCGCTTCACAGTCAGGTATTCCAGGTCCGGGAGCAGTAGTTCACCAGGATCGTCATGTCTGAGCACCAGGAGGAGTTGATGAGGAGGCAAACCCCTCCACCCTTCACTTTACCCGATGTTGCCGTGCGGTCCATTCGGTGTTTTGAGAAGCTGTCGGGTTGTATGGCGCAGTCCGGTGAGGCAGGAGTGAGCCATGCCTCTGTGAAACTGAGCACACAGCAGTCACTTACTTTCCTCTGAGAGGTAAGTCTAGCATTAAGCTTATCCAGCTTGTTTTTGATTGCTTGGACGTTTGCACAGCGGAGATCAGGGAACCCTCCCCCTTCTTCCTGCCAAGTGGCAGGCATCTTGACAAACACGAGTCATGCCTCCCTGGTCGTCTTGTTCCAGGAGGCTGCAGATCTCATCATTAAGCTGCCATTAAAGCCTGATCCTCCTGTGACGCTGGTGCTCTCACATGTTGAAGTACCTGACCCTCTGACTGGAAACCCTGTTTTGGGGTCTCGCCCTGTCCCAGCTGGACCTTGGTGTCTATTATCACTGTCAAGTGGAGGGGCATGTGGCTGAGAATAAGGCAGCTGGTGCCCTGGCTCCTGCTGGAGCAGTTGGTGATGGTGTTGTTGACCCTCAGTAGCGTTGAAGGTGAAGCCTGCTCTGGTGAAGAATAGCAGAAGGAAGTACAGCAGAAGGTGAATTAAGTATTTTCCAAGAAGTTAACAATCACCTGTCAACAATTGCTAACACCCATGAGTGAGGAAAGGCTGTGAACAACAGCCTCTCACCTGGCCATGGCTGGAGTTCTTCAGTTTCACTGCTTAAAGGCTTCCCAACTTGTCAGTTTCACTAAAGAGGTTTTTCCCCTTGCCTTGTTGATCCTGAGAAGTTGCAGGCAGCTCAGCTAATTGGTGCACTGACTGGGAAATCCAGGATATGGTGCTAAAGTTCCTTAAAGTTAGCTTCTGAACCATGTCAACAAGCTCTTAATTACTTAGCTGAAAGACCCAAAGGGATTTGCTACCCAATGCCAATTTATGGGACTTCCCCATCCCACTTGCCCCAAACCAGCCTTGGAAAATTCTTGCCTCTCACACTCTCCTACCATCTCCCGGTCTTCACCTACAAACGGTAATCACCGTAAAACTTTCTAACTCCTTCAGCCTTTTCTTCCACCTTACCTTTCAACTAGTTTGCAAAAAGTCTCCTTCCACCCATCTGCAATGACATTTTAACAGCAAGGTTCTTAAAGACGCCATACCCTTCCTGCCAAAGGCAAGGTTCATTAAAGGGCCATCCCCTTACTCAGGGATCAGGGGCGACAATCACCCAATATACAACAATAGCAACTCTTCCTCCTGAAGAGACAGATGCTTTTTATTATCACATTCTGATAAACCACCTCTGTCCATGTTTTAACACAGTCCAACTATACCTCCACTTTCTTCAAAATCTCTGACTACCTCTTCTGTTTCTGACCCTCCTCTCTCTTTCTCTCTCTCCCTTTTCACACAGCACACATTATCTGTTTCTCCTCTCTCTATTTCTAGTTGAGTCCATCTGTCTGTCTATCTCTCTCTCTCCATCTCTCTCTTTCCCCCTCGCTCTCTCTCAGGTTTCTATCTCTGGTGACCTACTCCATGTTATTCTCAGACTAATGTCTCTTTTTCAGATTATTACAGCTCAGCAGCTCCCTAAAGTGAATAAAGAAAAAAAGAATTCCATTGTGGATCCTCTGGTGCGTGTGGAGATTCACGGTGTTCCTGATGATAACGCCACACAAAAGACCACGCATATTGAAAATAATGGTAAGATACTGATATGTCCACAACACCTGTCTGATGGCAGTTATACTGTCAAAGGGTGTCCGAGGATCTATATGGAAGCCCCAGGTAGCTGATGGCCATACTGGGTGATTTATGTAAAAGCTTTGAGGACCGTACAATGCATTTCTGTAACATTATCTCCAGGATTGTGCCGGAGCCACAAAGGTAATCAGACAGACCAGAACGATCCGTTGTCATTGTGGTGGTTGGAGGTCAATCATCTCAGCTCCCAGGACATCACTGCAGAAGATCCACAGGTAATGTCCTAGGCCCAACCATCAATGACTGCCCTTCCATCATAAGGCTGTCCGCAGATGACTGCACAATATTCAGCAGCATTTGTGACTCCTCAGATAATGAAGCAGTCCTTGTCCAAATGCAGCAAAACCTGGACAATATCCAGGCTTGAGCTGACATTGGGCAAGTTACATTCGTGCCGCACAATTGTCAGGCAATGAATAACTGAAACAAGAGAGAATCTAATCTAACCATTGCCCTTTGACACTGAATGGCATTACCATCGCTTAATCCCCCACAATCAACGTCCATTGACCAGAAACAAAACTGGACTGGCTATATAAATACCGTGACTATAAGAGCAGCTCATGGCTAGGAATCCTGCGGCGTGTAACTCACCTCCTGGCTCTCCAAATCCTGTTGACCATCTACAAGGCACAAGTCAGGAGTGTAATGGAATACTCTCCACTTGCCTGGATGAGTGCAGGTCCAACAATAATCATGCTGCTTGACACCATTCAGGACAAAGCAGCCCATTTGATTGCTCCCCCTTCCACAAACATTCAAACCCTCCACCACTGATGAACAGTGACAGCCATGTGCACCATCTACAAGATGCACTGCAGTAACTCACCAAGGTTTCTTAGACAACACCTTCCAAACCCACGACCACTACCATCTAGACGGACAAGAGCCGCAGATACCTGGGAACTCCATCACCTGGAGGTTCCCCTCCAAGTCACTCACCATCCTGATTTGGAAATATATCGCTAATCCTTCATTAGCACAGTGAGTGTACCTACACCTCAGGGACTGCAGCGGTTTAAGAAGGCGGCTCACCACCACCTTCTCAAGGGCAACTAGGGATGGGCAATAAATGCTGGCCTACCAGTGATGCCCACATCCCACAAATGACAAACAAAAAGGACCTGTATTGCCTCAATTAAACATGGCTGAAGTGAGAGAGAGACCATGCTGTTGGTTATGACACCTCTGCATTTGCCACAAATTCCTCCTGAGCTGTGATGGATCCAGAGGAGAGGAAATGTGCTGTTGGACTTATTTCTGTGCTGCGCACCTGAATTTCCAACCAAAAATAGGAGGGTTCCCTTGCAAATCTACCAGAGAGTTCTAAGAAATCTTCAGCTATTTCAAAATTCCGGTCCATAGGTTGGTTGCTGAAACTCTATCAGACAGGTTCACAGTTTCTGTATATTGTTGTTGGATTGCAGGATTTAATCCCGTGTGGAATGAGTTGCTTCGGTTTACAATCAGCGTTCCCGAGCTCGCTCTCGTCCGCTTTGTGGTTGAAGATTACGATTCAACCACCAGCAATGATTTCATCGGGCAGTTCACACTCCCGTTCGCCAGTATTAAAGAAGGTAATTATCATTGTATCCCTGTACCCAACAATGACCCTCCCCCAACACAGTCCACCCCCCTCTGACATCCCCCTGGCTGCCCCTCCCCGACACTGCCCCTCCCCTTCTGACACTGCCCCTCCCCCACATTGCCCCTCCTCCAACAGTGCCCCACCCAACACTGCCCGTCCCCCACCCCCTCCGACACTGCCCCTCCCAACACTGCCCCTCCCCCTCCAGCACTGCCCCTCTGCAACACTGTCCTTCCCCCTCTGACATGACCCCAGTGAAGAGGAAGAAACACCAAAGCTGCTAGACTCCCAAAACAAAACGTAACAGTGGACAGCACTGCATCTCTCCCTCCCCCAGCTTCTGTTACACTCTCCCCATCCATCCCTAGACCAACTTTCTCCACCCAAAGTTTGTAATTTGTTCTCCCTCTTTCTCCTCCCCCACCCTATTCGTGTTTCTCTCGCTCCTCTAGTGAAGTTTTGACAGCCGGTGTACTGTACATACATAACCCATGAAAGCCAGGGTACTGCACATACACAAACCATGGCAGCCAGGGTACTGCACATATACAAACCATGGCAGCCAGGGTACTGCACATACACAAACCATGGCAGCCAGGGTACTGCACATATACAAACCATGGCAGCCAGGGTACTGCACATATACAAACCATGGCAGCCAGGGTACTGCACATATACAAACCATGGCAGCCAGGGTACTGTACAGACAGTCAGATTAAGCACATTCCTTTTAGAGTGAAGGGCAAGGCTGATAGGAGTAGGGAACCCTGGATGACTCGGGATATTAAGGCCCTGGTCAAAAAGAAGAAGTTGGCGTATGACATGCATCGGCAGCTGGGATCATGTGGATTCCTTGAAGAGTATAGACGTTGTCGGAGTAGAGTTAAGAGAGAAATCAGGAGGGCAAAAAGGGGACATAAGATTGCTTTGGCAAATAATGCAAAGGAGAATCAGTTTTAGAAGGAATGGCAGATGGAGTTTAATTTAGGTAAATGTGAGGTGATGATTTTGGTCGATCGAATCGGGGCAGAACCTACTCAGTTAATGGTAGGGAGTTTGGGAGACTTCTAGAACAAAGAGATCTAAAGGGCAAAAGAGTAACTGGGGAGAGAGTAGGTCTTCTTAAAGATCTACAAGGTCATGTATGTGCAGATCCATGAAGAGATGGGTGAGATCCTAAATGAATATTTCTCATCGGTATTTACTGTTGAGAAAGGCATGAATGTTAGGGAACTTGGGGAAATAAATAGTGATGTCTTGAGAAGTGTACATATTACAGAGAAAGAGGTACTAGAAGTCTTAAAGTGCATCAAGGTAAATAAATCCCCGGGACCTGATAAAAAGTATTCCAGGACGTTGTGGGAGGCTAGGGAGGAAATTGCGGGTCCCCTCGCAGAGATATTTGAATCATCAACAGCCACAGGTGAGGTGCCTGAAGATTGGAGGGTAGCAAATGTTGTGCCTTTGTCTAAGAAGGGCCGCAGGGAAAAGCCTGGGAACTACAGACTGGTGAGCCTAAAGTCTGTGGTGGGTAAGTTGTTAGATGGTATTCTGAGAGACAGGATCTACAGCCATTTAGAGAGGCAAGGACTGATTAGGGACAGTCAGCATTTCACTGTGAGTGGAAAATTGAGTTTTTTGAAGGGATAACCAAGAAGGTAGATGAGGGCAGTGTAGTCGGCGTTAACAAATGGACTTTAGCAAGGCCTGTGAAAAGGTACCGCATGGTAGGTTGTTGCAAAAGATGAATTCTCACGGGTTCCAGGGTGAGTTAGACAATTGGATACAAAATTGGCTTGATGACAGAAGACAAAGTCCCCACAGGAGGGTTGTTTTTCAAACTGGAGGCCTGTGGCCAGCAGTATGCCTCAGGGATCAGTGCTGGGTCCACTGTTATTTGTTATTTATATTTATAATTTGGATGAGAATTTAGGAGGCATGGTTAGTAAGTTTGCAGATGAAATTAAGATTGGTGACATAGTGGATAGTGAAGAAGGTTATCTAGGATTACAACGGGATCTTGATCAGTTGGGCCACTGGGCCGATGAATGGCAGATGGAGTTTAATTTAGATAAATATGAAGTGATGCATTTTGGTAGGTCGAATCGGGGCAGAACCTTCTCAGTTAATGGTAGGGAGTTGGGGAGACTTATAGAACAAAGAGATCTAAGAGCGCAGGTTCATAGCTCCTTGAAACTGGAGTCACAGGTAGACCGGGTGCGAAGAAGGCATTCGGCATGCTTGGTTTCATTGGTCAGAACATTGAATATGGGAGTTGGGACGGATTGTTGAAGTTGTACAAGACATTGGTAAGACCACAATTGGAATACTTTGTAAAGTTCTGGTCATCCTATTATAGAAAGGGTATTATTAAACTCCAAAGAGTGCAGAAAAGACTTGCTAGGATGTTACCGGGACTTGATGGTTTGAGTTATAAGAAGAAGTTGGATAGACTGGGACTTTTTTCCCTGGAGTGTGGGAGGCTTCGGGATGAACTTTTAGATGTCTATAAAATAATGAGGTGCATAGATAAGGTAGATAGTTAACATCTTTTCCCAAAGGTAGGGGAGTCTAAAACTAAAGGGCAAAGGTTTACGGTAAGAGAGGAGAGATACAAAAGGGTCCAGAGGGGCACTTTTTTCACGCAGAGGGTGGTGAGTGTCTGGAACGAGCTGCCAGAGGCAGTAGTAGAGGTGGGTACAATTTTGTCTATTAAAAAGCATTTAGCGTGACATAGTGGCGCAGTGGTTAGCACTGCTGCTTCATGGCGCTGAGGATCCGGATTCGATCCCGGCCCCAGGTCAAAGTCCGTGTAGAGTTTGCACATTCTCTCTGTGTCTGCGTGGATCTGACCCCCACAAACCCAAAGATGTGCAGGGTAGGTAGATTGGCCATGCTAAATTGCCCCTTAATTGGAAAAAATGAATTGGGTACTGTAAATTTTTTTTAAAGCATTTAGACAGTTATATAGGAAAGCTGGGTATAGAGGGTTATGGGCCAAATGCGGACAATTAATAATAATAATAATAATTGGGACTAGCTTAATAGTAAAACCTGGGCGGCATGGACAAGTTGGGTCGAAGGGCCTGTAAACCTCTGTGACTATGACGCTATGGTGTACTGTACATACACAAACCATGACTACCTGGGTACTGTACATCCACAAAACATCATAGCCAGGGTACTGCACATACACAAACTATGGCAGCCGGTGTACTGCACATACACAAACCATGACAGTTGTGTACTATGCATGCACAAACAACGACAGTCGGTGTACTGTACGTACACAAACCACAACAGTTGTGGTACTGCGCATAAACCACGACAGCTGGAGTACTGTACCTACACAAACCATGACAGCCGGGATACTGTACATACACAAACCACAATAGCCAGGGTACTGAATATACACAAACCATGATAGCCAGGGTACTGCACATATATAAACCATGGCAGCCAGTGTGCTGCACATACACAAACCATGACAGTTGGTGTACTGTACATACACAAACCACGACAGTCGGTGTACTGTACATACATAAACCACGACAGCGGGGTATTGTATGTACAAAAACCTTGATAGCCGGCATTGAATGTACACAAACCTTGATAGCCAGGGTATTGTACGTACACAAACCACGATAGCCGGGGTATTGTATGTACACAAACCTCGATAGCCTGGGTATTGTATGTACACAAACACGATAGCCGGGGTATTGTACATATACAAACCTCGCTAGCCGTGGTGTTGTATGTACACAAACCTCGATAGCCAGGGTATTGTACGTACACAAACCTTGATAGCCAGGGTAGTGTACATACACAAACCTCGATAGCCAGGGTATTGTACGTACCTTGCAAACATTTTTCTTTCAGGTGTGACAGATTTTAATTTTGCACCCTACATTTCAGATTGCATTCCCAGTTCTTCCAATTCTAATGTACTGTATATGATTTAAGGACCCTTCCCTCACAAGCTTCATTGTAAATATTTTTATTCTCCTTCTTTTTCACATTTTCATCATATTTACAACAACAAATAATTAACAATAACAAATACAATCCTAGTCAACAATTCCCTTATCCCACCCACCCTCAAACAGCTCCCAACATTTTGAATACAAAACACCAATGAAAAAGAATCATCATAAATTTATACATTCCCAACCCCCCCAAATCCCAACATAATGTTCGATGCCATCCAATTCATGAAAGTGCATGATAAACAAGGCCTAAGAAGAACCCTTCCAATCTCCCCCTCAACTCGAACTTTACTTTCTCGAGCGTTAAGAACTCCAGCAGATCCCCCTGCCACGCTGAGGCACAGGGTGGAGACGGAGAAGCCGACCTCCACCTGAACAGAATCCACCTTCGGGCAATCAACGAGGCGAAGGCTAAGACATCTGCCTCCACGTCCACTTCCAACCCCGGCTGCTCTGACACCCCGAATATGGCTACCAGGGTACCTGATTCGAGTCTCACATGCACCACCCACGAGAAAGCCATGAAAACATAGGCTATTTCCCCCATGAATAATTAGAATTCACAGCAACACCCTGGAGACAAATTGTCCATTCCGGGAAACTCCTGTGGGGACTTTGGGATCCTTCCCCATTGGAAGATGCTCAAGTTCCATTCGGCACTCAATTTATTAACTTCAACTTCATTTTTACAAATAATTAACATAGTGCTGACGTTACCTCTCGGTGGCAGTACAGCGAGTCATGTGGAGTGGGCTAATGCAATATCCAGGCACATGTCCTGTGCCAGTATTCCTCCCTCCTCCCACCACCAGCCCTGCACTTTATGGCCCATTTAATTTTGGGTTTCTGTTTGTGTTCACAGGCTATCGCCACATCCACTTGCTGTCCAGAGATTCGGCCTCTCTCTCACCGGCAACTCTTTTTGTCTGGATCAAGATTAAGAATGTATAGTGTGGAGTGAGCAGAGACACATTCACCATCTGACTGTGTAACTTGAACTATCACTGAGACCCACTCCATTCCCCTGCCCCGTGCCAACCACAGCAAGTCAGGGGGAATGCGGCTGAAGACTGGAGACAGAAATTGAAATGATATTGTTGCCTTCCTATAAATGGGCCCCGTGGACAGTAATAATGTGTCAGTGTTTGAAAAGACTAACCTGACTGAGTTCCATATTTTGAAGTTCAGTGTACATTGTTAGATTAGACTATCTAGTAGTGTATTTTTACAGAACTATTTTTCCATTGAGGATGCAGAGCTGGAAAACTCTTCTGATTTTCTACAATAACAATTTTGTTCAGGAACTTGAACCTTTTGGTTTATATGATACCTTTAGTGTGTCACCGAGCATCAAAGGAAGATATAGAGAGGGTGGTGGATGGTATGTTTCCATATTGGGCAGAGAGGGAGGGAAGACTGAATCATTAACCACCGAACAGTGAACTGTTGAGCTGGAGGTCATGGCACTGAGAGGGAAGCAGAGTGAAAAATGTGAAATATAGAGGGAAAAAGAACAGAAGGAGGCCATTTAGCCCCTCAAACCTATTCTGTTATTCGGCGTGATCCTGGCTGATGGTGGTTTAGATCCATATATAAACTCCACCTTAGCCTGAGTATGTTTGGTTAACAAAAATCTGCTGATCTCAAGATTAAAATTAACAATTGATCTAGTGTTAATTGCCAGTTTTTGAATAGAATTCCAAATGTCTGCCAGTCTTTGTTTCCAAATTTCACACCTTGTCTTGGCTATCATTGGTAGACTAAGCTCCCTAGTCCTAGACTCCCCACCGAGCAGAAATAGTTTCTCTGTAACTTCCCTAATTATTCCTCTTAATACCTTTCAAACTTCAATGAAATCCTTACCCCCCACCCCCACCCCGCCCCACCACGGCCGCTTTAACCTTCTAAATTCCAAGAATGTAACCTTGATTTGCATATTCACTCCTCATAGTTTAACCTTTGCAGTCTGAATATAATTCTGGTGAATCTACTCTCTGAAAGCTCCCTAAAATGAGGTGCCCAGAACTGCTCACTGTAACTCCAGCTGTGGTCTAACCAGGGATTTGTGTAGCTGAAGCATGTCTTCTAGCCGCTTGTATTCTCGTTAGAAAAGTCAATATATCATTAGCTGTTTGGATTATTTTTGCTATGTGGTCCTGACATTTTGATAATCCATGAACATGAACATGTACATGTACCAAGTCTCTTTGAACATCCACTGTTTCTAGCTTTTCCCACTTTAGAAAGTCCTTTGTTTGACTCTTCTAGTTCCAAAGTGGATGGCCTCAGATTAGCCTATATTGAAATCCATTTGCTTAATCTATCAATATCTCTTTGGAAATTTATGCTTACACATTCACAATGCCATCCACCTTTGTGCCATTGGCAAACCTGGATATGTGGTTTTCTACCCCATCATCTAAGTTGTTGATAAAGATAGTGAATAACTGAGGCCCTTGCAGGACATCGTGAATCACATTCCGGGTATTAGAGTACCTGCCCATTATCCTGACTCTCTGTCTCCTGCCAATCAGCCAATTTCCTAAACAGGTCAATACTTTGTCTCCAATTTCATGAGCTTCAACTTTAGCTAACAGTCTGTTATGAGGGACTTTAGCAAGTGCCTTCTACAAGCTCACCCATTGACCTTCCCCTGTCCATTGCTTTAATCACCTCTTCAGTCAGATTAATCAGGCACAACCTACCCTTTATAAATCCATGCTGGCTCTCTCTGTTCAGCCACTATAACCCTCAAGCCCATCTACCCATCTTCTTACCATCCCCTCAATCCTACTTATGTAACTTCTCAATTCCTACTCTCTCTTGTAATGCACCAGATTGCCTCTTTGTATAAATGTTTTTCTGGCTTCCCTACTTACTCCCAATTTTCTCATTTGAATTGGTGTCCCACGGAATTTGAATTGTTTACCACAGGGAACAGGTTTGCAAGTTCACTTTCTAACTAAAATAACTCCAACTAGATTTCCTCTATCTCCAAAGAGACAATTTAATCTTCCTTGAACATTCCTCGGGGTGTAAACTCCTGATACTTGGACAAAGTTGTGACAGAGAAGCGGAGCTTCCTTCAGAAGCTACAGCTGTGTTAGTGGCTATCTGGTCCTGAAGGTTGGAGTCTTGGTCTAGGTCACCTTAGCTGGTTGCATGACAGGTTTACAGTTGGTGTGGGTGTCAGGAGAGTTCCCTTGTGCGATCCCCTCCATGATCAAATATGACGGATTATTCTTGAAGCATTGCCAAAGTACTGATGAACGGGCACCGGCTGTGACATTGTGCCCAGCGGAGAGGCAGAGGAGGAACACAAAATGAGAACACAGAAGAAGATTAAAAGTGTGCATTGAGGAGAACAAAGACATTTTAAAACAATATTGATTTTAATCTAAATAATACAAGCAATAATGGACTGTGTGACAGTCCTGGAATGTGAAGCACTGTACTTTATAAAATAAAATTCTAACAAGAATAATAACTGCTTGATGCCGATCAGTGATGTAACAATTTTAATGTACATATTATTGCAGCATGCTTTACAGTTGGGGGCTCAGACCCGAGCAGCTGTGAGTTGGGGGTCAGGAAAGACGTGAGTCTGGAAGCATTATTGGAAATGCGTTTTAGGCAGGATTGCATTCAATTCTGCACCGTACCATCCATCAAAAACAGTTTGTCTCACTGGCACGGCGGCACAGTGGTTAGCACTGCCGCCTCACAGTGCCAGGGACCTGGGTTCGATTCCAGCCTCGGATGACTGTCTGTGCGGAGTTTGCACGTTCCCCCGTGTCTGCTTGGGTTTCCTCCGGGTGCTCCGGTTTCCTCTCACATTCCAGAGATGTGCAGGTTAGGTGGATTGGCCATGCTAAATTGCTAATTAATGTCCAAAGATGTGCAGGTTAGGTGGGGTTATGGGGATAGGGCAGGTGAGTGGGCCTAGGTAGGGTGCTCTTTCAAAGGGTCAGAGCAGACTTGATGGGCCAAATAGCCTCCTTCTGCACCATAGGGGTTCTATAAAGAATAGTGGAAAAACATCCCATAATCTCAGCCAAGCACAGCAATCAACTAGGTGTAGACGAACCAGCTTTTATTTTCTGACAGTGATTTAATTGAGGGGTCTATAGCCTTGCTTCCTTCTTTACTGTACATATGTTTAACAATTTTGTTTCTTAAACCTTGGTGAGTTCTAAATTTCTTTTACAAAATAACTTTCGTGATACAGTAAATGAGCAATTTGAGACATGACTTGAGATGAATGCAGTGTGTTTGAGAGCAAGAGGTGACTTTGTACCTCGAGCTTTATCCTTGCCTCATGGCTGGGCCTGTTATTGGCTTACCCAATAAGAGGTTTATTGCCATGGTAGTCAACAACTTCATTACCAGTATAATAAAGTAAAGTAAGAACCAGTATATCATCTCTCGCTCTCAACCTTTCCGCACCCTGACGGGACATGGGTCAGACTTTGACCTGTTTCTATAGCTAATTATTCTTGGAGCAGGTTGCCGGCCTGTTGCCAGCTTGAGGGGTGTTACACACACACACACACACACCTTAATGGTAGAAGGAGAATTTGATGAATTTTGATCTTCTTTAGTTTTGCAATTCCTATATTCCTATTGCCAGACTGATAATTTGTTTCTTAGCCTGTACTATTCTGTTTTAAATATATATATACTGGAAACATATAAGAAATCTTGATTCTGGGCTATACAGGAAATATTCACATTTGCCTTCCATTGCTGATGCTGCCTGACAAGGCATGGTAGCCTTGTGGATAGCACAATTGCTTCACAGCTCCAGGGTCCCAGGTTCGATTCCAGCTTGGGTCACTGTCTGTGCGGAGTCTGCACATCCTCCCCGTGTGTGTGTGGGTTTCCTCCGGGTGCTCCGGTTTCCTCCCACAGTCCAAAGATGTGCAGGTTAGGTGGATTGGCCATGATAAATTTCCCTTAGTGTCCAAAATTGCCCTTAGTGTTGGGTGGGGTTACTGGGTTATGGGGATAGGGTGGCAGTGTTGACCTTGGGTAGGGTGCTCTTTCCAAAAGCCGGTGCAGACTCGATGAGCCGAATGGCCTCCTTCTGCACTGTAAATTCTATGATAATCTATGACCTGGTGACTGACAGCATTTCCTGTGGGCTCATTTTCACATCATTAGCATCTCGGTACTTCATTTAATGATTTTTCTCTTTCTGGAAAACCTTCCTTGAGAAAGTTCTGCTCTTTTTCTTGAAATGATTTTTCTCTTTCTCTTGCATCAACTCGCTTTGACATCGCTTAGCAACCGTCTCCAGCTTTAGGACAGGATAATGAAAAGCCTGTTTAATTGACAGTTGGGAACCAGCCATTCAAGACGTGAAGATGCCTTTCAATATATCATTAATTTACCATTCAATATACCATTCAATATACCATTCATTATACCATTTAAGATACCATCCCGTATACGATTCAATATATCATTAAATATACCATTCAATATACCATTCAATGTACCATTAATTCTACCATTCAATATACCATTCATTATACCATTCATTTTGTCATTCAAAATACCATTCATTATAACATTCATATACCATTCAATATTTGATTGAATTTTTTGAGCATGTGACCAGGTGTGTAGATGAGGGCAGTGCAGTTGATGTAGTTAACATGGATTTTAGCAAAGCCTATGACAAGGTCCCACATGGGAGACTTATAAAGAAGACAAATACACATGGGATAGAAGGGAACTTGATAAGGTGGATTCAAAATTGGCTTAGGTATAGGAGACAGAGCGTGATGACAGATGGCTGCTTTAGTGACTGGAAGCCAGTGACCAATGGCATACCACAGGGATCTGTGCTGAGTCCCCTATTGTTTGTCATTTATATAAATGACTTAGATGACTATGTGGGGGGTAGGATCAGTAAGTTTGCGGATGACACAAAGATTGGTCGAGTGGTTAACAGTGAGGTTGCGTGTCTTGGGTTACAGGATGATATAGACGGGATGGTCAAATGGGCAGAAAAGTGGCTGGTGGAATTTAACCCTGAAAAGTGTGAGGTGATGTACTTTGGAAGGAATAATGTGACAAGGAAGTATCAATGAATGATCTTACACTGGGAAGTTCCGAGGAACAAAGGGGCCTTGAGGTGTTTGTCCATAGATCTCTGAAGGCAGATGGGTAGGTTAATAGGGTGGTGAAAAAGAGATATGGGACACTTGCCTTTATTAATCGAGACATAGATTGTCATATTGGAATTTTATAGAATTGAGGCCACAACTGGAGTACTGTGTGCAGTTCTGGTCGCCACATTATAGGAAGGATGTGATTACACTTGAAGATGTGCAGAGGCGATTCACCAGGATGTTGCCTGGGATGGAACATTTAAGTTATGAAGAGAGGTTGAATAGTCATGGGTTTTTTTCACTGGAGCAGAGAAGATTGAGGAGCGACCTGATTGAGATGCACAAGATTATGAGAGGCATGGACAGGGTAGATAGGGAGCAGCTGTTCCCCTTCGTTGAAGGGTCAGTTACGAGGAGACACAAGTTCAAGGTGAGGGGCAGGAGGTTTAGGGGGGATTTAAGGAAAAACATTTTTACCCAGAGGGCGATGACGGTCTGGAATGCACGGCCTGGGAGTGTGATAGAGGCGGGTTGCCTCACATCCTTTAAAAAGTACCTTGATGAGCACTTGGAACATCATAATATTCAAGGCAATGGGCCTAGTTCTGGCAAATGGGGTTAGGTAGGCAGGTCAGGCGTCTTTCATGCATTGGTGCAGACGCGATGGACCAAAGGTTCTCTTCTGTGCTGTATTAGTCTGTAAGAAGTCTTACAACACCAGGTTAAATTCCAACAGGTTTGTTTTGAATCACTAGCTTTCGGAGCACTGCTCCTTCCTCAGGTGAATGAAGAGGTGGGTTCCAGAAACGTATATATAGACAAAGTCAAAGATGCAATACGATACTTTGAATGTAAGTCTTTGCAGGTAATTAAGTCTACAGGTCCAGACGGAGCAACAGGAATGAGGGATAATCATAGGTTAAAGAGGTGTGAATTATCTCAAGCCCCGACAGTTGGTAGGATTTCACAAGCCCAGGCCAGATGGTTGGGGGGTGAATGTAATGCGACATGAATCCAAGGTCCCGGTTGAGGCCACACTCATGTGTGCGGAGCTTGGCAGTGAAGGTGGATTAGCCAATGCTAAATTGCCCCTTAATTGGAAAAAAAAATGGATATTCTAAAAAAAAATTTAAATTATACCATTCAATACACAATTCAATTTGCAGTCCACTATATCTTTCATTGTACCATTCATTTTGCCATTCAGTTTATCATTCATTACTCCATTCATTATACCATTCAACATACCATTCAACATACCATTCAACATACCATTCAGTATATTATTCAATATACCATTCATTACACCATTCAATACAGCATTCAATATACCATTCAACATACCATTCAACATACCATTCAACATACCATTCAACATACCATTCAACATACCATTCAACATACCATTCAATATACCATTCAATATACCATTCATTATACCATTCAACATACCATTCAGTATATCATTCATTATACCATTCAATATATAATTCATTATACTATTCAGCAAGGGGCTGTTTAGCACAGGGCTGAATCGCTGGCTTTGAAAGCATACCAAGGCAGGCCAGCAGCACAGTTCTATTCCCGTAACAGCCTCCCCGAACAGGCGCCCGAATGTGGCGACTAGGGGCTTTTCACAGTAACTTCATTTGAATCAACTTGTGACAATAAGCGATTTTCATTTCATTTCATACCATACAAAATACCATTCAGTATATCATTCAATTTACCATTTATTACACCATTCAATACTGCATTCAATTTACCATTCATTATACCATTCAACATACCATGCAATATACCATTCAGTATATCATTCAATATACCATTCATTATACCATTCAACATACCATACAATATACTATTCAGCATACCATTCATTATACCATTCAATATATCATTCTACGTATCATTCAATATAAAACATTAATTTCTCATTCAGTACACTGTTACGACACCCTGGGTGAGTGCGCAGTCAGTTCCAGCCTCACAGACCCCAGAGTCCCAACATAAGTAAATTAATCAATAATTTGAGTGTTTTCTTGAGGTCTTTAATCCTTGACAGCTGCAATGAGTTACAGAGACATGATTTATAAGTAAAATATTGGCAAAATGTTTATTTATAACAAGAGTAAAAGATGAACATATAATGGAAATAATGGAACGAAGGAGGGTTACTGCTGTTGCTGCGGCTGCATATTGACTCAGAGACAGTCAGCAGCATGAAGCCCTGGAGCCTGGGCGAGGCCTTTCCTCCGCTACCTCTTAACCTCCACAGGCTCCAGATTAACAGCCGCACCGTGAGTCCCAGACATTCCGGTCAACGCTTATTGTTTGGTCTTAACCATAACTTGAGGAACTCATGTCCAGAATTGACCTCGTGCCCCACCTAGGTAGAAATCATTCACCATAGTCCCTGTGTCGGTCACCTCTGCGTCACAAGTCACACAGCCCCAAGTGGCCGGGAGAGGATTTTCCCCCCGTTCTGATTGTTGCTGTCTATAAGTCCAATCCCGCTGATGTGTTACTCCTGGAAACAAGTAGCTTCGATATTGGAGGCAGTGAGGATTAAAATCCCCAATCATACAGATTGAAAATCCAGTCAATTAATGGAATGGATTCTATTGAGATCAGTGGAAAAGAAAAATCAAGTGGGACATAAAAGATCTTGAGAAATAAGAGCAGGAGTAGCCATCTGACCATTGAAATTGCTCTGCTATTTAATAAGATCATGGCTGATCTAATTGTGAACTTAACTCAATTTGCTGCCTGCAGTCCCCCCCAACCACGCTCACCCAACCCCGCAGAACCCTTGACTCCCTTGTTGATCAAAAATCTGTCTAACTCAGCCTTGAATACAAGCAATGACCCAGCCTTCACTGCTGCCTGTGAAAGAGAATTCCAAATACTAATGACCCTCAGAAATAAATTCCTCCTTACCTCCATCTTAAATGGGAGATCCCTATCTTTAAACTGCGACACATAGATCTACATTATCCCACGAAAGGAGCTCATAAAGGCTCCTTAAGCAGCAACTTCCAAACCTACGACTTCACCATCTAGAAGGGCAAGGGCAGGGGATAACTGAGTCCGCCACCAGCTGGAGGTTCCCCTCGAAGTCACTCACCATCCTGACTTGGACACCGTTTTTTCATTGTCACTGGATCAAAATCCTGGAACTCCCTCCCTAACAGCACCATGGGTGTACCAACACCACAGGGGCTACAGTGACTCCAAAAGGCAGCTCACCACCACTTCCTTGAGGGCAATTAGGGACATCCCACAAATGAATGTTAAGAAAATAATCACTATTATGTTATAGCCAGAGAGTTTGTAATCCATGGCCTGCGCATCCCAGGTAAAAAGTTACCTTGAATGTTAAATCCATGGCTCTGATCATTAATCTCAATCCCCAACCTCCCTTGTCATCATGGTATCAGAGATCCATGTCCCCTGACTTCCGGTTGCGGGGATGCACTGCTAAGCCGCACGTTTCGGCAGCTCCCGTTCTAACGGACTTTTGGGCTCTTTTCGGGAGCCCCAACGGAAATGTTTTCAGACCAAACGGAGACGCATGAGGCGCTACATAAGAGGTGTGTCGAAAGGCTGGAAGCCCTGGAGAACAGCTCGAGGAGGAAGAACCTATGGATTCTAGTCTCCCCGAAGGAACAGAGGGAGCTGATGTTGGGGCTTATGTGAGCATGATGCTCCATACGCTAATGGGAGCTGAGGCCCCAACGGGCCCCCTGAAGGTGGACGGAGTGCACCGGGTCCTTGTGAGAAGACCAAAGGCGGGTGAAATACCAAGGGCGATAGTGGTGAGTGTCGTGTTGGGTGTTGTGATGTACAGATGAACCAACACGGTTGTATTTGGTACAACGCTGTTTTATTTCAACTTGTTATTTACAGTTCTGTCTTGATACTTTGCACGTGGTGACTCTCTGGGCGTCATTCTCCGACACCCCGCCGGATCGGAGAATGGCCGTTGGCCGCCGTGAATCCCTCCCCCGCCCCCGCCGAAGTCTCCGGTACCGGAGATTGGGCGGGGGCAGGAATCGGGCCGTGCCGGTTGGCGGGACCCCCCGCTCAATTCTCCGGCCCGTATGGGCCGAAGTCCCGCCCAGAAATTGCCTGTCCCGCCGGCGTAAATCAAAGCTGGTAATTACCGGCGGGACCAGGTGGCGTGTGCGGGCTCTGGGGCCCACCGATCCACGGGCGGGCCTGTGCCGTGGGGGCACTCTTTGCCTTCCGCCTCCGCCACGGCCTCCACCATGGCGGAGGCGGAAGTGACTCTCCCCACTGCGCATGTGCGGGAAACTGTCGGCGGCCGCTGACGCTCCCGCGCATGCGCCGCATTTCCGCGCCAGCTGGCGGGGCACCAAACGCCATTTCCGCCAGCTGGCGGGGCAACAACGGAAATCCCTCCGGCATCGGTCTAGTCCCTCAATGTTGGGGCACGGCCCCCAAAGATGCGGAGCATTCCGCACCTTGGGCCGGCGCGATGCCCGTCTGATTGGCGCCGCTTTTGGCACCAGTCGGCGGACATCGCGCCGTTGGGGGAGAATTTTGCCCCCTGTGTGTGATGTTAATCAGGTCCTGTCCTTGTCCTGGTCTCCAGATTTACTGGCCACCAGGTGTCATGTTTCTTCTCTTATACTGTCTCTGTCCTTGTCTATGATTGGTTGTCGTGATGTGTGTGCTGATTTGTCTGTTGGTGTGTCTATCATGATGTGTGTGTTTGAATATCATGACATCCCCCTTTTTTACAAAATTATATGCCTACGTGGTTATAAATACGAATGTCGTGAGTGCATCTAAAAGTGTGTGTGCGTGATATTTACAGCAGGTGCGTGTGGCGTAACTATATACATGGGGCGATGTCGGGTGTGTCATGCTAACGAGGTTGTACCATAACAAAACAGGAAGACGAAAAACGTTGAAGTGTGGTCCGGTCAAACGATATCTGGAATGATAAAACAGTAACATGTTACAATACAATAAGTGTTTCAACTTTAACGTGTGAACAGTCTCATAAGTCCAATCTAGTAGGTGTGCGACGAATTCGGGTTGACCGCCTCAAGGGTGGGTCGAGAACCACCGGCTGAGGTGCGGGCCTGGCCACGGGTGGCGATGGAAGGGGCATGATCTGTGGCAGCTCCACGAAGTCATCCTCGGGAACCAGTGGAGGACCCGGCGTGTGTGCACTGTTCGGTTGCGAGCGTGGAAGGCGGCGAAGGGCTCGCCGATTGCGGCGACGCACTGATCCATCCGGCATGCGTACCAGGAACGAGCGGAGAGCCACACGTCGGAGAACTTCGGCAGGTGCTGACCAGCTACCATTTGGCAGATGAATGCGGACTTTATCCCCGGAGGACAGGGGGGGAAGATCAGTCGCCCTTGTATCGTACAGACTCTTCTGGCGATCACGCTGCAGTTGCATCTTGTGCAGTACCTTAGCATGGTCCGTTGTTGGTGTCAGGATGGAAGGCACAGTTGTCCTGAGGGTGTGACCCATCAGTAGCTGTGCTGGCGAGAGACCCGTGGCTAGCGGGGCCGATCGATAGGCCAGCAGGGCGAGGTGAAAGTCCGATCCGGCAGCAGCAGCCTTGCAGAGGAGCCGCTTGGCAATGTGAACGCCCTTTTCCGCCTTTCCATTTGACTGTGGATGTAGAGAGCTGGATGTTACGTGTGTGAAACCATATGATGCGGCAAAGGACGACCATTCACGGCTGGCGAAACAGAGCCCATTGTCCGACATGACAGTCATTGGAATGCCGTGGCGAGCAAAGATGTCCTTGCAGGCCCTGATGACTGCAGACGACGTCAGATCGTGTAGGGGTATGACTTCTGGGTAATTGGAGAAGTAGTCTATGATGATAATATAGTCCATGCCAAGCGCGTGAAATAGGTCGACACCCACCTTCGCCCAGGGGGACGTCACCAGCTCACGGGGCAGAAGCGTCTCAGGAGGTTGCGCCGGCTGAAACCTCTGGCAGGTTGTGCAATTGAGTACCATGTTGGCAATATCGTCATTAATGCCCGGCCAGTATACCGCCTCTCGGGCCCTCCGTCTGCACTTCTCGACTCCCAAGTGGCCTTCGTGTATTTGATTGAGAATCATCTGGCGCATACTGTGCGGAATGACGATCCTGTCTAGCTTCAGAAGGATCCCATCAATGGTGGTTAGGTTATCTCGCACATTATAGAACTGCGGGCACTGCCCTTTGAGCCAACCTTCTGTCATGTGGCGCATCACTCGCTGTAGAAGGGGGTCGGCCGCTGTCTCTCTGCGTATGCGGGCCAGACTGGAGTCGTTAGCCGGCAGATTTGCCGCTGTCAAGGCCACTTGTGCCTCGACTTGACATACGAACCCCTCCGCATCTGGTGGTGTACTCACTGCTCGGGATAGGGCATCCGCCACGATGAGGTCCTTCCCTGGAGTGTAGATCAGTTGGAAATCATACCTCCTGAGTTTAAGTAGGATGCTGGAGGCGAGGGGTCATGTCGTTCAGGTCCTTGTTTATTATGTTGACCAGGGGGCGGTGGTCAGTTTCGACCGTGAATCGTGGAAGACCATATACATAATCGTGGAACTTGTCCAAACCAGTTAGAAAGCCCAGGCATTCTTTTTAATTTGCGGGTAGCGCTGTTCCGTAGGGGTCATGGCCCGTGATGCATAGGCAACCGGGGCCCATGACGACGTGTCAACCCTCTGCAGGAGCACTGCTCCAATGCCGGATTGGCTGGCATCAGTTGAGATTTTGGTGGGACGAGACGTGTCGAAGAACGCCAACACTGGTGCCGTGGCAAGTTTGTGTTTGAGCTTCTCCCATTCCAGCTGGTGTGTATGTTGCCACTGGAACTCTGTAGATTTCTTTACGAGATGGCGCAGAGCCGTTGTGTGGGAAGCAAGGTTGGGAATGAATTTCCCGAGGAAGTTGACGATGCCCAGGAATCGTGGTACAGCCTTCTTGTCGGCCGGCCGCGGCATGGCTGTGATGGCGCTCACCTTGTCCGCATCGGGACGGACCCCTGATCGGGAGATGTGGTCCCCCAGGAACTTCAATTCGGTCTGGCCAAAGGCACACTTAGCGCGGTTGAGGCGCAGGCCATTGTTTCGTATGCGGGCGAAAACGCGTTGGAGACGATGTATGTGCTCCTGCAGAGTGGTGGACCAGATGATGATATCGTCCACATATACGCGTACCCCTTCGATGCCTTCCATCATCTGCTCCATGATTCTGTGGCAGACCTCGGATGCCGAGATGATGCCAAATGGCATCCGGTTGTAGCAGAATCTGCCGAAAGGGGTGTTAAAAGTACATAGCTTTCGACTGGAAGGGTCCAGTTGGATCTGCCAAAATCCTTTAGAAGCATCCAGTTTGGTGAATATTTTGGCTTGGGCCAAAAATCACTGGTGATTTCCTCTCGTTTAGGTATGGGATAGTGTTCCCGCATAATGTTATTATTTAGGTCTTTAGGGTCTATACAGATGCGGAGCTCGCCAGAGGGCTTCTTGACACACACCATGGAGCTGACCCATGACGTGGGCTCCGTGACCCTGGATAGGTCCTGGAGATCCTGCAGCTGCAACTTGAGGCGGTCTTTAAGTGGCGGAGGAGGTGCGTGAATGACCGGGATGGCGTCCGGTTTGAGGCGAATTTTGTATGTGTATGGCAGTGTCCCCATGCCTTCAAATACCTCCTGGTTGTGAGCAAGGAGTGATTGGAGATTTGCGTTGAAGTCAGCATCCAGGACGTCGGATGTGTTGTCTGGAGAGACATAATTCGCTGTACAAGGTGAAGAGCCTTGCATGCCTGTGCGCCCAGCAAGGAATCTTTCGATGAGCCAACAATTTCAAAGGGGAGTGTGGCCGTGTGCGTTTTGTGTGTCACCTGGAGCTGGCAAGATCCCATGGCCGGGATGAAGTTCCCGTTATAGTCAACCATCTTGCACCGGGACGGCTGGATAGGTGGTTTGACCTTCATGGCATGGAATGCTGAATATGCTATGAGGTTGGCGGATGTGCCAGTGTCCAGGCGGAAAGTGATCTGTGATCGGTTGACCGTCAGGGTGGCACTCCATTCATGGGCCGGATTGATGGTGTTGACCCTGTTCACATCAATGACTGAAACCCGGAAGGCATCTTGGTCATCTGTGTCATTTGGCTGGCTGTCCTGATGTACGGGCTGGACGGTCCTGACATGTCTGCGAGGTTGTCGGAAATGTGTAGGATCCATAGGTTGAACCGCTCGACAGTAGGCAGCATAGTGGCCCATCTTGCCACATCGTAGGGATTGTCGGTATTTAGCAGGACATTGCCCTTTTAAATGTACAGCCCCACAGTTGCCGCACGTCATGACATCACGGCGTTCGTTACGCCACTGCGCATGCGCAGTTCGGTCTTGCATCGGGCGCGCCTGCGCAGTGCGTCCCTCGATGTTGCCGTTGGTTTTGGCGCGCACAAGCGCGGGAGACCGCGAAAAGCGCGGGAAACGGCCGCCCTCGTTCGGGCCGCGGGCCGGGAGATAATCAATTGCCTGGATGCGTTCGGCCTCGTGGGCGGCCTGGCTTGCCGATTCGACGGCTAGGGACACCCTCCATGCCGATTCGGTCGCCTGAAATTGGGCAAAACGGCTGGTTGCATTTTCATGGAGGACACAGGCTTCCACTGCAGACGCTAAGGTCAGGCCTTTAATTTTAAGAAGCTGCTGGCGTAGGCCACTGGAGACAACGCCAAAAACAACCTGGTCCCGGATCATGGACTCTGAGGTGTTGCCGTAACCGCAGGACTGCGCGAGTATGCGGAGGTGCGTCAGAAAGGGTTCAAAGAGCTCATCCTTACCTTGCAGGCGTTGCTGAAAGATATACCTTTCAAAACTTTCATTCACTTCAACGTTAAAATGCTGGTCTAGCTTGAGGAGGACCGTGTCATACTTGGATTGGTTCTCGCCTTCCGCGAACACCAGTGAGTTGAATACATCGATGGTGTGCTGACCTGCGGTGGTGAGGAGCATCGCAATCTTTGTTTCGTCCGAGGCACTCTGTTTCTCGTTGGCTCGCATGTACAGTTCAAATCGCTGCTTGAAAAGCTTCCAATTGGTGCCAAGGTTCCCAGCGATTTGCAATGGCTGCGGTTTGTTGATGATGTCCATATCTCAGGATGGCAGGTTTGTCGGCAGGTATCGATCCACTCCTGTACCATGTAGTGTTGGGTGTTCTGATGTACAGATGAACCAACACGGTTGTATTTGGTACAACGCTGTTTTATTTCAACTTGTTATTTACAGTTCTGTCTTGATACTCTGCACGTGGTGACTCCCTGTGAGTGATGTTAATCAGGTCCTGTCCTTGTCCTGGTCTCCAGATTTACTGGCCACCAGGTGTCGTGTTTCTTCTCTTATACTGTCTCTGTCCTTGTCTATGATTGGTTGTCGTGTTGTGTGTGCTGATTTGTCTGTTGGTGTGTCTATCATGATGTGTGTGTTTGAATATCATGACAGTGAGATTTCACCGCTTCATGGACAGAGAGGCTGTTCTGAGCTGGGCTAAGAAGGTACGGAGTAGCAAGTGGGAGAATGCGGTGATACGAGTGTATCAGGACTGGAGTGCAGAGGTGGCGACAAGGAGGGCGAGCTTTAATCGGGCCAAGGCGGTGCTTCACAGGAAGAAAATAAAATTTGAGATGCTGCAGCCGGCGCGATTGTGGGTCACGCATCAGGGCAAGCACTACTACTTCGAAACGGCGGATGAGGCATGGACCTTCATCCAAGAAGAGAAACTGGACTAGTACTGAGAGTTTGATGTTGGGGGGGAAACAACGAGGTTGTGGTACAGAAATGTAAATTGGGGAATGGGAGGTTTATTATATAGTAACGTTGGATGGGGAATTTCTCTCCCCTTGATGGGGGGACACGAAGAAATGTGGGCGCCGATGGAAAAAGGAACAGAGAGGGGGATGGGGAATGAGGGAGCTGCGCCATAGGGGGCGGGGCCGATAGCAAAGCGTGGGTTTTTTCCCGCGCTATGGAAATGATGGCGGGAAGATAGGCGCAGGAAGGGAGTTCCACGCTCGGGGGGGTCAAGGAGAGAATGGGGGAAGCCGGGGTCAGCTAGAGTTAGCTGACTTTCGGAAGCATTATGGGGGGAGTAACCATGCTAGATGGGGATCTAGCGGGGGGGGGGGGGGCGGTGGACTAACTGGGTTGCTGCTGCTGAGTGCAAGGGGGAGCTGGCAAGAGAAGAGGTGGTCGGGACGGGAAGGCGCCGCCTGGGGGACAGGTGGGTGCGCGGGACCTGGACGGGGGGGCTGGCCCAGAAAAGGGGATGGCTAGTCAGCGGGGGGGGGGGGAGCGGCCCCCAATCCGGCTGATCACGTGGAATGTGAGAGGCCTAAATGGGCCGATTAAGAGGGCCCGGGTGTTCGCGCACTTAAAAAGACTGAAGGCGGACGTAGTCATGCTCCAGGAAACGCATCTGAAGGATGGGCGGATCAGGTTAGGTTAAGAAAAGGATGAGTGGGACAGGTATTCCACTCAGGGTTGGACGCGAAAAACAGGGGGGCGGCGATACTGGTGGGGAAACGGATGTCGTTCGAGGCTAAGAATATAGTGGTGGATAACGGGGGCAGATATGTGATGGTGAGTGGTAGATTGCAGGGAGAGGCGGTCGTGCTGGTAAATGTATATGCCCCGAACTGGGATGACGCGGGATTTATGAAGCGGATGCTGGAACGTATCCCGGACCTGGAGGTGGGAAGCCTGGTAATGGGGGGGGGGACTTTAATACTGTGCTGGATCCAGGGCTAAACCGGTCTAGATCCAGGACCGGAAGAAGGCCAGCAGCGGCCAAGGTGCTTAGGGGGTTTATGGAACAAATGGGGGAAGTGGATCCGTGGAGGTTTGCTAGGCCGTTGGCCAAAGAGTTCTCCATTTTCTCCCATGTCCACAAGGTATATTCCCGAATCGACTTCTTTGTTATGAGTAGGGCACTGATCTCGAAGGTGGCAGGAATGGAGTACTCGGCCATAGCCGTTTCAGACCATGCCCCGCACTGGGTGGATCTGGAACTAGGAGAGGAGAGGGAGCAGCGCCCACTCTGGCGACTGGATGTGGGACTACTGGCGGATGAGGGGGTCTGTGGAAGGGTGCGGGGGTGTATTGAGAGATACCTGGAGGTCAATGGCGATGGTGAGGTCCAGGTGGGGGTAATATGGGAAGCGCTGAAGGCGGTGGTTAGGGGAGAGCTGATCTCCATTGGAGCCCACAAGGAGAAACAAGAGGGCAAAGAAAGGGAGAGATTAGTGGGGGAGATTTTGAGGGTGGATAAAAGATATGCGGAGGCCCCAGACGAAGGAATATATAGAGAAAGGCGAAGACTTCAGACAGAGTTTGACCTGCTGACCACAGGAAAGGCAGAGGCACAGTGGAGGAAGGCACAGGGGATGAGATATGAGTATGGGGAAAAGGTGAGCCGGCTGCTGGCCCACCAACTTCGCAAGAGGATAGCGGCGAGAGAGATTCGGGGGAGTTAGGGATGAAACGGGAACTATGGAGCAGAGAGCAGGGAAGGTAAATTAGGTGTTTAAGACCTTTTATGAGAGGCTATATAAGTCCCAACCCCCGGAGGGAAAAGAGGGAATGCTACATTTTCTGGACCAACTAAGGTTCCCGAAGGTGGAGGAGAAGGAGGTGGCAGGTCTGGGGGCGCCAATCGAGGTGGACGAGGTGACTAAGGGACTGGGGAACATGCAGGCAGGGAAGGCCCCGGGACCAGACGGGTTTCCGGTGGAATTCTACAGGAAATATGTGGACCTGTTGGCCCCGCTGTTGGTGAGAACCTTTAACGAGGCCAGGGAAGGGGGGATACTACCCCCGACAATGTCGGAGGCGACAATATCATTAATCTTGGATCGAGATAAAGATCTGCTGCAATGCGTGTCATACAGGCCTATCTCACTCCTAAATGTAGACGCCAAACTGCTGGCAAAAGTGCTGGCGACAAGGATATAGGATTGCGTCCCGGGGGTGGTGCATGAAGACCAGACAGGGTTTGTAAAGGGGAGACAACTGAATGTCAACGTTCGACGGCTGCTGGGGATGATGATGACGCCCCCAGCGGAGGGGGAGGCAGAGATAGTGGCGGCGATGGATGCGGAGAAGGCATTCAATAGGGTGGAGTGGGAGTATTTGTGGGAGGTGCTGAGCAGGTTTGGGTTTGGGGAGGGGTTTGTCAGATGGGTCAGACGGTAGCATTGTGGATAGCACAATTGCTTCACAGCTCCAGGGTCCCAGGTTCGATTCCGGCTTGGGTCACTGTCTGTGCGGAGTCTGCACATCCTCCCCGTGTGTGCGTGGGTTTCCTCCGGGTGCTCCGGTTTCCTCCCACAGTCCAAAGATGTGTGGGTTAGGTGGATTGGCCATGCTAAATTGCCCTTAGTGTCCAAAATTGCCCTTAGTGTTGGGTGGGGTTACTGGGTTATGGGGATAGGGTGGGGGTGTTGACCTTGTTGGGTAGGGTGCTCTTTCCAAGAGCCAGTGCAGACTCGATGGGCCGAATGGCCTCCTTCTGCACTGTAAATTCTATGATCTATGATGATCTATATGGGGCCCCAGTGGCAAGTGTAGTCACAAACCGGCAAAGATCGGAGTATTTTCGGCGACACAGGGGAACAAGACAGAGGTGTCCCCTGTCTCCATTACTGTTCGCATTGGCAATTGAACCACTGGCCATAGCGCTGAGGGACTCTAAGAAATGGAGGGGGGTGGTTAGAGGGGGAGAGGAACATCGAGTGTCACTCTACGCTGATGACCTACTGCTATATGTGGCGGATCCTGTAGAGGGGATGCCAGATGTTATGCAGATATTGAGGGAGTTTGGAGATTTCTCGGGATGCAGGCTAAATATGGGGAAGAGTGAGCTTTTTGTAATACACCCCGGGGACCAGGGAAGAGGAATAGACGCTCTGCCATTAAGGAGAGTGGAAAGGAGCTTCCGATACTTGGGGATCCAGGTAGCTAGGAACTGGGGAACTCTACACAGACTTAGTCTGACACGACTGGTGGAGCAGATGGAGGAGGATTTCAAGAGGTGGGATATGCTGCCGCTCTCACTGGCGGGCAGAGTGCAGGCGGTAAAAATGATGGTCGTCCCGAGGTTTCTTTTTGTGTTTCAATGTCTCCCCATTCTGATCACAAAGGCCTTTTTCAAAAAAATAGACAGGAGCATTATGAGCTTTGTGTGGGCAGGGAAGACCCCGAGCGTAAAGAGGGGGTTCCTGCAGCGCAGCAGGGACAGAGGGCGACTGGCGTTGCCGAATCTGGACGACTATTACTGGGCCGCCAATGTGGCGATGGTTTGCAAGTGGATGAGGGAGGGAGAGGGGGCGGCGTGGAAGAGGCTGGAGATGGCGTCCTATAAAGGAACAAACCTAAAGGCGGTGGTGACGGCGCCGCTGCCGTTCTCCCCGAAAAGGTATACCACAAACCCAGTGGTGGTGTGTAGCCATGTAAAATGGCTGCGTTCCGATTAATCTGGCCAAAACCCAGTTTAAAATGGCTAACCCGAAAGACTGCTGGGAAAAGCAGCTAAGAAGACACAAGCAGGCAGCTGCAGACAGGTTTGCATATTCAGCTCTGGGAACGTTGCCCAGATCGATACTCAGGGCTACCAACAGCCCATCAACCCAGGTAACCGCAGTTGCATTCAGGTCTGTTTCCACCTAATCTACTCAGGCATCCACAGTTAAATCGGCTATCCCCGGGAACAATTGCAACATATTAGCAATTGAATACCGGGCCAGATCTGTCGGCGCCTGCAGTGGCCGAAACAAAGACAGGTGAGCAACCACCCACCCCTTCCACGTCCAGCCCAGACACGGACTCGCCACCGACTCCACCCACGAACTTTACGCTCCGCCCCGGAACGCCCACAGACTGCAGCAGCACAGGCAGCGACTGTGACTCTGACGACAGCCACAGCACGCCTCCCTACCATCCTGGTCCCACACCCAGCAACTCCGACCTCGACTCCAGTGACCCCTTCCTCATCACCTACTTAAATAAACCCCACCACCAACCACCAAACTACACGGACGACCCCGACTTTGTCCCCACCCAACTCGACACCACTCATTGGCACCGCGAAAACTCCTGCAGACTCGTCCGCAACGACGAGGACGATCCCAACTCACACCACGCAGCCCTTTCTGCACTGATCCACTCCAGAGTTTGGCACCCGGGAGACGGTGATGACCTCGGGCCTGACTCCGCCAACCCTTTTGCGACCCTGTTCGCAACCGAGAACTGAGGTGTCCACATGATGATTTAAAGGAGACACTTGGTGAAAAGTGTTGCATTTGATAAGGTTCCCCTGCATTTGATAAGGTTCCCCATGGTAGGGTTATGCAGAAAGTAAGGAGGCATGGGATAGTGGGAAATTTGGCCAGTTGGATAACGAACTGGCTAACCGATAGAAGTCAGAGAGTGGTGGTGGATGGCAAATATTCAGCCTGGATCCCAGTTACCAGTGGCGTACCGCAGGGATCAGTTCTGGGTCCTCTGCTGTTTGTGATTTTCATTGATGACTTGGATGAGGGAGTTGAAGGGTGGGTCAGTAAATTTGCAGACGATACGAAGATTGGTGGAGTTGTGGATAGTGAGGAGGGCTGTTGTCGGCTGCAAAGAGACATAGATAGGATGCAGAGCTGGGCTGAGAAGTGGCAGATGGAGTTTAACCCTGAAAAGTGTGAGGTTGTCCATTTTGGAAGGACAAATAGGAATGCGGAATACAGGGTTAACGGTAGAGTTCTTGGCAATGTGGAGGAGCAGAGAGATCTTGGGGTCTATGTTCATACATCTTTGAAAGTTGCCACTCAAGTGGATAGAGCTGTGAAGAAGGCCTATGGTGTGCTAGCGTTCATTAACAGAGGGATTGAATTTAAGAGCCGTGAGGTGATGATGCAGCTGTACAAAACTTTGGTAAGGCCGCATTTGGAGTACTGTGTACAGTTCTGGTCACCTCATTTTAGGAAGGATGTGGAAGCTTTGGAAAAGGTGCAAAGAAGATTTACCAGGATGTTACCTGGAATGGAGAGTAGGTCTTACGAGGAAAGGTTGAGGGTGCTAGGCCTTTTCTCATTAGAACGGAGAAGGATGAGGGGCGACTTGATAGAGGTTTATAAGATGATCAGGGGACTAGATAGAGTAGACAGTCAGAGACTTTTTCCCCGGGTGGAACAAACCATTACAAGGGGACATAAATTTAAGGTGAAAGGTGGAAGATATAGGAGGGATATCAGAGGTAGGTTCTTTACCCAGAGAGTAGTGGGGGCATGGAATGCACTGCCTGTGGGAGTAGTTGAGTCGGAAACATTAGGGACCTTCAAGCAGCTATTGGATAGGTACATGGATTATGGTAAAATGATATAGTGTAGATTTATTTGTTCTTAAGGGCAGCACAGTAGCATTGTGGATAGCACAATTGCTTCACAGCTCCAGGGTCCCAGGTTCGATTCCAGCTTGGGTCACTGTCTGTGCGGAGTCTGCACGTCCTCCCCGTGTCTGCGTGGGTTTCCTCCGGGTGCTCCAGTTTCCTCCCACAGTCCATGATGTGCAGGTTAGGTGAATTGGCCAATGATAAATTGCCCTTAATGTCCAAAATTGCCCTTGGTGTTGGGTGGAGGTGTTGAGTTTGGGTAGGGTGCTCTTTCCAGGAGCCGGTGCAGACTCAAAGGGCCGAATGGCCTCCTTCTGCACTGTAAATTCAATGATAATCTATGGTTAATCTAGGACAAAGGTTCGGCACAACATCGTGGGCCGAAGGGCCTGTTCTGTGCTGTATTTTCTATGTTCTATGTTCTATGTTCTTTCTGATGGAACCTGCAGAATCTTTTACGTTGTCTGTCTGTTTGTTAAATGTTGTTCGTTGTCTGTCTGTTTGTTAAATGTTGTTCGTCCTACAGGAGAATGTTCTCACCGCCCCACACCCATTCACCTGAGCTTTTAAACTTTTCCCACTGACACCGCCACACGCCCATTCGGCCGATACCTCTGAGGACTTGCCTCAGACACCCAACCGTAACTACTCTTCTGATTTGATGGTAGAATCAGAACAGTAACCCCACCATGATGACTACATTTTTGTCCGTTCTTTGGTCGCTCAGGCAGTGGAGAAACGGCGTGAGACCCGCCCTGCCTGGGGACCCCCCCCCCCCCGTTGGTCAAAAACTGCTCGGGTAGGGAAGATATGGTATTGGTAGCCGTCCTACCCGGGGACTCCACCCAAATCGTACCCGTCGCGGCCCACACGCACCTCATTAGACCTTTTCTTTCAAAAACAGTTTTATTTTATTTAGGCAACCTTTGGGTTGCTGCCACATGCTATTTACATCCTGGAACATTTGGATGATAAAGTTAGCACTGGTCCACCATTGGGAAGTGTGCCGTGTCCAAACATTTGTTTTGAAAAAAAAAATGGGGGGAGAGTCACATACTGTGACCAATTATAAGGGTTTAATTGGCCCCAAGAAGGACAGACACACTAACACACCAGATACTAAACCAAAGTATTTACACACACTACGCTTGTCTTACAGAACTCCAGAAGCTCCAAGTCCGGAGAAAACCAGCGAACACAGGAAAAGGAAAGAAAGAAGACAGCCATGAGGACTCCCTTCTTCGTGCTCAACATGTTTATTATGGACCTTTGGTTGCGCGGGAACGCAGACCCCACCACTCCAAACCCCTTTACCGTTAACACTTCACGGCCCAGTAGTACCGAGGGCCCAGTCACCAACCACGCTGCATTATCCTGGTGTGCCAAGTTCATAACTTGGTACTCTCTATCGTACATCATTGAGGCACTGTTGGCATTGGCTATACTCAGTTGTGCAGTACAGACCATGCGCCTCCGCAAGTGGAAAAGGAGAGCGTACCGCTCTCGAACCCCGGTCTATCGGATCCGATCTCCGATATTCAGCTATGACCAGACCCCAGACCCCCGCGACATATGAATAATAAAACATGCACTGGCGGTTTGTTTGTTTTTCCTGTAAATAAAAAGAGAATGTATGGAAATGTATGATCTTGAGCTTGACTGCCAATCCAGGAAAGAATATATTAAATGTTGTAATTGTCATTGTATAGAGAGATAAGACTGTAAGTTTGAAGAATTGTTTAGGTAAACTTAGAGGTTCCCAGTTTATTTTTTTCCAGACACATGCCCCTGCCTGACATAGCGCCCTCAAGAATTGTTTAGGTAAATTTTTGTGCATAGCTAGGGTCAGAGTAGTGGCCATGTGGGAGGTGCCCCCCCTAGTTGGGAAACGAAGAGGACAAAATTTATGTGATCCTTCACGCTTTGCGTTAGGATCACAAGGCGGGTATGTAGCCATGTAAAATGGCTGCGTTCCGATTAATCTGGCCAAAACCCAGTTTAAAATGGCTAACCCGAAAGACTGCTGGGAAAAGCAGCCAAGAAGACACAAGCTGCAGACAGGTTTGCATATTCAGCTCTGGGAACTCAGATCGATACTCAGGGCTATCAACAGCCCATCAACCCAGGTGTCCGCAGTTTACACCTAATCTACTCAGACATCCACAGTTAAATCGGCTATCCCCGGGAACAATTGCAACATATTAGCAATTGAACACCAGGCCAGACCTGTCGGCGCCTGCAGTGGCCGAAGCAAAGACAGGTGAGCGATCACTCCCCGATCGAGGAATCGCCTCACCATTGGACACATCGACCCCAGAGACTGGGGACAGAATCCAATCACTTGGGACTCAGGGTCACGGGCCACCCCGGGAGGCGGGAAGCCCCTGGGCCCTATAAAAGTAAAGGTCCAAGTTCAGATCTCTCTCTCTCTCATCTTCGCCTGCTCGAGACCTTCGCAAGACCAGCCACCGGCCACCGTAAGTTTGAATCCAACGATCGCTATCCGGTAGAGACACCTAGCCACCGACCTGTAGCAGCCTTTGGAATCCCGCGGGCCTGATTTGATTGGACAAGCCATTTGTTTCCCTGACCTGGTGGGCTCTTCCTAAGTTAAGTATTGGCCAGTAGTGATAGGTTTATTATATAGAAAGTAGTATTAGGGTATTAATATTGCTTGTTGTATATAATAAATGACCGTTGTTTTAATCCTTACTAAGCGGTGTGCTGTGTTATTAATCATAACCTGAACTTGAACCACGTGGCGGTATCATAAAGATACCTGGCGACTCATGAGCAAAGGTGACCTAAACAGAGTAAACAGACTAAGGTTAAAAAGAGCAACAGGTGGCAACCTTGAGGATCTGGGGGCAGTGGAGGTGACACAGAGGGGTGACGGGTGCCTCGGTGTGGTCCCCGATCAGGAATAACCACAGGTTTGTCCCAGGAAGGATGGATGGGGGGTTCCAGAGTTGGCAACGAGCAGGAATTAGGAGACTGAGGGACCTATTTATAGACGGGATGTTTGCGAGCCTGGGAGCGCTGGAGGGAAAATATGAGTTGCCCCCGGGGAATATCTTCAGATATATGCAAGTGAGGGCGTTTACGAGGCAACAGGTGAGGGCATTTCCGCAGCTCCCGACACAGGGGATCCAGGATAGAGTGATTTCGGGGGTATGGGTCGGGGAGGGCAAAGTGTCTGAAATATATCAGGAGATGAGAGACGAGGGGGAGGCGCTGGTAGAGGAGCTGAAGGGAAAATGGGAAGAAGAGCTGGGGGAGGAGATTGAGGAGGGTCTGTGGGCGGATGCCCTAAGCAGGGTAAATTCCTCGTCTTCGTGTGCCAGGCTTAGCTTGATTCAATTTAAGGTTCTACATAGAGCACATATGACGGGAGCAAGACTGAGCAGGTTCTTTGGAGTGGAGGACAGGTGCGGGAGGTGCTCGGGAAGCCCGGCGAACCACACACACATGTTCTGGTCGTGTCCGGCATTGGATGAGTACTGGAGGGGAGTGGCAAAGGTGATCTCAAAGGTGGTGAAGGTCCGGGTCAAGCCAGGCTGGGGGTTAGCGATATTTGGGGTAGCGGAAGAGCCGGGAGTGTAGGAGGCGAAAGCGGCCGATATTCTGGCCTTTGCGTCCCTGATAGTCCGGCGAAGGATCCTAATTATGTGGAAGGAAGCGAAACCCCCCGGTGTGGAGGCCTGGATAAACGACATGGCAGGGATCATAAAGCTGGAACGAATGAAATTTGCGCTGAGAGGATCGGCTCAGGGGTTCTCCAGGCGGTGGCAACCGTTCCTTGACTATCTCGCGGAACGTTAAGGGAAAATAGATTGACAGCAGCAGCAACTCAGGGGGGGGAGCACTATTTTTTGTCACTTTGTTAGTTCACTATATTATTTAAATAATGTTATTTATCAGTTATTGTATTATTTTTATGTTGATTTGTAAAAACGGAAAAATTTTGTTTGAAAACGTTAATAAAATATATTTTTTTAAAAAAAGAGATCCATGTCCCCTCAATCCCACATCTAAGGTTGTCCCAAAAGAGATGAGAAAATTCTGGCCATAGTTGTCAGTGTGCGTTGCTGCTGTGTACTGAAGAGTGTGATTGGATGGTATATTTCATTGTATAACGAATGGTAAATTGAATGATATAATGAGTGGTATATTGAATGCTATTTTGATGGGTATATTCAATGGTGTTAGGCTTTGGTGGGGCCTACAACTTTAATTTTTTTTAAAACAGTAGCAGGAGATGCTGACATCAGTGGTGATACATCCTGACAGACTTGGCTCACAGGCAATCGGCTACTTTCATTTCCCGCAATGTGGCAAATTCTTTTAAAAAAAATAAATTTAGAGTACCCAATTCATTTATTCCAATTAAGGGGCAGTTTAGTGTGGCCAATCCACCTAGCTTGCTGTAGCGCACAAAGACTCCATGAGACGAATATAGTGAAGTCGATGAGGCTTTATTAAGCGTGTCTGTTCCCCAGCAGCCAGATAGTAAACTGGCATGCGGGGGAAGACACCGGCTTCTTATACTTCGCCTTCAGGGTGGAGCTTGAGGTCAACGGCCAACCAGGACCCGGGATCTGTCAGCCAATGACATTAGGGCTTCCAGTCCCACATGACCCCCAATACATACTACCACATTCACCCCTTGTCAAAATTGAACCCGGCGGGGTGATGCTTCGTATGGTGGTAAGGGTTTACAGGGCTGGTCCTGGGAGGATAGAACAGTTACATGGTAGTACAGTATTGGACAGTTTCGTCCTGTTACAACTATTTACAGAGGGTATAGGAAAACAAAATGTTCATTGAACAGTCCATCTTTGTTTTACCTCGACGCCGCGAGTCGGTCGGGCGGTCTGGTCGTCCGTGTCGACCGCCTCGGCCCCGGCGGTGGTGGTGGTGCTTGTACCAGTGTTGTCGCCTCCGGGAGCCGCACGGTTTCAGCTGTCGGTGCAAAAGGGAGGGGAACTGATCCTCCTGGGAAGGGGGCGGTCGCGGGGTGCGGCGGTGGCAGGAAGGGGGGCGGTTGGGTTGATAGTGTCGGGGGGGTGTGCGTGGTGCCGGCGGGCGCCAGATCCCGCAGGGAGACCGTGTCCTGTCGGCCGTCGGGGTACTCCACGTAGGCGTACTGGGGGTTTGCGTGGAGGAGGTGAACCCTTTCGACCAACGGGTCCGCCTTATGTGCCCGCACATGCTTTCGGAGCAGGATGGGTCCTGGGGCCGCCAGCCAGGTCGGCAGCGACGTTCCAGAGGAGGACGTCCTAGGGAAGACAAGGAGACGCTCGTGCGGCGTTTGATTAGTGCTTGTACATAATAACGACCGGATGGAATGGAGAGCGTCCGGGAGGACCTCCTGCCACCGTGAAACTGGGAGATCCCTGGACCGTAGGGCCAGTAGGACGGCCTTCCAGACCGTGCCGTTCTCCCTTTCTACTTGCCCGTTCCCCCGGGGGTTGTAGCTGGTCGTCCTGCTTGAGGATATGCCCTTGCTGAGCAGGAACTGGCGCAGCTCGTCACTCATGAAAGAGGACCCCCTGTCGCTGTGGACGTATGCGGGGTAACCGAACAGCGTGAAGATGCTGTTCAGGGCTTTAATGACTGTGGCCGCGGTCATGTCAGAGCAGGGAATGGCAAAAGGGAAGCGGGAGTATTCGTCCACTACATTAAGAAAATATGCGTTGCGGTCGGTGGAGGGGAGAGGCCCTTTGAAATCGAGACTGAGGCGTTCAAAGGGGCGGGAAGCCTTAATCAGGTGCGCTCCATCTGGCCTGAAAAAATGCGGCTTGCATTCCGCGCAGATATGGCACTCCCTTGTGACTGTACGGACCTCTTCTAAAGAGTATGGGAGATTGCGGGACTTGATGAAGTGGTAAAACCGAGTGACCCCCGGGTGGCAGAGGTCCTCGTGGAGGGTTTGGAGGCGGTTAATTTGTGCGTTGGCACATGTGATAGGGCATCGGACGGCTCGTTCAGCTTTCCGGGCCGGTACAAGATCTCATAGTTAACGGTGGAGAGCTCGATCCTCCACCTTAAGATCTTGTCATTTTTAATCTTGCCCCGCTGTGCATTATCGAACATGAAGGCTACCGACCGTTGGTCAGTGAGGAGAGTGAATCTCCTGCCGGCCAGGTAATGCCTCCAATGTCGCACAGCTTCCACTATGGCTTGGGCTTCCTTTTCCACTGAGGAGTGGCGGATTTCTGAGGCGTGGAGGGTTCGGGAGAAGAAGGTCACGGGTCTGCCCGCTTGGTTAAGGGTAGCCGCTAGAGCTATGTCGGAGGCGTCGCTCTCGACCTGGAAGGGGAGGGACTCGTCGATGGCGCGCATCGTGGCCTTTGCGATGTCCGCTTTGATGCGGCTGAAGGCCTGGCGGGCCTCTGTCGACAGAGGGAAGGTCGTGGTCTGTATTAGGGGGCGGGCCTTGTCTGCGTACTGGGGGACCCACTGGGCGTAGTACGAAAAGAACCCCAGGCAGCGTTTCAGGGCTTTTGGGCAGTGCGGGAGGGGAAATTCCATGAGTGCGCGCGTACGTTCGGGGTCGGGGCCTATGATCCCATTGCGCACTATGTAGCCCAGAATGGCTAGCCGATCGGTGCTAAAAACGCACTTGTCCTCGTTGTACGTGAGGTTCAAGGCTTTGGCGGTCTGGAGGAATTTTTGGACGTTGGCGTCGTGGTCCTGCTGATCGTGGCCGCAGATGGTTACATTGTCGAGGTACGGGAACGTGGCCCGTAACCCATGTTGATCAACCATTCGGTCCATCTCCCGTTGGAAGACCGAGACCCCGTTTGTGACGCCAAAAGGGACCCGTAGGAAATGGTATAATCGCCCGTCTGCCTCGAAGGCTGTGTACTTGCGGTCACTTGGGCGGATGGGGAGCTGATGGTAGGCGGACTTGAGGTCCACGGTGGAGAAGACTTTATACTGGGCAATCCGATTGACCATGTCGGATATGCGGGGGAGAGGGTACGCATCTAGTTGTGTGTACCTGTTGATGGTCTGGCTATAGTCAATGACCATCCTTTGTTTCTCCCCTGTCTTCACTACTACCACCTGCGCTCTCCAGGGACTATTGCTGGCCTGGATTATGCCCTCCTTTAGTAGCCGCTGGACTTCGGACCGAATGAAGGTCCGGTCCTGGGCGCTGTACCGTCTGCTCCTAGTGGCGATGGGTTTGCAATCCGGGGTGAGGTTCGCAAACAAGGACGGGGGTTGCACCTTGAGGGTAGCGAGGCCGCAGATAGTGAGTGGGGGTATGGGGCCGCCGAATTTAAACGTAAGGCTCTGTAGGTTACATTGGAAATCTAAGCCCAGCAAGGTGGGGGCACAGAGTTGGGGAAGGACGTTAAGTTTGTAGTTTTTGAATTCCCTCCCCTGTACCGTTAGGGTAACTATGCAGAATCCCTGGATCTGTACGGAGTGGGATCCTGCAGCTAGGCAAATCTTTTGTGCGCTGGGGTAGGTAGTTAAGGAACAGCGTCTTACCGTGTCGGGGTGTATAAAACTTTCCGTGCTCCCGGAGTCGACTAGGCATGGCGTCTCGTGGCCGTTAATTAGGACCGTTGTCGTCGTCGTCTGGAGAGACCGGGGCCGAGCCTGATCGAGCGTAACCGAAGCGAGCCGTGGTTGTAGTAGTGGGGTGGGGTCCGTTGTTGCCATCCAAGATGGCGTCGGGGATGGACAAAATGGCTGCCCCCATACATCGCACGTGACTGAGGGGTCACAAGATGGCGTCGGGGGTGGACAAAATGGCCGCCCCCATGCGTCGTACAGGTCGGGGGCGGTCCAAGATGGCGGCACCCCTCCTCCCCTCGTGGTGGTCGGGACCCAAAATGGCGGCGTCTGCGGGTCGCACATGGTGTGCTGGGGGGTCTGGGGAGCGCTAGGACCGCGCGGAGTTCCTTCACTGCGAGCGCCAGGGCCGCGGGCGCTAGGACCGCGCGGAGCTCCCTCGGCGGGGACAGCGGTGGTCGGGGCCCAAGCCGGCGGCGCCGGCGGGACAGGCGTGGGGCCGCGAGAGCAAGGAGCGCGAGGAGCTCCCTCACCGGGGACAGCGGCGGTCGGGGCCCAGGTAGGCGGCGCCGGCGGGACAGGCGTGGGGCTGCGAGCGCAAGGAGCGCGAGGAGCTCCCTCACTGGGGACAGCGGCGGTCGGGGCCCAGGTAGGCGGCGCTGGCGGGTCAGGCGTGGGGCGCGGGACGGGGGTGAGGGTGGTGTTCGGGACGCGAAAGACCCCTTCCACTCCGTGGAGAGTGTTGGCCGGCACCCAAATCGGGAGCGCTGGCGGCGGGTCGTACATGGACTGCAGGGAGGGGGGTTGGGGAGCGTAGGCGGCGTGCAGGGCTCCCAGTTCTCCCGGGGCCGCGGTGGTCGGGACCCAGAGCGGCTGCGCCTGCGGGTCGCACATGGCATGCTGGGGGGGTTGGGAGGCATAGACTGCCTGTAGGGCTCCCTGTGGCCCCGGGACGGTGGCGATCTCGCGGGATCGGCACACCACCGCATAGTGGCCCTTTTTCCCGCAGCTTTTGCAGATGGCTGCGCGGGCCGGACAGCGTTGTCGGGGGTGCTTCGCCTGGCCGCAGAAATAACAGCGGGCGCCCCCGGTGCGACTCGGCGTTTGGACTGCGCAAGCCTGTAGGGTGTCCGGGGGGGGGGGTTGCCGCGACGGGTACGTACGGGGCCTAATGGCCTGCCGCGCGGTCGGGGCCGTAGGAGCGGGTAGTGCGGCGTAGAACTCGTCCATCGATTCTCCGGGAGCTTGCCGACTCGTCGCGAGCTGGTAGCGAGCGTAGATTTGGTTAACTGGGCGGACATAGAGACTTTTCAGTGCTGCGAACGCCGTCTGGAAATCGTCGGTGTCTTCAATGAGGGTGAAAATCTCCGTGCTCACCCTCGAGTGCAGGACCTACAGTTTTTGTTCGTCTGAGACCCGGCCGGTGGTCGGTCTGAGGTAGGCCTCGAAGCAAGTCTGCCAGTGTTTGAAGGCTGCTGCCGCGTTCACTGCGTGGGGGCTGATCCTCAGGCATTCTGGAATGATCCTGAGCTCCATAGTCCTTTTTAGGCACGCTTAATAAATTGTAGCGCACAAAGACTCCATGAGACGAATATAGTGAAGTCGATGAGGCTTTATTAAGCGTGTCTGTTCCCCAGCAGCCCGATAGTAAACTGGCCTGCGGGGGAAGACACCGGCTTCTTATACTTCGCTTTCAGGGCGGAGCTTGAGGTCAACGGCCAACCAGGACCCGGGATCTGTCAGCCAATGACATTAGGGCTTCCAGTCCCACATGACCCCCAATACATACTACCACACTTGCACATCTTTTGGGTTGTGGGGGTGAAATCCACACAAACACGGGGAAAATGTGGCAAACTCCACACGGACAGAGACCCAGGGTCGGGAACGAACCTGGGACCTCCGTGCCGTGAGGCCGCAGTGCTAACCAACTGCGCCACATTGCTGCCCCATGTGGCAAATTCTTGATGCAGATTGGTCCAGATTACTCTAGAATGTTCTGCTGGCCTCTCTCTGTGTTTTTGTTTTCAGTTTTGTTTGGGGTCTGCAGACCTAAGCAGAATCCAAGTCAGGATCCCTCTCTCCCAGAAGAGGGGAATTCTCTCTTAAATCTTAGCTGGAACTCCCTTCGGGCACATAGAGCAGTTAGTGAGCACTCAGAGCCTGAAATCAAAGCTGGGGAAGGGGAACTTTCTGCTCCCATTAAAGGTACCAAACAACTCAGAGACCTCGCAAAAACTGATGCTCTGATTATTCTGTTTAATTGAGACAAGTCTGCTGAAGCTGACCATATACCAGAAACTGGGCAGTCCTGAAGTGCATCTTTCATGGGTAAGGCTCAGCTGAACACAAGTTAGAGTGTGTCCCCAGAGGGAATCCCACAGTCTGAGGGTCCGGCCTGAGTGGTCCAGCTTGAAGATCAAAACCAACCTACGTTCAACCCCTTGCCTTCTGAAGGGATTGCCGCCTGCAAGGTCACCAACTTACTGATTGTTAGTCAATTTCCTGGGGTAACTCTGATTACAAAGAATTGTTAGTCCAGCACATACTCACGTCCAAAAGGTTTTCATTCATATGTGATTCATTAACATAGACTATTAACAATATTTGTTTCTAAGCAACAGCGTTATATTAAATGACAAGGTAACAGGCCAACGTTATAACCTGATCCCTAGCTCAGAAATATCAGTTGAGGCTCTTCCAGGCTGCCTATCATTCTCTGGGTTTCTAATAACTCTGAAAGCGCTCTGACGCCCAAGAGAACAATGCAGACCGGTCCCAGGCCTGGGGAAACCAACTCCACTCCTACAGGCCATCCCAAGAATGCTTTGACCTTTCAAAGAAAAATGTCCCATTCTTGTACTAGTCAGTTATTTTGGGCTGTGTCTACACACATGTTTGCTGTGGTCATGTGATCGGCTGTTAAAATCAGTTTCTTAATCTGCCGTGCTTCATCTGTGCTGTACATGCTTTGTGTAATTTGAACTGTTTGTACTAAGTGATCTCTGAGCAACAGTTCTCTTATCTTTATGCCTGATTCTCATGGCTCAGTTCATTTTTATTCACGGAGAAACAAAAACATTCTCGGCTGGATTCTCCGTTGCTGAGACTAAGACGCCGGGGCAGGATTCGTGGAGTTCCACAACAGAAAAACTGTTGCCACACTTGGATTGTTAAGGGCTAGCACCGGCGACAGTGGAACACAGTAGATTCCAGTGAAAAATGATGTGGGATATGGTGGGTTCGCGATTGACACTCAGGAGGCTGACAACTCGCAGCTGCAAATACCCACTTCACTCCCCACACACAACATCCCAGTCACCAAGATGGCAGCAAGACACGCGACACCATGCTTCACCGATGCCAAGCTTAAAACCCTCCTGGACGCGGTGGAGGAGAGGCGGGCCACCCTGCATCCCGGCACGGGAAGGGGGCTGCCAGCCGCCGTTCGCTGTGCCTGGGCGCAAGCAGCAGAGGTGGTCAGCGCCATGGGTAACGCCATCCGGACCGGCCTGCAGTCCCGTAAAATACTGCACAACCTCCTCAGGGCGGCCAGGGTGAGTAGGCAGCACTGTGCCCCTGGTACTAACCCCCGTCCCACATACCCATGACCACCCTCCCCACCAGGACATCGTTTCCCCCCCCAATCCCAGGAGAAGGCAGCCTATGCCTTCCAGGAGCAGGAGAAAACTGGAGGGGGACCGCACACCTGCGGCCCCTCACCAATGCAAAGCAGCGGGCCCTGGGCCTGGTCGGCGGGTCAGAAGAAAGGGAGGTCGCCGGGTTGGAGGTTGGCCACGTGTGAGGAAATGAGACCCTACTTAGTTGGGGTTCCCTGTGACACGTGTGTCACAGCCTCCCCCAACACCACCCTCAACCTCACCCTCATCACCCCCCCCATCTTCACAACATGGCCACCCACACACCACCCTCACCCTGACACCTTACGCACCACCCTCATGCCCATGCCACCCTCATTCCCACCACCCTCACCAACACCCTGACACCACCCTCACCAACACACCACCCTCATGCCCACACCACCCTCACCCCCACCACCCCCACTCCATCCCGACCCGCGGTCTAATCATGCGTCTTGTCACATGTCTTGCAGGTAATGGGGTGGGTCCTTCTGGTGTTCCCCGCCCCCAGCCAGTGCCACAACCTGAGCCTCCCTGTGTGCCGACCAGCGACAAGGACACGGGCAGGATCCATATTAAGCCAATGACCCAATACACCCCAGAGCTCGAGCCCAGTGATGACACTGACTTCCCATCACAGCTGTCTCCAACACAGCTCCACCAGCCCAGAGACACTCACCTCAGTTGGGCACTTTAGCAAAGAAATCCTGGCATATCCTCTGTGCATCACACAGTTGCTGTGGTACATAAGGTAGAGGTAGGAACTCCCAAGTGGGCGGGCAAATCCCAGGGACTAGCTGCCGTCCTGACGGGTTTCGGGCTTCTGGAACGGACAGTCCCAACAGTGGAGATGCAGTCGCAGAGCCAGAGCCTACATGACGGGTTGGCGAACTGCATCCAACACCTGCAGGTGCAGTTGGAGGAGTGTAACCGTGTTCAGCAGCAGGAGGTGGTGCCGAACATGCGTGCCACCCAGGCCAATAGCGCACGGGTGGCGTCCCCAGCCGAGATATCGGGGGCGAGGGTTTTGGCTATGGATCAGCATGTCCAATGCCTGGGGCATTCTGTGCAGGGGGCTGGCCGTGGCCCAGGACAGGGTTTCTGCCCTCTCACAGGCAGGCATGTGCCAGAGCCACTTTCAACTTGTAGCTGTGCTTCTGAGCGTGGCCCAGTCACAGCAGGCCATGGATGAGAACTTTGGTGGCATTGCCCAGGCTCTGGTTGACAGAGAGGGAGATGGCTCGGGTACAGAGGGAGGTGGCGCATTGACTGGCTGATGTGGCACAGATCCAGAAGGTGGTGCCACATCACAGGGTAATGTAGTGCAGTCCCAGAAGGAGATGGTCCACTCCCTGTGCTCCATGGCCACAAGTATGCTGACGCTGGTCGAGACCAGAGCAGGCCTCAAGACCTGATAGCGCCAGGTGGCAGGTGTGCCTCAAGGGTTAACTCCGCTCACACCCCCATCCCATGGATTATCCCAGGGCCATCGGTCACCCCAAGGGAGAAGGAGGTGATGGGGTGCATGCTGGTGACTCACACATTGGAGGTGCCGGAACACCGCAGCACCTTGGACTGCCTATCCCTCCAGTTCCTGATGCACCTGGTGGTCAGCGGGCAAAACAGGGTGGCACCATGCCACCTAGGATACCCGAGCAGCAACTGGGCCCATCCAGGCCCGGTCACCCCAGAATACGGCCACCAACGGTGACCCAGGTCGCAGAGGGGAATCACAGCAGGCCGCCTCCACTCCTGCTATACTGTCTGGGGATCTACCAAGACGTAGCGTTAGCATCCATAAAGCCAAAATGTTAGACACCAGTTAAGTTGGCACAGGTGCAGGGCACAGTTCTGTCATTGGGGCTAGGGCATGTATGTATACATTTGCTTGTATTAAACACCTGTTCACACTGTTACAACCTGCCTCGTGCTCTGTCAGATGGATGTGAAGGGTAGGCTGAACTGGGCTGGCCAGAGAGGGGGTGGGGGGGCGGGAATTGGCAGGTGTTACGGGTGCACTGGGCTTCTCACCCTCCCTCCTGACCGTCCCCACTCCCGCCACCCCAGGGATCTGATGGCACCGTGTGATGGAATGACCAGCTCGCATGCAGGAATCATCCAGGTGGACGGTGGAAAGTACTACTCTGGGCAGGAGGCAGGCGTTGTCAAACAATGCAAATCACCAGAGCTCGCAGAGTTGGTTGTCATCATCTTCCATCCCATAGACCAGACCCAAGGCCCACACCCCCCATAGTGCGGTGGGTATGTATCATGGAGGGTTTGCAGGCGGGGCATGGTGGGGGCGATGTGGTGTCTATGCCCCTGGCCAGTTCCCCCCCCTCCTCCCAGTCAGTGAACATGGAGGTGATCAGAGTGTCCCGTGCGTGTTGGCCCTGGTGCACACGCCGTGCGGCCTCGCCTGCCTGCCTGGGCCCCATGTCAAAGAACAAAGAACAATACAACACAGAAACAGGCCCTTCGGCCCTCCAAGCCTGAATCAGTCATGATACCAACTGTTGCCAAAACTCTCAGCACTTCCTTGTGCCGTATCCCTCTATACCCATCCTATCCATGTATTTGTCGAGATGCCTTTTGAACGCCGTTAATGTATCTGCTTCCACAACCTCCCCTGGCTACACGTTCCAGGCATTAACCATCCTCGCACATCTCCTTTAAACTTTGCCCCATGGACCTTAAAACTATGCCTCCTGGTGACTGACCCCTCCACCCTGGGAAAGAGTGCCTGCCCATCCATTCTATCCATGCCCCTCATAATCCTGTAGACCTCTATCAAGTCATCCTTCAACCTCCGTCTTTCTAATGAAAACAGTCTGAGTCTCCACACTCCAGACCAGGCAACATCCTGGTAAACCTCCTCTGTACCCTCTCCAAAGCCTCCACATCCTTCTGGTAGTGTGGCGACCAGAATTGTGCGCAATATTCCAAGTGCGGCCTTACCAAGGTTCTGTACAACTATAGCATGACTTGCCAGTTTTTATACTCGATCCCCCGACCAATGAAGGCAAGCATTCCGTATGCTTTCTTGACTATCGCAGCACAGTAGCACAAGTGGATAGAACTGTGGCTGCACAGTGCCAGGGTCCCAGGTTTGAATCCCCGCTGGGTCACTGTCTGTGCGGAGTCTGCACGTTCTCCCCGTGTGTGCGTGGGTTTCCTCCGGGTGCTCCGGTTTCCTCCTCCAGTCCAAAGACGTGCAGGTTAGGTGGATTGGCCATGATAAATTGCCCTTAGTGACTAAAAAGGTTAGGAGGGGTTATTGGGTTACGGGAATAGGGTGGAAGTGAGGGCTTAAGTGGGTCGGTGCAGACTCGTTCGGCCGAATGGCCTCCTTCTGCACTGTATGTTTTATGTACCTTGTCGACTTGTGTTGCCACCTTCAAAGAACTGTGGACATGCACGCCCAGATCTCCTAGACTTTCTATATTCCTAAGAGTTTTGCCATTTACGATATATTTCCCTTCTGTGTTAGACTTATCAAAATTACCTCCCATTTGTCCGGATTAAACTCCATTTGTCATTTCTTTGCCCAAGTCTCCAACCTATCTATATCCTGCTGTATTCTCTGAAAATCCTCAACACTATCTGTCACTCCACCAACCTTGGTGTCATCCGCGAACTTACTAATCAGACTGGCTACGTTTTCCTCCAAATCATTTATGTATGCTACAAACAACAGACCAAAGCACACGTCCCTGTGGAACACCACTAGTCACAACTTTCCATTCAGAAAAACACCCTTCAACTGCTACCCTTTGCCTTCTATGACCTAGCCAGTTCTGTATCCATCTTACCACCTCACCTCTGATCCCGTGTGACTTCACCTTTAGTACCAGTCTGCCATGAGGCACCTTGTCAAAGGCTTTACTGAAGTCCATGTCAACAACATCCACCGCCCTCCCCTCATCAATCATCTTTGTCACCTCCTCAAAAAACTCGATCACGTTAGTGAGGCATGACCTTCCCTTCACAAAACCATGCTGTCTATCGCTAATGAGTCCATTTGTTTCCAAATGGGTATAAATCCTGTCCCTGAGAATTCGCTCCAATAATTTACCGACTGCCGACGTGAGGCTCACTGGCCTATAGTTTCCAGGATTATCCCTGCTACCTTTCTTGAACAGCGGTAACACATTATATATTTTCCAGTCCTCTGGACAATGTCTTGTCCATCCTCGCTCTCCCTCGCATCCTCTTCATTAGACGAGGCTGGCATTCATTCTCCTCCTCCAGCATGTCGGCCCTCTGCTGCACGATGTTGAGGGATCTAGCAGGCCGCCATGATGCGTGAGGCACGATTAATTTGACTGGAGACTGTAGCCACCTAAAATGGCTGATTCCCTATTAATTTGGCCAAAACCCGATTTAAAATGGCTAACCAAAAAGGCTGATGGGAAAAGCAGCCAACAGGACACAAACGGACAGCTGCAGACAGAATAGCGTATTCGGATCTGGGGAAGTCGGCCCAGATCGATACCTAAGACTATTAGCAGCACATCAACACAGACATCTGCCATTTAATCGGCTATCCCCGGGAACAATTGCAACGTAATAGCACCTGCAGTGGCCGAAACAAAGACAGGTGAACGACCACCCCCCGATCGAGGAATCGCCCCATTATTGGAGCATATCGAACCCAGTGATTGGGAACAAGTCCAATCACTTGGGACTCAGGGTCAAGGGCCGCCCCGAGAGGCGGGAAGCCCCTGGGCCCTATAAAGTGAGGGGCCAAGTTCAGATCTCTCTCTCTCTCCCTTCGTCACCTGCTCGCAACCTTCGCAAGAACCTTCGACAAAGAACCGTAAGTCTGACTCCAGCGATCGCTACCCGATAGAGATTCCTAGCAATCGACCCGTATCAGCCTTTTGAATCCCGCAGGCCAGATCCAATTCGATAAACTATTCGTTTCCCTGACATGGTGGGCCATCTCCTAAAGTTAAGTATTGGCCAGTAGTGGTAGGTTTTGATATAGACAGTAGGATTATTGTGTAAGTATTGATTGCTGTACACAATAAATGACCGTTGATTTCAATCTTACTAAGCGGTGTGCTGACTTATTAATCATAACTCGAGCTTGAACCACATGGCGGTATCAGAAAGATACCTGGCGACTCGTGAGCAAAGGTGACATAATCAGAGCTAATAAAACTAAGGCTAAAAAGAGCAAAATAATTGGCGACTCCGCCGGGACCCGACATAGAAGTGGAAAACCACTCTGGGAGAACCCCAGAAATTTGAATAGAATCCAATCGGAAACAAAAACAAAAAAAACCACAAGTGTTCAAGCGGTTCTGGTTAATAATTCACAATTCGGAAGTGTGTGTATGCATGCGTAACTAACAGGGTTATAACGTAAAACTGATAGATTTTTGTTGCGTCAAAACTGTCGGAAGTCGGCGCACAGAGGAGGTCGTCAGGACGCTCCGAAAAGAAATAGAAGGCATACATCGTATGAGTAAAATCGTGTATGCGAGATGGAAAAAGAGAACCTGGAATTGAAAAGGCAGTTAGAAGCCAAGGACAAAGAGGTGGCAGACGCCAAACGGGGTCACCAGTCTTGTCTGGCGCATTTAAGCAGTTTTCAATCCCAGTATGAGAAGGCTTATCAGGACACGCAGCATGCAGTCCTGGTTAAGAAAGAGACAGAAAAGCAGGTGGAGACGCTACGGAAGCAATGTAGTGATCTCAAGGCAGCCTTGAGAGCGCTCCACGCTGCAACCACGGAACAAAGGCAGAGTACCTTAGACCATGCGAAGTGCCGAAAGCAAATTGCAGACCTGCAATCAATGCTTTCTGTCCAAAAGGGATTCCAAGACACATTTGGGGAAAGTTTAGAACAGGAAGACGGCCCTGATTCGGACGAACTGCAAGAGACAGCGCAGAGATATGTTCAGGGAACATGTGCGCAGAGAAAGCCCCAAAGGAGGAAAGCACCCCCACCCCCCACACAGCAGGTAATACAGGCTCCCATGAACCCTGTAACAACCCACCGCACAGCCACAGCAGACGAGGTGGAAGTCTTATATTCCACCCCCCTCACAGTGACCCAATTACGGGACGCGTGTGCTTAAATCACACCGTTCTTCCCCGCTTCAGACGCACACCATTTCTTTGCCACCGTCAAACACCAGGCGACCTTGTACGGCCTGGATGAGAAAGAGCAGGTAAAGCTCACGTTCCTCAGCTTAGACCCATCGGTCGCAGCAGCCCTTCCCGACCCACAGAATGTAGGAGGAGGCACCCTTGCAGAAATGCATACCGCGATCCTGGATGAGATCGGGTATAACCGGGGTGACCCCGTAGATGGCCTAAATAAGTGCAGACAGAAAAAGTCTGAACACCCCACAGCGTTCGCAGGACGCTTGTGGATTCACTTTGAAGCCGTTTTCGGAAACGTAGACCGTGCCCATTTGTCCGCAGACAATATGGCCAAATGGACCCGTACCCTTATCTCCCACGGAAGCAGGACAGAATGCCTGTAGTAATTATGACCCCCTCGGAGGAGGCTCATAATGAGAAGTGGGTGGTAAAAAGATTGTCCCGCCTTTGGGAACAAGCGGCTCACAGTAAACCCGCAGCTAGAACCCCCGAGGAAAAACAAGCCGCCGCAGACGTGCAGGCAGTAAGAACCACTCTTCACAACCCCGCCTGGGTAAACGAGGGAAAGAGCAGCCCCCCAGCAAAACTGCAAGAGTGCTATAATTGCGGACAGTTGGGACATTTTGCCAAAGAATGCAAGGCCCCTAAAAAACCACAGAGAGCCCAACAAACAGGCACTCTCAATAAGAAAAAGGCAGAGCCCAGACATAAAGTTAGCGCCCGGTCGGATCAGACAGACTTGACCGGAACGGACTGACGGTGTACAGGCTCCCCCAATTGGGTCTGCGATACCCTTTGGGATAGGTCAGGACGACCCGTAGTCGCAGCGAAAATTCGGGGACAGCCGATCGAGCTTCTCTGGGACACAGGAGGGTCCCGCACAACCTTAAATTCCTCCACCCTCGGTAAGGACACGTGGCCCACCACATCCACTATCACCCTCAGCGGCTTCACAGGCCACTCACAGCAGGGACACATCACAAATCCTGTACCCATCCAAATCGGAACCATTAACACAAAACACCCCGTAGTGTTAGTCGACCTGCCCCCAACAGCAGAGCACATTTTGGGGATCGACTTCGTGAATTCTCATCACCTCTCTTTCGATCCAGTCAACCAGTGTGTCTGGAAGATGGCAAAATCCGCTAGAGCCCCCGCAACGCTCAATATAGGGGATTATATGAACAAAATTAGAGCAGTAGGCGAGTTTTGGTTCAACCCCACCGCACACAGCACGGACCGACAGGTTAGGGCAGTCCTGAAAAAAAACAGGGCAGCATTCGCGACCCACAAACACGTCTATGGACGGATGACTGGTTCCGTACAAATAACAGGACCGGACCCTAGGCCCCAAAAGCAGTACGGATTTCCCCTAGAAGCAGAGGGAGAATCCTCAAGGTTATAGAAAGTTTATTAGAGCAGGGCGTCCTAAGATCGGTAGCCTCAACTAATAATGCCCCGATTTGGCCAGTAAGGAAGCCCGACGGATCATGGTGCTTGACCATAGATTATCGGGAACTCAATAAAGTCACCCCCGTAGCAGCCCCCACCGTTGCAACAAGTCCCGAGACCATGCTCAAACAGGGACTCCATGCCCGATATTTCACGGTTTTGGACGTCAGTAATGGGTTCTGGTCCATTCCATTGGCAAAGGCGTGCCAGTATAAATTTGCCTTCACTTTCCGAGCGCAGCAATACACGTGGACATGCCTGCCACAAGGCTTCCACAACTCCCCCTCCATTTTCCACCGACAGCTGGCAAATGGACTAGCTAAATTTTCTCGCCCCGAATGTCTGGTACAGTATGTAGACGATCTACTACTGCAGACAGACACAAAGGAAGAGCACATTGAGCTTCTGTCCAAACTCCTGGAATTACTACATTCCATTGGCTGTAAAGTCAACCCCAAAAAGGCCCAGATATTGGAAGAAAAGGTGGTATATTTGGGTACTATCATCACACACGGCAAACGCGAGATTGAGCACAAAAGAATTGACTCGATCGCTAAATTGCCCCTTCCCCAGAACGTTTCAGCCCTCCGGTCATTTTTAGGACTGGTTGACTACTGCCGAAACCACATTGACGGTTTCGCCAGCAAGGCAGCGCCCCACTCAGACCTCCTAAAGAAAGGAGCTCCCTGGGAGTGACTTCCGCAGCATACGGATGCTGTGGAATCATTAAAACAGGCGCTCATAGCCGCCCCCGCACTACAAGTTCCCGACCCGCTTTCCCCTTACGCCATAGAGGTAGCGACCACAGACCGCACCCTTTCAGCCGTGCTCCTGCAGGAACGGCACGACCAGTTAAGACCCGTGGCTTATGCCTCCCGAATTCTAGATGCTGTGGAGCAGGGATTTTCAGCCTGTGAGAGGCACCTGCTCGCAGTTTTCTGGGCAGTCCAGTACTTCTCATACATTACCGGACTGAACCCCATCACCATTTTGACCGAGCACACCCCCACCCAACTTTTACTAGACGGACGACTTAAAGACGGTACCGTCAGCCAAATCCGTGCTGCTAGGTGGACCCTTCTCTTACAAGGACGGGACATCACAGTCAAACGGACCAAGCCACACACATACTTAGCGGACAATCTACAGTACCCCGGAACCCCCCATGAGTGTGAAATCATCTCGCCCCACCATAATACAGGCCCCTTTATTGCGAAAACATCCCCCAGAAAACTAGCCACTCCATCTCAAAGCCCCCCTCACCCGGACACGTGAGATCCCATTAGGATCTATGTGGATGGATCTTCCACAGTCCTGGATGGGCAACGCATAACAGGTTGTGGGATTTATGTGGAGGACGCGCAGGGACGTGCCCTCGAAGAAATCGCATTAAAATTACCCGGGCACTTAGGCGCGCAGGCAGCAGAGCCTGCGGCCATCGCTTACATTATAGAGCACCCTGATTCCTTCCCCAGCCCAGCAGACATATATTCAGACAGTCTATACGTTTGCAACAGCCTCACCGAATTTCTACCTCTCTGGGAAACAAGAGGATTTGTTTCCGCAGATGGAAAACCCCTCCCCTCAGCCCCATTACTCCGCCATATTCTGGAAAAGGCCAAGAACAGGACTTTTGGCATTATAAAAGTCCGCAGCCACCATCGTTCCTCCCCCCCTGGAAATGTAAAAGCCGACGCGCTGGCTAAAGCAGGATCCAGGCATGGGTACTTTTGGAAGCCCTCCGAAAGCGCCCCAGTGAGTGCGCCAGCGAGTGCAGTTCAGGTTGCGCAGACTAGGATCGAAGATCTAGTAGAGGCCCAGAAGCAGGATAGTGCTCTCACTGAGTTCGTGAAAGGGAAGTTTCCAGCCTCATATGAAAGGTACAGAAATGCAATAAACACACATGTGGTGCTAAAGGACACCCTTTATGTAGTTCCTGAGCAGGATAGGAACCAAATAATCTGTTTATTCCATGATGGTCATGGACACCAGGGAATCGGACCCACCGCAGCCCACCTCAAACAGCTTTGTTGGTGGCCAAATCTCAAAGAGGATGTATCCCATTACATTGAGAATTGCCTCATCTGCGCTCAGAACAACCCAGATAGATATGCCAAAAAGGCACAACTCAGCCACACCCGACCCGCTAACGGCCCCTGGACTAACCTCCAGATCGATTTTATAGGTCCATTACCCCCTTTGCAGGAATGGCTATAAATACGTTCTGGTGGTCATAGACACTTTCACAAAGTGGGTGGAAGCATTTCCAGCCCGCACCAACACCGTGAAAACCACAGTCAAAATCCTAACCCACCACATTTTTACAAGGTGGGAACTCCCCCGCAGTATTGAATCGGACCAAGGTTCTCACTTTACGGGACGGGTCATGCAGAACGTCCTCACAATATTTGGTATAACCCAAAAATTTCACATTGCGCACCACCCACAGTCGAGTGGTATAGTGGAGCACATGTATCGGACCCTAAAAACCACCCTTAGAAAAATGGTCCAGCAGAACAACACCACTTGGGATTCTGTCCTCCCCTTTGCGCTGATGTTTTTGCGTAACACTGTTTCCACCTCCACAGGCTACACCCCACACACCCTCATGACCGGACGCCCCATGAAATGGACAGAGTACTTGTTAAGTTTAGACCTGACCAGCCCTGAAGTTACGGCACTCACCCACGAGAAAGCCGTTGGACAATTACTTGTAAATGTTAAAACGGCTCAGTTAGCAGCCGCTGTTAAATTGGGCATTAAAAAGAAACAGAGCAAGGCCTGTTTTGCTGAGGCAGTACATGCAACGGAGTATAATACAGGACAACAAGTGATGTTGTTTGTGTATAACCCCAGCACATTTCTGTCTCCGAAATACTCGGGTCCGTACTCCATTACGGATAAAGTAAGCCCATCGGTATATAAAATCAAATACAAAAATGGTAAGACTGCGTGGTTTCACATAAACCAGCTAAAGGCTTATGGAGCACAGTCAAACCACGCCCACCACATCATGCTTGACGCAGCAGACCAAACCCCGCCCACAGCCAACGTGACCACACCAACCCCCTCCACATCCAGCCCAGACACGGACTCGCCCCCGACTCCACCCACGATCTTTACGCTCCGCCCCGGAATGGCCACAGACTGCAGCAGCAGAGACAGCGACTGTGATTCTGACGACAGCCACAGCACGCCTCCCTACTATCCTGGTCCCACACCCAGCGACTCCGAGTTCAACTCCAGTGATCCCTTCCTATCACTTTCTTAAACAAACCACACCACCGACCACCGAACCACACGGACGACCCCGACTTTATCCCCACACAACTTGACGAACGCCATTGGCACCGCGACAACTCCTACAGACTCGTCCGCAACGACGAGAGCAACTCCAACTCATACCACGCAGCCCTCTCAACATTAATTCACTCCAGAATTTGGCACCCGGGAGAAGGGGACGACCCCGAGTCAGACCCCCAATCCGCCAACCCCTTTGCGACCCTGTTCGCAACAGAGAACTGAGGTGTCCACATGATGATTTAAGGGAGACACTTGGTGAAAAGTGTTGTCTTTCCTGATGGAACCTGCAGGATGTTTTGCTGTTGTTTGTATGTTTGTTTAAATGTTGTTCGTCCGACAGGAGAATTTTCTCACCGCCACACACCCATTCACCTGAAACTTTTTAGCTCTTTCCAAATCCCCCACCGCGGCCAGACGCTTGTTCAGCGGTACCAACTTGTCCACAGATACCTGGTCAACAGACCAGACGCTCGTTCAATGGAACTAGCTTGTCCACAGATACCACAATGGTAACAACTTGTCCACAGATACCTGGTCAACAGACCAGACGCTTGTTCAGCGGAACTAGCTTATCTGCAGATACCTGGTCAGCAGACCACACGCTCGTTCAGAGGAACTAGCTTTTCAGCTGGTACTGGTCCAAGTGCCAGACGCCCGTTCTGATTCGAGGGTAGAAGCACAGCACTAGCTTTTCAGCTGGTACTGGTTCAAGGCCAGACGCCCATTCTGGTTTGACGGGAGAATCACAGCAGCAACCCCACCATGATGACTATATTTTTGCCTGTTCTTGTCGGTTGCTCAGGCAGTGGAGAAACGGCGTGAGACCCGCCCTGCCTGGGGACCCCCCCGCTGGTCAAAAACGCTCGGGTAGGGGACATACGGTATTGGTAGCCGTCCTACCCTGGGGACTCCATCCAAATCTTACCCGTCGCGGCCCATACGCACCTCATTCGACCTTTTCCTTTCAAAACAGTTTTATTTATTTAGGCGACCCTTGGGTTGCTGCCTCATGCTATTTACATCCAGGAACATTTGGATGATAAACTTAGCACTGGTTCACCATTGGGAAGTGTGCCGTGACCTAACATTTGTTTTGAAAAAAAAAATGGGGGGGAAAGTCACATATAGTGACCAATTATAAGGGTTTAATTGGCCCCAAGAAGGACAGACACACTAACATACCGGATATTATACCAAGGTAGTTACAGATACTATGCTTGTTTTACAGAACTCCAGAAGCTCCAGGGCCGGAGAAAACAGAGAACACAAAGCAAGAAAAAGAAAGAGGACAGCCATGAGGACTTCTTTCATCGTGATCAAGAATTTTATACTGAACATTTGGTTGCGCGGGAACGCGGACCCCATTACTCCAAACCCCTCTGCCGCTAATGTTTCACTGCCCCGCAGTACCGAGGGCCCAGTCACCAACCACGCTGCATTATCCTGGTGTGCCAAGTTCATAACTTGGTACTCCCTATCGTACATCATTGAGGTACTGTTGGCATTGGCTATACTCAGTTGTGCAGTACAGACCATGCGCCTCCGGAAGTGGAAAAGGAGAGCGTACCGCGCTCGAACCCCGGTCTATCGGATCCGATCCCCTATATTCGGTTATGACCAGACCCCAGACCCCCACAACCTATAAAACAAAAAATAAAGAACAAGCACTTGCATTTTTCTGTAAATAAAAGATGTACAAAACTGCCAGTAACAAACAAATGCATGATCCTGCGCTTGACTGCCAAGCCAGGAAAGAGTATATTGAATGTTGTAATTGTTGTTGTATGTTTAGAGAGATAGGATGATGCAATGCTTGATGAGTGTATTTAGGTAAAATTAGAGGTTCCAAGTTTTTATTTTTTTAGATGCATGCCCCTGCCTGACATAGCGCCCTCAAGAATTGTTTAGGTAAATTTTTGTGCATAGCTAAGGTCAGAGTAGTGGCCATGTAGGAGGTGTCCCCCCCCCAGTTAGGGAACGGAAAGGACAAAATTTATGTGATCCTTCACGCTTCGCGTTAGGATCACAAGGAGGGTCTGTAGCCACCTAAAATGGATGAATCCCTATTAATTTGGCCAAAACCCGATTTAAAATGGCTAACCGAAAAGGCTGATGGGAAAAGCAGCCAACAGGACACAAACGGACAGCTGCAGACAGAATAGCGTATTCGGATCTGGGGAAGTCGGCCCAGATCGATACCTAAGACTATTAGCAGCACATCAACACAGACATCTGCAGTTTAATCGGCTATCCCCGGGAACAATTGCAACATATTAGCAATTGAATGCCGGGCCAGACCTTTCGGCGCCAGCAGTGGCCGAAACAAAGACAGGTGAACGACCACCCCCCCGATCGAGGAATCGCCCCATTATTGGAGCATATCGAACCCAGTGATTGGGAACAAGTCCAATCACTTGGGACTCAGGGTCAAGGGCCACCCCGAGAGGCGGGAAGCCCCTGGGCCCTATAAAGTGAGGGGCCAAGTTCAGATCGCTCTCGCTCTCCCTTCTTCACCTGCTCGCAACCTTCGCAAGAAACTTCGACAAAGAACCGTAAGTCTGATTCCAGCGATCGCTACCCGATAGAGATTCCTAGCAATCGACCCGTATCAGCCTTTTGAATCTCGCAGGCCAGATCCAATTCGATAAACTATTCGTTTCTCTGACCTGGTGGGCCATCTCCTAAAGTTAAGTATTGGCCAGTAGTGGTAGGTTTTGATATAGATAGTAGGATTATTGTGTAAGTATCTATTGCTGTACATAATAAATGACCGTTGATTTCAATCTTACTAAGCGGTGTGCTGACTTATTAATCATAACTCGAGCTTGAACCAGGTGGCGGTATCAGAAAGATACCTGGCGACTCGTGAGCAAAGGTGACATAATCAGATCTAATAAAACTAAGGCTAAAAAGAGCAACAAGACGTAGTTGAATCTAAACTGAGGCTTTATTAGTATCAGATGTGTGGCCTCCCACAGCAGCTGGCGAAATGGCTGCGAGCTGGAGGCCACGCATATTTATAACCCGCCTCCTGGGCAGAGATAGCTTGCAGGGGCCACAGGTGAACCTATAGTGCAGGTTCTACCATACAACCCCTAATATCAGAACACAGTGGTTTACCACATTCACCCCCTGTTAAAATTGAGTCTGGTGGGGGTGGTGGATAACTATATACAATTAGCAATTTTTAATATTTACAGAGCAGTAAAAAAATGTCTCTTGGCATCCGGCGGGTCGATCAGAGGTTCAGCCGGTCCAGTGCCTTGATGGTTCTTTGAGATCGACGAAGTGGTGACGGCGATGTTGGCGCTGTCGTGGTTGAAGTTGACTCCGGGAGCGTGCCGGAATCCTCTTCATCAACGGGGGTGGGCAGGGGGAGGACGGACGGTCCTAGGGGGGGTGATGGGAGCGGCGGGGGAGGGGAGGGTGGTGCCGGGGGCGACGGGGGTGGTGTGGGGGTGGAACCTGCTGGTGCCAGGTCCCTGAGGGAGACGGTATCCTGGCGGCTGTCGGGGAACGCCACGTCGGCGTACTGTGGGTTTGCATGGAGCAGGTGCACCCTTTCCACCAACGGATCCGCCTTGTGGAGCCGCACATGTTTACGGAGAAGCACGGTTCCCGGAGCTGTACGCCAAGTTGGGAGCGAGACCCTGGATGTGGACTTCCTGGGGAAGGCAAAAAGTCATTCATGTGGTGTACTGTTAGTAGCAGTGCAGATGAGCGAATGGAATGTAGTGCATCAGGGAGGACCTGTTTCTAGAGGGAGGTTGGGAGGTTTCTGGACCGCAGGGCCAGCTGGATGGCCCTCCATACCGTCCCATTCTCCCTTTCTATCTGTCCGTTTCCCCGGGGGTTGTAGCTTGTCATTCTGCTGGAGGCGATACCCCTGCTGAGCAGGAACTGATGTAGCTCATCACTCATGAATGAGAATCCCCAATCACTGTGGATGTAGGCGGGGAAGCCGAACAGAGTGAAGATAGAATTAAGGGCTTTAATAACGGTGGCAGACGTCATGTCGGGGCATGGGATGGCGAAGGGAAACCGGGAGTATTCATTGATCACACTGAGGAAATATGTGTGGCGATCGGAGGAGGGGCGGGGGCCTTTGAAATCCACGCTGAGGTGTTCAAAAGGGCGGGAGGCCTTCACCAGGGGCGCGAGGTCCGGCCGGTAGAAGTGCGGCTTGCACTCCGCACAGACCTGGCAGTCCCTGGTGATTGTCTGTACTTCCTCGATGGAGATGGGCAAATTTTGTGCCTTAATGAAATGGTACAACCGAGTGACCCCGGGGTGACAAAGGCTGTCGTGCAGGGTCTGGAGTCGGTCTACTTGTGCGCTGGCACTTGTACCTCAGGATAGGAGTAGAAGCCAGGTATTTCTAATACAACTAATATAGGTAAAAGATAGCTGTTTCAGCGTAAATATTAAGCCCCAGTTTTAAATTAAGGATTGAAGAGACACATATTCTGCAAATTGATTTTACATAGTTTTAAAGTAACACCGAAGTCTGATGAAACAGACAGTTTGAATACATTTTTCAAGTCAGTGTCCAAGGTCAGAGAAGAACATAGAACATAGAACGATACAGCGCAGTACAGGCCCTTCGGCCCATGATGTTGCACCGAAACAAAAGCCATCTAACCTACACTATGCCATTATCATCCATATGTTTATCCAATAAACTTTTAAATGCCCTCAATGTTGGCGAGTTCACTACTGTAGCAGGTAGGGCATTCCACGGCCTCACTACTCTTTGCGTAAAGAACCTACCTCTGACCTCTGTCCTATATCTATTACCCCTCAGTTTAAAGCTATGTCCCCTCGTGCCAGCCATTTCCATCCGCAGGAGAAGGCTCTCACTGTCCACCCTATCCAACCCCCTGATCATTTTGTATGCCTCTATTAAGTCTCCTCTTAACCTTCTTCTCTCCAACGAAAACAACCTCAAGTCCATCAGCCTTTCCTCATAAGATTTTCCCTCCATACAAGGCAACATCCTGGTAAATCTCCTCCGCACCCGCTCCAAAGCCTCCACGTCCTTCCTATAATGCGGTGACCAGAACTGTACGCAATACTCCAAATGCGGCCGTACCAGAGTTCTGTACAGCTGCAACATGACCTCCTGACTCCGGAACTAAATCCCTCTACCAATAAAGGCCAACACTCCATAGGCCTTCTTCACAACCCTATCAACCTGGGTGCCAGCTTTTAGGGATCTATGAACATGGACACCTAGATCCCTCTGCTCATCCACACTTCCAAGAACTTTACCATTAGCCAAATATTCCGCATTCCTGTTATTCCTTCCAAAGTGAATCACCTCACACTTCTCTACATTAAACTCCATTTGCCACCTCTCAGCCCAGCTCTGCATCTTATCTATATCCCTCTGTAATCTGCTACATCCTTCCACACTATCGACAACGCCACCGACTTTAGTATCGTCTGCAAATTTACTCACCCACCCTTCTGCACCTTCCTCTAGGTCATTGATAAAAATGACAAACAGCAACAGATCCTTGTGGTACTTCACTTGTAACTGAACTCCATTCTGAACATTTCCCATCAACCACCACCCTCTGTCTTCTTTCAGCTAGCCAATTTCTGATCCACATCTCTAAATCACCCTCAATCCCCAGCCTCCGTATTTTCTGCAATAGCCTACCGTGGGGAATCTTATCAAACGCTTTGCTGAAATCCATATACACCACATCAACTGCTCTACCCTCGTCTACCTGTTCAGTCACCTTCTCAAAGAACTCGATAAGGTTTGTGAGGCATGACCTACCCTTCACAAAGCCATGCTGACTATCCCTGATCATATTATTCCTATCTAAATGATTATAAATCTTGTCTCTTATAATCCCCTCCAAGACTTTACCCACTACAGACGTGAGGCTCACCGGTCTATAGTTGCCGGGGTTGTCTCTGCTCCCCTTTTTGAACAAAGCGACCACATTTGCTATCCTCCAGTCCTCTGGCACTATTCCTGTAGCCAATCATGACATAAAAATCAAAGCCAAAGGTCCAGCAATCTCTTCCCTGGCCTCCCAGAGAATCCTAGGATAAATCCCATCAGGACCCGGGGACTTATCTATTTTCAGCCTGTCCAGAATTGCCAACACCTCTTCCCTACGTACCTCAATGCCATCTATTCTATTAGCCCGGGGCTCAGCATTCTCCTCCACAACATTATCTTTTTCCTGAGTGAATACTGACGAAAAACATTCATTTAGTATCTCGCCTATCTCTTCAGACTCTACACACAACTTCCCATCCCTGTCCTTGACTGGTCCTACTCTTTCCCTAGTCATTCGCTTATTCCTGACATACCTATAGAAAGCCTTTGGGTTTTCCTTGATCCTACCTGCCAAATACTTCTCATGTCCCCTCCTTGCTCGTCTTAGCTCCCTCTTTAGATCCTTCCTCGCTACCTTGTAACTATCCATCACCCCAACTGAAACTTCACACCTCATCTTCACATAGGCCTCCTTCTTCCTCTTAACAAGAGATTCCACTTCTTTGGTAAACCACGGTTCCCTCGCTCAACGCCTTCCTCCCTGCCTGACCGGTACATACTTATCAAGAACACGCAGTAGCTGATCCTTGAACAAGCTCCACTTATCCAGTGTGCCCAAAACTTGCAGCCTACTTCTCCACCTTATCCCCCCCAAGCCACATCTAATGGCATCATAATTGCCCTTCCCCCAGCTATAACTCTTGCCCTGCGGTGTATACTTATCCCTTTCCATCATTAACGTAAACGTCACCGAATTGTGGTCACTGTCCCCAAAGTGCTCTCCTACCTCCAAATCCAACAACTGGCCTGGTTCATTACCCAAAACCAAATCCAACGTGGCCTCGCCTCTTGTTGGCCTGTCAACATATTGTGTCAGGAAACCCTCCTGCACACACTGTACAAAAAACGACCCATCTAATGTACTCGAACTATATCTTTTCCAGTCAATATTTGGAAAGTTAAAGTCTCCCATAATAACTACCCTGTTACTTTCGCTCTTATCCAGGATCATCCTCGCCATCCTTTCCTCTACATCCCTAGAACTATTTGGAGGCCTACAGAAGACTCCCAACAGGGTGACCTCTCCTTTCATGTTTCTAACCTCAGCCCATACTACCTCGGAAGATGAGTCCCCATCGAGCATCCTCTCCGCCACCGTAATACTGCTCTTGACTAGCAGCGCCACACCTCCCCCTCTTTTGCCTCCTTCTCTGAGCTTACTAAAACACCTAAACCCCGGAACCTGCAACATCCATTCCTGTCCCTGCTCTATCCATGTGTCCGAAATGGCCACAACATCGAAGTCCCAGGTACCAACCCATGCTGCCAGTTCCCCTACCTTGTTTCGTATACTCCTGGCATTGAAGTAGACACACTTCAAACCACCTACCTGAACACTGGCCCCCTCCTGCGACGTCAAATCTGTGCTCCTGGCCTCTATACTCTCATTCTCCCTTACCCTAAAACTACAATCCAGGTTCCCATGCCCCTGCTGCATTAGTTTAAACCCCCCCAAAGAGCACTAACAAATCTCCCCCCCAGGATATTTGTGCCCCTCAGGTTCAGATGTAGACCATCCTGTCTGTAGAGGTCCCACCTTCCCCAGAAAGAGCCCCAGTTATCCAGAAATCTGAATCCCTCCCGCCTGCACCATCCCTGTAGCCACGTGTTTAATTGCTCTCTCTCCCTATTCCTCATCTCACTATCACGTGGCACGGGCAACAACCCAGAGATAACAACTCTGTTTGTTCTAGTTCTGAGCTTCCATCCTAGCTCCCTGAAAGCCTGCCTGACATCCTTGTCCCCTTTCCTACCTATGTCGTTAGTGCCAATGTGGACCACGACTTGGGGCTGCTCCCCCTCCCCCCTAAGGACCCGGAAAACACGATCTGAGACATCACGTACCCTTGCACCTGGGAGGCAACATACCAAACGTGAGTCTCTCACGCTCCCACAAAATCTCCTATCTGTGCCCCTGACTATCGAGTCCCCAATTACTAATGCTCTGCTCCTCTCCCCCCTTCCCTTCTGAGCAACAGGGACAGACTCCGTGCCAGAGGCCCGTACCCCATGGCTTACCCCTGGTAAGTCCCCCCCCCCACAAGTATCCAAAGCGGTATACTTGTTTCTCAGGGGAACGACCGCAGGGGGTCCCTGCACTGACTGCTTCTTCCCAGTCCCTCTCACAGTTACCTATCTATCTCCAATCTTTGGTGTAACTAATTCCCTGAAGCTGCTATCTATGACCCCCTCTGCCTCCCGAATGATCCGAAGTTCTTCCAACTCCAGCTCCAGTTCCCTAACTCGGTCTTGGAGGAGCTGGAGATGGCAGCACTTCCTGCAGGTAAAATCAGCAGGGACACTAACGGCATCCCTCACCTCAAACATCCTGCAGGAGGAACATTGCACTCCCTTCCCTGCCATCCCTCTAACTTTCTACCAAGATCTGGCTAACAACTAAATTAAATTTTAAAAAAAAATAATTATAATAATAATAAAATATGGTACTTACCTCACACCAATGGATTTTATTATTAGGTTAGAGGAGGAGGGCGGGTGGGAGACACTACACGTGTAGTGTCTCGGGTTTCCTCTCCACCAGAATTTATTGGTGAGGGTCTTCCCAGAAGTCCGCGGGTCGAACTTCCTGTTCCCGCCTTAAACACTGAAAAAATTTTTAAAACAGCGAAGAGGAACCGAAAACGGGACCAGGTAAGACCCATGACAACATTTCCTGATAAGATAACATGAAGGCTCCATTATTATAATAGCCTGAACCACATTCCATAACTTATAAGGCTGAAACATTTTAGATTATTGGTGTAGTTTTAAAATGGACAGTTTACAAGACATCAAATCAAATATATATTTGATTCCAACTTTCTCAAAACATAACAATTTCATAGAAGCAGCAGAATTCACTTTGATAAATTGAAACAGACTTTGATTTATATTTTGTAAGTCATTTGCAATAGCCAAGCCAGCATATTTTGGCTTTGATAAAGCACCATATTGCATTCTTTAACATACACAAGTATGTAGATACGCAACAATTAGAAGTAATGTTACATATTGAAGATGGACGGCTTGCCGTCAAATCAAATGTGTTTGAGTCTAACCCAAACCAATTTGGATTATATTGGGGTGTGATTAGAAGACTTAAGACAGATATGAAAGTGTATAACTGAAGAAGTTTCGGCCCGCCGTTTTGAGTTTTGAGTTTTTTTTAGTTTGAGTTTTAGTTTGGGGTTTAGGTGTAGATTTTTTTTTAGGTAAATTGGGAGGGTAGGTTTTTTGTGGATAGTTTGTTAGTTTTTGTTTTGTTGGTTTGAAGTTGAAGATTAGCTCTCTCTCTCGCTCTTTTTCATATTTCATTTTCAGACTTTGGCTTTTTGAAAGTTATTGTCGAGCTGTCTGCCTAAGCAAGAAGATAATGTCTGTGATTCTTTTGAAAGCTTCAAATTGTCTACGAATTGCCTTTTAAATGACTTTCAAATTGTAATCAATAGAAGACGAATAAAACAATTCTTATTGGCACCTGAGAAGTCTTAACTTAAATTTCCACTGAGTTCCATTAATCGCAAAGTGCTGCTGAAACCGAATGGTAGAAATCCTTCAATAGGGCGGCTGGGGGCTCGTTGAGTTTGTCAGGGCGATACTTAATCTCGTAATTATAGGTGGAGAGCTCGATTCTCCACCGCAAGATTTTATCATTTTTGATCTTGCCCCGCTGTGTGTTGTTGAATATGAAGGCTACCAACCATTGGTCAGTGAGGAGAGTGAATCTCCTGCCGGCCAGGTAATGCCTCCAATACCGCACAGCCTTAACGATAGCCGGGGCCTCCTTTTCGACGGATGAGTGCTGAATTTCGGAGGCATGGAGGGTGCGGGAAAAGAATGCCACGCGTCTGCCTGCCTGTTTGAGGGTGGCGGCAAGGGCGACGCCCGATCCGTCGCTTTCTATTTGGAAAGGAAGTGTTTTGTCTACAGCATGCATTCCAGCTTTGGCAATAGCAGCTCTGATCCGGGCGAAAGACTGTTGGGCCTTGGCCTTCAGGGGGATATGAGTGGACTGTATGAGTGGGCGGGCCTTGTCTGCATAGTTTGGGACCCACTGCGCGTAATATGAGAAGAACCCCAGGCAGCGTTTGAGGGCGCTGGAACAGTGGGGGAGGGAGAGCTCCATGAGGGGGCGCATGCAGTCGGGGTCGGGCCCCAGAACTCCGTTCTGGACCACATAGCCGAGGATGGCTAAGCGGTTTGTGCGGAACACACACTTCTCCTTGTTATACGTGAGGTTGAGGAGAGTGGCGGTGCGGAGAAATTTAGCGAGGTTGGCATCATGGTCCTGCTGGTCATGGCCGCAAATGGTCACATTGTCTAGGTACGGAAACGCGGCCCGCAAGCCGTATCGGTCGACCATTCAGTCCATCTCTCTTTGGAAGACCAAAACCCCATTGGTGGCGCCGAAGGGGACCCTAAGGAAGTTATATAGCCGGCCGTCTGCCTCGAAGGCGGTGTATGGCCGGTCCAATTTACGGATGGGGAGCTGGTGGTAAGCAGATTTCAGGTCCACCATTGAGAAGACCCAGTACTGTGCAATCTGGTTAACCATGTCAGATATGTATGGGAGGGGGTACGCGTCGAGCTGCGTGTACCTGTTGATGGTCTGGCTGTAGTCCACGACCATTCGGTTTTTTTTCCCCAGACTTAACCACTACCACTTGAGCTCTCCAGGGGCTGTTGCTGGCCTCGATGACGCCCTCCCGAAGCAACCGCTGGACCTTGGACCTGATGAAGGCCTTATCCTGGGTGCTGTACCGTCTGCTCCTGGTGGCGACGGGTTTGCAATCTGGAGTTAGATTGGCAAAGAGGGAAGGAGGATCGGCCTTTTGGGTCGCAAGGCCGCACACAGTGAGGGGTGGTAAGGGTCCGCCGAATTTACGGGCCAGGCTCTGGAGGTTGCACTGGAAGTCCAGGCCGAGGATAAGTGCAGCGCAGAGGTTAGGGAGGAAGTAGAGGCGAAAGCCGTGGAACTCTACGCTTTGGACTGTGAGCGTGACCATGCAGTACCCCTGGATCGCTACGCGATGGGATCCGGAGGCCAGGGAGATACTTTGATTAGTAGGGTGTACCTTAAGGGAGCAGCACCTTACCGTATTTGGATGAACAAAGCTCTCGGTGCTCCTGGAGTCCAGTAGGCAGGAGGTCACATGGCCGTTGACTTTCACGCTAGTGGATGCGTTGGTCAGATTATGTGGTCGGGACTGGTCGATTGCCATGGAGGCTAGCCGTGGTTGATCATTGGGTAGTAAGGCGGCCGTTGAGTTAAGGTCCTGGAAAGCCATTGGTATCTATGTGCCGCGAGGTGGACAAGATGGCGGCGCCCGGAGATCCTGGGGATTACAAAATGGCGGCACCCATGGAATGTATGTTGCGGGGGTGGATCAAGATGGCGGCGACCATGAAATGCACATGTTGTGCGGGGGAGAAGATGGCGGCGCCCATTGGTCGCACATGGCCTGGGGAGGAGATTGTCCGGGGTGACCGCGGCCGCTGAGCGAGCCTGGCACACCGCAGCGAAGTGGCCCTTCTTTCGCAGGCCTTACAAAGGGCAGCGCGGGCCGGGCAGCGTTAGCTGGGGTGTTTTTGCTGGCCGCAAAAATAGCATCGGGGCCCCCCAGAGATCACTGGCTGGCGCGTAGCGCAGGCTCATTGGGTGGGTAGCGCCCCCACTGGGGCGGCTGCATGTGGGGCCCATGAAGAGTAGGAGGAGTGGGCTGCGTGATTGGGGGCGTAGGACTGGACATTGCGCAGGGCGACCATCATGAAGAGCGCCAGTGTTTTAGTCTCTGCGAGGTCGCGCGTGGCCTGTTCTAGGAGCCACTGCCTGATAACATCAGAACCAATCCCAGTTACAAAAGCGTCCCGCATAAGGACATCTGAGTGCTCCTTAGCTGTAACGTCCTGGCAGTCACAGTCCCGAACTAGTGGGATCAGGGCCCTCCAGAAATCCTCGGTTGACTCACCAGGTAGTTGAGTACGTGTTGCGAGCGCGTGTCTGGCAAAGAGCGTGTTCGTCTTCTGTTCATAATTTTTTTTGAGTCGAGTCATAGCGCCAGCGTAATTGGCCGCATCCTGGATCAGCGGGAAGACTTTGGAGCTGAGTCTGGAGTACAAGATTTGGATCTTCTGAGCCTCTGGAACAGGGGTCGGCGCCGCATTGATATACGCTTCAAAACAAGCTAGCCAGTGCTGGAAGTCCTTTCTGGCATCGCTTGCGTGTGGATCCAGCTGCAGGCGATCTGGTTTAATCCGGAGGTCCATCTTCTGAATCTGATACTAATGAATTGAGGCACGATCAATTTGGCTGGAGACGAAGTGGAATCCAAACTGAGGCTTTATTAGTTTCAGATGTGTGGCCTCCCACAGCAGCTGGCGAAATGGCTGCGAGCTGGCGGCCACGCATATTTATAACCTGCCTCCTGGGTGGAGCTAGCATGCAGGGACCACAGGTGAACCTGTAGTGCAGGTTCTACCGTACAGCCCCTAATATCAGAACACAGTGGTTTACCACAATGCGGGCGACCGTCCCAACGCCAGAGCGGTCCAGGCATCTGAACCGGATGCCAAAGCACTGCTCGATCATGCCCCTGGCTGGTCGTTGCATGGGCTTTGTTGTAGCGGATCTTCGCGTCAGTCTGTGGTCTTCCAATAGGCCTCATCAGCCACAACCGCAGTGGACAACTTCCTGTCGCCCAGCATCCAATTCCCCAATTGGTGGGGGGCATCTCAAAGAGGCTTTGTGCACCTAATTAGCACAAATGCTGTGGAAGATGAATTCCTGGAGTGTGTACGAGATGTGTTTCTCAAGAAGTACATTGAAAAATAGTATTAAATAATGTGAAAGGGGTAATTAAATCCTTGCTGTAAGGGATATGACGGCACGGTGACACAGTGGTCAGCACGACTGCCTCACAGCTCCAGGGACCCGGGTTTGATTCTGACTTCTGTGTTAAAGGATCGTCCTTCAGTTGGAGGCTGTGGTAGCTTTTCCTACCAGTGGAAACATCCTCTCCATGTCCACTCTATCTAGACCTCTTAGTATCCTGGAAGTTTCAGTAAGATCCTCCCTCATCCTTCAAAACTCCAACGAGTACAGACCCAAAGTCCTCAAACATTCCTCATATGACAAGTTCTTCATTTCAAGGGTCATTCTCGTGAACCTCCTCTGGACCCTTTCCAAGGCCGGCACATCCTTCCTTAGATACGGGGCCCAAAACCGCTCACAAAACTCCACATGGAGTCTGACTAGAGCCTTATACAGCCTCAGAAGTACATCCCTGTTCTTTTATTCTAGCCCTCTTGACATGAATACTAACATTAAATTTGCCTTCCTACCTTCTGAACCTGCACGTTAACCTTAAGAAAATCTTGAACTAGAACTCCTAAGACCCTTTGTGCTTCTGATTTCCTAAGCCTTTTCCCCCTATGGTCTATGGCCCCATTCTTCCTGCCAAAGTGCATAACCTCACACTTTTCCACATTGTATTCTATCTGCCACTCTCCTAGCCTGTGCACGTCTTTCTGCAGCCCCCCTGCTTCCTCTGCCACAGTGTCCCTCTGCATATCTTTGTATCATCTGCAAACTTAGCAACAGTGCCTTCAGTTCCTTCTTCCAGATCATTAAGAGGTGGCAAATGGAGTTTAATGTAGAGAAGTGTGAGGTGATTCACTTTGGAAGGAAAAACAGGAATGTGGAATATGTGGCTAATGGAAAAGTTCTTGAAAGTGTGGATGAGCAGAGGGATCTAGGTGTCCATGTACATAGATCCCTGAAAGTTGCCACCCAGGTTGATAGGGTGGTGAAGAAGGCCTATGGAGTGTTGGCCTTTATTGGTAGAGGGATTGAGTTCCGGAGTCAGGAGGTCATGTTGCAGCTGTACAGAACTCTGGTACGGCCGCATTTGGAGTATTGCGTACAGTTCTGGTCACCGCATTATAGGAAGGACGTGGAGGCTTTGGAACGGGTGCAGAGGAGATTTACCAGGATGTTGCCTGGTATGGAGGGAAAATCTTATGAGGAAAGGCTGATGGACTTGAGGTTGTTTTCGTTAGAGAGAAGAAGGTTAAGAGGAGACCTAATAGAGGCATACAAAATGATCAGAGGGTTAGATAGGGTGGACAGTGAGAGCCTTCTCCCGCGGATGGAAATGGCTAGCACGAGGGGACATAGCCTTAAACTGAGGGGTAATAGATATAGGACAGAGGTCAGGGGTAGGTTCTTTACGCAAAGAGTAGTGAGGCCGTGGAATGCCCTACCTGCTACAGTAGTGAACTCGCCAACATTAAGGGCATTTAAAAGTTTATTGGATAAACATATGGATGATAATGGTATAGTGTAGGTTAGGTGGCTTTTGTTTCGGTGCAACATCGTGGGCCGAAGGGCCTGTACTGCGCTGTATTGTTCTATGTTCTATGTTCTATTAATGTATATTGTGAAAGTTGTGGTCCCAACACCGATCCCTGCGGCGCACCACTAGATACCAGCTGCCAACCTGAAAAAGACCCCTTTATTCCCACTCTTTGCTATCTGTCAGTCAGCCAATCCTCTATGCATGCCAGTATCTTACCCTTAACACCATGGGCTCTTAACTTATTTGACATCCTCCTATATGGCATCTTGTCAAAGGCCTGCTGGAAATCTAAACAGATCACATCCAATCTAAATAGATCATTGGCCCGCACATGACCCAGTGCACGTACTCCGAGCCATGGCCAGGCCCAGCCAGCACTCAACAGCAGTTTCTCCTCTGGTGTTAGCCACTTCTTTTTGTATCCGCTTCGATCACCTTGTGACTTCAACTTTTGAACCTTATATGATAGGCCCCACGGGTCGAGATTATACACCCCATGTATAATAGTTAAAACTACAGTGGGTGTAAAATTCTTGCAAATACATATTTTGATCTTGAAAAAAAAAATTAGTCACCATCAGCTGTTAGAAGAGGGAGAGAGAGGGAGGCGGTGGTTATTATTATTATTGTTGGGGGTAGGTCATTTTTGTTGGGCTGGTGGGAGTTATAAAATCGGTTGGGGTTTTTCTTGGTTTTTAAAAATGTATGTATTATTATTCTGACACTATACTATGTCGGAACCGCTTTCTGGACTGTTTGATGTTGATCTTGTGTTTGTTACCCGTGAAAAATCTTTTTTTTTAAATGTAAGGGCGGCACGGTGGCGCAGTGGGTAGCACTGGTGCCTCACAGCGCTGAGGACCCAGGTTCGATCCTGGCCCTGGGTTACTGCCCATGTGGAGTTTGCAAATTCTCTCCGTGTCTGCGTGGGTCTCACTCCACAACCCAAAAGTTGTGCAGGATAGGTGAATTGACCATGCTAAATTGCCCCTTAAGTGGGAAGAAAAGAACTGACTACTCTGGACACAGGACGGCACGGTAGCACAGTGGTTAGCACTGTTTCTTCACAGCGCCAGGGTCGCAGGCTCAATTTCTGGGTTTGGGTCACTGTCTGTGCGCAGTCTGCACATTCTCCCCGTGTCGGCGTGGGTTTCCTCCGGGTGCTCCAGTTTCCTCCCACAAGTCCCGAAAGATGTGTTTGTTAGATAATTTGGATATTCTGAATTCTCCCTCCATGTACCCGAACAGATGCCGGAATGTGGTGATTAGGGGCTATTCACGGTAACTTAATTGCAGTGTCAATGTAAGCCGACTCGTGACAATCAAGATTATTATTATTAAATTTATAAAAATAAATACATTTTTTTGAAATTTGAAAAGCCCTGGGGGGCACTTTTTCAATCATATGACCAGGACAAAAACCATCTTGTAACAGCATTTATGACCCTCTTCTGCAGGCCTGTAAGGAGACGGTGTTATTGACATTTTGTCTTGCATCAAGAATCTGCATTGTTTATGGTCTGAGAAGTTCTAACTTCTCTTCTTCCCAACTAAATTTTCAGTTACCATAATCTAAATCAAAACAAACACTTTTAAGCATACCATACGTAAAGTTAGAATAACATAGAGCAGAATTAAATAGTTTCACAGATTTAAAACAAATAAAGAACTTTGTTCGCTTACAAATATTAAATAATAATCACCTAGAATCATAAAGAGTAAAATTAAAAAAGAACATATAACTCTCAAAGAATCAGTGTGAACGAAAGAGCAACAAAAAAACAGTTAAGAAACTTTAACATACATTTAAAACAGCTGTAAAACTAGTTACCTGTTGCCTTCACTATAAACCTGCAGTTAAGTGCCCGCCATCAATGGGCATTCCCATATCAAACTGCGCCACACTGGTGCCTGCATTGAGTGTCCCACTGGAGGCCCGAGGCTGCCGCTGGAGTCGGAAAGTTCGCTGCAATTCTTGCGTGCAGGTGAGTGTACACTTTTCTCTCTCGGTATCGATGGGCCATGGCTTCCCACTATTACGGGCCAGGGTTTAGAGAACCCCAAAGTGTATCATGGAGTTCACCTGACCCACAACTTTAAATAGATTGTGGTTATGGGGAGCTTACTTTACAGGTGTGATGCAACAGAGAGCTCAGGTACTTTTAGATTAAAACAATGTTTATTTAAGAAACCAGTTAACACTTTATAAACCCACAGTAAACATCTTAACAACTATCAACACCAATCATCCCCACAGATACAATATTCTATAAGTAAACCTTAATCTTTACTTACAACATCCATAAGACAAAAGGCCCTTTTTAACACGGAGATCAGGTTTAAATTCACTACTGAGAGCAATTATCACTTTCAAACTAGCAAGTGATTTGAAGATATTTCTTTCATGCAGAAATAAATCAGAATTACACTGGGTGCAGTTTCCAATTTGCAAAGCAAAACTAAACACACCCTGTAGCTGCGAGCTCAAAGTGAAAATAAAAGCAGACAGACAGACTAGCTGCACCCACTCTCTGACATCACTGCAGCTATCTAATAAACACCAATTTCTTAAAGGTACACCCACTACAGCTATTCGATAAACACCCATTTATTAAAGGTACTCTCACATGCCACCAACCCCAAGAAAAAAAATAAACCATCAACTTAAAGATGGTTTCATTTTTCACCTTATCACTTTCCTTTAAGAAATATGGACAATGAATATACTTTTTTTTTTAACAAAACAAAACACGCAAACATTTAATAATAACATAGTCCATTTTTATTCTTCTTCCTCCAACTGGAATCCTTCTTGATTGACAGTCTCGTTGGACAAGAAGGCCTCTGCACGATCCATCCATTTCTCTACGCCTCGGCATTTCTCTTTAAAGTCAGATACTTTAGTTCAATCTGATCACAGAGTCCCTTGTAATTCTCCAACACAGGAGTATTGGTTATCACAGCCTTTAGGCATTCAAATGCCTGTCGAAACTCCGCTGCCAATGAAGTTTTTGACGTTTCTTCAGCAAGTCCATCAGTGGAGCAACCACACTACAAAAATGTGGCACAGATGGTGGATCAAATCCACTCATGCCAAGAAATCGCATTATTTCCCTTCATGTCGAGGGTATTGGAAACTCCCCAATAACTTTGGTTTTCACAACCCGTGGGACTATTCGACCCTGTCCGATTGTATGGCCAAGGAAAGTGACTTTGGCTTTTCCAAATTCATTTTTGGTTAGGTTTACCACCAAACCCGCCTCCTGAAGTCAATTGAATAACTCCATCAGATGCTTTAAATGTTCTTTCCATGTCTGGCTGAAAATTACCAGATCGTTGATGTATACCGCACAATTGGGTAATCCGGAAACAACTTTGTTAGTTAACTGTTGAAATGTGGCTGGGGCGTTTTTCATGCCAAATGGCATAACTTTGAATTGGTAAAAACCATCTGGAGTCACAAAAGCTGAAATCTCCTTCGCCCTTTTGGATAAAGGTGCCTGCCAGTAACCTTTAAGTAAATCCAGTTTGGAAATAAAAACTGATTGTCCCACTTTCTTAATGCAATCCTCCAAGCCTGGGATGAGATAAGAGTCCGTTCTTGTAACTGCATTAACCTTTCTATAGTCCACACACAACCGTTGGGTACCATCTGATTTTGGTACCATCACTATGGGTGAGCTCCATTGGATGCGGCTCACTTCAATTATGCCATTTTTAAGCATATTCTCAATTTACTTTGTTAACCTGTGCCAATTTTAACGGGTTAAGTCTATATGGATGTTGTTTAATTGGAACAGCATTTCCAGCATCTACATCATGTAGAGCCATTTTAGTGCTTCCCAACTTATCTCCATAAACTTGCCCATGTGATATCAATAACTCTTTCAGGTCAGTCTGTTTTTCCTCTAGAAGGTAACTCAACAATTTATCCCAATTTTTAAGAACATTCTCGTTTTCCAATTTAATTTGAGGTATGTCAAATTCAAAGTCATCTGGATTTGGTTCATCACTTTGAGTTAGAATCATTAAAACCTCCTACTTTTTCTCTCCTTCCCTTTCAAAGTACCTTTTAAGCATATTCACATGACACACTTGGTGAGTTTTCCTTCTATCTGCGTTTACCATATAATTCACCTCACTTAATTTCCTTTCAATCTGATAAGGTCCACAAAACCTTGCTTTTAAAGGTTCACCTACCACTGGTAACAATACTAAAACTTTATCTCCTCCACTGGCAAAACTACGAACTTTTGCTTTCTTGTCCGCTACCCGTTTCATCACATGTTGTGCAACTATTAACTGTTGTCCAGCCAATTCATCTGCTCTATTTAATTGTTCCCTAAAATTTGACACGTAATCCAATAATGTAAGTTCCGATTTCTCACTCACCAATTTTTCCTGAATCAATTTAAGTGGCCCTCTTACCTCATGACCAAAAATTAGTTCAAAAGGACTGAATTTGGTTGACTCATTAGGTGCATTCCTAATTGCAAACAATGCAAATGGAATTCCTTTATCACAATCCTCTGGATAATCGTGAAAATATGCCCTCAACATTGTCTTTAATGTCTGATGCCACCTTTCTAATGCTCCCTGCAATTCTGGATGGTACACAGTTTATTTAAATTGTTTTATTCCTAAACCATCCATAACTTCTATGAATAAACATGAGGTAAAATTTGATCGTTGATCTGATTGTATTTCTGTGGGTAGTCCGTCTCTAGTAAAGAATTCAAGTAACTCCTCCACAATCCTTTTCGCTGTAATATTGCGCACTGGAATGGCCTCTGGAAACCCTAGTAGACATATCCATTATAGTCAAAAGATATTGATTCCCACATTTTGTTTTCGGAAGCGTTCCTTCACAATCAATTAAGACCCTTGTAAATGGTTCCTCAAATGCTGGAATGGGTATTAAGGGTGCTGGTTTTATCACTGTTTGAGGTTTCCCTATCACTTGACATGTGTGACATGATCGACAAAATTTAACTACATCTTTATGTAGTCCAGACCAATAAAAATGTTTTTGGATTTTAGCTTGAGTTTTCCTTACTCCCAAATGACCTCCCACCAGTACCTCATGTACTACTCGCAACACCTCCTTTCTATACCTTACTGACAATACCACTTGATGAACTGCTGCCCACTTTTCATCCGCCTGCATATGCAAAGGTCTCCATTTTCTCATCAAGACATCATTTTTACGGTAATAACACTCTGGTATACACGCAGATTCCTCTTCTGTGTATGCTTTCTGATACATCCGTTTTATTTCTACATCTTTCTGTTGTAACTCCATCAATTTTCCTGAACTAAAAATATCCGCCTCATCCTCCACCTGTTCTTGTTCTTTTTCAACCATCTGATCAAAAATCATTTCTGATAATTGAACTTCAACTTTATCTTCACTCTTTGATTTCTCCTCTTGTCTTAACCTGTGACCTTTCGACCTTGTTACTACACAATCCGGAAAAATCCCAGGATATTCGTCCTTCAACACTTCAGTTGTCTGATTTTCCACTGGCTTATCAACCACAGTAGGCATCACTCCCACCTGCGATCCAGCTATATCATTACCCAAGATAAACTGTTTTCCTGGACAAGATAGTTTCTCTATTACTCCTACTACCACTTCACCACTCTTCATTGGACTTTCCCACCTTACCTTATATAATGGAACACTACTCTTCTCACCCTGAATTCCACATATTACCACCTTTACTGGCAATATTCTTCCCAAACTACATAACCCCTCATCTCTTACCATTAAAGTTTGACTAGCTCCCGTATCTCTTAAAATTGTGACTTCTTTACCTGCTCCTCCTGATACACACCTAAGATGGATTTTTTTAACCTCCTCATACATCCCAGAACCTCCTCTGATAGTGATGCAAACACTTCACTAGCCCTACCTACCAGCTTTGTTTGAATCAGTAATACCCACATGTCCGGTGGCCATTTCATTTGTTTAGCTACTTTCTCAAATGAAACGAAAAAGGCTTCTACCTCCTTCTCATCAAACCTTGGCAATGCTTGGACATATTGAAATAGATCCCCACCAAGCCTTTGACTATGGCTTTCTTTCTCACTATCCTCATCACTATCCTCCAACTGTATGTTTCCCTTTACATCCACCAATTTTAACTGACTGTCATGTTTCATGGCCATTTTCTGAAGCTCAAAAAAAGAAAAAGAGAGAGAGGAATGAGAAAAAGAGAGAGAAAGGGAGATACAGCTCAGGGAAAGGGAAAAGGATCCCTTTCCTGAGCTGTATCTCCCTTCCTCTCTCTTTTTCTCTCATTTCTTATTGAAACTGCTTTAATTCTTTTTCATGTTCAAGTTGCCTGATTTGTAACTGAATTTTTGCCATATCTAATGAGTCAGACTGTATCTCAGGTAATTTTAAATGCTCAGCGAGCGCCATAAGTACCTCTGCTTTTCACATGCTGTCAGGTAACATTAACTGCAATGTTTTTGCCAAATACAAAAGCCTCTTTTTAGTCTCTGTTTGTAAGATACTGCGTATGACCTTCCACTCCCAAAAACTTCCGAGCCTCTGAAAGAGTCATTGTCCACAATACACTCCCTAATTAAACTGAAATACCACATCTGAAAAGCAACCACAATATGCTCACCCCTCACTGTCTTTACATTCACAAAGCCAACCCAATAGATAGACTTTTATCCCCCTTAAGCCCCCAATTTATTGCGGGCCAGGGTTTAGAGGACCCCAAAGTGTATCATGGAGTTCACCTGATGCATAACTTTAAATAGATTGTGGTTATGGGGAGCACACGGGCCTACTTTACAGGTGTGGAGCATCAGAGAACTAAGGTACTTTTAGATTAAAACCATGTTTACTTATGAAACCAATTAACACTTTATAAACCCACAGTAAACATCTTAAAAACTATCAACACCAATCATCCCCACAGATACAATATTCTATAAGTAAACCTTAATCTTTCCTTACAACATCCATAAGACAAAAGGCCCTTTTTAACCCAGAGATCAGGTTTAAATTCACTACTGATAGCAGTTATCACATTTAAACTAACAAGTGATTTGAAGACATTCCTTTCATGCAGAAAGAAATCAGAATTACACTTGATTTTGCTGGATGCAGCTTCCAATCTGCAAAACAAAACTAAACACACCCTGTAGCTGCGAGCCCAAAGTGAAAGTAAAAGCAGACAGACAGCCTAGCTCCACCCACTCTCTGACATCACTGCAGCTATCTAATAAACACCCATTTCTTAAAGGTACACCCACTACAGCTATTCGAAAAACACCCATTTCTTAAAGGTACTATCACATGACCCATCCTAGGAAGCTATGGGCCATAGTTGCTATGGAAGATTCCATACTTAGGGGGGCAGGCAGGTATTTTTGTAATTGTTTTGAGTCACACATGTCGTGTTGTCTCTCTGATATCAGGGAACATCACGGAAATGTTGAAGAATATTCTGCAGGGAAAGGGAATGAACCACAAGTTGTGGTACACGTTGGTACCGATGAAATGGAGAGAATAGCTATTAAGTTCCTATGGTCAGAATTTCAGGGGCTGCGGAGGAAGTTAAACGAGTAGCAACTCAAAGTTAGTGATCTCTGGATTACTCCCAATGCCACGTGCTAGCCAGAGTGGAAATAGGAAGATAGGGAGGATCAACATGTGGTTTGTGGTATGATGTGGCAGAATCTTGGGACTTTGGAACCAGTTCTGGGAGGGAGGAACCTATATAAAAGAGTTGGGTTGCACCTCAACAGAACTGGGACCAATGTCCTCGTGGGGACTTTTACGAGTGTGATTAGGTTAGGTTTAAACTAAATTGACAGAGGAGGAGGCACTTGCATATAGAAGGAGAGAAGAGGGCTAAGTTCATGAAGTGAGTGTTGGACAATCTGGAGAAAAACGTATTACCATATTAGACAGGAGAGGACTAAGAACTATGAGGAATGCAAAGACAGGTTTCGAATCTAAATGTGTGAATGCACAAAATGTGGTGAATAATGAGCTAAAAACACAAACAGCCGTATGGGAATATGACACACCGTCAATAATGATGAAAGTGTGGCTTAAAAATGGTGAGAACTGGGTGCTTAATATTAAGGATACTTTAGCCTAGATTTTTGTGCTGTCTGGAGATTCCACGGCTTCTTGAAAATTGTGCTGTGAGCCGGTATCCAGAAGACTTGTCCCATTTCTAACAGAACCCGTTTTCATCAGTCGGGGAATGGGGGCGGGGCATGAATCACACATGGGGAAACCCAAGCTCAGCTGGGCCATTTGAACTCAGTGCTGATTGAAACTGACACCATTATCACTGGAATGAGAGCCTTATCTCGTGTGTAAAAGGCTTGCCTCATACATCTCCTCGAAGGGACAACACGGTAGCACAAGTTGGGTCACTGTCTCTGCAGAGTTTGCACGTTCTCCTCGTGTCTGCATGGGTTTCCTCCGGGTGCTCCGGTTTCCTACCACAGTCCAAAGGTGTGTAGGTTAGGTGGATTGGCCATGATAAATTGCCCTTAGGGACCAAAAAGATTAGGAGGGGTTATTGGGTTACGGGGATAGGGTGGAAGTGAGGGCTTAAGTGGGACGGTGCAGACTCGATAGGCCAAATGGCCTCCTTCTGCACTGTATGTTCAATGTTCTGAACATTGCCCCTCACACCTTAAGCCTATTCTCCCCAATAATTGACCCCTCTACCCTGGGAAAATGTCTCTGACTATTCATAATTTTGTAGACCTCTATCAGGTCGCCCCTCAACTTCCGTCATTCCAGGGAGAATAAACCAGGTTTATTCAACCTCTCCTCATAGCTAATGCCCTCCATACCAGGCAGCATCCTGGTAAATCTCTTCTGCACCCTCTCTAAAGCCTCAACATCCTTATGGTAGTGTGGCGACCAGAATTGAACACTATATTCCAAGTGTGGCCTAACTAAAGTTCTATACAGCTGCAACATGACTTGCCAATTTTTATACTCAATGCCCCAACCAATGAAGCCAAGCATGCCGTATGCCATCTTGACTACCTTCTCCATCTGTGTTGTCACTTTCAGTGACCTGTGGACCTGCACATCGAGGTCTCTCTGGCTGTCAATACTCTTGAGGGTTCTAACGTTCACTGGATATTCCCTAACTGTATTAGACCTTCCAAAATGCATTACCTCACATTTGTCCGGATTAAACTCCATCTGCCATCTCTCCACCCAAGTCTCCAAATGATCCAAATCCTGCTGTATCCTCTGACAGCCCTCATCGCTGTCTGCAATTCCACCAACCTTTGTGTCATCCGCAAACATACTAATCAGACCAGTTACATTTTCCTCCAAATCATTTATATGTACTACGAACAGCAAAGGTCCCAGCACTGCGGAACACCACTAGTCACAGCCCTCCAATCAGAAAAGCACCCTTCCATTGCTACTCTCTGCCTTCTATGACCTAGCCATTTCTGTATCCATCTTGCCAGCTCACCTCTGATCCCGTGTGACTTCACCTTTTGTACCAGTCTGCCATGAGGGACCTTGTCAAAACCTTACTAAATTCCATATAGACAACATCCACTGCCCTACCTGCATCAATCATCTTTGTGACATCCTCGAAAAACTCTATCAAGTTAGTGAGACATGACCTCCCTTCACAAAACCGTGCTGCCTCTTGCTAATACATCCACTTGCTTCCAAATGGGAGTAGATCCTGTCTCGAAGAATTCTCTCCAGTAATTTCCCTACCACTGACACAAGGCTCACCGGCCTGTAGTTCACTGGATTATCCTTGCTACCCTTCTTAAACAAAGGAACAACATTGGCTATTCTCCAGTCCTCCGGGACATCACATGAAGACAGTGAGGATCCAAAGATTTCTGTCAAGGCCTCAGCAATTTCCTCTCTTGCCTCCTTCAGTATTCTGGGGTAGATCCCATCAGGCCCTGGGGACTTATCTACCTTAATATTTTTCAAGATGCTCAATACCTCGTCTTTTGGATCTCAATGTGACCCAGGCTATCTACACACTGTTCTCCAGACACAACATTCACCAATTCCTTCTCTTTGGTGAATACTGATGCAAAGTATTCATTAAGTACCTCGCCCATTTGCTAGGCTCCACACATAGATTCCCTCCCCTGTCCTTCAGTGGGCCAACCCTTTCCCTGGCACCTTCTTGCTTTTTATGTACGTGTAAAAAGCCTTGGGATTTTCCTTAACCCGATTTGCCAATGACTTTTTATGACCCCTTTAAGCCCTCCTGACTCCTTGCTTAAGTTCCTTCCTACTTTCCTTATATTCCACACAGGCTTCGTCTGTTCCCAGCCTTCTAGCCCTGACAAATGCCTCCTTTTTCTTTTTGACGAGGCCTACAATATTTCTCGTTATCCAACATTCCCGACATTTGTCATATGTATCCTTCTTCCTCGCAGGAACATGCCGGTCCAGAATTCCTTTCAACTGACATTTGAAAGCCTGCCACATGTCAGATGTTCATAGAATTTACAGTGCAGAAGGAGGCCATTCGGCCCATCGGGTCTGCACCGGCCCTTGGAAAGAGCACCCTACCCAACCCCATACCTCCACCCAAGTCCATACCTCCACCCTAGTCCATACCTCCACCCTATCCCCGTAACCCCACCCAACCATTTTTGGATACTAAGGGCAATTTAGCATAGCCAATCCAACTAACCTGCACATCTTTGGACTGTGGGAGGAAACCGGAGCACCCGGAGGAAACCCACGCAAACACGGGGAGAACGTGCAGATTCCGCACAGACAGTGACCCAAGCCGGGAATTGAACCTGGGACCCTGGAGCTGTGAAGCAACTGTGCTAACCACAGTGCTACCGTGTTGCCCCGTGTAATTTGCCCTCAAACATCCGCCCCCCAAACTAGGTTCTTCAGTTCGCGCCTCATATTGTTATAATTAGCCTTTCCCCAATTTAGCACATTCACCCTAGGACCACTCTTATCCTTGTCCACCAGCACTTTAAAACTTACTGAATTGTGGTCACTGTTCCCGAAATGCTCTACTGAAACTTCTACCACCTGGCCGGGCTCGTTCCCCAATACCAGGTCCAATACAGCCCCTTCCCTAGTTGGATATCTACATATTTTTTTAAGAAGCCCTCCTGGATGCTCCTTACAAACTCTGCCAATCCATGCCCCTAGCACTAATGGAGTCCCAGTCAATATTAGGGAAGTTAAAGTCTCCCATCACAACAACCCTGTTGCTTTTACTCCTTTTGAAAATCAGTCTACCTATCTGTTCCTCTATCTCCCGCTGGCTGTTGGGAGGCCTGTAGTAAACCCCCAGCATTGTGATTGCACCCTTCTTTGTACTTGGTAGTCCCTGTGATGGCCTCCCATGTGCATCCAGAGGTGGCGGGCTTGACTCCAAGTTGCAATTGGCCCCACCCGGGAACATAAACCCCACCAATAAGGGAACGTTTTTCAAACTGAGCGTGGCGAGTGGGAAAACCTCCCAAATCTGCGCATCTGCCTCAGGAGCAGAACTCCAGGTCAAAGTATTCAGGAAAAACAGGGAAGGGGGAAAATGTAGGCATGTTGGCAGTACTGGGAGAGATTAGATGAGCAAATCTGCAAGGAAATCACACAGATGTATAAGAACTAGAATGGTGAAATTGAGAGACTTTAATTTCTGATTGGGATAATGGTAGAGTAAAGGGTAAAGAGGGGAAGGAATTTCTGAAATCTGTTCAAGAGAATTTCCTCAACCAGAATGTTCTCAGCGCAACTAGGAAAGAGGCATTGCTGGATCTGATGCTCGGGAATGAGGTGGGACAATTGGACCAAATACCTGGTGGTGGGCACTTGGGTAAGAGTGATCATTGCATCAAAACATTTAGATTACCAATGGTGAAGAGTAAGGAACCATTTAAAGTAGAACTTTATAAAAATGGAAGAAGGCTAACTTCGATGGGATAGGAAGAAATCTATCCACAATAAAATGGAACCAAAGATTGACAGGAAAATCTGTAACTGAACTTCAAAAATCTTCAAAAAGGAAATGTTTCAGATGCAGGCTGGGTACGTCCCAACAATAGGGAAGGTAAGGAGAACCAATGCCAGGGCTTGCTGGGTGATGAGGAAGATAAAGAATATGGTGAAGTAAAAAAGATGGTTTACGATGCATCGCAGATGAATTCTTCAAGCAAGAACCAGACCAAATACAATAAGTTGAGAGAAGAAGTGAAGTGGAAAATAAGGCTGTCAAAGAGAGTCTGAGAATATAATGGCAGTTAACACAAATTGGAACCCACAAACCTTCAACCAGCAATTAAATAGTGACTGGGTAGCAGGAATCAGAGTGGGACCTATATATATATATATATATATATATATATATATAAATACATAAAATTTCATTACTAGTGCAGACGGAAGATCTAATTGACAGTCAGGATGTACTGGAAATGCTGGTGTAGCCATCTGGGATGGCCACTTACAAACAGGAACAGAGAAACTCGCAAAGCATAATGGGTAAAATGGACAAAGCAAGATTCATGTTGCAGCTATACAACACTCTGGTGCGGCTGCATTTGGAGTATTGCGTGCAATTCTGGTCGCCGCATTATAGGAAGGATGTGGAAGCATTGGAAAGGGTGCAGAGGAGATTTACCAGAATGTTGCCTGGTATGGAGGGAAGATCTTATGAGGAAAGGCTGAGGGACTTGAGGCTGTTTTCGTTAGAGAGAAGGAGGTTAAGAGGTGACTTAATTGAGGCATACAAGATGATCAGTGGATTGGATAGGGTGGACAGTGAGAGCCTTTTTCCTCGGATGGTGATGTCTCGCACGAGGGGACATAGCTTTAAATTGAGGGGAGATAGATATAAGACAGATGTCAGAGGTAGGTTCTTTAGTCAGAGAGTAGTAAGGGCGTGGAATGCCCTGCCTGCAACAGTAGTGGACTCGCCAACACTAAGGACATTCAAATGGTCATTGGGTAGACATATGGACAATGAGGGAATAGTGTAGATGGGCTTTAGAGTGGTTTCACAGGTCGGCACAACATCGAGGGCCGAAGGGCCTGTACTGCGCTGTAATTTTCTATGTTCTATGCTCTATGTTCTATGTTCAGGCAGGCTCAGAGCCTGAAGTGTATATTTGCAAGCAAGGATTCTCGACGGTATCGAAACTCCGACCAATTAGCATTTTGATGGACCGATTAGCATTTGATGGCCCATCTCCACCAAGACAAAGGACTGGTACTTAAGCGACCGGTACAGTCCCAGACATTTCGGCGCACTCCCTGTCCTAGGGAAGCGTAAACAACAGGGTCAGTGACCACCCGCCCATTTATTGGTTAGAAATCGAACATAGTGATCGGGGATCACCCAATTAGTGGGGTCCAAACTAAAGGACCGCCCAAAAGAGCGCGAAAACCCCCAAGCATAAGAAGAGTGTCCGCCATATATTCGTCCTCTCTTGGACCTGGCGCCCCGGCTACGACCATCTCCAAGTGCAGCACCACCGGAAGCAAGTCCAAGTTCAACGCCCGCTACCAGACGGATGAGCCTAGCTGAGCAGCAGTTACTTCTCCAGACTTGATAGATCCAGAATCGAACAACGGCCACTGTTCCTCTGACCTAAGCCGGGTGCCTGAAGTTAAGTACAGGTTGTATTAGTCGATAGGTGTAGTTAACTAGCAGTGTTTATGTTGCATGACTAATTGTGTGTAAATATAGTACCCTTGACCTTGAACTAACTAACTGGTGTTTGGCCCTTTGATCGATAGTCGGTTAAACCTTGTGGTGGTATCATTTGATACCTGGCGACTCTGAGCATTAGAATGTAGATATCAAAAGGAAGGAGGGCAAACTCACTGATTACCGTAGTTAAAGCAGAGCCACAGAAAAGGCAACAGTTTTTGGCGACATCTGACGGGACTCGACCCAAAAGTGACCATGTCACTCTGAGAGAACCCACAAAAACGTTTGAATTTGAATCCAAATTGGCAAAGTAAAAGGAATCACAAGCGAAACCAGTATCGATCAAACACCCAGAATTCAGAAGTCTGCAATTTGCATGCGTACTAACAGAGGGATATAAGGTAAACTCAATAGATTTTGTTGCGTGAAACTTTCGGGAGTTGCGTAAATCGGAAAATAGCTTGAGCCGTACCCGTGTCTGCACCACCGCTTTATTCCCCCTTGTCCCAAATTCCCGGTAGAGACAGTAGTAATTGTAGGGATGCCCATGAAGGCAATGGAATGCCTTATGCATCCACAAGAGCCCGAGGTCGCAGCGACCAACAGAGCAGAACAGTGTCCCGTATGGGAAGAAGAGATCAGGAGACACCTAAAGGGGAAAGGATGGCCCCTATGGTCGGAATTTTGCGCAAATGAGGAAACAGGTCCTGGCAGCATAGGACAGACTTGGTGGGACAGCCTGACTGAGATCCACAAGAAAAGTTTAAGTAAGGTTCGTAAGCCGATGGCAATCGTGTCCTGCTTGGCACAATTGCGAGGCACAGAGGACGTCGTGAGGACGCTCCGTAGACAGCTTGAGGAGAAGAGAGAAGTAGAGAGGGAGACATTAGTGAAAGCGAGAGATTAAATGTGCAGCTCCAGGAGCAGCTAACGGCGAGGGACAAGGAGATGGATGATGTCAAGAGGGCACATCAATCCTGTCTCGCTCACCTCAGCAGCTTCCAGATTCAGTATGATAAGGCCTACCAGGACACACAACGTGCTGTAATGGTAAGAGAAGAGACAGAGAACCAGGTAGAACAATTGAGGAAACAATGCGATGATTTGAAGGCAGCCCCCCGGGCACTCCACAGTTCCACCATGGAACAGAGGCAGAGTTCGGTGGTTCATGCCAAGTGCAGGCAGCAAATTGCAAGATTGCAATCCCTGCTATCCGTCCATAATGGGTTCAGAGATACCTTTGGCCCGCAGTTAGATCAGGAGGATGGCCCCGATTGGCAGGAACTCAGTGAAACGGCCCAACAGTATGTGAATGAGACAGAAAACCAGAATAGAGGCCCCAGGCTCCGAAAAGAAAAGCACCCTCACCACCGACTGCACAGGCAGCACCCAACCCAATGAACCCCATCACCACGCAGCGCAGGGTCACCACGGAAGACCAACCCGATTTTGTGTATACTACCCCATTAACCATCACCCAGTGAAGAGATGCCTGCGGTAAAATTGAGACTTTCCACCCCATATCAAACCCACACCACTTTTTCGAACTAGTGAAGCAACAGACCCTCATGTACGGTTTAGGCGAGCAGGAAGAGGTAAAGCTCATAGTTATGTGCCTTGATCCGTCAGTTAGCTTAGCCCTTCCCGACCCACAAAATGTAGGAGGAGGTAGCGTCCAAGAGATGAAAACAGCCATTTTAGACGCCATTGGCTACAATAGAGGAGATCCGGTAGACGGACTCAACCGGTGCCGACAGAAAAAGGGAGAGCATCCAACAGCGTTTGCTGGATGCCTCTGGATCCACTTTACCGCTGTATTTGGTGAGTTAGTCCGCGCCCATTTATCAGCAGACTATATGGCCAAATGGACCTGTACGCTAGTATCCCATGCCACAGAGGCAGGACAGAAGGCATGTGCCAGTTACAACCCCTCAGACCCGGCATGCAATGAAGTGTGGGTTCTGAAACGCTTATCGAGAGCTTGGGAACAGTCTATACAGAGAAAGACAGAGCAGGAGAGAGTAGACGCCACAATGAATCCAGTAAGGGCACACCAAGACCCCGCATAGGTAAATGAAGGCAGACGTAATGTGCAGCACCCCAAAGCACAGGAATGTTATATTTGCGGACACAAAGGACATTATGCACGAGAATGCCAAGCCCCCCGAAGCAGCAACGGAATCAGCACACAAAGGCCCCCCCAGAAATAATGCCAGATCCAACCACAGTGTTAGCGCCCGACCAGATAATTCGGCCATGAATGGCACCGATTGACGGTGTTCGGGCTCCCCAACTTGGTTCTGCGATACCCTTTGGGATCAGTCCGGAAGACTGGTAGGTGCAGGCACAGTCCGGGGACACCCAGTAGAGTTCCTATGGGACACAGGAGGGTCCCGAACCATGTTAAACTCCTCCACAAGGTACCAGAGAGAGATATGGCCCACTACAGACACCATTACCCTTAGTGGCTTTACAGGTCAACTCCAGCAGGGACACATCACAGCCCCTGTGGATGTACAGATTGGCAATATTAAAACAAAACACTCGGTCGTTTTAGTAGATTTACCCCAGGCAGCAGAACACATCCTGGGCATAGATTTCATGAGTGCACACAACCTTTCGTTCGACCCAGTTAATAAATGTAGAGGGAAAATGGCCAGAGCAGCACGCACCCCCGCCACGCTCACAGTAGGAGACTATGCACACAGGATTAGCTCAGTAGGAGAGTACTGGTTTGATCCACAAACCATTACCACATACAAAGCGGTTAGAGAAGTCTTGAAAAGACATAAAGCATCGTTTGCCCAGCACAAGCACGACTGCAGCAAAATCCCAGGAGTGGTTAACATTCCAGGTCCCGATCCTAAGCCCCAGAAACAATACGGCTTTCCCCAGCAAGCCGAGGGAGAGATAGCCAAGGTAATCCAAAGTTTATTGAACCAAGTAGTGATTCGACCCGTAGCATCGACGAACAATGCACCGATTTGGCCAGTAAGAAAACCAGTTTGTTCATGGCAACTGACCGTCGATTATAGGGAATTGAACCAAGTGACCTCACTAGCAGCCCCCACCAGTGCCACGAGTCCCAAGACCATGTTAAAACAGGGACTCCAGTCGAAATTTTTCACGGTATTGGACATCAGCAATGGCTTTTGGTCCATACCACTGGACAAAGCATGCCAGTACAAATTCGCGTTCACTTTCCAGGGACAGCAGTACACGTGGATGTGCCTTCCATAAGGCTTCCACAACTCCCCCTCCATCTTTCACAGACAATTGGCGAACGGCTTATCTAAATTTTCCCACCCTGAATGCCTTGTTCAGTATGTGGACGACTTGCTCCTACAGACTGACACCAAGGAAGAGCACATTTAGCTTCTTTCGGAATTATTAGGACTACTCACACCAATTGGATGCAAAATTAATCCCAAGAAAGCCCAAATCCTCCAGGAAAAAGTCACATATTTAGGTACGGTCATCACGCATGCTAAGCGTGAAATAGAACATAAACGCATAGACTCGATTGTAAAATTGCCCTTGCACCAAAACGATACAGCACTCCAGTCATTTTTAGGACTGGTTGGATATTGTAGAAACCACATAGATGGTTTCGCCACAAAAGCAGCCCCATTTTCCGAGCTCCTAAAGGATAAGGCCCCATGGAAATGGCTTCCACAGCACACGGATGCCGTAGACACATTGAAATGCGCCCTGAGCACAGCCTCCCCTTTGCAAGCCCCAGATCCACACTCCCAATATGCGATAGAGGGAGCGACCCCCGACCAAATCCTTTTGGCCGTACTTCTACAGGAAAGGCACGATCGTTTACGACCCATAGCCTATGCCTCACGAGTTTTAGATCCAGTCGAGCAGGGATTTTCAGCCTGCGAAAGGCACCTGCTAGCAGTTTTCTGGGCGGTACAGCACTTCTCGTACATAACCAGACTCAATCCCACACCCATTTTGACCGAGCACACCCTGACACAGCTTTTATTGGACGGCAGACTAAAAGACGGCACAGTAAGCCAAATTCGAGCAGCGTGTTGGACCCTATTCCTACAAGGACGCGATATTACCATAAAACGGACACAAACGCGCACGTTTCTGACCGACAAGTTGCACTATGCAGGAACTCCACATGAGTGCGAGATCATAGCCCCCAAGCACAGCACAGGCCCCTTTGTTCCTAAGTTGGTACCGAAAAAGATAGGCATCCGACCACAGACGACCCAGCCCACAGGCAAAGCTTTGAGAATTTATGTAGATGGCTCCTCCACAGTCCTTGGTCGAAAACGAATCACAGGATGTGGGATTTATGTAGAGGACTCGCAGGGTTGCGCTTTAGAAGAGATCGCTTTAAAATTGCCTGGACACTTAGGTTCGCAGGCAGCCGAGTTAGCAGCCATTGCTTACATTGTCCAGCACCCCGATTTATTCCCGACCCCAGCAGACATATATTCAGACAGTTTGTATGTCTGCAACAGCCTGACAGAATTCCTACCCCTGTGGGAATCTAGAGGATTTGTTTCCGCTGACGGAAAACCTCTACCCTCAGCCCCATTGCTCAAACACATCCTCCAGACAGCCAAAGGCAGAAAATATGGCATAGTTAAAGTTAGAAGTCACCATCGTTCCTCCCCACCTGGTAACGTGAAAGTTGATGCCCTAGCGAAGGCAGGCTCACGACATGGCCACTTTTGGCAACCCCCCGAGAGTGCCCCAGTACACGCAGTTCAGGTCTCACAGACCAACATTCAAGACTTAGCCCAGGCACAGAAGGAAGACGAGACATTGAAGGAAATTTTAAAAGGAAACTTCCCAGCTCCCTACGAAAAGTTTAAAAGTTCTTTAACGATCCATGAGGGAATCGTTTTAAAAGATGGCATTTATGTAGTCCCCACCCAGGACAGGAATGAGATCATTTGTAAATTCCATGACGGTCATGGACACCAAGGGATTGAATTCACCATTGCTCACCTCAGACCTCTCTGCTGGTGGCCTGAGTTAAAAACCGACGTATCCCATTACGTTGAAAATTGCTTGATTTGTGCACAAAACAACCCGGACAGATATGCGAAAAAAGCCCAGCTACGCCACACCCGCCCTGGAAATGACCCGTGGAGAAACTTGCAGTTAGGTTATATTGGTCCCCTCCCCCCCTGCAGAAATGGATACAAATATGTGTTGGTTGTAATCGACACATTTACAAAATGGGTCGAAGCTTTCCCCTCGAGAACAAATACAGCCAAGGCCATGGCAAATATCCTAACCGAGCAAATTTTCACCAGATGGGGACTCCCCCGTAGTATTGAGATGGATCAAGGTTCACACAGGCATGGTCATGAAAAATGTTATGATGATTTTTGGTATAAAGCAAAAGTTCCACATTGCCTATCACCCGCAGTCCAGCGGCATTGTGGAACGCATGAATCGGACACTAAAGGCCACACTTAGAAAAATGGTGCAGCAGCACAACACGACATGGGACACAGTGCTCCCATTCACACTGATGTTTATTAGGAACACGGTGTCGAGATTGACAGGTTACACCTCCCATACCCTCGTGACTGGACGACCCATGAAGGGTACCGAGTATTTCTTTGGACTTAATTTGGCCAGCCCCACCGTCACCGCCCTGACCCATGAGAAAGCAGTGCAGCACATGTTAGAAAATATTAAAGCAGCACAGCTCGCTGCAGCTGTTCGACTAGGCACTAAACGAAAGCAGAGTAAGGCCTTCTTCGATAATGTGGAGATGCCGGCGTTGGACTGGGGTGAGCACAGTACGAAGTCTTACAACACCAGGTTAAAGTCCAACAGGTTTGTTTCAATGTCACTAGATGTCACTTCTTCGATAAGACAGTATACCCGATGGAGTATACAGTCGGACAGCAAGTAATGATTTCCCTCTACAACCCCAGCTCATTCCTCTCCCCTAAATTTGCAGGACCCTATTCAACCTCGGACAAAGTTAGCCCCTCAGTTTATGAAATCACATATCCGAATGGCAAGTCAGGATGGTTCCATGTAAACCAGCTTAAGGTTTATGGAATGCAATGCAGCCACTCGCACTACCTCTCATTGACAATGGCAGACAACGGAGACCCGCCGACTAACAACCCAATCCCCCCTCCCCCAGCAGCAGCAGCAGCACGTCCACATGCACGACCTTGACCCCGCCCCCAGGATCAAATTTCACCCTAACGCTTGATTCGGCTGCTCGCAACAGTGACAGCGACAGCACAACTGATGCCCCTGTGTGACCAGAGCACTGGACACACAGACCAGGCCCCAGTCACTACAGCCCCAGTGACACCGACCATGATATGTTCAGCCCCTTAGAGATTTCTTTGCTCTCACCAGAACCTGACACACCACCCAACGATAGCGACATCCCTCTTGCCCCGACTGCCCTATGGAGCATGAAACACTGGCACCTTGATAATTCCTGTCGTCTGACACGGAATGATGAAATGGACCCCCCATTGGCACACGCCGCATTGGCACGTAAACTCCAGGCATGAGTTTGGCACCCGGGAGATCGTGATGACTCCAAGTTTGACTCCCACCATGGTAACACCTTTGAGACCCTTTTTGGAATGGAACCTTGAGGTGTCCTGATGATGAGAGAAAGGAACCGATTGAGATTTACGGTGTCCTATACTCTGATGGAACCTGCCCGCTTTTCTTCTTTAGTTTGTTTTTGAATGTTGCCCGTTCTGTCTTGTACGATTTTGTTTGTCAGCCTCACAAATAATTTCTTGATACAGTCATAACTACTCTTCTGACATCACATGGCAGTTAAGGAAACAAGTTTGTTGGAGCCCATATATTTCCAAATTCTTACCGCTCTTGGAATGTTACTCAGGCAGTGGAGTAATGGCACTTATCCCCGCCCTGCCTGAGGTCCCTTATACACTTGGTCAGCCAAGCTCGGGAAGTGGAGTAACGGCACTGGTCATCGCCCTACCTGGGGATTCCACCCATTCTTGCCCTGCCGCGGATCATACGCACCCCATTCGGAGAATTGTTTTCGAAACTCTTTTGCTGCTCTTTTTCATGTCTGTGGTTTAAAGAATGCACTTTGCCACAACCTTTGCCCCTTTCCGGCGACCCTTCAGTTGCTATTCCCCCACCTGCTATTTACATGTCAGAATCACTTGGTTGGAAAACGAGTTTGCAGAGGACGGAGAAACTGTCCGCCCACTCAGCCCATCAAACACAGGCTGCGAGAGTGCTCGCACTGTGACACAATTTTTTTCGGATGTCTTGTCTCCCAAATGGTTGGTTTAAAAAAAAATGAGGGAGTCACATATGGTGACGATTCTAAATGGGAAATTGACGATAAGGAGAAACAGACAGACAACTGAGATGTTAAGCAACAAGATAATAACAGATATTATGCTTGTACCCCTAGGAAGATATGAAGATACTTAAAGACGGAGAAAAGCCTGAACAAGATGAAGACGAACCTGATGATCTGCATCATGATCGTCGCTGGAACAATACAGTTGCGTGTGTTACCCACCTCTACATCCCTCACCACACAAGCCCCGAACACGACTACCCAACACAACACCCCCAGCCCGGACGCTACACCACACATAGACACAGCCACTGATACCCCCACATGGTGTGAGAATCTCATTTAATGGTACTCCCTGTCATACACAGTAGAATCCCTACTGGTCATAGTTATATTGTGCAGTGTCATCCAGACAATCAGACTGCGGAAATGGAGAAGGAGAGCCTCCCGCCCTCCAGTACACATTTAGAGCCCCTTTCCTCGGACTCCAGCAAACCCCACACTCTTTCTGAACCCTTCCTCCCTAATAAATTCCACGGTTGTTGTTTCTTTAATAAAGTTACTTCTTTGTACATAGACATTTGATAAGTAGGAATGTGATGCTGCTACTGGTTATTTGTATTGTAAGATAAGTTCTTTGATTGTTAAACAGCAGCATGAGTGTAGTCTAGTTAGAGACAGTTTTTGTGTAAGGAGAATGAAATATAGAACAAAGAAAATTACAGAACAGGGACAGGCCCTTCGGCCCTCTCAGCCTGCGCCGATCCAGATCATTTATCTTGTTATAACCTGCCTACTTACGATTGGCTGGGGACTAATGACTATCCCACAATCCTGTGGGCGTATGAACTTCCCCAATGAGGGGGGCGGAGAAACTCCTACTATAAATAAGCTGGCCAGTTCAGGAACCAGCAGGAAGGAGAAGGTAGCAAGGGAAGTTACTGCTACTGTTATGTATATATGTTATAGTAAATAAATGTTATTACTTTGTATCCTTAAAAACTCGTGCTGGATTCTTCGTGGCCCTTACAAAACTGGCGACGAAGGTAAAAGTGAATAGCTGTCTACACTGCTGAAGCCACCTCCCTGGATTTTTGTTGGATACAGGTTGGAAGTTGTTTTCTATTATACCATGCCTCTGTACGGACGTTTGGTTGTTTTTGATGCTGCGCTGGAAAGCTGGAACCAGTACACACAACGGATGTGTTACTATTTCCGGGCAAACAATATCACTGAAAACGAGCGGCAGGTGGTCATATTGCTCACCGCCTGCGGTCCGCATATGTTTGGGGTGATTAGGAGCCTTACGTACCCAGCTGCGCCGGACACCAAAACGTTTGACGAACTTGTGAATATAGTGGGGCAACACTTTAACCCAACCCCGTCCACGATAGTCCAGCGTTACCGGTTTAATACCGCTGAGAGGACCCCTGGAGAATCCCTTGCCGATTTTATATCCAGGCTACGCGGGATTGCGGAATACTGTGACTATGGTGAGACCTTGTCAGAAATGTTACGCGACCGTTTGGTTTGCGGTATTAACAATGCAGCAACCCAGAGAAAGTTGTTAGCGGAGCCAACATTGACTTTTCAACAGACAATACAAATAGTCTTGTCCCGAGAGAGCGCAGAGCGAGGAGTACAGGAGCTACAGAGAACGGAAGTGCATGCCTTGGGGTGCAACCCTTTCCGCCCAAAAACGTCCCCCCGCACTCCTGCGGTACCTTGGGCGAGGCAACGTCCGGACCGACGCCAGTGGCCATCGGACATTCCTCCCCGAAGGGAGCCTTCTCCAGAGCCAATGGATGAGGAGCCATGTCCGTGTCAGACTTGTAGGCGCCGACCCCGTCGCGGACGGCGGTCCTGGGGACGCCAGAGGCGCCGTCGTTCCGACCGAAACTGGGACCAGCCCAGGGGCCGTAACTGGGACCAGCCCAGAGGCCGTACCTTCCATGTGGATGAACCTGCGGCGACCACTCCTGAGGACGTGGAGATGGAGGACGACTGCCTGCAGCTGCATTGTGTGGCAGCTCCCCGTGTGGCCCCCATTAAGGTGACAGTACGGGTCAATGGCCACCCGCTGGAGATGGAGTTGGATACTGGCGCAGCGGTCTCCGTGATCGCCCAGAGGACATTCGACCGCATCAAGCAGGGTATACAAACTCTTACATTAACTGACTCACAGGCCAGGTTGGCCACCTACACGGGGGAACCACTGGACATTGCAGGAACTACAATGACCCCTGTTGTCTATGGACACCAGGAGGGGCGTTTCCCACTTATCGTAGTGCGTGGCCATGGGCCCAGCCTGTTGGGTCGAGACTGGTTGCGCCATTTGCGGTTGCAATGGCAGCACATCCTCCAAACAGTTTCTGGAGGGTTGACTGAGGTGCTAGGACGATACCCAGAGGTATTCCAGCCTGGTTTGGGGAAAATAAAAGGGGCCGTAGCCCGTATCCAAGTTGAACCAGGAGCCACGCCGCGCTATTTCCGGGCGCGCCCAGTGCCTTACGCCTTGCTCGAGAAGGTAGAAGGGGAGCTCACTTGTTTGGAGAGTTTGGGTATTATCAGGCCCGTCCGTTTTGCTGACTGGGCAGCACCAATTGTACCAGTAATGAAGCCAGATGCCACAATTCGCTTGTGTGGCGACTATAAACTTACAGTGAATACAGTTTCCCGACTCGACCGATATCCAATGCCTCGCATAGAGGATCTCTACGCGAAACTTGCAGGTGGACTCTCATTCACAAAATTAGATATGAGTCACGCCTACCTGCAGTTGGAGCTGGACCCTGCCTCCCGACCATATGTAACAATTAATACACACCGGGGCCTGTATGAATATACACGGTTGCCCTTTGGAGTATCCTCTGCCTGCGCAATTTTTCAACGTGTTATGGAGGGCATTTTGAGAGGTTTACCACGTGTGGCTGTCTACCTAGATGACGTGTTGATTACAGGGACGTCGGAGCAAGAACATTTGGAAAATCTGGAGGCTGTCCTTAGACGCCTTTCGGAGGCTGGAGTCCGTTTACATCGCACAAAGTGCGTATTTCAGGCAAAAGAAGTAGTCTACCTAGTTTATCGGGTGGACTGCGAGGGTCTGCACCCCGTCGCAGAGAAGGTGCGTGCAATTCAACATGCCCCCACCCCGACTGACACTTGGCATCTTCGTTCTTTTCTCGGTCTCGTAAACTATTACGGGAAGTTCCTCCCCAATCTGGCAACTACGCTGGCCCCTTTGCACCTGCTGCTGTTGATTCCCAAATTTCTTTCTCCGTCAGTCTGGCCTCAATAAAAGTCGAGATGGATTCGCACGTAAAAAGAAGTTATTTTATTCAGCTTGCAAGCTTGATTAATTTCACAGAAACATAAGAGACATCCAGTCTCCTACATCCCAGAAAGCGAATGAACAAAGAGACAAAGGGATCTCTGCAAATCAATTCAAATGGTATCAAGTTTCACATACTCGACGCCCATAGGTCAGCCTATATCCCTCCTGACCTGTTTGATCTATTCTGATTGGCTCACTTCCAATCCCTTTCTCTGGCCTCTATCAATGCAGCATCACTCTCGTAGACACACCTCTTCCTGCTTTCCCCATGCGGTCTCAAATCCCTTTGTCTCTATCTGCCAGAATCAAAGTGGCTTATTTCTACATTACATTAACTAATATCTCTAAAGTATCTATTTTATATCACATTCGTCATTCCCTCCTTTTATCATTCCATGATAACCGGACTATCCAATCCACAGCTACGGTTCCCCATCTAAAAAGATCTGTCGCTGCATTTCCAATTCCTGTCTTAGCCCACCTTCATCTGCCTCACCCTCGTGGATTTTAACAGTTAAGTTTTTAGGGGCGTTGATCTGATCCAGTGCACCCCGCATTCTACCCATCACACATTTAAGGATGGCCAGGCCCACAAAGATGCAGCCGATAGCTACCACTAGATACATGGCCATATTTATCAACCAGTCCTTCCAACCTCCAAATCCCCAGTTACCCCAAGAGCTAGGATCCTGCATTCCGTCCAGGTGAACCCGTATATGATCCATAAATTTAGTGATGTTAGCGGTCAAGTCCTGAACTCCCATGATACACTTGCCCTGTACTATGGCGCATACCCCACCCTCACGGGCCAGAAGATAGTCAAGAGCATACCGGTTCTGCATTGCAAACAACCGTAGCTGAGACAACTCCTTGGTTATTGCCCCGAGGGCTCCCAAGGTTTCATTTCCCAAGATGGTAAGGCCGCAAATAACATAATTCCGATCACTGACAGCCAAGGAACCCCCCACACCTCCCAGTGTCAATACGCTCAGAATGCCCCACCCAGCTGAGTGGCCCCGGTTGGGTGCAAGAACCTGAGGTTTTTTCCAGTTCTCGCAAAATTCAGCAGAGACTGCCCGGCGTGCTAACTGATTATGCAGGTTCCACGCCGAAGGGCAGGGGACTGTGGTAGGGACTAGAGTCCCTATAGCAATTTGGCGGGGAAATGGGGGTGACAAAACGTTGGTCGCTGTACCATTAAATAAAAAGTAGTATCCTTGTTCCGTGTGCAGGCTAGCATCACAATCAGCATATCGGTTGCGTAAGGACCCCCCAGTAGCCCAGTTTATCCAACTTTGAAATGCCCATTCGGGCCGCCCAGCAATGCGGAAAGCCCTAGTCCCAACAGTGATATGAGAGACATTCGCCCAGCCACAGAGGAGCTGGAGGCCGGCGTTCAATGGAACGCAAGTGGTGTTGTAACAAACGCATTGGCCAGACGCCTGGGTGATATGGCACCTCCTGTCCGTACAGGTGGGATACAGACATGTTATATTTGTGTCCACCTCTACCAGCAAACAGCCATATCCTTCACTGCTGAAGCAATTCTCGTACGACCGGGAATCCCTATTGGGAGTGAAGTGGCTAGGTATGTACGCCCTCCACCGTCGCAGCCTATCGTACTGTGAATGGGAATTATCCCGAGGAAGGGGAAGGCAAATAGCCGGTGGTGCTGAACCCGGATCGTAAGGAAGAGTGACTTGCTCGAGCAGTGGCTCGGAATGCTGACAATGAACCACCGTTTGGGGAGTGCCCCAAAGCGGTGAAACATAAAATAACCTAGACACTGCTGTGGGGTTCGGGTAGCAGACAACCCGTCCGTGGCCATACAAGCGGTGGTAAATCTAGTAGAAGAGATTCTGGTAGAAGAGATTCATACTACCCAGGTTTTCCTCAGTTTGGCCTTTAACTAACTTAAGTTTATCTCCCGGTAACCTACGTTCTAGCTGTACTTCCCTTCTCACACGCCCCGTCCTCTCTCTAGTCCCCCTCTCTTTCTCATAGCCTCTTCCTACGCTCTCCTGACGGCCTTATGTTACCTTTATTGCACCAATCTTAACACATCCAAAATCAAATTTACATGTATTCCAAAAACAAGGCAATGTCCATATAATGTTCCCTTCCCATCGCCGGGACCGGTGCAATTGCTTCATGACTCCTGCATTCTCCTTAACTTTGACGACCTTCCATGAGTCGATACCATGTCCTCGTATATGGGGGCAGCGAAGAACATCACCTTTGCATAGGTGATGTATCCTTGTAGATTGGTTGGGGTTACAAACATAGATAATATTCCACTTTTCCATGTCCATCGCCAATAACAAGCGAGGTGAGGCCAAATATCACACAGACGGTGCGTAGCCACCCCATCATGCTCCACACCTGTAAAATAGCACTGGAGAAGGGAGGCAGGTTAATCTGTCCAAGAAAATGAGGCCCGTTATCAGAACTCAACTGAGCTGGTCTACTGTACCGGGGAATGATTTCCCGCATCAGAACTTTAACCCCAGTACCAGCTTTATTATCGGTAGTCGGATACGCCTCAACCCATCTGCTGAACACATCCACAATGACCAAAACATATTTATAACATTGACACCTTTCCAACTCAATGTAATCCACTTGGAGCGTCTCAAAGGGACCACTGGGCAACGGGGTTTGCCCCTTCCCACAAGGGATACCTTTTCCGGTGTTATATTGCTGACAAATCAAACACCGATTACTGATACTCTGGGCCAACCCCTGCATTTTAGGGTGCCACCAAGTGTCCAGCAACAAATCACTAGTCCCTCGAGCCCCACAATGAGTTGCAAAGTGTACACATTCAATGACCCATAAAGCCAGTACATCAGACATACAAGTCTGATGTGCTGGCGTGGTCCATAAAGAGGAAACAGAATCATATGTACAACCTAACCGTTTCCACATTTGTTTATCACTCTCAGGAGCGTCCTCCTGTAACCTTATGACGTCTTGGATGGTTGGCATTGACTTGTCAGAAGCAGACATATTTATAGTAGATCGTTTAGTCTGACTTAACATCTTAGGCACCATCACTTGCTGAATTTGCGCGGCTGTTCGCGCTGCACAATCTGCTCGTTCATTACCAACGTCAACTGGGGTCTTACCATTTGTGTGGGCAGCGCATTTAATAACGGAAATCTGCGCGGGCATAAGAAGGGCCTGCAGTAGGTCATTAACTAAACCCCGGTGGGATATTTGACCACACATAATCATGTCAGGTTGTTCTGACGAAATGTCACTCAAATCGCCCCTTATTGTGGTAGTTTCCTGAATCAAGGCTAAACAGTCGTGGCCAGGTGCGTCTTCATGGACAGGGGGACCACTAAAAAAACAGGCTGGATTGATAGTGGTACAGTGGTTAAATGTCAGACGTGGATTGTTCAAAAGGTATACCTCATACCTATTCTGACGAGCTGCGGTAAGATGCTGAGTCTGCAGTTGCCTCAGTAGTGCGATGACCGAGTGGGAGCTATACACCGTAATATCCTGTTGGAGGGTGAGAGCATGTAACGGCTATGCGATGGCATTGATTGAACGTAAATCCTGTACTAATCGGTACTGGTCTGGTTTGGCTGGTTTAGGCATAGCAAGTATGGGGGTGTTACATTCTGATTGGCAAAGGACCAAAATACCCTGTTGCATCAGCTCTAGAATTAATTTGTCTATTGACAGAGCAGCTTGGGATTTCAGGGGGTATTGCCGAATGGAAGGTAGCTTTACATGATCCTTAATCATTACCTTTATAGGTGTAACATTTGTCTTTCCCACTTGTGATGGGTATTCCGCCCAGACCTGTGGATTGACATATTCCAACACATCATGTCCCCAGTGATGCTGCAGTCGAGTGTTAGTTGTTTCAGGGACCTCAAAATATTTTATGGTAGTGCCATCCGGCATGACTTGAAGTGCGTACTTCTGTTGGATCCGAATGATCCACTGCCCTCCTTACCATGCCCCAGATCCCTGGCATGGTACTGGTTGTGGACCTGACGTGTAATATGAGGGCTTACCGAAGCTGACTGTGGCCATAAATATGGTGGTATTGTAACAAAATCGGCTGTACCTTCTTTTCCCGTGACTGTGGCTGTAACCTTGACTGGCCATTCGGTCTCAAGTAATGGCCGGTATTTGTCCTCCAACTCCCTGTTTCGTCCAGTTCTGTCATAGGCCAGGGTAACGTGATGCAGTGACTGTTCAACGTCTAACGTCCACCACTGGGGGGTGATAGAAATATAGCACTGTTGTCTCATCCTCCATGATGTAACCGTTACCCCCTCATCTCCGCATTCTAGCTGTAGCTGGAAGATACACAGTAAATCTCGGGCCAACAAGTTACAGTCCAATCCAGTAGTCACTACAAACTGATGCTCTGCAGACTTATTCTCGTAAGTGACTGTCACAGGTTCAGAAATAGGATACTCACACACCTGTCCTTGGAACCCTGACAATTGCTGCGTGTGGTCGGATATTGGTAATTTAAGTGTTGATTGCACAGAAGACATAGCTGCCCCTGTGTCGATTACAAATGAGTGATGTTGATCTCCTATCTGCAGAGAGATAATAGGTTCCCTGTCCGATTGGAGAGTCCTTATGGCTAAATTAGCTAGTCAATCCTGTGTTGGGAAAGGGTTTTCCTGGGAGAAGTCAGTGTATCTCATCTGTCCTCCCCTTGGTGGGTACCCTCTCCTTTGGGTCGGATAATCTCCTTCTACTGCCTGTCTTTTAAAGGGGCATTCCTGTTGCCAGTGATCTGCACGGCCGCAATTAAAACATGCATTGCTCCCTCTATTTCTGCCCCGTCCTCTTCTTCCAGTAGACCAATGGCCCCTCAGAGGGGCCTGCGGTTGTAGAGCTGTTGATTCGTTCAGTGGGCCATAAAAATGGGGTGAGGGTCCCTTTGGGTGGGTTTGGTATCCTCCTAATCGGCAACTGTCTCCGAATCTCACCAGGGGGCACTCTAGCTATTTCCTCTGGTTCTTTGACGTCTCTCCCTGTCACTAGAGGGAGTTCTTTCTCTTCAAAATCATCTGTTGCAGCTTCCTTTGTTCTACAAACCTTGCGGTTTCTCCTTAGTTTGGAGGGACTTAGGTGGTATACTTAATTGTTTCTGCTGAGGATCAAGCCACTCTCTCGCTGTCCGAGATCTTGTCCTAGAGCTAACTGGGCTTGTGGGACAGAGTTCCTTTTGCTCTTCCGGTTGTGAAGTTGGTAAATCAGGACCCACACTATCACCCAAAAGGGCTTGAGTTTCTGGCATATTTGAAATCTGGGGAGCAATGGCTGGGTATATATTATTGTACTCTGGTGGTTCTGGAATGAGCGCAGACCATACTATGGGTGCAGACGGAACTTTTACTGACTTTTCCAAATTATTGAATTTTTCTTCTTCTGTCAATTCAAGGCCAGCCATTGAACTACGTAACTCGTCTCTTGTGTGACCCGGGTCCTTCCTGTCTCTATTTGCTCTTTTTTTAAATGCACATTCCTTTTTCAAGATCTGTAATGTTTTTAGGTTACCCTGTTCACTAATTGGAATCCCCATTTTAAGGGCCTTATCCTGCCAGCTGGATAACATAATCTTATCTTTTTCCTCTTGACAATATTGCCTCCATACTCCAATTAATTCTTTAGCTTTCATTCCTTGATTTTTTTCTCCAAATTTGTCCCTGGATTTTCTTAACCATTTCTAGGTCTTTGGTTCCCCCTAGTGGCCATTCATCTCCCTTTTTAGTTCTTAACTGTGCTGACAATTTTCTAAAATCCTTCGCTTTGTCCGGATACTTATCACATAATATTTGCAGTGGCATACCTGGATCATTTGTGCTATCCAAGGAATTTCCCATAATCTCAACTAGTCCTCGGAACTGCGTTTTTTCGCCACTACAGTCCAAAGAGAAAATTTTAGCTTAATCAACTATATTTTTAACTCACACACATATAGAGGTGAACCATTTCCAATTTCAAATGTTACATTGACCTCTCATAACGTAACCCAACCAAATTAACTCACAAATAAAGTTGAACCATTTATATTTTAAATGTCCCATCAACAATACAGCCTACCCCAGCCGAATTAACTCACAAATGAAGTTGAACCATTTATATTTTAAATGTCCCATCAACAATACAGCCTACCCCAGCCGAATTAACTCTATGAAATCCCATCAATTAAAATGCTAATCCCCAGACTGACCTGTGATTTCGTCGAGGCGGTGACCAGACTAATCAGACGATAAGAAGAGGGGAACAATCAATGCGCGGTCATTTTCCAGTTCTACATTGAGGGCCCTTTGTTCCCCATCCTCCTGTTCATAAGCAGTCTAATTCTGATTTCGCAGTTGGATCAGGATCACCCTGAGAAATCCCGGTTTTCGGCACCAAATGTTGATTCCCAAATTTCTTTCTCCGTCAGTCTGGCCTCAATAAAAGTCGAGATGGATTTGCACGTAAAAAGAAGTTATTTTATTCAGCTTGCAAGCTTGATTCATTTCACAGAAACATAAGAGACATCCAGTCTCCTACATCCCAGAAAGCGAATGAACAAAGAGACAAAGGGATCTCTGCAAATCAATTCAAATGGTATCAAGTTTCACATACTCGACGCCCATAGGTCAGCCTATATCCCTCCTGACCTGTTTGATCTATTCTGATTGGCTCACTTCCAATCCCTTTCTCTGGCCCCTATCAATGCAGCATCACTCTCGTAGACACACCTCTTCCTGCTTTCCCCATGCGGTCTCAAATCCCTTTGTCTCTATCTGCCAGAATCAAAGTGGCTTATTTCTACATTACATTAACTAATATCTCTAAAGTAACTATTTTATATCACATTCGTCACAGCTAAAGAAAAATCACACCTGGGTTTGGGGTCAGCCGCAAGAAACCGCTTTCCGGCGGGTAAAGCAACAATTGTCGTCGTCTGGGTTACTAACCCACTATGATCCGGGAAAGCCTTTGCTCGTCACATGTGATGCATCCCCGTATGTTATTGGGGCCGTCCTGTCCCACAAGATGGAGAACGGGGCCGAGCGACCGATAGCTTTCGCCTCCCGCACATTGACTGCAGCGGAGAAAAAGTACGCGCAGATCGAGAAGGAGGGCCTGGCAGTGGTTTTCGCGGTGAAACGCTTCCACCAGTATGTGTACGGCCGCCATTTCACTATCGTGACTGATCATAAGCCCCTGCTGGGACTCTTCAGAGAGAATAAGCCAATACCGCCCATTGCTTCTGCACGGATCCAGCGCTGGGCTTTGTTGCTTGCTGCATTTGAGTATTCTCTGGAGCACAAACCAGGTACGCAGATAGCAAATGCCGACGCACTGAGCCGATTGCCTTTATCGACCGGCCCCATGTCGACCCCCACGACCGGTGAGGTGGTTGCAACCCTAAATTTTATGGACACCTTGCCTGTCACGGCATCACAGATCCGTGAGTGGACCCAGACGGAGCCAGTCCTGTCAAAGGTTCGGCACATAGTCCTGTATGGTGGGCAGCATAGACAGCTCCCAGGTGAGTTGCGGGCATTTTCCTCCAAGCTGTCAGAGTTCAGCGTGGAAGACAGCATCCTCTTGTGGGGGACGCGTGTGATTGTCCCGGAAAAAGGCCAGGAGCTGATATTATCAGACTTGCACAATGGGCATCCAGGCGTGACCAAGATGAAAATGTTGGCCCGGAGTTATGTCTGGTGGCCAGGCCTCGACACCGACATTGAGAAGGTGGCCCAAAACTGCTCCATTTGCCAGGAGCATCAGAAGCTTCCGCCGGCTGCGCCCCTACATCACTGGGAATGGCCAGGGCGGCCTTGGGCACGCTTGCATGCAGATTTCGCAGGCCCTTTTCAGGGATCCATGTTCCTTCTACTAATTGACGCCCAGTCCAAATGGCTGGAGGTGCATAAGATGCAGGGGACAACGTCCTGCGCAACAATTGAAAAGATGCGTTTATCGTTTAGTACGCATGGCCTCCCCGAGGTGCTGGTCACGGATAATGGCACTCCATTCACGAGTGAGGAGTTTGCTAGGTTTACAAAGATGAACGGCATCCGCCATATCCGCACTGCCCCTTACCACCCGGCTTCAAATGGGTTGGCAGACCATGCAGTGCAGACATTCAAAAGAGGCCTAAAGAAGCAGTCTTCCGGATCAATGGACACGAGACTGGCTCGCTTTTTGTTTACGTACAGGACCACCCCCCATGCAGTGACGGGGGTAGCTCCCGCAGAACTCCTAATGGGCCGGAGACTCCGCACCCGCCTTAGTATGGTTTTCCCAGACATTGGCGCAAAAGTACGCCGCACACAAGAACGGCAGGGACAGGGATTGTCTCGGCATCGTCCGATTCGGCAGTTTGCGCCCGGTGACCCAGTATTCGTGTGGAATTTTGCTGGTGGTGCCCAATGGGTTCCTGGTGTAATATTTCGCCAAACGGGCCCTATATCTTACCAAGTGCAAGCCCAGGGTCGTCTCCAGCGAAAACATGTAGACCACATCCGGTCCAGAAGATCATCCCCTCAAAAGATTCCCCACCCCCGGAGCTCATTTCAACAGCCGCAAAGACCAGAGACAAGGGAAGGTAGTCCTCAAAATCTTCCACTGGTGCCTCACTCGAAGCCTGCGCAGGTCGTTACGGGACCAAATGGAGATAGAGACGCTGACATGACGGAGGCAGCAGACTCTGACTCCGAGATGGAGACACAGGATGCATCAGAGGGGGAATCCTCGGGTCCACGGGCCGTGGATGTACAACCGCGCTGTTCATCACGGAAGCGCCGGTCTCCATCTCGTTACACGCCGCCTGATCCAGCGCCGCGTGCAAATGGCGTCCGGCCTGCGGCCAAACGTGTCCGACGCCTTCCTTCGCCAGGGTCTTCGGTGGATTCCTTGGACTTTAGGGGGGAGGGATGTTATAACCTGCCTACTTACGATTGGCTGGGGACTAATGACTATCCCACAATCCTGTGGGAGTATGAACTTCCCCAATGAGGGGGCGGAGAAACTCCTAGTATAAATAAGCTGGCCAGTTCAGGAACCAGCAGGAAGGAGAAGGTAGCAAGGGAAGTTACTGCTACTGTTATGTATATATGTTATAGTAAATAAATGTTATTACTTTGTATCCTTAAAACTCGTGCTGGATTCTTCGTGGCCGTTACAAAAATCTAAACCTGTCTTCTATTTTCCAAGGTTTGAATGTTAAAAGGAATTTTTAGAATATATGTGTTGTGTTAGGGAAATTAGGTAAATATTTTGACCCATAGGACAGAGTAGGGTAGAACCTGTCCTTGATTGAGGGTACCCGGCATGTCAGAGAACAGGAGGAAACCCAGCAGTGTGATCCTTCACGCTTCGCGTTGAGGATCAAGAGGAAGGAGTGTAGCCATCTGGGATGGCCACTTACAACCAGGAACAGAGAAACTTGCAAAGCATAGCTGGTAAAATGGACAAAGCAAGACTCAGGCAGGCTCAGAGCCTGAAATGTATATTTACAAGCAAGGAGTCCAGACGGTAACGAAACTCCGACCAATTACCATTTTGATGGTCCGATTAGCATTTGATGGCCCATCTCCACCAAGACAAAGGACTGGTACTTGAGCGACCGGTACAGTCCCAGACATTTCAGTGCCACTCCCTGTCCTAGGGAAGCGTAAACAACAGGATCAGTGACCACTTGGGACGTGCCCAGCCATCCAGGCACCCGCCCATTTATTGGTTAGAAATCAAACATAGTGATCGGGGATCACCCAATTAGTAGGGTCCAAACTGAAGGACCGCCCAAAAGAGCCTGAAAACCTCCAAGCATAAGAAGAGAGTCTGTCATGTGTTTGTCCTCTCTTGGACCTGGCGCCCCGGCTACGACCATCTCCAAGTGCAGCACCACCAGAAGCAAGTCCAGGTTCAATGCCCGCTACCAGACGGATGAGCCTAGCTGAGCAGCAGTTACTTCTCCAGACTTGATAGATCCAGAATCGAACAACGGCCACTGTTCCTCTGACCTAAGTCGGGTACCTGAAGTTAAGTACAGGTTGTCTTAGTCGATAGGTGTAGTTAACTAGTAGTGTTTATGTTGCATGACTAATTGTGTGTAAGTAAAGTACCCTTGACCTTGAACTAAATAACTGGTGTTTGGCTCTTTGATCGATAGCCGGTTGAACCTTGTGGTGGTATCATTTGATACCTGGCGACTCTGAGCATTAGTATATAGATATCAAAAGGAAGGAAGGCAAACTTACTGATTGCTGTAGTTACAGCAGAGCCACAGAAAAGGCAACACTGGCTATGCCTAGAGTGGATACGTTGCCTTGTTCAGATGGCCTGCATGCCAGATTGCTGAAGTATTGGACGTGGAGCATAGTTTTCCAATCTTTCTTGGATATGGTGGAGATGCCAGAGAATTGGAGTGCCAAATGTGACGGCTTTATTCAAGAAAGGGTCTAAGAACTTTGCTGGTAAATACAGGCTGAGCAGTTTAACATCAATGGCAGGTAAAGCTTTACAAATAAAGACTGGGGGAAGCATTAACAGACACTTGGAGAGACTTGAGTCAAGTAAAAAGCGAGTCAGCCTGAATTTTTGAGAGTGGTCAGCATATAGGATCTTGAGCTTCAGAAATAGAGAGTAGAGGGATTGGTACAAAGCAGGAACGTTATGCATAACTTTTATACAAGCTCTGGTTAAGCCACAAGGAAGATTATTGTGTCGAGTTCTGGATACTCCAGGAAGGACGTGGGGCTCCTTGAAAGGGCTCAGGGGATATTTACCAGAATAGTTCCAGGGATGAGAGATTTTAGCAGCATAGTTATGTTTGTGAAGGTGGGGTTGTTCTCCTTGGAGGAAAGGAGATTGAGGGGAGATTGATGGAGGCGTACACGATTATGACAGTTTTGGATAAGGCAGATAAGAAAAATCTTCCCACTCGCTGATGGTGCAAAGAATAGGAGACAAAATGCTTGGGCGAGAGATGCGGGGTCAGGATACATATGAGGATGAATGTTTTTACACCATGAATTATAATATGTCTTGAAACTTGCTGTCTATGAAGGTACTATTTATTGTTTTCAATTAATTACAATATTGCACTCCATCTCATCACTGTACTGTTTACTAATTCATATTGGTTACAAATTAAAGATCTGCTTCCACGTTTTCCATTTCCGTTGACAACAAATTGGATTTATATGGCACTTAGGATGAAAGAAATCAAAGGATATGGGGGGTATCAGACAATTGGGTTGGATGATCAGCCATGATCATAATGAATGGCGGAGCAGGCTCAAAGGGCCGAATCGCCTCCTCCTTCTCCTTTTTTCTATGTTTAAATCACATAATAAAGCATTCCCAGGTTTTTCACGAGAGCATTATCAAACAAATTTCACATTGAATCACGAAAGGAGAACGTGGTCAGAGGAATAAGTTTTAAGGAGTGGCTCAAAGGGAAAAAAGAAAAAGACAGGTGGAGAAGGAAATCCAAAACTTTGGGCGGCACGATGGTACTGTGGTTAGCCCTGCTGCCTCACAGTGCCAGGGACCCAGGTTCAATTTCGGTCTTCGGTCGCTGTTTGTGTGGAACTTGGACATTCTCCCTGTGTCTGCGTAGGTTTCCTCTGGATGCTTTGGTTTCTTCCCACAGTCCAAAGATGTGCAGGTTATGTGGATTGACCATGATCAATTGCCCCTTAGTGTCCTGGGATGTGCAGGTTCGGTTGTGGGGATAGGGCTGGGTGGATAGTGGAGTGGACATAGGTGCTCTTTCAAAGGGTCGGTGCAGATTTGATGGGCCGAATGGCCCCCTTCTGCACTGTAGGGATTCTAAGATTCTATTCTATTATTCTAAGACAGGTAAAGGTACAGCCGCCAATGGCAGACTAATTAAAATTGGGAATATTCAAGAGGTCAGAATTGGCAATGTGCAGGTATCTTGGGAGGGTTTTAGAACCAGAGATTACAGAGATAAGGAAGGGAAGGCCCATGGAGGGATTTGAAACAAGAATGAGAATATTTAACTGGAAGTCAGTGAGCATGGGAGTGATGGGTGAATGGGACTTGGACTAGGACAGCAGAGGTTTGGATGACCTTGGGCGGGATGCTCCCCTACCCGGCGGGGCGGGGGGTCCCGACGGGATGGAGTGGCGTGAACCACTTCGGCGTCGGGCCGCCCCAAAGGTGCGGAGAATTCCGCACCTTTAGGGGCCAAGCCCTAACTTTGAGGGGCTAGCCCCGCGCCGGAGTGGTTTGCGAGCGGCCGACCGGCAGGAAAGGCCTTTGGCGCCACGGCAGTCGGGGCCGAAAGGACTTTGCGGGCGGCAGAAGTCTGCGCATGCGCGGGAGCGTCAGCTGGGGAGGGGTCACCTACGCATTGGCCATCGTGGAGACCTACACGGTGTACACGCACCGACCGGCGCGATTCCCGCCCCCACTGAATATCCGGTGCCGGAGAATTCGGCAACCAGCGGGGGACCCGACGGGGGGTCGGAGAATCCCGCCCCTTAAGTCTACAAAGGGTAGAACATAGGATGCCAGTCAGGAATGCATTGGAATTGTCACAAGGTCATTCCTTTATTCCTTCCATTAGCAAACTGCTTTCCATTGATCTTTAAATTCCATTACTGTCCTCCCCTCAAGCTTGTTGTTGCAATATAACCTTCGATTACAGTAGCCATCTCTCTGTCATCAAAACTGTTTCTACAATCTATTTAATTACTAGTTTCAATTTTTCAAGTACAAGTTAGGTGGATTGGCCATGCTAAATTGCCACTTAGTGTCCAAAGATGTGCAAGTTAGGTGGATTGGGCGTGATCAATGTGTGGTATCACGAGGAGAGGGTAGGGAGTGGGCCTAGGTGGAGTCCTTTTGCGGAGAGTCAACGCAGACTCAATGAATGGCCTCCTTCTACACTATAGGGTACATTAATGCCAAGCAGGTGAGGTTTCAGTAAAAAAATCATTGGTACCACATTATGGATTTTTTTGAAGGTAGTATTAACCTATAGATGTCCTTTTTCTGTCTTTCCTTACTGCAAATACACCCAGACTTAAAATCATGTAATTGTTGTGGGTGGGGTGGGTGGTGCAATGACTTTTCAACTTAAGGAATAGGACAAGGGTTAGACCATATTTCTGCTTTTCAATATTTGATTATGGGTGACAAATGTTTTAAATTTTGAGCCATTATTTCGGGCAGCACGGTAGCATTGTGGATAGCACAATTGCTTCATAGCTCCAGGGTCCCAGGTTCGATTCCTGGCTTGGGTCACTGTCTGTGAGGAGTCTGCATGTTCTCCCTTTGTGTGCGTGGGTTTCCTCCCACAGTCCAAAGATGTGCAGGCTAGGTGGATTGGCCAAGCTAATTTGCCCTTTGTGTCCAATATTGCCCTTAGTGTTGGGTGGGGTTACTGGGTTATGGGGATAGGGTGGAGGTGTGGCTTGGGTAGGGTGCTCTTTCCAAGAGCCGGTGCAGACTCGATGGGCCGAATGGCCTCCTTCTGCACTGTAAATTCTATGATTCATTGAAACTGGAAGTGAGGGAAGAGCTTCATCCATTTGCATTGGGTACAACTTATAGACGTCATTGGATAGAATCACAGAATGGTTGCAGCTCAGGAGACCATTCAGCTGCCCATGTCTATGCCAGCTCTCTGCAAGAGCAAATCAGTTAGTCCCACTCCGCAACCCTTTTCCAAGACCCTTGCATTTATTTTTTCTCTTCAGGTGCTTATTCATTTCCCTTTTAAAGTTGTAGGCAGTACTGGATGAATGCCATGCTGATTCTTTTGTGGTATCACCCACTCAATTCCATGACTTGGAACTGACCAATCAAACAGCAGCTGCTATCCATAATGTCTGGAATTTGCAAGTCAATGCCTAACACAATCACGTGAAATAGTTTGACACAATCATAGCAAGAGACATATTGCAACAGTAGATACAAGGGCAGCATTATCCTGTGTCTAAGGAATTAGAAAATCTCAAGCGCTTGCCTGGGTAGTGCTACCTCTTTGCTGCAGGCCACAAGATGTAGGAACAGAAGTAGGTAATTCAGCCCATCGAGTCTGCTCTGCCATTAAATGAGATTTTGATTTATCTGATGTGATCATAGAACATAGAAAATACAGCACAGAACAGGCCCTTTGGCCCACGATGTTGTGCCGAACCTTTGTCCTAGATTAATCATAGATTATCATTGAATCTACAGTGCAGAAGGAGGCCATTCGGCCCCCTGAGTCTGCACCAGCTCCTGGAAAGAGCACCCTACCCAAACCCAACACCTCCACCCAACACCAAGGGCAATTTGGACATTAAGGGCAATTTATCATTGGCCAATTCACCTAACCCGCACATCTTTGGACTGTGGGAGGAAACCGGAGCACCCGGAGGAAACCCACGCAGACATGGGGAGGACGTGCAGACTCCGCACAGACAATGACCCAAGCCGAAATCGAACCTGGGACCATGGATCTGTGAAGCAATTGTGCTATCCACAATGCTACCGTGCTGCCCTTAAGAACAAATAAATCTACACTATATCATTTTCCCATAATCCATGTACCTATCCAACAGCTGCTTGAAGGTCACTAATGTTTCCGACTCAACTACTTCCACAGGCAGTGCATTCCATGCCCCCACTACTCTCTGGGTAAAGAACCTACCTCTGATATCCCTCCTATATCTTCCACCTTTCACCTTAAATTTATGTCCCCTTGTATTGGTGTGTTCCACCTGGGGAAAAAGTCTCTGACTGTCTACTCTATCTATTCCCCTGATCATCTTATAAACCTCTATCAAGTCGCCCCTCATCCTTCTCCGCTCTAATGAGAAAAGGCCTAGCACCCTCAACCTTTCCTCGTAAGACCTACTCTCCATTCCAGGCAACATCCTGGTAAATCTTCTTTGCACCTTTTCCAGAGCTTCCACATCCTTCCTAAAATGAGGCGACCAGAACTGTACACAGTACTCCAAATGTGGCCTTACCAAAGTTTTGTACAGCTGCATCATCACCTCACGGCTCTTAAATTCAATCCCTCTGTTAATGAACGCGAGCACACCATAGGCCTTCTTCACAGCTCTATCCACTTGAGTGGCAACTTTCAAAGATGTATGAACATAGACCCCCAAGGTCTCTCTGCTCCTCCACAATGCCAAGAACTCTACCGTTAACCCTGTATTCCGCATTCATATTTGTCCTTCCAAAATGGACAACCTCACACTTTTCAGGGTTAAACTCCATCTGCCACTTCTCAGCCCAGCTCTGCATCCTATCTATGTCTCTTTGCAGCCGACAAGAGCCCTCCTTACTATCCACAACTCCACCAATCTTCGTATCATCTGCAAACGAAGCCCTCAACTCCACTTTCCTGCTTCATCCTCATAACCCTCGATTCCCTAACTGATTAAAAATCTATGTCAGTGTTGACAATACTTAACACCCCAGCATCTACGGTAAAGGATTCCACAGATTCATTACCCTATGAAAAGAAATTCCTCCTCATCGGTCTTAAATGGATGACTCCATACTCTGAGATTATGCCCTCTGGTCCTAGACACTCCTACAAGGGGAAACAACCTCTCAGCATCTACCCTGTCAAGCCTCCCCAACAATCCTATGGGGGAGATTCACTGGCCTCTCCATGACATGCTTCTCGGTGGCGGGAGACCGCCTGCCACTGGATGGTGGTTCAATATTTGGTCCCGCTATTGCCAGTGGAGTTTCCCATTGAATCCACCTCATGCCACTGGGAAACCCATGCTGGGGTGCACAATCGGCAGAACCAGACGATCCCGCCGGCATGAACAGCCAGAAGATTCCACCCTATGGATCGATTCAACTAATTGGGAACAAAGTCCTCGAGCTCACAGCACTGAGAAACACACGGCTATACAATGCCACTCATGTTAAATAAGGGGCCTCAGCAGAGAAGGCGCAGCTGAGGCTGCACATAGCTCTGTTTTCTACACCGAGGAGCTCTGCTCGCTGGAACTCCACAGTGTAGCAAGATCAGTTGCATCCCGCTCTCCAATACCCCAGTGCGACCCCTCCCCAAAAGTCCCAATGCACTGTGGGAGGGTCCCCAGCCCTCCCTCACATCCCCAACAGCACAGGGTATCCCAGCCCAATTGCCAGCACACAAAAGGTCCCATTTTGGCAATGTCAACCTGGCATCCCCCTGCCAGCTCCAACTGAGCACCTTACCAGGGTGACACTGCCAGAATGGCACCAGCAGTGCCAAGGTACGCTGCCCAAAGGGCATGCACTTGGGGGCCTCCAATCCCCTTGGACTTCCCTACAAGTTCCATTCTACCTGGTCCCCATTTGTGGGGACCAGTGCTGAACAGCACTCGCCCAAGGGGATAGATCTCAAAGCCTCGGGTCCTTCGGGAATCTGCACATTAAAGTGAGACTAGCTGTCTCGCTTTAATATTCAGATTTGCTAAAAAGGTGACCCCGCCCACAATGGGCGGGATTTAATTTCAACATCTCACGAGATCGCACAAGGCACTGTGAGTTGGGTGGATCGCGGGAGCGGGGTCCCCGGCTTCTATCAACCACACTGCGCCGTGGCGAGCTGCTTTTCGGGCGTAGCATGGCTGTTGGATCATGCCCCATATGTCTCAACAAGGTCACCTCTCATTCTGCTAAACACCAATGAGTACAGACCCCACATGCTTAACCTCTCCTAAGAAAATCCCTACAACATAGGATCAATCTAGTGAACCTTCTCAGGACTACCTCCATTGCCAGCATAGTTTTAGCAAGACTTCCCTATTTTTATATTCGTTTTTCTTTAAACAAAGGCCAACATTCCATCTGCCTTCCCTATTACCTGCTGAACTTGCATGCTAGCTTTTTGTTATTAATGCATAAGGACTCCAAAATTCCAGTGTTGCAGCTTTCTCTATTTAAATAATATTCAGCTCCTTTATTCTTTCTACCAAAGTGCAAAACTTCACATTTTCCTACATTATATTCCATCTGCCACGTTTATGCCCACTCTGTCTTCTATTAGTTCTATTAGTCAATCTCTAGCCACGCTAATATACTACCCCAAACACCACATTCTCTTACGTTATTTTTAAAAAATTTTATTAACATTTTTTAAAAAAATTCTCCTTTTTCACATTTTCTCCCACATTTACATCCATCAACAATAAACAATAATCAGCAAGATATGTCAGTCCCCATAACAACGATCCCAACTACCCACCAACCCCCAAACCTCAACTCGCATGTTTACATAAACAAATGACAAAAAGGAATCAGGGATTACCCGTAGTCACCCTTAATCTTACACAGCTACCCACCCCCCCCCCCCCCCCCCACACCGCAGGTCTCCAGCTCCTCCCGTCCACTGCCTCTTGTAAAACTCCTCCTCCCAACCTTGGTTCCTTCCCCCCAACTTTCCACCCCGGCTAGACCACTCGGACCCTGTTCTGCCAGGCTCCGATGGCCGCAGCCCCTCCCCCCACATCACTCCCGTTCACTGGCCGGCTTAAACCGGCCAGCGTGGAGGCCCCCGCCCGGGTCCCTTTCCCACTTGCCCGGCCCTAGGAAAGCCCAAAGATCCCCTTTTAGCACACAAACCCCGCATATCCACCTACACCCCAATGAACCCTCATTTCGAATGAAAGTCCTGTCCCTTCCCTTGTCCAAATATATACCACATTGGCTCCTTTAATCTATACACCCGCGCGCAGTGATACAAAAAAGAAGAAAATACAGTCATGAGGTTACATCGGCACATGGCCATTCCTCAATTTGTCAGTTCTGCCACAGTCCTTCTGCTTTCGCAAACTCCTCCGCTGCTTCCGCCGTTCCAAAATAAAAGTCCCTGAGCTTGTAAGTCACCCTCAGCTTCGCTGGATATACAATGCCGCACCGCACCTTGCTAATGTATAGTGCCCTCTTCACCCGGTTGAAGGCAGCCCGCCTCCTTGCCAGCTCCACCGTAAAGCCCTGGTATACACGTATACAAGCTGCAGGCCACTGCACCACCCGCTTCTGCTTGGCCCAGCTCAGGACCTTCTCCTTCACCCTGTACCTATGGAAGCACAAAGTCACTGCCCTTGGCGGCTCACTCGCCTTTGGTACAGGCCTCCACGACCGATGAGCCCGATCCAGTTCATATCGGGAGGGATCCTCCCCCTCCCCCAATAGTTTTGCCAGCATCGCGGCAAAATACTCAGTCGGCTTCGGTCCTTCAACTCCTTCGGGCAGCCCCACAATCCTCAAATTCTGTCGCCTGGATCAGTTTTCCAGGTCTTCCATTTTTCCTCGCAGATCCTTGTTAGTATCCATCACCTTCCGCATCTCTTTCCCCATCGAGGCAAGTTGATCACCGTGCTGCAATAACGTCTCCTCCACTTCCTTCAGTGCCTCCCCTTGCTCTCGCACCTCCGTCCTCACCGGGGAAACCGCCTCCTCCACCAGCACACTCAAAACCTCCCTCATCTCCTTCCTCACCGTCTCCATGCATTTCACAATCTGCGCCAACTGCTTTTCAAATTCCGCAGCCATCACCTTAGTTATTTCTTCAGCCGTAAGCAGTGCGGCCTTCCCTGGTGCTCCAGCCTCCATTTATCCTGGTGACCCCGTGGTGATCTTTCCACTCCCTGACGGACCTCTAGCTGTTTTTTTTTCGGCCGTTTTCTTGCTCACCCGCGACATTTTTCTTTGTTCTTTTTTTCCTCGTCTTCACTGTGCCTTCTCCCTGCTTCTGCCGCCTCCGCGGACCCTGGGACCGGGCTTAAAGCCCCGAAAATGCCGTTGCCGAACGGGAGCCCTCCATTGTGCGGCCGCCACCGGAAATCCTCCATTCTCTTACGTTATTAAGTAGCCTTTTTGCAGGACCTTAGTGAAAACCTTTTGGAAATCCAACTTTATTACATCTACTGATTCCCTTTTATGAATCCTAGTCATTACCACTTCCAAGTATTCTAATAGATTTGTCAGGCATGATTTCCCCTTCATGAAGCAATGCTGACTGCTTAATTATATTGTGTATTCCCAAATGCTGTTGAGAATGGACTTTTAACATTTTCCCAATGACAGATGTTAAGGTAGCTGGCCTAGTTACCTATTCTTTATTGTCTCCCCCACCCTTGAATGAAGGTGCAACATTGGCAGTTTTCCATTGTTATTATTCAATCATGAAGACTGACACAAAGTATATATTTAACTCCTCTGCCATTTCCTGGTTTCCCATTTTATTTTCCCAGTCTCATTGCTAAGGGGCCGATGTTCACTTTGGCCTCTTTCTTCCTTTCTCTCTCTCTCTATATATATATATATATATATGAAGCAACTCTTATTGTCCATTTTTGTATTACTTGCTAGTTTACCCTGTTTTTTTTTGTGGTCATCTTTTGTTGTTTTTTAAAGCTTTCCCAATCTTCAGTCTTACACTAATCTGTGCCACACTATGATTTAGATTTATTGTCACGTGTACTGAGGTACAGTGAAAAGTATTGTTCTGCGTACAGTCCGGGCAGATCGTTCCATACATTTAAAACATAGGAAATACAATAAATCCAGTGCAAACACATAGACATTGGGTGAACCATAATGCTACAACAGTAGAGAAAATACATACAGAGATCGGATCAGTCCATAAGAGGGCCATTCGGGAGTCTGGTAAGAGTGCGGAAGACTGAATCTGTTAGTGCGTGTTCTCAGACTTTTGGATTTCCTGCCCAATGGAAAGGGTTGGAAGAGAAAATAACCCAGGTGGGAGGGGTCTTTGATTATGCTGCCCGCTTACCCAAGGCAGCAGGTGGTGTTGAGTCACTGGATGGTCGGCAGGTTTGCGTGAAGGTGTGGGCTGTGTTCATGACTCTCTGTAGTTTCTTACGGTCTTGGGCTGAGCAGTTGCCATACCAGGGTGTGATGCAGCCAGATAGGATGCTTTCTATGGTGCATCTGTAAAAGTTGGAATGTGGACATGGTGAGTTTCCTGAGGAATTATAGGTGCTATTGTTCTTTCTTGGTCGTAGCGTTGACATGGGTGGACCAGGAAAGATTGTTGGTGATGTGTATACCTAGAAATTTGAAGCTGTTAACCATCTCCACCTTGGCACCATTGATGCAAACATGGGTGTATACGACATTTCATTTCTTGAAGTCTATGAACAGCTCCTTAAGTTTTGCTGACATTGAGGGAGAGAGTGTTGTTGTTGCAGCATGCCACTAACTTTCTTTCAGTTTAATAATATCCTTAACTTCCTTGGTTAATCATGGTTGATTTATCCCCTTCCTAGAATCCTTCTTCCTCACTGGAATATATCTTTGCCGTGAGTCATGAACTATTTTCATAACGTCTGCCATCGCTGAACAACTGTCTTTTCTGCTAAACTCCCAATCCACTCCAGCCAACTCTACCCTCATTCCTTTAGAATTACCCTTATTTAAGGTGAGCACAGTTGGTTCTGACCCACATTTCTCACTCTCCACCTGAATGTTAAATTGGGGATCTCTTACTAAACGTATCTCATTACCAGATCCAGAATAGCCTAATCTCTGGTTGGATCCACAACATATTGTTCCAGGAAACTCCCGAATGCACTCTTATTGCAATGATCCTGCCTGTATATACAGCTGTAATCACATATACAATGACAGTTTATGGCAATGCACTGCACCAACATTTCAGGCCATTGTTTTTCTCTTGCCCCTGTCAAAAAAGTCTGGTCATAATCTTTCAAAATTCCTTAAATACAGATTGGTGCTAAAGTATTGAAGAATTGTAAAACATTCATTCATGGGATGTGGGTGTTGCTGGTTGGGCCAGTATTTCTTGCCCATCCCTGTGGAAAATGGAATTAGGATAGGTGCTTGATGGCTGCCACAGACACAATGAGCCAAAGGGCCTCCTTTTATGCTGTAAAACCTTTATGACTCTTACGGGCAGCACAGTAGCATTGTGGCTAGCACAATTGCTTCACAGCTCCAGGGTCCCAGGTTCGATTCCGGCTTGGGTCACTGTCTGTGCAGAGTCTGCACATCCTCCCCGTGTGAGTGGGTTTCCTCCGGGTGCTCCAGTTTCCTCACACAGTCCAAAGATGTGCAGGTTAGGTGGATTGGCCATGATAAATTGCCCTGAGTGTCCAAGATTGCCCTTAGTGTGGGTTGGGGTTACTGGGTTGTGGGGATAGGGTGGAGATGTTGACCTTGGGTAGGGTGCTCTTTCCAGGAGCCGGTGCAGACTCGATGGGCCGAATGGCCTCCTTCTGCACTGTAAATTCTATGATAATCTATGATAAGCCAGACCAGATGAGGATGGCAGATTTCCTTCCCTGAAGAACATTAGTAGACTAAATGGGGTTTACAGCCATAGACAATGGTCTTGTAGTAATGTAGGCTTCTTAAATTCCAATTTTGTTTGGATTCAAATGTCATCATCTGCCGTGGTGGGATTTGAACCCAGATCTCAAGAGCATTACCCTGGGTCTCTGGCTAACTAGTCCAGTGATAATAACATTGTGCCACCTCCTCCCCTGATTTTAAATATTATACTGTTGTTCAAAAAAAAATGGCAATTATAGACCAATCAGTTTAATGTGAGTGGTGGGATAGCTCTGGAAACGATAATTCAGGACAAAATTAACTAACAAATGTGGATTGATGAAGGAAAGCCAGCACTGATTTGTTAAGGGCAATTCATTATGTTTTTTTTGCTGAGATATTGATGAGGGTAATATTGTTGGTGGCGTACATGGACTTCGAAAAGCCATTTCAAGTGTCACATGACAGGGCATGACAAGTTAAAGCCCATAGACCAAAAGCGCGAGTCATGGTGAATGGTGTTTTTTTGGACTGGAAGAAGGTATACAGTGGGGTTCTGCAGGGGTCAGTGCAAGGATCACTTATTTTCTTTACATATATTAATCACCTAGACTTGAGTGTGCAGGACATAATTGCAAAATCTACAGCTGACACAAATCTTGGAAGTATTGTCAACTGTGAGGATTATGACAGGCTTTCAGTGGCCCATGAAATTTAATGCAGAGAAGTGTAAAATATCCATTTTGGCAGAAAGAACAAGGATGCAATATAAATAAAGAGTATAATTCTAAAGAAGGAACAGATGGACCTGGGTGTATTCATTAAAATATTTGAAGTTGGTAGGAGAGATTGGCTAATAAAGTAATCAGGATCCTGGACTTATATATAGGGCCACGCAGTACAACAAACAAGAAAGTTAGAATGAAACTTTATAAAACATTTTCAACCTCATGACATATTTAAGATTATGAATTTTGTGGAGATGTGAAAACTGATTGGGGAGAATCCACAGAACCCCTACAGTGCAGGAGGCCATTCAGCCCATCGAGTCTGCACCGGCCCTGAAAGAGCACTCTAACCTAGGCCCAATCCCCACCGTACCCCACACATTGACCATGGCCAACCCACTTAAACTGCACATCTTGGGAGACTAAGGGGCAATTTAGCATGGCCAATTCACCTAACCTTCACATTTTAGACTTAAATGATTAGACATATCTTATTTGGAAGCCTGCTTCCAAGTGAAATCTAAAAAAAAAGGTTGGAGTGACATGGTGAAGGGTTCAGGTAACACGGGAAGGTAGCTAAAACTTCAAAAGCAGTACAATTACGAGGAGGATCAATGGGCTCAGGAGCCAATTAAATGGAGAAAGGTGATGTGGTCAAGAGGGCCATTCCCAGTTCTAATCTTTATTTTCTTAATTAATTTATGGAATGCAGAGAGTATGGGCAAGACTGACATTCATATCCATCCCCAGTGCTCTTAAAAACGTGCTCACCGTGTTTTTAACTAACTGCTGGACCACTTCACAGGTAAAGTAAGTCAGTCTCATTGGTATAGGACTGGAGTCATACTTAAGATAGCAGACCAGGTAATGACCGGTTTCATTCCTTAAGGGATATTCGTGAACAAGTTGTGTTTTTCACAATCATGGTGACTTTTACTAATGCCAGGTGTTTAGATCATTAAATCCAAAATTTTCAAACTGGTGGAAATTCATGAAATAGAAACAGAAAATGCTGAATTCAAAACATGAACTCTGTTTCTCTCACCACAGATACTGTCAGACCTGTTGAGTATTTCCAGCATTCTGGGTTTTTATTTCAGATTTACAGCATCCACAATTTTTGTTCTTCAGTTGACCTTTGGTCCAAGGTCCAGTAACATGACCACTACACTTTGTCATCCAGTATGTTTAGCTTCTAGATCGAGAAATAAGCAAATATCAAACTGCGGCTGGATAGGTTCCACCTGTAAATATCTGTGCCTCTCGCACCCAAAAATCATATTAAAAAAGATAATACAATTTTGTAGACATGATGTGCAACCACATTACAGCTGCGTTATGTAAACCATTTTTACAGCAGTCAAGTCTATGGTACATGCTTAATGTAAGGGTAGCTTCTGTAACTATGCAAAACATGGCCCCTGAGCTCTATAGAACCTTACACCCATGGCAATAAATTACAGCAAACAAAATGGAAGGTGGTTTACATTCAAAATAAAATAACGGTGATTAATAGATTCAAAGTAGTTCAGATCTGATAAAAACATGAACATAATGCAACTGGCCTCAGGTCCCACCAATTTAAACCTGAATATGGTTCATTGACCAGGTTCTAAGCATCACCAAACCTCACCACTTGCCAACTAGTCCCATACCTAGAATGGTACCTGCCCCTACAACAAAGAAAGAGTAGTATATATAAAATCTTTGGATTGAATAAAGAGCATTTTACACATACATGAGTTTTATGAATACAGCATTAAAATTAGTCACTTTAGAGCGGTTATCTCAATGCAATGCCATTTAATTTTCATCAATGTGAAACATCTTGGGTTTCCACAGGAGAAAAAGAAGTGAAAAGAACAGAGAACAAAGAAAGTATGCAAATGAAAGGACAACCAGAAAATGAAAGAAAAAATACCATCATGTTAACCAGAGCATTTAAGGTAAGGGTTACACACAAAAGGAAAAAAAATGGAGAGTGGGAGAATGCATCTCAGCGAGAGAGCATGAGCTAGAGAGTGCCCAAGCAAGAGAGAGAGACACACACACCCTATGGTGAAAACACTACACCCATTGTATTGCTGACTTCTGGATATTGCAAGATGTTTAGTTTCCTGTCCTTAACAATGGCTTACATTGGCATTTGTGTGTTTGTAGTTTCTGGTCGAAAGCTTGGGTGCTAACATAAGGGCTGGAATTCACAGGCCGTTGAGATTCTCTTTTCCTGCCGACAGTGCATTCTGTTGCCCCCCCCTCGCCCGGCAGGTTTCCTGGTGGCATGGGGTGGCTCCAATGGGAAACTCCATTGACAAGTGGCAGGGGTAGAGAATCCTGCTACCAGAAAATGGGATGTCGCCAAGAAACACGCAGCTGGGGGACCAGAATATCCAGCCCAGGGTTTGACCTCCCTCAGGCTGCATGCCACACATTATATGTTTAACTCTTAAGAACTCTCTTCTCCCATATTTTGAACAAAAATTATAAAATGGAGTGAAGGTTGGCGTTTTTGACCATCTGCAGTTTCAGTGTACAGCGTCAACAATAGAAACTCCTCAAGCGCTGCAATTCTAAAGGCTAGAAACACCCGGCAAATACAACCCTCTGCATTGGAAATACTGCTCGGGACTGTTCAACGTGTGCTCACGAATGAGATTGTCCAAAGGCTCCACAATAGGACATTTGCCCACCAAAAATAAATCTACTCTGGTTAAAATGTAAAGTGGATTCTTAGAGTTTTAATAAGTGAGGCATATTTAGATGATGGAATATTTTTTGGACGAGAGAATTCGTGGTCAAAGCTCGAAGAGATAAAAACACGGCTTCAATGTTTGCATGCTCTTGACATTGCCTTTTCCACATTCACTGGTTCTAATCCATTTATTAAAATCATGTCTAATGCATATAATCTTGATTTTGACAAGAGTTGGGCAGGGTAATAAATGTCTGTGGGATGGCATATTCTGTAAACTCTCTCGGAATTCCATGGGCTCCATTCCCTCCCACTTCTCGTAAGCTTCTAGGTTCAGTGGTGTCAGGCCAGAGGTCAGAGGACATTTCTGATATGGCTGATTGGTGGCTTTTTCCAGCTCCAATGATGGCAACTTTACTGCAGCACAAGTCCGACCTGTGGAGAGAGAACAGCAGTTTGACACCATTAGGCAGAGAGGTGAACAGTGGGAAAAGATTCAAAAGATGAGAGGTGGCACCCATAGTGTTTAGTGTCATTTATTACAGTGAACAAACATTGCTCTATTCAACCTATCTGGGGTTCTTCTGATCTCCTGCTGTAACCTAGGAGCACAAACACAAATAGCTGTTTACACCATTTCCCAAAGGTGTCTCGAGTGTTTGTCACTCTTCACCCGAGGTTACATAGATTATCATAGAATTTACAGTGCAGAAGGAGGCCATTCGGCCCATCGAGTCCGCACCGGCTCCTGGAAAGAGCACCCTACCCAAGGTCCACACCTCCACCCTATCCCCATACCCCAGTTACCCCACCCAACACTAAGGGCAATTTATCACAGCCAATCCACCTAACCTGCACATCTTTGGACTGTGGGAGGAAACCGGAGCACCCGGAGGAAACCCACGCACACACGGGGAGGATGTGCAGAATCCGCACAGACAGTGACCCAAGCCAGAATCGAACCTGGGACCCTGGAGCTGTGAAGCAATTGTGCTATCCACAATGCTACCGTGCTGCCCACAGGAGTGCCCACAGCAGCCCATTACTCTGCTGCTGCTGCTTACATCAGGGGTTAGGGAGAAATCCCTTGTGAATCTTACCACCCTTATTGTATACATGCTGCATCATGTGCCACTTGCTTCTTCTAACATTATCTCTCATCAGTCGCAATTTTCAGTCACGCAAATCATAGTTAATATCAAATTTGCTGGCTCATTCTTTCCAGAGTGGCCTTTCTGCCTTGATTTTCACCTTCAATGGCAACTCACTACTCCAGGGGTCTGACATAAAACCCAACAACTCCAAATCAGAGGTAACTGTAGGAAAATCTGAACTTTTTTTTGACCAGTAAGATAATTTACATTTCCTACCTCCTTTATTTGGCTCCATCTTACAGGTAAAACCAATCTGAAGGTACATAGTCTGATTCACCCCTCACTTCCTCTCAAAGAATATACAATCTTACGCTGTTCCTCCTTGTTAATCGACTGCAACGTGAGCACAGCTATTACACATACTAGACTGGGATACACACCCACATTCTGCTTAAAGACTATTCCCATGTCCTTATAACAGTGCATCTGACCTGATCTGACAGACTTCCATGAATTTCTGAGTGTGGCTGCAAACAAAATAGCGAAGTGAACTGTTATGGGCCAGGGTTTAGAGAATCCCAAAGTGTATCATGGAGTTCACCTGACCCACAACTTTTAATAGAGTGTGGTATGGGGAGCACACGGCCCACTCTACAGGTGTGGTACAGCAGAAATGGAAAGTATTTTTTAAAACAAAACAATGTTTATTCTATGAACTCAAGTTAACCTTTCAAAAACAGTGAACATCTTAGCAACCAGTAAATCAAATACACCCCAAAGAATTCAACACTAAGTAATCCTTTAAGCTGCCCTTTTAACATCCAAAAGACTTAACAACCTTTAAACAGGAGCACATCAGGGTTTACATTCAATACTGAAAACATTCAAACTTGTGAATTCACCAAATGATCAAGAGATAGTCCTTCATGGCAGAGAGCTCAATAGTACAGCTGCTTTGGCTGACTTCAGCTGCAACCCACTGAAAAACCAAACCGAAAAGACAGACACACCCATCAGCATATAGTCATTACCATGTCAACTACGTCTGCACTAGCCAACCACATTCATCAGATAGATGATGGCCGTTTACCCCAAAGATCTTTTGTATGGTGAACTGGCCACTGAGTCATGACCTCTTGGGCGTCCATACCTCCACTGCAAGGACATTATGCCTGCAAGTGAGCCATCAATGCTGCCAACTGGGAGCCAGTTTCTGACAGCCGTGCTTTCTGGAGACTGACTGTTTGGAAGGGCATTGGAAGGGGAGAGAAAAAACGAAAAACTCAGCTGCTGGGAAAAGAGAGCTGAGAGAAAACAAGAGGCCAGCGAATCAAGCACCCTCTGCAGCATAGACTGCCATGCACCCTCTGCAGCCAGTGCAGCATAGACTGCCATGCGCCCTCTTCAGCCAGTGCAGCATAGACTGCCATACACCCTCTTCAGCCAGTGCAGCATCGGATGCCATGCACCCTCTGCAGCATAGACTGCCATGCACCCTCTGCAGCCAGTGCAGCATAGACTGCCATATACCCTCTTCAGCCAGTGCAGCATCGGCTGCCATGCGCCCTCTGCAGCCAGTGCAGCATAGACTGCCATGCCCCCTCTGCAGCCAGTGCAGCATAGACTGCCATACACCCTCTTCAGCCAGTGCAGCATAGACTGCCATGCGCCCTCTGCAGCCAGTGCAGCATAGACTGCCATGCCCCCTCTGCAGCCAGTGCAGCATAGGCTGCCATGCGCCCTCTGCAGCCAGTGCAGCATAGGCTGCCATGCGCCCTCTGCAACCAGTGCAGCAGACTGCCATGCGCCCTCTGCAGCCAGTGCAGCATAGACTGCCATGCGCCCTCTGCAGCCAGTGCAGCATAGACTGCCATGCGCCCTCTGCAGCCAGTACAGCATAGACTGCCATGCGCCCTCTGCAGCCAGTACAGCATAGACTGCCATGCGCCCTCTGCAGCCAGTGCAGCATAGACTGCCATACCAGACAGAAGGCTGACACCACTCTTGATCTGATGTGTGCAGTTATACATGACATTCATGACAATAACATTATAATGGCAACACTTTCATAGAATAATTATTTACTTTTACAATTAGATTACAAAATTACCATTAAATAATGGGTGCTGTACCCAATAACTGACTCACTGTGATGAAGGGTTCAAATCCTAGGGGACAGTAGTTAAACAAGGAAGTTGGAAAGGAAGTCAGGAGATTCTTTTTATCCAGAAGGAAAAACCAAGGTGTGAAATTATTGGATAAGGACACTCAAGTGGACAGTTCAAATGAGACTGAAACAATGCCCTCTGTGTTTCTGAGAGGAGAAAAGATTAAGGGATATGGGCAGGGAGCCTGATCTTTGGAAAAAAGGAAGAGACTTTGGGGTCTATGGGGAAGGACAGAGATAGTACGTGCTGCCCTGTAGGAAAGTTTGTGTGTGAAGCAAGGCAGGACCAGGCCAGGTTGTGAGGTAGCCAAGTAGGCAACGCGATATTAGGATGCAATAGTACTGACAAGTTCAAGTTGCATCATGGCAAGCTGTAAACAGGAAGTAGAAAAGGATGGTCAGTTACAAGCTGGCATCAGGAAAAATTACCAAGTAGTGTGTCTGAGGGAAAGGATCATACCCTCAGTCCCCCATGACGCATCACCGAGCAATAAATGCAGTCTTGGCATAAGTAACGGAAAATGCGAGACCACAGGCCAGGCCAAAATAGAGCACTGGTCATTATAAATACTGCCCTGCCTAAACTCATCACCAAGTACTGTTAAGTTGGCCCAGATAACTTGCTCAGGACATTAGTTCTGCTACATGTCCAATTGAGAGTCATATTCTCACATCTCATAAGAAATAAAAGGAGTCAGACCATTTGGCTCATTGAGCTTGCTTTGTCATTCAGCAAGATCATGGCTGATCTGTTATCATGGCCTTAAATCCATTTTCATCCCGGTCCCTGTAGCCCTCCCTTGTCATTCAAAAATCTGTCTAACTCGGCCGTGAACATATTCCTCCACTATTCTCTGTGGAAGAGAATTCCAAAGATTAATGACCCTCTGATAAGAAATTCCTCATCTCAGTCTTAAATGGGAGGCTGCATTTTTATACAGACAGTGTGAGGCAACAGTGATTCAGACAGTTTGTTCTGGTTTACCTTCTCAGCAGCCATGCTAGGGCACTTCCAATTGTATAGATAATACTGCAAGTTGCCATCTCCAATTCCAAATTTCAGCTTTTCTAGAAAAGTTTTGTTTTCCATGAGATCCAGTGCATTGAAAACATCAAATCCTTTCTGTTAAAATGGAGGAAAAAAACAATTAAACAAGAATATCAGACTTGGAACGGAACTGCCCTGTGGTATTTACACAGGGACAACACTAAAACAGGAATACCTTTAACGACTAATATTCACATCCAGCTAACATCCAGATTTTAGTGCTGGGAATAGGACACATATCAGTTTAGATACCCAGCATCAGAAACAATTACCTCCAAAGCAGGTAGATCATGGGTTAGATTCAGAGTAAAGCTCCCTTTGCAATATACCCCAGCTAAATTTTCAGTGGTACACCTATTGTACCAGGTTAGCAGGTACATAAAACATACAGTGCAGAAGGAGGCCATTCGGCCCATCGAGTCTGCACTGACCCACTTAAGCCCTCACTTCTACCCTATCCCTGTAACCCAATAACCCCTCCTAACCTTTTTGGTCACTAAGGGCAATTTACCATGGCCAATCCACCTAACCTGCACGACTTTGGACTGTGGGAGGAAACCGGAGCACCCGGAGGAAATCCCTGCGGACACGGGGAGAATGTGGACTCCACACAAACAGTGACCCAGAGGGGAATCAAACCTGGGACCCTGGCGCTGTGCAGCCACAGCGCTATCCACTTGTGCTACCATGCTGCCCTAAATGTTTAGTGTTATCCCACTTCTCATGTGGGGCAGCACAGTGGTTAGCACAGTTGCTTCACAGCTCCAGGGTCAGGGGTTCGATTCCTGGCTTGGGTCACTGTCTGTGCGGAGTCTGCACAAATGGGCCGAATGGCCTCCTTCTGCACTGTAAATTCTATGATCTCATACTGATCAAGATATTACGATTGTCCATGCCTGCTGAATTAGGGGTTGCCTTGTTCTGTGGAGTCCAACTAATGAGGCATTGGGTTGACATAATCCATTTCCACGTCAGGCCGGACCATTTGTCAGTTTTAGCTCTTTTAATGACATCAACAGAGGAACAATTTATGCATAGTTCCTAAGCCGCTACAATTGAAGACGGCATCACTATGGCCAGTGAGCTTGCACCATTGAAAGACAAGCAGCCAGTGCTTGCACAATAATGGATCCAGTGCTTGTACAAACCAGCCATGGGTATACACAGCAGCATTATATTTTTATAAAGACCTCTACGAGAGTAGAGAGCCACAGTGCACAGATAAGCTTAGATGTCACGGCTCTTGTTAGCTGTTCAGATACACAGTGCTTTTGGAAAGTTGTCCTCACCCCACCTACTCCCTCGACCAACATTATGGGTGGCACAGTGGCTAGCAGTTGTCTCTGAGCGCCAGGGACCCAGGTTCAATTCCAGCCTTGGGTCACTGTCTGTGTGGAGTTTGCATGTTCTCTGCGTGGGTTTCCTCCGGGTGCTCCGGTTTCCTCACACAGTCCAAGGATGTGCAGGTTCGGTGGATTGGCCATGCTAAAAGTTCCCCTAGAGTTGAAAAGGTTAAGTGGGGTTACTTGATTATGGGGATAGGGTGGGGGCCCTTTCAGAGGGTCAGCGCAGACTATATGGGCTGAGTGGCCTCTTTCTGCACCGTCGTGATTCTATTCTATGATCTCAGGCAACAATATGACCAATAGTCAGAACGTTTTGATGAAAGGTCAGTGAGACGAAATTTGAACTCTCTCTCTCTATCGATTATCATAGAATTTACAGTGCAGAAGGAGGCCATTCGGCCCATCGAGCACTAAGGGCAATTTTGGACACTTAAGGGTAATTTATCATGGCCAATCCACCTAACCTGCACATCTTTGGACTGTGGGAGGAAACCGGAGCACCCGGAGGAAACCCACGCACACACGGGGAGGATGTGCAGACTCCGCACAGACAGTGACCCAAGCCGGAATCGAACCTGGGACCCTGGAGCAGTGAAGCAATTGTGCTATCCACAATGCTACCGTGTTGCCAGACCTGCTGAGTAATTCCACCATTTCTATTTTAAATTCAGATCATCTGCTCAACACCAAGTGTTCAGGCTCGACAACCCCTTGCTTTCATCCCCGACATCAGCAAAACTGTTAGAGGGCTTGTCCTGCTTCATATATTTTGTAGAGGGGTTTTCAAACTGATCTCAAGGTAGCTTCTTTACCCAGAGGGTGGGATGCGGTAAGATTCCTGCTGCATAAAAAGCTATCTTAATTGGTTATCAGGTGTACTGCAGTCAGTGATGGCTCATGCACCTCCAGTACAATGAACCATGGAGTGAAGTGGGAATTATCCTTTTCTCAGCTGAATGCGGAGTTGGGGGCGGAGAGAAGGAGAAGGCAGAAACACCATATGCCAAACTTAGCAAGAGGGGAGATGGTGGGGAGTGGGGTGTTACAGGGGAAGGAGAGCAATAGTTTATATAAAGGGGAATGGATTGAGCATATGATAGTGTCAGGCAGGTTGCCGAGTGTCAGGAAGGTTATGACTGCAACTCAACAGACATATGGAAATGGTATGAAATTGACTGGCTCCAGGCAACTGAAATATTGGCTACCAGACTCGGCATGGAGTCCTGATTCACTCTTCAATCACGTTGTGCTAACTGTGTACTGTAAACTGAGAAGCAATCCGAGGAGCTTCCTGATTTTGTTTGATAGGTGACCAAAAGGGATGTCACATACCGACTTTGCAAGGATGAGGCCATCATTCATGAGGTCGACGAGAGGAGTCTTGGTGTGGACATTATAAAAAGAATAAGCAGCCTTCAGGCTCTTGTGAACAGGATGGTGCATGATGGTGGAAGGGAGTGTGTAAAAGCTGAAGAAGTCTGTCAATTCTCCATCATGGTTCTGGAGAAACAAGATGGGAAGAACAGCGAGTTATTTGTACATTCGTGAAGAACCAAGCAGCCTGGGAAGATGCAGCCTGACAAGTTCACTGTAGAGCCTGTACCAGGATTAGGCAAACACCAGCAAAAAGCAGTACTTACCACTTCATATTCTAATCAAACAACCTGCAACTTCCTTTGTCAGCCCAGAAGTACGTCTTGGGCAGGACAGAGCAGGAGCATGAAGGGGCACCGAAGCACGGGGGAACCAGACAGGGCGGGTAGAGACGTGGGGGAAACCAGAGAGAGGCGCGTCCAGACGTGGGGGAACCAGAGAGACGGCGCTTTGAGACATGGGAGAACCAGAGAGAGGCACATCCAGACGCAGGGGAACCAGAGAGACGGCGCGTCGAGACGTGGGGGAACCAGAGGGAGGGATCGTCCAGACGCGGGGAAACCAGAGAGACGGCGCGTCCAGACATGGGGAAAACCAGAAAGACGGCACATCCAGACGCGGGGGAACCAGAGAGAGGGCTCGTCCAGACGCGGGGGAACCAGAGAGAGGGCTCGTCCAGACACGGGGGAACCAGACAGAGGGCTCGTCCAGACGTAGTGAAAACCAGAAAGACGGCACGTCCAGACGCGGGGGGGAACCAGAGAGCGGGCTCGTCCAGACGCGGGGTAACCAGAGAGATGGCTCGTCCAGACGTGGGGGAACCAGAGAGAGGCGTGTCCAGACGCGGGGGAATCAGAGAGAGGGGGCGTCCAAATTGGGGAGGAGTGTGTTGGAGCCCGAGAGAGGGGGAAGTCCTAGCAGGGAGGGAAACCATGAGAAATAGACAGAATGAGGCAACCTGAGGCAGGGGAAAGAGGGAGAGACAGAGAGACTACATGAGCTGTAATCAATAGAGGTGCTCAGATCCCGTCTGAACTTACACAATGCACTTTAGCGCTGAAGGATCAAAGTTTATCATTAACCAGGGAAAATAAGCCACTCTGAAAACTTTCATGCCTGGAAAACCAACCTTTTGTTACCCTGGAGTTACTTTCAATTTTAAACCATATCTCTGTGCCTTGGTTCAGTCACAAAACTGTTTTAACATTCAATCTGGTTAACTGCAAAGGTGAATGATTTCAATAATCTTAGGAACTACAGCAAAACATTTGGGAACCAATTTGCACAGTTGAACATCTGCCCCAGCAACAGGGGCAGTGGCATTCAATCTGCCCCAGCAACAGCAGCACTGGAATTCAATCTGCCTGAGGGACAGAGGGACAATACTTCCTTGGTTCTCCCCACAATGAGTCAGTCACAGAGCCTCAGCATCCATTCTCAAATTTTCTCTCCTTTTCAACTATGCTGTTGTTTCTTGCTATGGTGTGGGTTGCGTCGGGCAGGAGTGTCTTGCGCCTATAGCCTTTCTAGCTGGTCATTGGAGTTCGCCTTCCATAAGCAGTGGGTGATAAAACTGGTGTTACAACACTTAAGCTCGTGCCAGGAAATAAAAGACTCAAGCAGTAACGTGCTCAGCACAAAGAGAACAAAAAAATTTGCTTTGCAAAGCTTCTAAAATGCTAAGTAGAGAGGATTACAGCAAACACTCTTTAACGAGATGTCAGGAGTGTATTAAACAGTTGAGATAAAAAACGAAAATACTAGAAAAGTTGGCAGGTCTGGAAACATCTGTGCAGAGAGGAACAAAGTTAATGTTTCGAGTCCAATGTGACTTTTCTTCCCTTTGGACAAAGAGTCATACTGGACTCGAAATATTAACTCTGTTCCCTCTCAGCAGATGCTGAATGACCTGAACTTTTCCAGCATTTTCTGTTTTTATTTCAGATTTCCAGCTGCTGCAGTTTTATTTTAATTGAACAGTTGAGTCTGCCTGTAAACCTGATTGTGTGACACCTTTGGAATTGATATCTACAATGATGGAAGTGGATTATGGTTAACTGCCAGCTATGGGCACTGTGACATTTTTCATGTGTTGATCCTCGGCTACCTATTTACATAACCAGCAGGGGCTACAAGAGCTACTCGGAGCAGGAACCCTGACTGATTTACCAGCCACAATTCAGAAGTTAAAGGCGCTGTATCAATTACTAGCTTTGCACACCCTGAAAATCTGAGTCAGACTTACCTCGACCACGTAAGTCTCTATAATATTTTCCCGAGGTAGGAACCAGTGAGCGACCTCCTCTTTGTTCATTGCTGGGGTAAGATGGAACAGCTTTAGGTATTCCCTCAGCAGCCTGCACACACCCTCCACATCCTTACTTTCCATTGGTCTCAGACCAGGTGTTTTTGTTGTCTGAAACATTCGAAAAACATCAGAATTTACAGAAAGAGGCAGAAGACCCGAAAGCGTTTCTGATGCCCAAGATCATCAACATCATTTCATTGTGTCCTCACATCCTTTCCGTGCCTGGAAAGGTTATGCAATTGCCTTGCCCTCAGTTACACTGCCCACTAACTAATGCCATGACTTTAGGACGCAAGAGTGACACGAAGTGAGTGGAAATTGCAGAGCAACTGACATAAATTTCCAGCCTTCCTTAGACTCTAGAGGACTGGAGAATTGCAAATGTTTGCCCTTGTTTAAAAATGGGTGTGGAGCCAAACCCAGCAACTACTGGCCAGTCAGTTTAACTTCAGTTGTGGGGAAATGTCGAGAAACAATAATTCGGGACAAAATTAATAGTCGCCTGGACAAATGACGGTTAATTGAAGGAAAGCCAGCATGGACTCGAGGGTAAAAAAGGTGTTTAACTAACTTGGGAAGCTTTTGATGAGGTAACGGAGAGCTCGGATGAGGACAGCGCTGTTGATGTGGTCCATATGTGTTTCCAAAAGGCACTTGATACAGTGTTTCACAACAGACTCGTTATAGCTCAATGAGTAAATGGGCAACGGCAACATGAATACGGAACTGGCTGAATAACAGGAAATAGAGACTAGTGGTTAATGTTTTTTGCCTGGAGGAAGGTTTGTGATGGGAGTTCCTGAGAAGTCCATGCTTGGATCCTTGCTTTTCCTGAAATGCATTAATGCTCTATACCTTGGTGCACAGGCCAGAAATTCAAATTTTCAGATAAAACACAGAAACAAAGAACAATACAGCACAGGAACAGGCCCTTCGGCTCTCCAAGCCTGCGCCAATCACGTGTCCTATCTAGACCAATCGCCTGTATCCTTCTATACCCTATCTGTTCATGTGCCTATCCAAATAAGTCTTAAAGGTCGCTAACGTATCTGCCTCAACCACCTCACTTGGCAGTGCATTCCAGGCCACCACCACCCTCTGTGTAAACAAAATTTCCCCCGCACATCTCCACTGAACCTTTCCCCCCTCACCTTGAACTTGTGCCCCCTTGTAATTGTCATTTCTGCCTGGGAAAAAGCGTCCAACTGTTCACCCTATCTATTCCCCAACTAAGCTTATAGATTTCTATCAGGTCACCCCTCAGCCTCTGTCTCTCTAGGGAGAACAATCACAGTCTATTCAATCTCTCCTCATAGCTAATACCCTCCATACCAGGCAACATCGTGGTAAACCTTTTCTGCACTCTCTCCAAAGCCTCCACATCCTTCTGGTAGAGCGGTGACCAGAAGTGGACAAGTATTCCAAATGTGGCCTAACCAACGTTCTATATAATTGTAACATAATTTTTGAGCTTTTATACTCACCACCCTGTCCTATGAAGGCAAGCATGCCATATGGGCAGCACGGTAGCACAAGTGGCTAGCACTGTGGCTTCGCAGCACCAGGGTCCCAGGTTCAATTCCCTGCTGGGTCACTGTCTGTGCAGAGTCTGCACATTCTCCCCGTGGGTTTCCTCTGGGTGCTCCGGTTTCCTCCCACAGTCCAAAGGCGTGCAGGTTAGGTGGATTGGCCATGCTAAATTGCCCTTAGTGTCCAAAAAGGTTAGGAGGGGTTATTGGGTTACGGGCATAGGGTGGAACGGAGGGCTTAAGTGGGCCGGTGTAAACTCGATGGGCCGAATGGCCTCCTTCTGCACTGTATGTTCTATATGCTTTCTTTACCACCATTTCCACCTGTGCTGCCACTTTTAAGGATCTGTGGACCTGCACACCCAGATCTCTCTGTCTCTATGCTCCTGCCATTTATTTTATAGTTCCCACCAGAATTGGATCGACCAAAATGCATCACCTCGCATTTGTCTGGGTTAAATTCCATCTGCCATTTCTCTGCCCAATTTTGCAGCCTATCTATATCCTGCTGTATTCTCTGACAATCTTCATCACTATCCGCAACTCCTGCAATCTTAGTATCATCTGCAAACTTGCTAATCAGACTCGCTACGTTTTCTTCCAACTCATTTATATTTATTACAAAGAGCAGAGGTCCCCGAACTGATCCCTGCGGAAAAACACCCTTCCACTGCTACCCTCTGACTTCTATGGCCAAGCCACTTCTGGATTCATCCAGCTAGTTCGCCCCTGATTTCATGTGATCTAATCTTTTGTACCAGCCTGCCATGAGGGACCTTATCAAATGCTTTACTAAAGTCCATGTAGACAACATCCACAGTGTGAACTGTGAGGAGGATAGAATAGAACTTCAAAGGGACATGGAAAAGTTGGTGGATTCGGTGAACAAATAGCTGAAGGAGTTTAATGGGGAGACATGTGAAGTGATTAATTTTGGTAGGAAGTACATAGAGACACAATAAAAAATAAAGGGTACAAAGGGGATGCAGGAGCAGATAGGTATTATGTCCATAAGTCACTAAAGGTGGCAGGACATGTTTAGATAACAGGTATAATGCCTAGGATAATGTAGATTTCATTATAAATAGGGGCATACTTATAAATAGGGGTGTGGAGTACAAGAGCAAGACACATTCATCTTCAGCTAGAATAGTGTCCCCCATTCTGGGCACTGCACTTTAGGAAGGATGTGAAGGCATTGGAGAGAGTGCAGAAGAGATTCAGGAGAACGATTCCTGGGATGAAGGAAGTGGCAACGCAGGTGGATAAGGTAGTCAAGAAGGCATACGATACGGCGTGATTACCTTCATCGGTCGTGGCACTAAGTATATAAATTGGCAAGCAATGGTGCAGCTGAACAGAACCTTGGTTAGGCCACATTGGAATATTGTGTACAATTCTGGTGCTGTACTGTTCGTTGTACTCTTTAATTTGGAGAAGTTGGGACTGCTTTTCCTGGAGACTAGAAGATTGAGAGGAGATTAGATTAAGATATTCAAAATCAGGAGGGGTCTGGATAGAGGAGATGGGGAGAAACTGTTCCCACTTGTGAAAGGATCAAAAGCGAGAGGACTCAGGATTAAAGTTATTTTCAAAAGCAACAGGAGAAACTTTTTCACACAGTGAGTGGTTCTGGAATGCACTGCCAAAGAGTGTGATGGGGGCAGGTTCAATCGAGGCTTTCAAACGGGAACTGGACAGTAATTGGAAAAAGAATGTAGTGTTTTGGGAGAAGGTGGGAGAATGGCTCTATATGTGTTGCTCAGTCGGAGAGCAGGTGCAGTCACGATGGGCCGAATAGTCTCCTTCTGTATCAGGATAATAATGTGATTCAGTAGCTTTTTGGGTGAAAAAATTCTATTTTCCTGCTGCGCCCTGCCAGACTCCTAAATTCCTCATTTACTTTTATCTCGTGTGCCCTGGGATTTGAAACCTTCCCTTCATCAAAGGATTGGAGTTGCCCTGATCAATTCCTTTTAAACTATTTGAAAACTCTTTCCAAAACAAAATAAAACGGTCTTAATTTTTAACCGAGACCCCAGATATTATGAATCACATTTCTTGCCCCCTTGGGTGCCGAGAGCTGCACACAGGCTCTGAACAATAAACTAAAAGAGCTTGAGCATGCTATGGGTTTCTAAGTGTAACTAAGGGAATAAAATTAACTTCAACCATGGCTCCAACACTTGGTATCAGTCAGCTCTAGATATAGAAAAGCCACCATGTTGCAGCACTTCATTTGATAACCATGAGGCTTTAGTGGTATTCCTACCCCAGGAACATCACAACATCTTCCTCGCACGTGAAAAGATAAATCAACAAACCATTTTTCAACAGATAATTCCTCTTCCTGTAGAAAGTGCCATCTCTCGTTGGGGGTGTAGTCCGTAAAGCTTTCCCGCTCAGCTGCTAGTTGTTTCCTTTCCTGGGAATGCCCCATTACAGCAGGTAGTGGGGAGCAGCAACAATTGTCATGCCACATTGCACTGAATGGCCTCAAGTCGCTTACCGGTGCCCCAGACACTCTGCAGCAGTGTCAGGATTTAGCAAGCCAGCATTGAAGATTGCTCGGAGCCCTCTTTATGCACCTTGACCATCTTTGACTTGGGAATTTGGATTTGGGGAACAGTGCTGACAAAGAGATGAGTTGATCTTCCTTGAACACTGCCATCAGATGGGAAATTCTGGCAATCCATTTCAAACGTCCTGCCTGTCTGAGCACTTTACAAGGTGCAGTCCCACTAATGTATCCTTGGTGGCGCCATTCACAGCAAAACCATTTAATTATTCTTGCCAATTGCACCACTGGTGAGCAGATGGTTGAACTGCAGCCTTCATTCACACAAAATCTCTATTGTAGCTGCTTAAAAAGGACTTGTATTTTTTGGAGCAAACTTTATGAACTTCAAACCATTCTAAGAAACTCACTGCTGTAATATCAGGAAAAGTGGCTGCCACACTGCCCACAAACAGCAACAAAATAATGACCAGATTGTCTGTCTTGGGGTTGTTAGTTCCGGGTTAAATGTTGGTCAGGACATGGAGAAGTTAGTGCCCCTTTTCAATTAGTGCCACTGGCTCTTTTACATCCACACAAGATAACAGCTAGAGCCTCAGCTGACTGTCTCATCTGAAAGGTAGTACTCGCATTGTACTGCACTGGAGAGCCAGCTGGAATTATATCGTCAGGTTTCTGGAGCAGGAACTGAGCCAGTGACTTTCCCACTCAGAGGTTACAATAAAAAACATGTTCTGCAGTGTGGTCCTTCTCTCTGGGATCAAAAGGCAACGACTAGTTAACTTCCGGTACATAACTCATCTCCAGCAGAGTCACCTTCAGAAAACTCTCAAGATTTTATGCAGTTTGATACTTTGCGTTACCCCGATTTGTGGTGAGAAGGTAGCGCACCATGCCCCCATGGGAATGAACTCGTCATAAATCTCTATGCTTACAGCACTGATGCAGAAAAAGCTTTAAAAGAAATGTTTAACGGAGAGGCATAATATTGTACAGTTTATGGGGTAGATCTCTATTTTGTTCACCAGGTATTTAGGCACGTAATCACAAAAGATTGTTAGTGAGCTACAACAGCATCTTGCATTGAGACAGCACATTTGCCATAGCAACCTTTCCAAGGTGCACCTCACGAGCATAATCAACGTCTAAGAGGGCATATGAGCAGAGTAGACAAAACGCTTAGTTACAAAGGGAGGTTTTAAAAGAACCGCCTTAAAAGAGAGAGAGGAAGGGAGAGGGAGCGAATGAGTTTTCCAGGGATTAGGACATTAAAGGCATGACTGCCAGTGGTGGGGATGGAGTGGTGGTGAATTTGTAATGGACCAAAATTGGAGGAATGCAGTTGTCAGAGGCTGTAAGGCTGGAGGAGGTAGTTGAGATAATGGAGTGAAAAGTGTCTCTCTGTTCATCAGTCGAGTAACATATTTAATCAAGTGTAGATCACTGAAGTTCAGCCCATCAAACTCCTGACTGACTCCAACGTTCATGTCTCCATTCTTCCTTGCAGTTATTGGTGACTCAGTGCTTCACAACATTGGTCCTGCACTTGCTGTTTCTCAGTGGTGCCCTTAGCCAGCACGGTCAAAGTTTGACATGAAATTATGTTCTGCATTAACCTTTTTCATTCCATTTCGCATGAAGGTTCTCCTGGGCGAGGAGAAGAAGCATATATATGAGTTGGAGCCCCAGCACTGAGGGAATGTGCCAATGTGGAATGGAGGGAACATCAAAAGCTCAGGCAAAATCTGCAATTCTTTTGGGAACGTTTTATTATGTGATAATGATCTTTGCATGTGCAAGCAGTAGTCATGGCCTCTTTGGCTGAGGGTTTCTATCAGTGGAATATGACGAGGGTCAAACTTGAAGTAGGAACTAATGGAGGCAAGCAATGTGATTGGTTATTTGCTGCTTGGCTATTTACCAATTAGAAATGAGAAGAATAGAGAAACATAAACAATGAAGAAAGAAAAAGGGACCAACAATTCACCTGTTATAATGGAGGCAGCAGGTTTGATATACACAAGGCACAAGTAATGCTTACAGACAGGCTTCACTGAGACATACAGTGTTAAGGCTCACCTCTGGCAGTCTATATAGTTTCATTGTTCGTTGCATAGTCATGTTTCTGCTCAGATGGGAGAACTTCACCTCTACTAGTTTGCGTGGGTTTAGTGACCTGTGCCAGTACCTGCCGAACAGATCACAGAATACTCCAGTCAGTCACTGACAGAACTGAGAGCTTTGCCCACTGCGATTAGTGGCTTGGCCGAAGCCCAAATTTGGCCTTGCACCACAACTCAGACTGCATACGAGCAATGCCACAGATTATACCACAGTATACGGAGAACTACACAGCAGCTACAAGGAGAGGTTTGACTGCTGCCAGAGGTGACTGGAAGATTGCACACTCCCTTCAACAGTAACAACTTACCCACTTAGTGTCACTTTAACAGTGTTTGTTCACAGCTTCTTCAAGTGTATTAAACACACTGTGCTGCAGAGTTTTGATAGCACATCGGATTTTGTCACCTGACCATCAACAGGAAAGAGCGGATCATTCCTTTGTCACTGTCCACCCCGCTGTGAACAGAATGGTCTAGTCTGAGATGCTGGGGTCACATTATCTGATAAGAGCATCATCATACTTTCTGTTACTGGACACCAGCGCAGGGAGAACAGAACAGATTTACAGGACAGTCAACACCCCTTAGCCAAGCAGCCACGCCTGGAGGCCCAAGGCTCATGAAACAACAGGTCCACTGAAGAGCACAGAGGGTGGGTGGGTTGCAGGTAAACTCCTTTCTGTACACAGAGCACATTGCTGTACCACTACAGCAAGTGATACAATTCATTGCCCAGGTTGTGTTTACACCTGAATCCAAGTATGCAGCACATCACAGTTTGATGCACAGGAACACAGCTTGCTATACCCAGGATTCCCCACCCCGCCACCAGAGTCTCTGCACCCAGGAATCCATACCATCCACCAACTACCTCAACCTCCTGATAGCAGAATTTGGTGGTGAGGGGTGTCTGTATCTCATTATAATTACCTGCAATGTGGCTATGTAAGGGTTTGATGGGACAGTATAGATGGAGCTTTTATTCTGTATCGAACCTGTGCTGCACCTGCCCTGGATGGCAATAATGATTATTTGGATGTTTGCATCAGATGAATGATAAGGGAGGAGATTGAAGATCAGACACAATCTCATTGAATGGTGAAGGGGGCTGAGGGGCACAATGGTCTATTCCTGTTCCGAAGAATCGAAGACTCTCATTTATTGCTCAATAGGATGGGATAAACATGGACCTTACCTGCAAGTGCCTACAGGTTTCGGCAGCACCACACCTGCAGTGTATACAGCCTGGTAGCTGCCTTCCAGGTTGACTCTCCTGGTGATCTCCCGGATGAGGACTGGAGCCACCCGTTTAGAGCGCAGCTTCTTATGCACACACAGAAAGTTTATCTCCACCATCTTCTTCAGACTGCCCAAAAAAAAGAACTGAATTTTTACCAGAACAAACAAGAAAAAATACAAAATGCTGGAACTCAAACAAAAACAGCAGGTTACGCAGCATCAGTGGAAAACATGTTTCAGTGTTGGAGTCCCCTGACCACCTGACACCCCATGGCATCTTCACTGACTGGTCCACAATCAATCTTACACTGCCTATCCACACACTACACTACCTGGTGTACGCATCCATCCTTATAGACTCACTGCCTGTCACAGACTCTCTCTTCCCACAACATTACCACCTTTAAAGGAAGCTTTTTCAAGTGGGGAAGAAGTAGTAAGAGAAAAAGATGGAGTAGTGATTCCCAGAGAATGGGACTGCAATGGTTCCAGGCCTCATAGTTAAAGTGGGCTGGAAAGGAGACCAAAGTGGAAATTCTGGGGGGGGGACACTATCACTGTCCTGGAGTGCAAGTGAGGAGAACGCAGAATTAGAGAGGATCAAGTTCCTGCGGATGAGGACAAATGTGTTGAAACTGATGGAAAGGCATGTAGGAAGCCAGTGACGGTGTGAGAGCACAGGAGAGTATGGAATAGCACACTGGCAGCAGACTTGACAGGCTGCGATTTGTGAAGACCCCATGGGGAACGTTGACGTGGCCAAACATTCAGCCAACAGTTAAAGAGTGACAATGTGGATAAGATGGAGGCAAACAGAATGTGGGTTTGAAGTTCGGCTCAGAAAGATACTACACACAATGAGAGTGTGTGGGGCATTTGGTAGAAGCTGAGATTCTGAGGCTAGGTGCGGAGGATCCGTGGTGTTTTATGTAGAAAGAAATCGGCGGCGCCCTCTCACCGATGCTGCGATCGGTGAGGGGTTCGCAACAGTGCCACGTAAAACTCCCAGTCTCCACAAAATAAACAGCCAGAGAATTGCCGGGTCCGTGGCTGCGCATGGCGACAACCTGCAGCGGTCGTGCCGTAGAACATGGTGCCGGCCGTGTGCGGACCCGACCTGCCCCGCTGGACACCCCTTCGCCTCACCCCACTGGTCCCCCCAGCCCTCGCGGAAGCCCCCACCGTCCAGCAGCATGGCTCCCGCCCGATTGTGGCGCTGCTGGACACAGTCCGCAGCCGCCACACCGGGTTCCCGCATGGCTGGGACCAGAAGTGAACCTCGCCATCGTGAACCCGGCCCATCGGGGGCGGGCCTTCAGGTGATGTGCTAAGGCCATCCCAACGGTGTGCGCCGCGTTGACGCTGTTTCGGAGCGGGCGGAGCATGCGAAACCTGTGTCAAACAGGCATCGCCGCCAATTTCGTCATAAAAATGGATTCTCCGCCCGATCGCCATTTACAAAATCACGTCGGGAAACAGAGAATCTCGCCCATGATGTTTTTTCACCATTGAAAGCAATTTTTACTCATCCAGTATTTGATGCTGGCTAAGATGTCAGGGGCTGTTATGGTGACCGAGGTAAACCTGTGCGCCAACTGACCCCATGCTCGCCAATGACATTACAAAAGAACAAACTGCAGACAAGTGAAAGAAGAGAGCATTGGCCAAACCCGGAATAGCTGTAAGCCATTACAGAAAGTGAAGCTTCCCTCCAGATTCTCTTGATTCATGTCCTCTCTCACTTTATCTTGACCACAAAGCCTTTATCCTGTTCTCTCAATCCCACCCCCACTGCATTCCAACTTCCACCCCCCTGCGCTCAATGATAACTGGAACTTTTTCCTCAAGTACTGTCTCCTACCCCTTTCCATCAAATCAGTTGTCATTACTCACTCCCTTCCCCCCCCCATTCGTTAAACCCACTTTTCCCCATCTGTTTCTGCAATCTCATGTCCCACCTTCAACCTTCCTTTCCTCTCCCAAGTTCTGGAGCACCTCCTAAATTCACACCTGTTATTTTCAGCTTTGAATTCCTTCAATCTGATTCTTACCCCAGCACTGCTACAGTTACCAAGGGTATCCTTTGTGACGATGGTGAACAATGCCTTCCTGTTCTCAACCTACCTATAGGCTTCAAAAGGTTGATCACGACATCCTCCATTGTCCAGCTGGGTGGCACTGCCCTCACCTGGTTCCAAACTTATTTATCCAACCATAGCCAGAGAAACATCTGCAATGGATTCTCTTCTGAGTGTCCAACTGATTTATCCTTGGGCCTCACCTATTTCTCATCCGGCCCAGGGATTTCGCAGGGGTGGGAATCTCGCCGCGCCAGTCGGCGGCCACGGGCAGCGCCCCCCCCCCCCGGCGATTCTCCGGCCCGCGATGGGCTGAGTGGCCGCCCGTTTTAGGCCGATCCCGCCGGCGTCAATTACAACATTTTCTTACCAGCAGGATCTGGCTGCGTGGGCGGCCTCCATATCCTCAGTGGGGCGTGGGGGGATCTGGCCCCGGGGGGATCCCCATGGTGGCCTGGCCCGTGATCGGGGCCCACTGATCCGCGGGCGGGCCTGTGCCATGGGGGCACTCTATTCCTCCGTGTCGGCTGCTGTGGACCTCCGCGATGGCCGACGCGGAGATGAACCCCCCCCTGCGCATGTGCTGGGATGACGCCATCACACGTTGGCGCTCCCACGCATGCGCCAACTTGCGCCGGCCGGCAGAAGCCCTTCGGCGCCGATTGGCGTGGCGCCAAGCCCCTTCCGCGCCGGCCGGCGTGGCGCAGGCCACTCCGGCGCCGGCCTAGCCCCTGAAGGTGCGGAGGAATCCGCATCTTCGGGGCGGCCCGACGCCGGAGTGGTTCACGCCACTCCTTTGTGTCGGAGTTGCCCACCCGCCGATTCCCACAGAATCCCGCCCATAGTCTTCACCCCCTCCGTGAAGATCTACCTGTGTTTAGAAACTAAAAGGTGCAAACACAAAAGGAAGAGACAGATGGTGATAACATATGAACAAGGAGCCAGGAGTAAGCCATTCAGCCCCTCGAGCCTGCTCCGCCATTTAATAAGATCATGGCTGATCTGATAGCAACCTCAAATCTGCATCCACAGAAAAAAAAGCTTTTACTTGCGATCAGACCCAATAATTAAATACAAGGTCACGTACTGATCATAAATCTGAATATTTGCTGGAATGGCACTGATGAAACCCACTAATTTCTTGTTGGAGACAACCCTTACGCCGCAGTGCCATGGAAGCAGCCAGCCAGGAGGACGCAAAGCCCTAGAGAAGGAGCAGAACAATGATACATTTGTTGAATTCATCGCTAAGGAAACTGCCGTATATAACATGAAATCACCCGAACTCGGATTGAGAGCCATCAGAATTGTGCTAAAACAGACACCGGTACACCCCAGCTTTTCTTCATCACTGCACTGCCCAGTATTGGACCCACTGGTGAGTCACAGGGAGCAGCCTAGTATTTTGCACACCTTCAAAAGTCAGGACACAGGCACAACTAAGCGTGTGGAGTTCTCCTTGTTGATGTTACTACTGAGTTCCTACTTTCAACAGCTCACTCGTACTTTGGACCTTCATTAGCAAGTCCATTTTAATAATCCTACAGAAAGTGGATTGAACTAACTAGTTACGGAAACATTAACACAGCTCATGGAAATGAGGTACCATAAAATGTAAAGATTACTGAACAAGTCTCTGGGAAATGGGGTGCTGCACTGTGCAAAGATTACTGAGCTATAATGCCCTGACAGTGGGGTACCACATAGCTCACATTTAAAGGGATTGTTTTTTTATTCCCATAAAGTGATGTTAATGATATGTCAGCTCTCTTGTACTATTGTTGAATCCAAATTTCCTGCTAACTTGTTCAGGTTTTAGGGGAACAATATTTCAATAGAAAGGTCAATCAGGTTACATTTACAAAATTGCATTTACATTTAAGTTCTTCAACCACAGTCAAATTCTTCAATTTCTAAACCTTTTTGTTTAAAGGGTGGCAATTTCATCTGGGTTACAGAGGTTCATAACCTCTGCACAACAGCAAAGGAGCAAAATATTAGTAGATACGAGATTGCAAGCTCAGTGCATTAAGCCACCACATTCACGTAGCTCAGTAATCTTTACATCATATGCCCGCCTCCATCATGCGACAGTGTGAGGATAATGGACTGGAATCCCATCTCCCCACATGACAGCTCAGTCATCCCTCACACTGTACAGCACCCCATTCTTCCTCACATAATAGTTCAACAGTTCTTTTCTGAGGTTGTGCTGAAGCTTGTTGCTGAACATGCAGACATCTGTTCTTTGCACCTAATCACGTTGTCTGACTTGAGAATGTTAATTGGGATGTTACTTGATCCAAGAATACTAACGTGTCTTGGTCAGGTACAGCATGGATTAGAGCTGGAACTGAGACACCTTTCCTCATAGTTGAAAGTGAATTACAGTGGTTAGCACTGCTGCATCACAGCACCAGGGACTTGGGTTCAATTCTGGCCTTGGGTAACTTTGTGGAATATATACATTCTCCCCGCATCTGCGTGGGTTTCCTCCCACAGTCAAAAGATGTGCGGGTTAGGTGGATTGGCCATGTTAAATTGTCCCTTAGTGTCCAAAGATGTACAGGTTAGGTGGGGAAGTTGGCCTAGGTTGGCCTTCAGAGGGTCGGTGGAGACTCGATGGGCCAAATGGCTTCATTTTGCATTGTAGCGATTCTATGATTTTATCTAACCTTGCAACCATTGCTCTACTTACCACAGTAAAAACTCAGGTGAGTAATCAAATCTAAACATGTTGTCATCATCCTCCACATAGTTCTCATTCAGCAGGGTGTACAGTTCCTTCAACTGGGTGTTCAAACACAAACAGGTTAGACTCACCTCAGGGTACTAGCGGAACACTTCAACATACATCAATATGGAGCCCCAAACATCAGAATTTAAACAGAGTTCAAAGTTTTTATTAGTTATATATATTTTTTTATTCGTTCTTGGGATATGGGCGTCATTGGCCTGGCCAGCATTTGTCGCCCATCCCTAATTGCCCTTGAATGGAGTGGCTTGCTAGGCAATTTCAGAGGGAGGCAGTTAAGAGTCAACCACATCGCTGTGTGGGTCTGGTGTCACATGTAGGCCAGACCGGGTAAAGATGGCAGATTTCCTTCCCTCAAGGACATTAGTGAACTAGATGGGTTTCTATGACAATCGGCAATGGTTTCATGATCATCATTGCACTTTCAATTCCAGATTTTTATTGAATTCGAGTTTCACCATCTGCCATGGCGGGATTCGAACCCGGGGCCCCTTGAGCATTAATATGGGTCTCTGGATTATTAGTCCAGTGACAATACCACCGCCTTCCCATGGGTAACCCACAGGTGGCGCGGTGGCACAGTGGTTAGCACCACTGCCTCACAGCTCCAGGGACCCGCCCGGGTTTAATTCCCAGCTCGGATGACTGTCTGTGTGGAGTTTGCACTGTCTCCCTGTGTCTGCGTGGGTTTCCTCTGGGTGCTCCGGTTTCCTCCCACAGTCCAAAGATGTGCAGGTTAGGTGGATTGGTCATGCTAAATTGCCCCTTAGTGCCAAAAAGTTGGGTGGGGTTGCTGGGTTGTGGGGGTAGGGTGGCGGTATGGGCTTAGGTAGGGTACTCTTTCTCGGGGCCGGTGCAGACTCGATGGGCTGAATGGTCTCCTTCTGCACTGTAAATTCTATGATTCTATCCCTGTCCTTTGTTCAGCAAACTGTGGGTCATGACTTCCAGTAGGGTAGCGGGATGAGCAATTGGGGTTGTGAGCTCAGAGGCAGCAATGGATGCTGTGAAGTAGATAAACAGATAGAGCAGTCCTAATTTTAGCTTGGAGATCCTTTGATAAGCACTATAGTTTTTCCGGTCTTCCGCTCTTTCATAAGTCATAAATAATAATTTTGTGCCTGTATCCCTGCCATTTGAAGTATCTACAAGTCATTAAATTCTACAACAGCCTGACTTGCCCTTCTCCCAATCTGCTATCAACTTTGGCCATTGACTAACTTCACAGTGCGGATGAAACATGGGATATCCGATGATATGTTGACAGTAGAACCACAAACAATTGATTGAATAGTTATTAGTAGTTTGTCTGGATTTTATCAATGATAAAATTTCAAAGTGATTCAGAAAAACAGCTGGACTATTGTTAAGATCCCAGCTCGGTCGATTGTAAGTTTTTTTTTTGCTTAGAGATGTGGATGAAGAGAGTTTTAGGACTGCCAATTAACTTTTAACTAAAGGATAACACATTTATTAATCAAGAAATTATTAACCATAGTACAATACTCCTTCACCTCAGCACCTACTCCTTCACCTCAGTTATACGCTATCCCATTATATATATATATATACAAATTTATAAGGATAACAAGTTCAAACTTTATCTTACAGAAACATAGAAAATAGGAACAGGAGGAGGCCAGTTGGCCCTTTGAGCCTGCTCGGCCATTCATTATGATTATGGCTGATCACCCAACTCCGTAACCTGTTCCCGCTTTCCCCCATATCCTTTGATCCCTTTAGCCAGTTTTCTATCCATCTCAATACATTACCCCAAATCTTTTTTTTTTAAAAACGTGGCTCCTTGTTGAAAGCCTTCTCAAAGTCCACGTGAGCCACATCCACTGGCTCCCCCTCATCAATTCTACTAGTTAATCCTCGACAAATTTTATCCATGCTGACTCTGTCTGATCCTGCCATTATTTTCTAAGTGCTCTGCTATTAAATCTTTATAATTTCCCACTACTGACATCAGGCTGACTGGTCTATAATTTCCTGATTTCTCTCTACTTCCATGAAGCATGCGGCACAGTAGCCCAGTGGTTAGCACTGTTGTTTCACAGCACCAGGATCCTGGGTTCGATTCCTGGCTTGGGTCACTGTCTGTGCGGAGTCTGCATATTCTCCCGGGTCTGCGTGAGTTTCCTCTGGTTGCTCCGGTGTCCTCCCACAAGTCCCAAAAGACGTGCTTGTTAGGTGAATTGGACATTCTGAATTCTCCCTCAGTGTACCCAAACAGGCGCCGTTGTGGGCTACTAGATTTTCACAGTACCTTCATTGCAGTGTTAATGTAAGCCTACTTATGACAATAATAAAGATTATTTTAAATCGTGGGGTTACATTCGCTACCCTCTAATCCATAGAAACTGTCTCAGAGTCTACAGAACTTTGGAAAATGACCGTATAATATTCTTTATTGTCACAAGTAGTCTTACATTAACACTGCAATGAAGTTACTGTGAAAAGCCCTTAGTCGCCACATTCCAGCGCCTGTTCGGGTACACAGAGGGAGAATTCAGAATGTCCAAATTACCTAACAGCAAGTCTTTCGGGACTTGTGGAAGGGAACCGGCAGCACGGTAGCACAAGTGGATAGCACTGTGGCTCTGTGGCTTCACAGCACCAGGGTCCCAGGTTCGATTCCTCGCTGGGTCACTGTCTGTGCGGAGTCTGCATATCCTCCCCATGCGCGCGTGGGTTTCCTCCGGGTACTCTGCTTTCCTCCCACAGTCCAATGACGTGCAGGTTAGGTGGATTGGCCATGCTAAATTGCCCTTCGTGTCCAAAAGTGTTGGGAGAGGTTATTGGGTTACGGGGTTGGGGTGGAATGGAGGGCTTAAGTGGGTCGGTGCAGACTCGATGGGCCGAATGGCATCCTTCTGCACTGTATGTTCACCCGGAGGAAACTCATGCAGACACGGAGAACGTGCAGACTCCACACAGGCAGTGACCCAAGCCGGGAATTGAACCTGGGACCCTGGAGCTGTGAAGCAACAGTGCTAGCCACCGTGTACCATACCACCCACATATCCACTATTTCTAGAGTCACTTCCTTAAGAACTCTGGGATGTAGATTATCAGGCCCTGGGGATTTATCAGTCTTCAATCCTATCAATTCTACAACACCATTTCCCTATTAATACAGATTCCCTTGAGTACCTCCCTCTCACTAAACCCGGTGTTCACTTACAATTCTGGTATTTTATTTGTGTCTGGTATGTTATTTGTATCGTGAAGACAGAACCAAAGTATGTATTTAAGTTGGTCAACCATTTCGTGTTCCCCATTATAAATTGCGCTCTTTCGGACTGTAAGGGGCATTTGTCTTCACTAATCTTTTTCTATTCACATACCTGTAGAAGCTTTTAGTCAATTTTTCCACTCCCTGCAAGCTTACTCTCGCACACTATTTTCCCCTTCTTAAATCAATTTATTTTCCCTCCTTTATGGAATTCTAAACTGCTCCCAAGGTCTGGTGTTTCTTCTGGCCAATTTGTATGCCTCTTCCTTGGATCTAATACTATCTCTAATTGTAAGCCATGGTTTGGCCACCTTTCCAGTTTTATTTTTGTGCTAGAAAGGAATGAACAGTTGTTGCAGTTCACCCGTGCACTCTTTGAATGTTTGCAATTACCTATTCAATTATACTCCAATGCTCTCAATAAGTACACAGTCCATGTAAACCAATAGGTGAAATGTGGTCAGACACACACACTGAATCGCAACTTCTGTGGATTCTTCATCAAGTCCCCGCAGATGCTCATCACTGTCAGTCAACTAGTCCCACTGGAACATGACGGTCACAAAACTCCACTTTCGAAGAAAATGCCTTAGAATCTTCTTCTAAGCAACACTTTCCCTTGGGTGCCTTCAGCAAGGATCCACATCCAGAATTTCAACCTCTCCTTTTGGTATTCCTTACCCTGAAACACCACATGCATTCAATCTTCCACACAACTCTAAGGTATCCAGCCATGCCAACAGAACACTACTGCTTCACAGGGTGTAATTAGGTCACCGACCTTAGGATTACTTGAGATATCTGGCTTCTCGCGAGCAGAGTTCTCCAGGTCTGTACTGTGCAGCGCTGTATTTAACTGGGAGCATCTCACTCTGCCCCTTTTTCTAACTTCAGCGAACAGTACCTTCTTTAGATTCTTGTTCTTTGTCCCTTTGACTTCAATCTTCCTGGGACTTTCCTCTTCATTTCCTGGATTCTAAAATTATCTGTTCTTTAGCTTCTGGGACTTGCTCTCTGCCCCTTACCCTATTGTCCAGGCTGTACTGCCAGCTTCTGTAAAAAGAATCTTGCTTCTGGGTGACATAGTTCCAGATTAAACTCAAAACGCTTTAAAATGCCTCTGGTTGCTAAGCACTAGCTTTGTTTGTTTTTACTCTCCCACAGAAATTGCTTTCACGTCGTAAAACCTCAATTACACAATACAACCTAAGTTTAAAGTGAAATTTGTGAGCACGTGTTTAATATGAAGATAAACCCAGTAGCTTCTGTAACCGCCACAAGCCAACAGCTGGTGGGATATTAATGGATATTGCAGATCCACTTGTTTACAGCAACTGCATCGGTCCAATTCACAAAAGAGCAAAAACTGCAAATGCTGGAAATCTGGAATGAGCACTGAGAACACTGGCAACACACAGGAGGTCAGCCAGTGTTTTATTGATGCTTTTATTGATGAGGGTTCAAGATTTTGATTATTTTCTGATATAGCCACAAATCACTGGCCGTGTTCGTGATGCTCAGCTCCACTGTAGCTTCCTGTGTTCCCAGTAACTAGCATCGCTGGGAGGGAGTCTCATTGCTCCTTTGAACTTTACCAGGAATCAGAAGTCCTGCACATGATAATCAAGATAGTCACCAGAACACACTGCTCAGGGTAATCAGCAATATGCCTCATCACTCTGTCATGCAGCATGAGAGCATAACTTGGAGAACTTTCCAAGCGATTTTCCAGTGCTCAGCAAAGGTTTATACCAACAAAAAGGAAGGACGGTAGAAAGAGGGAAAATCGACCGTGGATATCCAAGGAAATAAGGGAGAGTATCAAATTGAAGGAAAAAGCATACAAAGTAGCAAAGATTAGTGGGAGACTAGAGGACTGGGAAATCTTTAGGTGGCAACAGAAAGCTACTAAAAAAGCTATAAAGAAGAGTAAGATAGATTCTGAGAGTAAACTTGCTCAGAATATAAAAACAGATCGTAAACGTTTTTACAAATATATAAAACAAAAAAGAGTGGCTAAGGTAAATATTGGTCCTTTAGAGGATGAGAAGGGAGATTTAATAATGGGAGATGAGGAAATGGCTGAGGAACTGAACAGGTTTTTTGGATCGGTCTTCACGGTGGAAGACACAAATAACATGCCAGTGACTGATGGAAATGAGGCTATGACAGGTGAGGACCTTGAGAGGATTGTTATCACTAAGGAGGTAGTGATGGGCAAGCTAATGGGGCTAAAGGTAGACAAGTCTCCTGGCCCTGATGGAATGCATCCCAGAGTGCTAATAGAGATGGCTAGGGAAATTGCAAATGTACTAGTGATAATTTACCAAAATTCACTAGACTCTGGGGTGGTCCTGGCGGATTGGAAATTAGCAAACATGACACCACTGTTTAAAAAAGGAGGTAGGCAGAAAGCGGGTAATTATAGGCCAGTGAGCTTAACCTCGGTAGTAGGGAAAATGCTGGAATCTATCATCAAGGAAGAAATAACGAGGCATCTTGATGGAAATTGTCCCATTGGGCAGACGCAGCATGGGTTCATAAAGGGCAGGTCGTGCCTAACTAATTGAGTGGAATTATTTGAGGACATTACCAGTGCGGTAGATAACGGGGAGCCAATGGATGTGGTATATCTGGATTTCCAGAAAGCCTTTGACAAGGTGCCACACAAAAGGTTGCTGCATAAGATAAAGATGCATGGCATTAAGGAGAAAGTAGTAGCATGGATAGAGGATTGGTTAATTAATAGAAAGCAAAGAGTGGGGATTACTGGGTGTTTCTCTGGTTGGCAATCAGTAGCTAGTGGTGTCCCTCAGGGATCAGTGTTGGGCCCACAATTGTTCACAATTTACATAGATGATTTGGAGTTGGGGATCAAGGGCAATGTGTCCAAGTTTGCAGACGACACTAAGATGAGAGGTAAAGCAAAAAGTGCAGAGGATACTGGAAGTCTGCAGAGGGATTTGGATAGGCTAAGTGAATGGGCTAGGGTTTGGCAGATGGAATACAATGTTGACAAATGTGAGGTTATCCATTTTGGTAGGAATAACAGCAAAAGGGATTATTATTTAAATGATAAAACATTAAAACATACTGCTGTGCAGAGACCTGGGTGTGCTAGTGCATGAGTCACAAAACGTTGGTTTACAGGTGCAACAGGTGATTAAGAAGGCAAATGGAATTTTGTCCTTCATTGCTAGAGGAGTGGAGTTTAAGGCTAGGGAGGTTATGCTGCAATTGTATAAGGTGTTAGTGAGGCCACACCTGGAGTACTGTGTTCAGTTTTGGTCTCCTTACTTGAGAAAGGACATACTGGCACTGGAGGGTGTGCAGAGGGATTCACTAGGTTAATCCCAGAGCTGAAGGGGTTGGATTACGAGGAGAGGTTAAGTAGACTGGGACTGTACTCGTTGGAATTTAGAAGGATGAGGGGGGGATCTTATAGAAACACATAAAATTATGAAGGGAGTAGACAGGATAGATGCGGGCAGGTTGTTTCCACTGGCGGGTGAAAGCAGAACTAGGGGGCATAGCCTCAAAATAAGGGGAAGTAGATTTAGGACTGAGTTTAGGAGGAACATCTTCACCCAAAGGGTTGTGAATCTATGGAATTCCTTGCCCAGTGAAGCAGTAGAGGCTCCTTCATCAAATGTTTTTAAGATAAAGATAGATAGTATTTTGAAGAATAAAGGGTTATGGTGTTCGGGCTGGAAAGTGGAGCTGAGACCACAAAAGATCAGCCATGATCTCATTGAATGGTGGAGCAGGCTCGAGGGGCCAGATGGCCTACTCCTGCTCCTTGTTCTTATGTTCATAACCCCTATCATTTTGTTGGGCTGCTCTGTCCTTGCAATTTCCCTTCCACCATTACTTACCATGGCATGGGAACATTTGATGTTAAAACGAAAGAATTGAACCTTTCCATTTCATGCACCTACTCCCATTAGATACTCCCAGGTCAGCAACAACACAGGTTAGATACAGAGTATAATGTCTCTCTACTCTATCCATGTAACATGCCTCAGTCTCAACCTTAGAGCAATACCATCTGTCCAACAGTAACGTTTCCTGTTTCTTACACCCAAATTCTGTGGTCCGAGTGGAATTGGAAATCTAGTACGATTTAGTGCTGAATTGAGTGCAGTGTTAACATGTGGGACTATGGCCCTGAGGAACTGGATGATGACTGCACACACTCTGTAACACTTCGATCTGGCAGCTGAAGTATTCCATCTGTCTGGGATAGATTTGATCCCAGACCCAATAGTGATAAAACTGAGTCTAACGCACAATGTCCTTCTAGGACTTTGAAGAAAACACACACTCCATTCAGTCTGTATATTTTGGCCATCAAGAGCTGTTACAAGGGGGCATAACTATAAGGTTCAGGGTGGGAGACATAGGAGGGATGTCCGAAGTAGGTTATTTACTCAGCGAGTGGTTAGGGTGTGGAATAGACTGCCTGCTGTGATAGTGGAGTCGGACACTTTAGGAACTTTCAAGCGGTTATTGGATAGGCACATGGAGCACACCAGAATGACAGGGAGTGGGATAGCTTGATTTTGGTTTCGGACAAAGCTCGGCACAACATCAAGGGCCGAAGGGCCTGTTCTGTGCTGTACTGTTCTATGTAATACCAAAATATGAACTTCTTGGAGAAAAGTTGACATGAAACACTAACATTCATCAAACAATGACTCACCACTTCAGCATTCCCAAGGTCCAGGGCATCCCATAGAAACCCCTGTGGTAGACTGTAGGGCTCTTGTCGTATATTATCCTTGTCGGGTTCAATAGGGCCATGCACGGTCACTACTTCACCTGCAAAATAATAAGAGGGGTCAGTTCATTTTCCGGTGAACCACCTATACTCTCTCTCACTCCAAGAAAGTATAAGCATACCTGATGTGCAGGTTAGGTGGGATTATGGGGAGTGTGGGGGAATGGGCCTATGTAGCGTGCTCTTTCAGAGGGTCGGTGCAGACTCGATGGGCCAAATGGCCTCCTTCAGCACTGAAGGGTTTCTATGGTACATCCAACAACTATTCCAGACATCTCATGAGGTGCAGAGTCAACGGCACAATATATTACACTTCACTGGTCTGGGAGCACATAACAGGTCCATTGGTTGAAGGTATATTAGTGAGACCATGAGAGGTTGCGGGATCTAGATCCGAAGACCAAAACAAAGGATAAGGTGGTCAGATAGGATCACCAGTACAAGGAATATTGTAGCAATAGTGTCATGGTTACCACGATGGGCTTAAAAAAGATGAACGGCACATCATGAATATCTCTCACACCAAGTGAAACAATTGTTTGTTTCAGTGAAGTTCCAGCTGGGGGCAGCATGACTGCAATGAAAGTCTTGGTAATCCAAGATCAAGGAAGGGAGTGTTCTCAGGTGGATACTATGCAAGGTACTTTGAAGTCAGGACTGGACACTCCCAAAGAGAGGCTGCAGGGTGACCACAAGGGTTTATTGGTAGTGATATGTTACATGACCATGTGCCCAGAATTCCTTTTGGAAACCCCTATACTGAAGACCCTGGGCTGGATTCTCCAATTCTGGGGCTACGTCCCCTATGCCGGTGTAGGAACGGTGGTGTTTTACGCCAGGAAAACTAGCACAAAATGGCCACCGATTCCCCGATTTAGAACATACAGTGCAGAAGGAGGTCTTTCGGCCCATCAAGTCTGCACCGACCCACTTAAGCCCTCACTTCCACCCTATGCCCGTAATCCAATAACCCCTCCTAACCTTTTTGGACACTAGGGGCAATTTAGCATGGCCAATCCACCTAACCTGCACGTCTTTGGACTGTGGGAGGAAACCAGAGCACCCGGAGGAAACCCACGCAGGCACGGGGAGAACGTGCAGACTCCGCACAGACAGTGACCCAGCGGGGAATAGAACCTGGGACCCTGGCGCTGTGAACCATGTCCCGCCGTGTCCCGGTCCGCCCCACCGCAATGCCCCAAGCCCTGAATAATGCCTCCCCTCCTCCGACTGTGGCGTCGCTGGACTGAGTCTGCAGCCACCACGCTGAGTCCCCGAGGGATGAGACCACACGTGTTCCGCGCTGTCAGGAACTCGGCCGGTTGGGGACGGAGCATCGGGGGCGAGCCTGAGGCAGTTGATACGGCGCGCGGAGTACTCTCCGAGTATGCCGCTTTGGAGGGGGCAGAGCATCGCGAAAGCGGCGTCGTCCCCGATTCGGTCGGGAAATGTGATTCTCCGGCCGTTTGCAGGACGCGATTTCGACGTCGGCGACCGGAGAATCCAGCCCAGCTGGGTCTGTAAAAGCAGTCCTCTTTTCTGTATTGCTAAACCTATGATAGGTTTATGGTTCCTTCCAGAACTGGCATTGTAGGACTCAGTCAGGGGTGAAATCAGGAAACACTGGTATTTGGAAAATCTATAATGCTTCTCTCAAAAAGTCAACTAGCCCCTCCCTCCCCCCTCATGACCAAGTTGCACCCATCCCCTCACTTCACTGCTATGTCTCCTCCTTCAAAGGCCTCAGTCCTCTCTTAGAATCATAGAATTTACAGTGCAGAAAGAGGCCATTCGGCCCGTCGAGTCTGCACCGGCCCTTGGACCGAGCACTCTATCTAAACCCACACTTCAACCTATCCCCACACCTCCACCCTATCCCCGTAACCCCACCTAACCTTTTTGGACTCTAAGGGCAATTTATCATGGCCAATCCATCTAACCTGCACATCTTTGGACTGTGGGAGGAAACCGGAGCACCCGGAGGAAACCCACGCAGACACGGGGAGAACATGCAGACTCCGCACAGACAGTGACCCAAGCCGGGAAGCGAACCTGGGACCCTGGAGCTGTGAAACAACTGTGCTAACCACTGTACTACCATGCTCCCATCACACTTAATACAAACCACACGCCCCACCCCAATTGTGTTCCCAAAGGGTCAACTCCTGGCACTACCCCTGGCACAGGCCGACACGTCCAACCTGTGTCAGGGCAGTGCCAGGGGGCTGCCCATGCATGTCCCTCTCCCCTCAAGGGGGGGGGGGAAAGAGAGAGGAGCCCATCGACTGTTTCCAGTCTTCATGAAGCTGTCATGTACCTCGTCGATGTGGCATCAAATCAGTGAGGTCTGAATATTCAGTGAGGGAGGATCATGCGATGGGGAGGCATTTCAATAATATGCAAGTTCATTAAATATGTATTTAATTGCCGTTCAGAAGTTACATCACCAGCAGGGTGTGTGAAAAAAATCGAGAGACAAGATCTCGTCGCGACAATCTAGTTTCCCGCCTCTCATGAGGTTTTGCACTCGTGTCACCGCTTGTTCGCGAACGTGGGTGTAAAATCGTCCTGTGACTGTACTTTTGCCCATTCATTCACAAATGTAGGCGTCACTGGCTAGGCCAGTATTTATTGCCAATACCTAATTTCCTGGTGTGCTGTCTTCTTGAACAGCTGCAGAGTTACTTGCAGAGCAACTTCCCTTCAAATGCAATATTATCAATGGAAGAGTAATGCAGAGTTCTTAGAGTAGGATTCTAGGTCGAAAGATGGGACAAAGTTTGGGCAGCTGTGCTCCGATACTGATAGTGCCTGGACTTCATTTTTGTATGGGCATCCAAAATATCTCATCCATAGTTTAGGAATCCTAACAAACTCTGCTCGCTTTTAACATCTTAATCCTGCAATCTCACAGGTGGTTGGCATCTATAAGGCGTCCTCAGTGCTGGCCAATTTAAAAGCTAGATCAAAAATATATATTTTAAGGAGCATCTTCCAGCAGGAGCAAGAGATGTAGAAAGACACAAATATAGAGAAGCTTTTCCAGGGCTTAGGCTCATGGTAGCTGAAGGGTCATGGTCGCTGAAGGCACAGTGACCCAAGGTGGAGTGATTATAATCAGGGAAGTGCTTGACACCAGAATTGAATGAGCAAAGATCTGAGAGGTTGTACGTCTGGCGGAGATCACTGAGATAGGGAGAGGCAAGGCCATGGAGGCATTTGAAAGGATGAACATTTAAAATAAAAGGCATTGCTGGGCTGGGAGAATTAAGTCAGCTAGCACAAGGATGATGGGTGAATGGGATTTTCTGCAAGTTAGGATGTACGGTAGTGAGGGGGAAAACAGGGGAATTAAATTTCCACCAAAGGGAGCGTTTCACCAGCAGTAACAGGTTTCAGCATAGTCAGCAACATTGCTCCATCCCTTCAAGGGATACGGCAAATATGCTGGCCAAATTACATCTAATCTGAACACGCTCGATATGCCCTCATCTGTTGCAGATACTTACCAAGCTTTGGCACTGGCTGTGTGTCCCAGAATTGGTAACTACGTTTTGTGGCCTCCTCCATGCTCTTTGCTGGACCCTGGGCTACAGAGAAAAGCTCAATGGCCTTCTGGATCTCCTGCAGCTTCTCTGCCGGTAACGAGCTAACCTGAAAGATATTTAGCATAAAAGAAATCTGAACATCTCAATCTTGTAACCATTCTGTAAAGCACCCAGTGACATTCGGAAGAGTGCTCTCAAACGGTTTCATTTCAGATCCAGCCTTTCCGTGAATTCAATAGCAGGTCAACACCAGAATTCAAACCTAAACCCCAGCGGGAATGATAATTGATTGTACTGGTTGTCAGAACGCTGTAGAATCTGCACTCTGCTCCTCCAAATATCCATTTGCGGGATGCTAAAAATTTGCCTGTTGAACATCTCTGTAAAGACTTGGGCGGGATTCTCCCATCTGAAGGCAGCGTGTTGACACCGTTGTAAAAACTGGAGAGTTTAACGACGGCATCATCGGACCGCTACGTGTAGCGATCCCCTGCCCTACAGGAAGCTAGCTGCTCCAGCTGCCGATACCGGCGTCAAATGGGCGCCGCGGGTCTGCGTATGCGTGCTGCGACCGGCGGGCATGCACACTGCGACCGGTGCGAATGCGCAGTAGCTCCCTGCTCCGCGCCGGCCGACGTTACATGGCGTAGAGCTAAAGGGGCTGGCGTGGAACAAAAGAGGCGCCCACCACGAGGCCGCCCCGCTTATTGGTAGGCCACGATCGCGGCCAGGCCATGGTGGAGGCCCCCACCCCCCCAATATCAGGCCGCCCCAGACAGGATGGATGCCGAGGTCCCGTCGAGTAAGACCAGATGTGAACGGCGCCGGCGGGACTTGGTTTTTTTGGGCGGCCACTCGGCCCATCCCGGGCGGAGAATCGCCGGGGGGGGGGGGGGGGGGGCATAGAGCATCCCCCGACAGGGGCCGCGCCGACCGCAGCGGCACCAATGGCGCCGATTCTCCGGTCACTGAGGTGATCGGGGGTTATGGGGAGAGGGCAGGAGAATGGGGATGAGAAAATATCAGCCATGGTTGATGGTGGGGCAGACTCGATGGGTCAAGTGGCCTAATTCTGCTCCTGTGTCTTATGGGTGAGAATTAGAACATAGAACATTACAGCGCAGTACAGGCCCTTCGGCCCTCGATGTTGCGCCAACCTGTGAAACCACTCTAAAGCCCATCTGCACTATTCCCTTATCGTCCATATGTCTATCCAATGACCATCTGAATGCCCTTATTGTTGGCGAGTCCACTACAGTTGCAGGCAGGGCATTCCATGCCCTTACTACTCTCTGAGTAAAGAACCTATCTCTGACATCTGTCTTATATCTATCTCCCCTCAATTTAAAGCTATGTGCCCTCTTGCTAGACATCACCATCCGAGGAAAAAGGCTCTCACTGTCCACCCTATCCAATCTTATGATCATCATGTATGCCTCAATTATGTCACCTTTTAACCTTCTTCTCGCCAACGAAAACAGCCTCAAGTCCCTCAGCCTTTCCTCATAAGATCTTCCCTCCATACCAGGCAACATTCTGGTAAATCGCCTCTGCACTCTTTCCAATGCTTCCACATCCTTCCTATAATGCGGCGACCAGAATTGCACGCAATACTCCAAATGCGGCTGCACCACAGTTTTGTACAGCTGCAACATGACCTCATGGCTCCGAAACTCAATCCCTCTACCAATAAAAGCTAACACACCGTATGCTTTCTTAACAACCCTCTCAACCTGGGTGGCAACTTTCAGGGATCTATGCCCATGGACACCGAGATCTCTCTGCTCATCCACACTGTCAAGAATCTTACCATTAGCCTAGTACTCTGTCTTCCTGTTATTCCTTACAAAATGAATCACCTCACACTTTTCTGCATTAAACTCCATTTGCCACTTCTCAGCCCAGCGCTGCAGCTAATCTATGTCCCTCTGTAACTTGTAACATCCTTCCGCACTGTCCACAACTCCACCGACATTAGTGTCATCTGCAAATTTACTCACCCATCCTTCTACGCCCTCCTCCAGGTCATTTATAAAAATGACAAACAGCAGTGGCCCCAAAACAGATCCTTGTGGTACACCACTAGTAACTGAACTCCAGGCTGAACATTTCCCATCAACCACCACCCTTTGTCTTCCTCCAGCTAGCCAATTTCTGATCCAAACAGCTAAATCACCATGAATCCCACGCTTCCGCATTTTCTGCAGTAGCCTACCGTGGGGAACCTTATCAAACGCTTTACTGAAATCCATATACACCACATCAACTGCTTTACCCTCATCCACCTGTTTGGTCACATTCTCAAAGAACTCAATAAGATTTGTGAGGCACGACCTACCCTTCACAAAACTGTGTTGACTAACTCTAATCAAATTATTCCAGATGATTATACATCCTGTCTCTTATAAACCTTTCCAAGATTTTGCCCACAACAGAAGTAAGGATCACTGGTCTATAATTACCGGGGTCGTCTCTACTCCCCTTCTTGAACAAGAGGACAACATTTGATATCCTCCAGTCTTCTGGCACTATTCCTGTAGACAAAGATGACTTAAAGATCAAAGCCAAAGGCTCAGCAATCTCCTCCCTAGCTTCCCAGAGAATCCTAGGATAAATCCCATCCGGCCCAAGGGACTTATCTATTTTCACACTTTCCAGAATTGTTAACACCTCCTCCTTATGAACCTCAAGCCCTTCTAGTCTAGTAGCCTGAATCTCAGTATTCTCCTTGACAACATTGTCTTTTTCCTGTGTGAATACTGACAAAAAATATCCAGTTAGCACTTCTCCTATCTCCTCGGACTCCAAGCACAACTTCCCACTCCTGTCCTTGACTGGCTCTACTCTTACTCAAGTCATTCGTCCTGACCTATCTATAGAAAGCTTTCGGGATATCCTTGATCCTACCTGCCAAAGACTTCTCATGTCCCCTCCTGGCTCTTCTGTACTGCGCTGTATCGTTCTATGTTCAATGCGAATGACTAGGGAAAGAGTAGGACCAGTCAAGGACAGGGATGGGAAGTTGTGTATGGAGTCTGAAGAGATAGGCGAGATACTAAATGAATATTTTTCGTCAGTATTCACTCAGGAAAAAGATAATGTTGTGGAGGAGAATGCTGAGACCCAGGCTAATAGAATAGATGGCATTGCGGTACGTAGGGAAGAGGTGTTGGCAATTCTGGACAGGCTGAAAATAGATTAGTCCCCGGGTCCTGATGGGATTTATCCTAGGATTCTCTGGGAGGCCAGGGAAGAGATTGCTGGACCTTTGGCTTTGATTTTTATGTCTTCATTGACTACAGGAATAGTGCCAGAGGACTGGAGGATAGCAAATGTGGTCCCTTTGTTCAAAAAGGGGAGCAGAGACAACCCCGGCAACTATAGACCAGTGAGCCTCACGTCTGTAGTGGGTAAAGTCTTGGAGGGGATTATAAGAGACAAGATTTATAATCATCTAGATAGGAATAATATGATCAGCGATAGTCAGCATGGCTTTGTGAAGGGTAGATCATGCCTCACAAACCTTATCGAGTTCTTTGAGAAGGTGACTGAACAGGTAGACGAGGGTAGAGCAGTTGATGTGGTGTATATGGATTTCAGCAAAGCGTTTGATAAGGTTCCCCACGGTAGGCTATTGCAGAAAATACGGAGGCTGGGGATTGAGGGTGATTTAGAGATGTGGATCAGAAATTGGCTAGCTGAAAGAAGACAGAGGGTGGTGGTTGATGGGAAATGTTCAGAATGGAGTTCAGTTACAAGTGGAGTACCACAAGGATCTGTTCTGGGGCCGTTGCTGTTTGTCATTTTTATCAATGACCTAGAGGAAGGCGCAGAAGGGAGGGTGAGTAAATTTGTGGACGATACTAAAGTCGGTGGTGTTGTCGATAGTGTGGAAGGATGTAGCAGGTTACAGAGGGATATAGATAAGCTGCAGAGCTGGGCTGAGAGGTGGGAAATGGAGTTTAATGTAGAGAAGAGTGAGGTGATTCACTTTGGAAGGAATAACAGGAATGCGGAATATTTGGCTAATGGTAAAGTTCTTGGAAGTGTGGATGAGCAGAGGGATCTAGGTGTCCATGTACATAGATCCCTGAAAGTTGCCACCCAGGTTGATAGGGTTGTGAAGAAGGCTTATGGAGTGTTGGCCTTTATTGGTAGAGGGATTGAGTTCCGGAGTCAGGAGGTCATGTTGCAGCTGTACAGAACTCTGGTACGGCCGCATTTGGAGTATTGCGTACAGTTCTGGTCATCGCATTATAGGAAGGACGTGGAGGCTTTGGAGCGGGTGCAGAGGAGATTTACCAGGATGTTGCCTGGAATGGAGGGAAAATCTTATGAGGAAAGGCTGATGGACTTGAGGTTGTTTTTGTTGGAGAGAAGAAGGTTAAGAGGAGACTTAATAGAGGCATACAAAATGATCAGGGGGTTGGATAGGGTGGACAGTGAGAGCCTTCTCCCGCGGATGGAAATGGCTGGCACGAGGGGACATAGCTTTAAACTGAGGAGTAATAGATATAGGACAGAGGTCAGAGGTAGGTTCTTTACGCAAAGAGTAGTGAGGCCGTGGAATGACCTACCTGCTACAGTAGTGAACTCGCCAACATTGAGGGCATTTAAAAGTTTATTGGATAAACATATGGATGATAATGGCATAGTGTAGGTTAGATGGCTTTTGTTTCGGTGCAACATCGTGGGCCGAAGGGCCTGTACTGCGCTGTATCGTTCTATGTCTATGTTCTTAGCTCTCTATTTAGGTCCTTCCTAGCTAACTTGTAACTCTCGAGCGCCCTAACTGAACCTTCATGTCTCATCTTTACATAAGCCTCCTTCTTCCTCTTGGCAAGTGTTTTGACTGCTTCAGTAAACCATGGTTCCCTTGCTCGACCACTTCCTCCCTGCTTGACAGGTACATACTTATCAAGGACACGCAGTAGCTGTTCCTTGAACAAGCTCCACATTTCCATTGTGCCCATCCCCTGCAGTTTTCCTCTCCATCCGATGCATCCTAAGTCTTGCCTCATCGCATCATAATTGCCTTTCCCCCAGATATAACTCTTGCCCTGCGGTATATACCTATACCTTTCCATCACTAAAGTAAATGTCATCAAATTGTGGTCACTATCACCAAAGTGCTCACCTACCTCCAAATCTAACACCTGTCCTGGTTCATTACCCAGTACCAAATCCAATATGGCCTCGCCTCTCATTGGCCTATCTACATACTGTGTCAGGAAACCCTCCTGCACACATTGGACAAAAACGGACCCATCTAAAGTATTTGAACTATAGCGTTTCCAGTCAATATTTGGAAAGTTAAAGTCCCCCATAACAACTACCCTGTTGCTTTCGCTCCTATCCAGAATCATCTTTGCAATCCTTTCCTCTACATCTCTGGAACTGTTCGGAGGCCTATAGAAAAACCCAAACAGGGTGACCTCTCCTTTCCTGTTTCTAACCTCAGCCCATACCACCTTCCCTGAGCTTACTGAAATATCTAAACCCCGGCACCTGCAACAACCATTCCTGTCCCTGCTCTATCCATGTCTCCGAAATGGCCACAACATCGAAGTCCCAGGTACCAACCCTTGGTGCAGGTGCAGGTATTCCCCAGTGTGGCCTTTGTGCGGTGGGCCAAGACGATAACTCTTTTTGGAAGTTTCCCCCAAAGTCCATCGGAGGGTCACCCTCCCCGCACAATGCAAATCCTGTGCAAATCAGAGGCGATTCCGCTCCAGTGGGAGAACATAGTTCCCAAACGGAGAATTCCAACACAGATCTGTAATTAGGTGTTTAAACAGCTAAACATATTATCGATCTTAAAATGACCAGGTAAAATACCAAATCCACCAGTAATAATACTTCCCTCATTCCCATGGTGTGCAGACTATGCGCTCCACATAGTGGCAAATAATGATAATCCCATTATATTCAAGATTGTAAGAAACTGAAGAAACAGAGCACGTGAGATCAGGGGCTGGATTCTCCGGTCCCCTAGCCGCAAGTTCCTTGGCAGCGTGCCATTTGCTGGTTGCGGGATTCTCCACTCCCACTGCTCGTCGGTGGGATTTCCCATTGAAGCCACCCCATGCCACCGGGGAACCCGCGGGAGGGGGTGCACTACCGGCAGGAACAGAGAAGCCCTAACGACTGGAGGATTCCGGCCCAGGATTTGAAAGTGGGTTTGGGTGTACACAATTTGAACTTATCTACTTGATGCAGTGTGGTGAATACATAGCATGAACCGTAGGGAGATTTAAAAGGTGAATTTGACGATTTTTAGACTTGTTAGGTGGTTATGTGGCCTCTGTTAGAACTGTGTTAGGCAGCACAGTAGCACAGTGGTTAGCACGGTTGCTTCACAGCTCCAGGGTCCCTGGTTCGATTCTTGGCTTAGGCCATTATCTGCGCGGAGACTGCACGTTCTCCCCGTATGTGTGGGTTTCCTCTGGGTGCTCCAGTTTCCTCCCACAGTCCAAAGGTATGCAGGTTAGGTGGATTGGCCATGATAAATTGCCCTTAGTGTCCAAAATGGTTAGGTGGGGTTCCTGGGTTAAAGGGATAGGGTGAAGGTGTGGGTTTAACTGGGATGCTCTTTCCAAGGGCCAGTGCAGACTCAATGGGCCGAATGGACTCCTTCTGCACTGTAAATTCTATGATCTAACGGGGTGGGTCAAATCAAATCTGCACAATTCAATGGAACTGTCTTCGGCAGATCTCACATATATAAACATCATGGGTACGTCAAATCCAAATGTGGGTGAGGGGGGTGGATGGATGAAGGGTCTTGATAATTTAACAAAATCACAAATATAAGGTAAATAGTCTTGCCATTAAGGATCCTCTGAGATGGAGTGATCACAGCATGCGAATTTCAAATTCAGATTGAGCGAGAGAAGACAGAGTACCATATTAGTGTTTCAGCATTGGGCAGAGGTAATTATAGAGGCCTGAAGAAAGAGTTGGGGACAGATAATTGAGGGTAGGACATTTGAGGAACAATTACAGATATTCAGGGAGCTATTAAATACCTCCCAATTAAAGTACATTCCTGAGAGGAAGCAGAATTCTAAAAGGGCCCAAAAACGTTCCATGGCTAAACAAGGAAGATATAAAGGCAAAAAATAGGGCAAACCATACTGCAAAAGCTAGTGGTAAGCTGGTGGGTTGGGAGAACTTTAAGGTTCAGCAAAAGACTACTAAAAGAGCACAATGAAAAAAAACTAGCAGAAAACATCAACATTGATACCAAAAGCTGAGGCATCAATTGCCTGGCAGGAATGTTCCCTTCCAGTCGGGGAACACTTCAGCAGTCAAGGACATTCAGCCTCCCTGGGGGGGGTCATTCTGCTGACGGGGATGGAAACTGGGCATGGCAACAGTGAGGAGGTCATGGGTGGAGCCGGTCAGGAGGTGGGCCAGATGAAGCCCAACACATGGCTGGGGAGCTGGCCAAGGAAAGGGGATGGCTGATCAGCAAAAGGGGGGGGGGGCGAAGTGCCCTCCCAACCAGGCTGATCACTTGGAAAGTTAGAGGGTTAAACGGGCAGTGAAGAGGGCGTGTGTGTTTGCGCATTTGCGATTTCTGAAGGCGGACATAGTCATGCTACAGTAGACGCACCTGAAAGTGGCAGACCAGGTTAGGTTAAGGAAGGGCTGGGTCAGTCAGGTCTTTCATTCGGGACTTGATTCTAAGACGAAGGGGGCTGCAATCCTGATTAATAAAAGGGTACAATTTAAGGCGGAGGTCACAGTCGTGGATGGGGGTGGCAGGTTCGTTATGGTGAGGGGTAAGCGCGAAGGAGTGAGAGTAGTCCTGGTTAGTGTGTATGCCCATAATTGGGACAATGTGGATTTTATTAGGAGGATGCTGGGGAAGATCCCCGACTTGGACTCGCGTAAGCTGATCGTGGAAGATATAAAGGCAAAAAAATAGGGCAAACCATACTGCAAAAGCTAGTGGCAAGCTGGTGGGTTGAGAATATAGTCCTGGACCCAAGCCTGGACTGGTCATGTTCAAGAACAGGCAGGTTGCCAGCGATGGCAAAGGAACTGAGGGTTCATGGAGCAAACTGGGGGAGCAGATCCGTGGAGATTTGGCTTTCGACGGCGAGGGAGTTCTCGTACTACTCCCACGTCCACAAGGTGTATTCCCGAATTGACTACTTTGTTGTGAGTAGGGACATGCTGGCCAGAATGGTGGGGGCAGAATACCCGGCAATTGGCTGGAATGGTGGGGGCAGAATATTCGGCAATTGCCATGTCGGACCATGCTCCACACTGGGTAGACATGCAGTTTTGAAAGGACAGCTTTCAGCTCCCACCATGGAGACTGAAAGGTGGATTACTCGCAGACAAGGCGGTGTGTGAGAGGCTGAAGAAATGCATGCAGAATTACCTGCAGCTGAAGATACTGGACAAGTCTCGGCGGTGGGAGGAATTTGGCCGGTTCTCCGGATACAAACTGAACATGGCTAAGAGCGAGTTGTTTGTAATTCAGGCGAGGGGGCAGGAGAGTAGGCTGAAGGGGTTGCCGTTCAGGCTAGTGGGGGAGAGTTTCCGATATTTGGGGATTCAGGTGGCACGGGACTGGGCCAAGTTGCATAAGCTCAACCTGTCCCGACTGGTGGAACGAGTGAGGGAGGAGGTCCGGAGGTGGCATGCGCTCCCGCTGTCATTGGCGGGGAGGGTGCAGACTGTTAAGATGACGATTCTCCTGCGGTTCTTGTTTGTTTTTCAGTGTCTCCCCATCTTTATCGCGCAGAATAAAATTATTCTGGGATTTGTATGGGCGGGGAAGTCCCCGCGGGTGAGGAAGGTGATGCTTGAAAGGAACAGAGGAGAAGGGGGCCTGGCGTTGCCGAACTTCAGCAACTATTACTGGGTGGCCAACATAGCGATGATAAGGAAATGGATGGTGGGTGCGGGGTCGGTTTGGGTGCGGATGGAGGCTGCTTCGTACAGGGGCACTAGCTTAGCGGCCCTGGTCGCGGCGCCTCTGCCGCTCCCGCCGGCGCGGTACTCCACCAGCCCGATAGTGGTGGCGGCTCTTCGGATCTGGGGCCAGTGGAGGAGGCATGTAGGGGAGGTAAGAGCATCGGTGTGGACCCCAATCTGCGGCAACCACCGATTTGCCCCGGGGAACATGGACGGGTGGTATCGACTGTGGAGGAGGGCGGGGATTGTGAGGATGGGGGATCTGTTCCTGGAAGGGAGCTTTCCGAGCAGGAGGGCGCTGGAGGAGAAGTTTGGGCTGGCAAGGGGGAACAAATTTAGATACTTGCAGGTGCGGGATTTTGTACGCAGGCTGGTGCCGTCCATCCCACGTCTCCCGCCGAAGGGGAGGCAGGACAGGGTGGTTTCTAGGGGAGAGGTGGGAGAGGGTAGAGTCTCAGACATCTACAAGGAACTAATGGGAGCTGAGGATACGCAGACTGAGGACCTGAAGCTTAAGTGGGAAGAGGGGCGCGGGGGGGAAGAAGATGGAGGACGGTATCTGGGCAGAAGCCCTGAGCAGAGTAAACACGACCGCAACATGTGCCAGGCTCAGCCTGATCCAGTTTACCGGGCCCTCATGACAGTGGCCAGGATGAGCAAATTCTTCGGGCAGGAGGACAAGTGTGCCAGATGCGCCGGAGGGCCGGCTATCCATGTACACATGTTCTGGTTGTGCCCTAAACTCAGGGGGTACTGGCAGAGATTCGCAGATGTCATGTCCCGGGTATTGAAAACTGGGGTGGTAATGAGCCCTGAGGTGGCAATCTTTGGGGTTCTGGACGACCCGGGAGTCCAGGAAGAGAGAGAGGCCGACGTTCTGGCCTTTGCTTCCCTGGTAGCCCAGCGACGAATACTGTTAGCATGGAGGGACTCAAAGCCCCCCGAGGGCTGAGGTGGCTATCGGACATTCTTGGCCTAGAGAAAGTCAAGTTCGCCTTGAGAGGTTCGCTATTAGGGTTCGCCCGAAGGTGGCAGCCATTTATTGACTTCTTCGCAGAGGAGTAAGTGTCAGCAGGGGTGGGTGGGGGGGGGCGGCTAGGGTAGAGTAGAGCAGAGTAGCGGGATATTGAGGCAGGTCCTTGCGTGAACAGAGCTGTGGTTTGCACTATGTTTAATTTGTGTCTTGACTTTTTTTGTACTGTACAATGTCACTTTTTCTTTATGCCTAAATTACCTCAATAAAATTGTTAAAAAAAAGACATTCAACCTCCGATCTTCGGGTAAACATTCGTCAAGGCGGCTTTCAAGGCACACGACAGACACACGTATTAGTGAGAGGCAGCACGGTTTTGTGAATGGGAGGTCGTGTCTCACTAACTTGATAAGAGTTTTTCGAGGAGGTCACTAAGATGATTGATGCAGGTAGGGCAGTGGATGTTGTCTATATGGACTTCAGTAAGGCCTTTGACAAGGTCCCTCATGGTAGACTAGTACAAAAGGTGAAGTCACACGGCATCAGGGGTGAGCTGGCAAGGTGGATACAGAACTGGCTAGGCCATAGAAGGCAGAGAGTAGCAATGGAGGGATGCTTTTCTAATTGGAGGGCTGTGACCAGTGGTGTTCCACAGGGATCAGTGCTGGGACCTTTGCTCTTTGTAGTATATATAAATGATTTGGAGGAAAATGTAACTGGTCTGATTAGTAAGTTTGCAGACGACACAAAGGTTGGTGGAATTGCGGATAGCGATGAGGACTGTCGGAGGATACAGCAGGATTTAGATTGTCTGGAGACTTGGGCGGAGAGATGGCAGATGGAGTTTAATCCGGACAAATGTGAGGTAATGCATTTTGGAAGGTCTAATGCAGGTAGGGAATATACAGTGAATGGTAGAACCGTCAAGAGTATTGAAAGTCAAAGAGATCTAGGAGTACAGGTCCACAGGTCATTGAAAGGGGCAACACAGGTGGAGAAGGTAGTCAAGAAGGCATACGGCATGCTTGCCTTCATTGGCCGGGGCATTGAGTATAAGAATTGGCAAGTCATGTTACAGCTGTATAGAACCTTAGTTAGGCCACACTTGGAGTATAGTGTTCAATTCTGGTCGCCACACTACCAGAAGGATGTGGAGGCTTTAGAGAGGGTGCAGAAGAGATTTACCAGAATGTTGCCTGGTATGGAGGGCATTAGCTATGAGGAGCGATTGAATAAACTCGGTTTGGTCTCACTGGAACAAAGGAGGTTGAGGGGAGACCTGATAGAGGTATACAAAATTATGAGGGGCATAGACAGAGTGGATAGTCAGAGGCTTTTCCCCAGGGTAGAGGGGTCAATTACTAGGGAGCATAGGTTTAAGGTGAGAGGGGCAAGGTTTAGAGTAGATGTACGAGGCAAGTTTTTTACGCAGAGGGTGCCTGGAACTCGCTACCGGAGGAGGTAGTGGAAGCAGGGACGATAGGGACATTTAAGGGGCATCTTGACAAATATATGAATAGGATGGGAATAGAAGGATACGGACCCAGGAAGTGTAGAAGATTGTAGTTTAGTCGGGCAGCATGGTCGGCACGGGCTTGGAGGGCCGAAGGGCCTGTTCCTGTGCTGTACATTTCTTTGTTCTTTGTTCTTTGACAACACAGAATCACTGAGCAGAAACTGGTAGCCAAATTCCGCATGCATGAGGACGGCCTCAACTGTGATCTCGGGTTCATGTCACATTACTTGAAACCCTCACCATACTGTCCGGTTTTGCAGAATCCAACTAACTGTCCTGGCTTGAGACAATTCACACCTCGATTACCTGCAATTATTATTCACTCTGCTCATACGGTTTGTTCCTGTAAAGACTTGTTTACATGTAAAGACTCGCATTCCAACCATTCTTCACATTCCAATCTGTAATTATCTTGTAATTGAGTCTCTGCCTATATATGCTGTGATGTGGAGATGCCGGCATTGGACTGGGGTGAGCACAGTAAGAAGTCTTACAACACCAGGTTAAAGTCCAACAGGTTTGTTTCGATGTCACTAGCTTTCGGAGCGCTGCTCCTTCCTCACTGTTCTGAAGGCTGGGTAGTTAACAGAACAGTGACCACGACACCACACAACCCTGCCATGGCAATCTCTGCAAGACGTGCCAGATCATCGACATGGATACCACCATTACACGTGAGAACACCACCCACCAGGTACGCGGTACATACTCGTGCGACTCGGCCAACGTTGTCTACCTCATCCGCTGCAGGAAAGGATGTCCCGAAGCGACAATGGATGTCCCATTGGCGAGACCATGCAGACGCTGCGACAACGAATGAACGGACATCGCGCGACAATCACCAGGCAGGAATGTTCCCTTCCAGTCGGGGAACACTTCAGCAGTCAAGGGCATTCAGCCTCTGATCTCCGGGTAAGCGTTCTCCAAGGCGGCCTTCAGGACGCGCGACAACGCAGAATCGCCGAGCAGAAGCTTGTAGCCAAGTTCCGCACACATGAGTGCGGCCTCAACCGGGACCTGGGATTCATGTCGCATTACATTCATCCCCCACCATCTGGCCTGCGAATTCCTACCAACTGTCCTGGCTTGACACAATTCACACCTCTGGATCTGTAAAGATTTAATCACCTGCTAATGCTCGCATTCCAAGCATTGTCTGGCATCTTTGAATCTGTCTATATATATGTTTCTGGAACATACCTCTTCATTGATGGGCCGAATGGCCTCCTTCTGCACTGTAAATTCTATGATTCTATGATTCAGCTAGTGACATCGAAACAATCCTGTTGAACTTTAACCTGGTGTTGTAAGACTGCTTACTATATATGCTGTGACTGTGAATCTGCCTCCACTTCACCTGATGTAGGAGCAGTGCTCCGAAAGCTTGTGATTTCAAACAAGCCTGTTGGACTTTAACCTGGTAGATAACCCGAAAGCTTTCTATAGATATGTCAGGAATAAAAGAATGACTCGGGTAAGAGTAGGGCCAGTCAAGGACAGTAGTGGGAAGTTGTGCTTGGAGTCCGAGGAGATAGGAGAGGTGCTAAATGAATATTTTTCGTCAGTATTCACACAGGAAAAAGACAATGTTGTCGAGAAGAATACTGAGATTCAGGCTACTCGACTAGAAGGGCTTGAGGTTCATAAGCAGGAGGTGTTAACAATTCTGGAAAGTGTGAAAATAAGTAAGTCCCCTGGGCCGGATGGGATTTATCCTAGGATTCTCTGGGAAGCTAAGGAGGAGATTGCTGAGCCTTTGGCTTTGATCTTTAAGTCATCTTTGTCTGCAGGAATAGTGCCAGAAGACTGGAGGATAGCAAATGTTGTCCCCTTGTTCAAGAAGGGGAGTAGAGACAACCCCGGTAACTATAGACCAGTGAGCCTTACTTCAGTTGTGGGCAAAATCTTGGAAAGGTTTATAAGAGATAGGGTGTATAATCATCTGGAAAGGAATAATTTGATTAGACATAGTCAACACGGTTTTGTGAAGGGTAGGTCGTGCCTCACAAACCTTATTGAGTTCTTTGAGAAGGTGACCAAACAGGTGGATGAGGGTAAAGCAGTTGATGTGGTGTATATAGATTTCAGTAAAGCGTTTGATAAGGTACCCCACGGTAGGCTACTGCAGAAAATGCGGAAGCATGGGATTCAGGGTGATTTAGCAGTTTGGATCAGAAATTGGCTAGCTGGAAGAAGACAAAGAGTGGTGGTTGATGGGAAGTGTTCAGACTGAAGTCCAGTTACTAGTGGTGTACCACAAGGATCTGTCTTGGGGCCACTGCTGTTTGTCATTTTTATCAATGACCTCGAGGAAGGAGCAGAAGGGTGGGTGAGTAAATTTGCAGACGACACTAAAGTCGGTGGTGTTGTGGACAGTGCGGAAGGATTTTACAAGTTACAGAGGGACATAGATTAGCTGCAGCGCTGGGCTGAGAGGTGGCAAATGGAGTTTAATGTAGAGAAGTGTGAGGTGATTCACTTTGGAAGGAATAACAGGAATATGGAATATTTGGCTAATGGTAAAGTTCTTGGAAGTGTGGATGAGCAGAGGGATCTAGGTGTCCATGTACATCGATCCCTGAAAGTTGCCACCCAGGTTGATAGGGTTGTGAAGAAGGCCTATGGAATGTTGGCCTTTATTGGTAGAGGGATTGAGTTCCGGAGTCAGGAGGTCATGTTGCAGCTGTACAAAACTCTGGTACGGCCGCATTTGGAGTATTGCGTACAGTTCTGGTCACCGCATTATAGGAAGGACGTGGAGGCTTTGGAGCGGGTGCAGAGGAGATTTACCAGGATGTTGCCTGGTATGGAGGGAAAATCTTATGAGGAAAGGCTGATGGACTTGAGGTTGTTTTCGTTGGAGAGAAGAAGGTTAAGAGGAGACTTAATAGAGGCATACAAAATGATCAGGGGGTTAGATAGGGTGGACAGTGAGAGACTTCTCCCGCGGATGGAAATGGCTGGCACGAGGGGACATAGCTTTAAACTGAGGGGTAATAGATATAGGACAGAGGTCAGAGGTAGGTTCTTTACGCAAAGAGTGGTGAGGCCGTGGAATGCCCCACCTGCAACAGTAGTGAACTCGCCAACGTTGAGGGCATTTAAATGTTTATTGGATAAGCATATGGATGATAATGGCATAGTGTAGGTTAGATGGCTTTTGTTTCGGTGCAACATCGTGGGCCGAAGGGCCTGTACTGCGCTGTATCGTTCTATGTTCTATGTTCTAAAAGTGTGAGGTGATTAATTTTGGAAGGAATAACAGGAAGACAGAGTACTGGGCTAATGGTAAGATTCTTGGCAGTGTGGATGAGCAGAGAGATCTCGGTGTCCATGTACATAGATCCCTGAAAGTTGCCACTCAGGTTGATAGGGTTGTTAAGAAGGCGTACGGTGTGTTAGCTTTTATTGGTAGAGGGATAGAGTTTCGGAGCCATGAGGTCATGTTGCAGCTGTACAAAACTGTGGTGCGGCCGCATTTGGAGTATTGCGTGCAATTCTGGTCGCCGCATTATAGGAAGGATGTGGAAGCATTGGAAAGAGTGCAGAGGAGATTTACCAGAATGTTGCCTGGTATGGAGGGAAGATCTTATGAGGAAAGGCTGAGGGACTTGAGGCTGTTTTTGTTGGCGAGAAGAAGGTTAAAAGGTGACTTAATTGAGGCATACAAGATGATCAGAGGATTGGATAGGGTGGACAGTGAGAGCCTTTTTCCTCGGATGGTGATGTCTAGAACGAGGGGACATAGCTTTAAATTGAGAGGAGATAGATATAAGACAGATGTCAGAGATAGGTTCTTTACTCAGAGAGTAGTAAGGGCGTGGAATGCCCTGCCTGCAACAGTAGTGGACTCGCCAACACTAAGGGCATTCAAATGGTCATTGGATAGACATATGGACGATAAGGGAATAGTGTAGATGGGCTTTAGAGTGGTTTCACAGGTCGGCGCAACATCGAGGGCCGAAGGGCCTGTACTGCATTGTAATGTTCTATGTTCTATGGTGTTGTGAAACATTTTACTATGCCCACCCCAGTCCAACGCCAGCATCTCCACATCATATATACAGAGGAAGGGAGTAGTTAAAATAAATGTTGGCCCTTTAGAGGATAAGTGTGAGGTTATTCATTTTAGAAACAAATGTGTGAGGTTATTCATTTTGGAAGCAAAAACAGGAAGGCAGGTTACTACCTGAATGGTTGTAAATTGGGAGAGGGGAGTGTGCAGTGGGACCTGGGTGTCCTTGTGCACCATTCGCTGAAGGTAAGCATACAGGTGCAGCAGGTAAAGAAGGCTAATGGTACGTTGGCCTTCATTGCAAGAGGTTTCGAGTACATGATCAGGGATGTGTTGCTGCAATTGGTGTTGCCTTGGTGAGGCCACACCTGGGAGTAGTGTGTGCAGTTCTGGTCTCCTTCTCTGAAGAAGGATGTTCTTGCTCTCGAGGGGGTGCAGCGAAGGTTTACCCGACTGATTCCAGGGATGGCGGGACTGTCATATGAGGAGAGATTGACTAGGTTGGGATTGTTCTCACTGGAGTTCAGACGAATGAGGGGGGATCTCATAGAGACGTATAAAATTCTAACAGGACTAGACAGGGTAGATGCAGGGAAGATGTTCCCAATGATAGGGGTGTCCAGAACCAGGGGTCACAGCCTGAGGATTCAGGGTAAACCATTTCGGACAGAGATAAGGAGACACTTCACACAAAAGAGTGGTGAGCCTGTGGAATTCATTACCACAGGAAGTAGTTGATGCTAAAATGTTGAATATATTCAAGAGGCGGCTGGATATAGCACTTGGGGAGAATGGGATCAAAGGCTATGGGGAGAAAGCAGGATTAGGCTATTGAGTTGGATGATCAGCCATGATCGTGATGAATGATGGAGCAGGCTCGAAGGGCCAAAAGGCCTCCCCCTGCTCCTATCTTCTATATATCTTTGTATACAGGTGAGTAATAATGGGGAACACTGAGATGGCGGAGGCACTGAACCAATATTCTGCCCGTCTTCTTGGTAGAAGTTAATAAAAAATTTCCAAAATCTACAGTTAATGAAGAGGAACTTGGTGCAATAACCATTACTAGGGACACGGTATTGAATAACCTGATGGGATTGAGGGCAGATAAGACTCCGGGACCCTAGAGTATAGAGGGAGGTGGCAGCGAAGATAGTGGATGCATTGATTATGATATTTCAGAATTCTTTGGATTCTGGAATGGTCCCGGTGGATTGGAAACACGCTAATGTGACGCTTCTATTCAAAAAAGGAGAGAGGCAAAGAGTAGGATACTTGTACATTGGTTAGCTTTACCTCTGTGGTGGGGAGTTGCTGGAATCAATCATTAAGGATTAGATGACTGAACATTTGGAAAGACAAAGTCAATCCACCATTGTCAGCATGGTTATTGAGCGATAAGTCATGCTTGACAAACGTGCTTGAGTTCTTGGAGGACATAACCGGCAAGGTGGATAATGGGAAACATGTGGTATATCTAGACTCCCAGAAGGTGTTTGATAAGGTGCTGCATAAAAGACTGATCCAGAAGATGAGATCGCAGGGGACTGGGAGCAGCGTACTAGATTGCATTGAGGATTGGCTGACTGACAGAAAGCAGAGGGTCGAGATAAATGGGTCCTTCTCTGGTCGGTGTACTGTAACTAGCGGTGTGCCGCAGGGTTCTCTTGCGGGAAATCTAGAACGGGAGGTTACGGATATAGGTTGAGAGGATTTAGAACTGAGATGAGGAGGAACTACTTCTCACAGAGGGTGATGAATTTGTGGGACTCGTTGTCCTATAGTGCAGTGTAATCTGAGTCATTAAATGGTTTCAAGAAAGAGATAGATATATTTTTCATAAAAAACGGGTTGAAGGAATGTGGGCAACAGGTGGGGAGGTGGATTTGAGACCAGGAAGACATCAGCCATGATCTGATTGAATGGCGGAGCAGGCTCGAAGGGCTGAATTGCCTTCTTCTGCTCCTAATTCCGATGTTCCTATGCAAGAACAATTCTCCAAACATTTTGGCCATTATTTCACTGCCCAGAGTGGCACTGGTGGGAGAATCCTACTTAATAGGTAGGTCTCCAGAGATCCAGCTATTGCACATGCACCCTGTACATATGACATCCCAATTGGAAAGGTACATGAAAATGGTCTTGGTTCCGGGACCTGCATTGTGGGTCTGCTGAAGTTATTGACTCCATCAAACTAAACAGTGAATTTTTGAACTGTTTCTGTCCACTTAGTTTCCTGCCGTCACCATACTCACTGCGCACTCTTTGTGATATGGCCATCACTGTACCCGCCAAAATGGTTTGTCTGCTCAGGTATACTTGACAGGTCTCCTTGGTGCCCCCGATTCATTCGATGCTTCAGGACCCATGATTCGGGCCCGAGTATAAAAGTAGTTTATAGAAACTTTCAGTCGAATACCCAGAGATAGATATTGAACGATTCTCAAACATTGTCCTGCTTGACCCACCCATCAAGTGTTGCTGGAGAGAGTTTTCCAGGGAAAGGAAGTGCACTCAACATTAACAGCGTGTACAAGACAATTAATAACCTTTTCAAAATGCGAGTCTGGCATTCTGTTACCAGCAGCTCCAGCCCAGATGACAGGTGCAAGTTAAAAGCTGACAAAAATATGGATAAACCACTGCTTCCAAAAGGTCAAAGAAACAATTGTTAACATTTCTTTCAGTGATTCAGAGATTTACATTTCAAACTCTCTAGTGCGACTATAATGATAACAATGAAAACCTCCTGATAAGAGAGCTCAGTCTAAAATAAGTAAAACCTCTCCTTTTAAAAAATGTAATACAAGGTTATAGTTAAACCATACAGTGAAAAAAAGAGCAATGCTCTCAGACAGTTACCCAGGAGCTTTAGTGCAAAGATTTCTTTCAGAGATTAGAATGCACACAAGACATTTTCTCCGACACTGTACCACTGCGATACTTCAGTGTAGGGCTACAATTCATCTCCACAACACTCCACCCTGCTTTCTGGGGACAATGTGCCTGTGGGTAGATGTGTGGCGTCACCCAATTTCACATTTTGGTGCTGGAACTTCAGGGTTTGTTTTAATTAGACGTCGTGAGAGAAAAAGAAAATCAGGACGAGAACAGCACCATGACGGAAATGAAAGCTGACACACATGTACTGTACACAGAGAGGCTCCAGGCACCACATTACCTGAGGGTAATGGTCGATTAAATATTGATAATTAGAAATAAACCTACATTTAATTTAATAATTAGTCAATCTCCTGTTACTTTGCACATAGAGTCAAAATGAATTTTAGTGTTCAGGTGAAGTTGAAGGTACTAATTAGAAAAGGGTCCCTGCATGAGACATTCGGTCCTGGTTTGTTTATATTATAATTTGACATCTTTTATATCTAAATAGAACAGGTGATAGCAGTCTGGAAAGTGTAAACGTAGGGTTGGTTGGAGTGCCTGTGCAAGACAGGCTGAGAAACGTGGAGCTTAGGCTCAGCAGTGCCACACTAATATAAAAGCAAAACTGTGGAGGGCGGCACGGTGGCACAGTGGTTAGCACTGTTGCTTCATAGGGTCCCCGGTTCGATTCCCAGCTTGGGTCTCTGTCTGTGCGGAGTCTGCACATTCTCCCTGTGTCTGCGTGGGTTTCCTCTGGGCGCTCTGGCTTCCTCCCACAAGTCCCGAAAGACGTGCTTGTTAGGTGAATCGGACATTCTGAATTCTCCCTCAGTGTACCCAAACAGGCGCCGGAGTGTGGCGACGAGGGGCTTTTCACTGTAACTTCATTGCAGTGTTGATGCAAGCCTACTTGTGACACTAAAGATTATTAAAAGCTGCTGGAAATTCAGAAAAAAAATAAAAAGCTGCAAATACTCAGCAGTTCTAGCAGAAACTGGAAAAGAAACAAGATTAGCGATCTTCAACATTAACCCAATTTTTCTCCACACAAACCCTGCCAGTCTTATGAGTATTTCCAACAGTGTGTATATTTTATTGATGCAGTGCCACCACTGGTGGGAGGGTGTAATCTGTGTGTTAGGAAAGAAAGATAGTTTGCAAAGAGAAATAGTTTATATTGTGTGTTAGAAATAAGGTATAGTTTTAAGTTTAAGCGTAAGTTGTGTTTCTGTATTTGTGTGCCAAGAAATCGGGTTAAAACTTCAGTTCAGCTTCAATGTAAAAAAAGATAGCTCGAATGTCTGTGGGTTTAGATGCCTACATTGTAATTCAGATTTTACAATGCAAAATCAATTCCTGGGTTTAAAAAGAACAAAGCTGTTGCTTAACAACTTGAGGCCCACACTGGGACACCAAGAGCAGTTAGAGTCAGTTTGGAACTAGGTAACCCAGAAGCAAGGAGCCTGCTAGAAGAGACAGGACAATGTACAGGGACAGAAAGCTGTACTGTTCTTTGTTCTTTGGAGGGCCTGTTCCTGTGCTGTACTGTTCTTTGAATGAAGCTGAGGGGAGGCCTGATAGAGATCTGCAAAATTATGAGAAGCATAGTCAGGGTGGATGGTCAGAGGCTTTTTCCAAGGGTAGAAGTGTCAATTACAAGGGGCACAGGTTTGAGGTGAGAGGGGGAAAGTTTAAGGGAGATGTGCAGGGTAAGGTTTTCACGCAGAGTGGTGGGAGCCTGGAACGTGCTGCCAGAGCATGTGGTGGAAGCAGGCACATTGGCAAAATTTAAGAGGCATCTGGTGGTTAGCCATGGTGGTGATTCATGAATAGGGAAGAAATAGAGGGATACGGACTGAGTAAGGGCAGATAGTAGTTAGGGAATCATGATCGGCACAGGCTTGGAGGGCCGAAGGGCCTTTTCCTGTGCTGTACTTTTCTTTGTTTGTTCTTTGAGACAGAGGAAGGTTCCAGGAGGACTGTGAAGTCAAAGGAACTTTGATACTGTTCAGTGAAGTTAAAGCAAGGTGCAGAGAAAGGATGCCTAAATAAAGACAGCTGCAAGAACGCGACTTTAAATTTGGTTACGTGAGAAGCCAGATATCCGGAGTAATACAGCCTGTGAAGCAATGGTGTTCTGTTGGCGTGACTGGGTACCCGAGAGACTGCATGGAAGCTTGAATACATGTGGTGATCAAGGGGTAGAGGACTATCGGGGTTAAAATCCTGGATGTGGATCCTTGATGAAGATATTGGGAGTGAAAAGATTGTTTGGGAGAAGATTCTAAGATTTATTCTTCGAGAGTGGAGCCTGGAAACCCTTGTGTGAAAGTCAGAGTTCCAGTGAGACCAGTTGGCTCAAAGTGCGACAAGCACCTGGGGGAATGGAGGAGAAATCCGCATAAGTTGTTTTGGTGGCATCTGGTTTCAGGGTGTGGCGTGCGCTTATTGCTTTACATGGGACTGTGTAATTACTGAGAACATTAAAGAGTACAAGATAAATATTGTAACTCATGTTTATCCTTATAATTCTGCATATATATATATACACTCACGAGTAGTGAATCTTTTCTTGTAGTTAATCTTTTCTTGTTCAATAATGTTTTATTCCTTTGTTAAAATTCACCGGCAGTCCTGTGACTGGTAATTCATGTATCTAAACTAAAAAATAAAAGTTAGGATCTATCAAGATAGGTTCCATTCTGGGATCTGAGTTGTCCAATAGTATCAGCTGGGATTATTTACTGAGGCAGTACCAATTATAAATGTAGATATCGAAAGATTGGCACAAGCTTGGCAGCAGGAAGTAGAACTTTTGCAGAAAATGTCTGAAGACGCAAGATTTTTTTTAAAATCAAGGAACCGTGAACAACTCTGGGGCGGCAGAATGGTTAGCACTGCTGCCCCCAGTGAGGGGCCCGGGTTCAATTTCAGCCTTGGGTGACTGTGTGGAGTTTGCACATTCTTCCAGTGTCTGCGTAGGTTTCCTCCGGGTGCTATGATTTCCTCCCACAGTCCACAAAGATATACAGGTTAGGTGGATTGGCCATACTAAATTGCTCCTTAGTGTCAAAGATGTGCAGGTTAGGTGGGGCCATGGGGCTAGGAAGTGGGCATAGATAGGGTACTCTTTAAGAGGGTTGGTGCAAACTCGATGGGCCGAATGGCCTCCTTCTGCCCTATAGGAATTCTCTAGTTATAAGTCAGAAAAGGGAGTGTTCAAATTATGTACTGTCCACACGATGCTACATTTAAGTATCTTATGCTGTTCTAAATGAAATGATCAGCATGCCACACTGTTCGCTCATAGAATCAAAACATTTAATAGCATGCCGGCTTACTTCAATTGGTGGCACTCTTGTTTCTGAGAATGTATGCTGTGCATTCAAGCCCTCCTCCAGGATTTAAACAAATATGCAAAGAAATTATAGAATACAGTGACCAAGGGAGGTGGGAGGAAGATTTTTAAAATATAAACCCTCAAGAAGTGGGCACATATTTGAAACAATACAGGGAAGTGAACAATGTCAGCTGTTGAGAACACATGTAAATCCCCTTGGTTCTACCTCTCCCTATCTTTGTAACCTCCTGCAGTTCCACAACCAACCCAAACTCTTCATTCCACTGACTCATTGACAGGTTTCAGCCTTTTAACCTCCAGGCTCCGGAAATCTCTCCCTGAACCTTCTGCTCTCTTTCCCAAGTCATCCTGAAAAACTAGCTTTGACCAACCCTTGGGTCATTACCCCATAGGTCTCTATTGGCTCTCCATTCATTTGTTTTTAATTATGCCTCTGTAAAACACTTTGGTTTTACTTTCTAAATAAAAACGTGCTGAGTAAATACAAGTTGATGCTCTTGTTGAGATTCTGAGGCAAATGGCAGGAGGAATAAAGGAACCGAGAAGAATTGTACAGGCACGTTACTATTTTTTGGCGAAACTCTAACTTGGTTCATAGATTTGTGGGATGATGCAACACGGAAGAGTATTTGGCCCTGTGTGTTTGTTCATAACAAAAGAACACAAGAGGAGTATGAATAGGCCGAATGGCTCCCTTGAGCCGGATTCCCCATCAACAAGATCATGACTGATTTTCTATCATTATTCCACTTTTCTATTCTTTCCTATTAGGACTGGATATAGCTTCCCTTCAAATATTTATTAAATTCGCTTTTGCAAGCTACTAGTCAATCTACTTCCACACTGTCAGATGGTGCCTTCCACATCACAATAACCCACTGTAGCATTTTTTAAAAACCATGCCACCTCTGGTTCTTTTGCCAATTGCTTTTAATCGGTTTACTGGCATCCAGAGACCCGGGTTCAATTCCGGCCTCGGTGACTGTCTGCATTTCCTCCATGTGTCTGCGTGGGTTTCCTCCCGGTGCTCGGGTTTCCTCCCAGTCAAAAGATGTGAAGGTTAGGTGGATTAGCCATGCTAAATTTCCCCTAGTGTCCAAGATGAGGTTACAGGGATAGGTGGAGGCATGGGCTTAACTAGGGTGCTCTTTCCAAGGGCAGACACGATGGGCCAAATGGGGTTCGGTAGCACTGGAAATTCTATGATTTTTTTTTAAAAATTGTTCTTAAAGTTTTTTTCAAATAGAATTTTTACATAACTAATAACAGACAAATATTTAACAAAACTAGGTGGCCGTTATCATTTTACAAAAAGAAAATATACATTAAATAGACAGTTCCCCCCTCCTCCTACCCCCCCCTCCAATTGCTGCTGCTGACATTTTACTGCTCCCCTAGAAAGTCAAGGAAAGGTTGCCACCCCCAGGAGAACCCCAGCAAGGACCCTCTCAAGGCGAACTTTCTTTGCTCCAGGCTGAGGAACCCAGCCACACTAACCCAGGTCTCCACACTCGGGGGTTTTGAGTCTCTCCACATTAACAAGATCCGTCTCCGGGCTACCAGGGAGGCAAAAGCCAACTCCTCGGCCTCTTTCGCTTCCTGCACTCCCGGATCCTCTGACACCCCAAAGATCGCTATTGTTGAGCTCGGCTTCACCCGCATGTCCAAAATCCTGGACATAGCCCTCGCAAAGCCCTGCCAGAATTCTTTAAGCGCCGGGCATGCCCAGAACATATGGACATAGTTCGTCGGACTCCCTAAACACCTCACATGCCTGTCCTCCACCCCAAAGAACTTGCTCATTCTCGCCGTCATCATGTGAGCCCGGTGTACCACCTTAAACTGAATTAAGCTGAGCCTGGCACATGATGAGGAAGAATTCACCCTGCCCAGGACATCAGCCCACAGGCCCTCATCTACTCCTCACCTAGCTCCTCCTCCCACTTTCCCTTCAGTTCCTCCACTGAGGCTTCCTCCGCCTTCTGCAGCTCTTGGTAGATGTCCGACACCATACCCTCTCCTACCCAGATGCCAGACCCACTGTCCTGTATCCTTCTAGGGGGGTAGCAACGGAAATGTCCCCACCTGTTTTTTGAGAAAGTATCTGAAGGCATTTCCCGGGGGCAGGCTGAACTTCTCCTCCAGCGCCTTCAAGCTAGGGAAAGTCCCATCTATAAACAAGTCTCCCATTCTTTTAATGCCTGCCCTGTGCCAGCCTTGAAACCCCCCATCTATCTTGCCCGGAGCAAATCTATGGTTGTTCTGTATCGGGGTCCAAACTGAGGCCCTCTCCTCCTTCCTGTGCCTTCTCCACTGACCCCAGACCCTCAGAGCCGCCGTCACCACCGGGCTTGTGGTGTATCGTGCCGGCCAGAACGGCAGCGGTTCCATTACTAGTGCCCCTATTCTGGTGCCTTTGAGTGATGCCACCTCTAGCCACCCCCTCCTCCATTACCCATTTCCTAAACATGGCCACATTAGCCGCCCAATAGGAGCTACAGAAGTTAGGAAGCGCCAACATCCCCCCCCCCCCCCACCCCCTCCCCCCGCCGGTCAACTGCGCTCCAAAAACAGTCTTTTAACTCGCGGGGTCTTGTTTGCCCACACAAATCCAGGGATAATCCTGTTCACCCGCTTGAAGGAGGAATTGGGGATGAAGATGGGAAGGCACTGGAAAACGAACAGGAATCTGGGGAGGACCATCATCTTCACAGTTTGCACCCTTCCCGCCAGGGAGAGCGGGAGCATGTCCCACCTTTTAAAGTCTCCCTCCATCTGCTCTACAAGCCGAGATAGATTGAGCCCGTGTAGGGAATCCCAGTTCCTGGCCACCTGTATACCTAGGTAACAAAAGCTTCTCTCCACCATCTTGAGCGGGAGCTGCCCCAGTCTCTCCTCCTGACCCCGAGCGTGGATTACAAACAGCTCACTTTTCCCCACGTTCAACCTGTACCCCGAGAAGCTCCCAATGTCCCTTAGGATCCGCATGACCTCCCCCATCCCCTCTAGCGGGTCCAAAATATACAATAGCAGGTCGTCTGAACACAGAACATAGAAAAATAAAGCACAGAACAGGCCCTTCGGCCCACGATGTTGTGCCGAACCTTTGTTCTAGATTAATCATAGATTATCATTGAATTTACAGTGCAGAAGGAGGCCATTCGGCCCTTTGAGTCTGCACCGGCTCTTGGAAAGAGCCCCCTACCCAAACTCAACACCTCCACCCAACACCAAGGGCAATTTTGGACACTAAGGGCAATTTATCATGGCCAATCCACCTAAGCTGCACATCTTTGGACTGTGGGAGGAAACCGGAGCACCCGGAGGAAACGCACGCAGACACGGGGAGGATGTGCAGACTCCGCACAGACAGTGATCCAAGCCGGAATCGAACCTGGGACCCTGGAGCTGTGAAGCAATTGTGCTATCCACAATGCTACCGTGCTGCCCTTAAGAACAAATAAATCTACACTATATCATTTTACCGTAATCCATGTACCTATCCAATAGCTGCTTGAAGGTCCCTAATGTTTCTGACTCAACTACTTCCACAGGCAGTGCATTCCATGCCCCCACTACTCTCTGGGTAAAGAACCTACCTCTGATATCCCTCCTATATCTTTCACCTTTCACCTTAAATTTATGTCCCCTTGTAATGGTTTGTTCCACCCGGGGAAAAAGTCTCTGACTGTCTACTCTATCTATTCCCCTGATCATCTTATAAACCTCTATCAAGTCGCCCCTCATCCTTCTCCGTTCTAATGAGAAAAGGCCTAGCACCCTCAACCTTTCCTCGTAAGACCTACTCTCCATTCCAGGCAACATCCTGGTAAATCTCCTTTGCACCTTTTCCAAAGCTTCCACATCCTTCCTAAAATGAGGCAACCAGAACTGTACACAGTTCTCCAAATGTGGCCTTACCAAAGTTTTGTACAGCTGCATCATCACCTCACGGCTCTTAAATTCAATCCCTCTGTTAATGAACGCTAACACACCATAGGCCTTCTTCACAGCTCTATCCACTTGAGTGGCAACTTTCAAAGATGAATGAACATAGACCCCAAGATCTCTCTGCTCCTCCACATTGCCAAGAACTCTACCGTTAACCCTGTATTCCGCATTCATATTTGACGTTCCAAAATGGACAACCTCACACTTTTCAGGGTTAAACTCCAGCTGCCACTTCTCAGCCCAGCTCTGCATCCTATCTATGTCTCTTTGCAGCCGACAACAGCCCTCCTTACTATCCACAACTCCACCAATCTTCGTATCGTCTGCAAACTTACTGACCCACCCTTCAACTCCCTCATCCAAGTCATTAATGAAAATCACAAACAGCAGAGGACCCAGAACTGATCCCTGCGGTTCGCCACTGGTAACTGGGATCCAGGCTAAATATTTGCCATCCACCACCACTCTCTGACTTCTATCGGTTAGCCAGTTCGTTATCCAACTGGCCAAATTTCCCACTATCCCATGCCTCCTTACTTTCTGCAGAAGCCTACCATGGGGAACCTTATCAAATGCCTTACTAAAATCCATGTACACTACATCCACTGCTTTACCTTCATCCACATGCTTGGTCACCTCCTCAAAGAATTCAATAAGACTTGTAAGGCAAGACCTACCCCTCACAAATCCGTGCTGACTATCCCTAATCAAGCAGTGTCTTTCCAGATGCTCAGAAATCCTATCCTCCAGTACCCTTTCCATTACTTTGCCTACCACCGAAGTAAGACTAACTGGCCTGTAATTCCCAGGGTTATCCCTAGTCCCTTTTTTAATCAATGGCACGACATTCGCCACTCTCCAATCCCCTGGTACCACCCCTGTTGACAGTGAGGACGAAAAGATCATTGCCAACGGCTCTGCAATTTCATCTCTTGCTTCCCATAGAATCCTTGGATATATCCCATCAGGCCCGGGGGACTTGTCTATCCTCAAGTTTTTCAAAATGCCCAACACATCTTCCTTCCTAACAAGTATTTCCTCGAGCTTACCAATCTGTTTCACACTGTCCTCTCCAACAATATCGCCCCTCTCATTTGTAAATACAGAAGAAAAGTACTCGTTCATGACCTCTCCTATCTCTTCAGACTCAATACACAATCTCCCGCTACTGTCCTTGATCGGACCTACCCTCGCTCTAGTCATTCTCATATTTCTCACATATGTGTAAAAGGCCTTGGGGTTTTCCTTGATCCTACCCTCCAAAGATTGTTCATTCCCTCTCTTAGCTCTCCTAATCCCTTTCTTCAGTTCCCTCCTGGCTATCTTGTATCCCTCCAATGCCCTGTCTGAACCTTGTTTCCTCAGCCTTACATAAGTCTCCTTTTTCATCTTAACAAGACATTCAACCTCTCTTGTCAACCTTGGTTCCCTCACTCGACCATCTCTTCCCTGCCTGACAGGGACATACATATCAAGGACACGTAGTACCTGTTCCTTGAACAAGTTCCACATTTCACTTGTGTCATTCCCTGACAGCCTATGTTCCCAACTTATGCACTTCAATTCTTGTCTGACAACATCGTATTTACCCTTCCCCCAATTGTAAACCTTGCCCTGTTGCACGCACCTATCCCTCTCCATTACTAAAGTGAAAGTCACAGAATTGTGGTCACTATCTCCAAAATGCTCCCCCACTAACAAATCTATCACTTGCCCTGGTTCATTACCAATTACTAAATCCAATATTGCCCTTCCTCTGGTCGGACAATCTACATACTGTGTTAGAAAAGCTTCCTGGACACACTGCACAAACACCACCCCATCCAAACTATTTGATCTAAAGAGTTTCCATTCAATATTTGGGAAGTTAAAGTCACCCTATCTCTAATCAACAATGCCACCCCCCCACCTCTTTTACCACCCTCCCTAATCTTATTGAAACATCTATAACCAGGGACCTCCAACAACCATTTCTGCCCCTCTTCTATCCAAGTTTCCGTGATGGCCACCACATCGTAGTCCCAAGTACCGATCCGTGCCTTAAGTTCACCCACCTTATTCCTGATGCTTCTTGCGTTGAAGTATACACATTTCAACCCATCTCCGTGCCTGCAGGTACTCTCCTTTGTCAGTGTTCCCTTCCCCACTGCCTCATTACATGCTTTGGCGTCCTGAATATCGGCTTCCTTAGTTGCTGGACTACAAATCCGGTTCCCATTCCCCTGCCAAATTAGTTTAAACCCTCCCGAAGAGTACTAGAAAACCTCCCTCCCAGGATATTGGTGCCCCTCTGGTTCAGATGCAACCCGTCCTGCTTGTACAGGTCCCACCTTTCCCAGAATGCGCTCCAATTATCCAAATACCTGAAGCCCTCCCTCCTACACCATTCCTGCAGCCACGTGTTCAGCTGCACTCTCTCCCTATTCCTATCATGTGGCACCGGCAACAAACCAGAGATGACAACTCTGTCTGTCCTGGCTTTGAACTTCCGGCCTAACTCCCTGAACTTGTTTATTACCTCCACGCCCCTTTTCCTACCTATGTCGTTGGTACCAACGTGCACCACGACTTCTGGCTGCTCCCCCTCCCCCTTAAGGATCCTGAAGACACGATCCGAGACATCCCTGGCCCTGGCACCCGGGAGGCAACATACCTTCCAGGAGTCTCGCTCGCGACCACAGAATCTCCTATCTATTTCCCTAACCATTGAATCTCCTACTACTATTGCTTTTCTATACTCCCCCCTTCCCTTCTGAGCCCCAGAGCCAGACTCAGTGCCAGAGACCTAGCCGCTAGGGCCTTTCCCTGGTAGGTCATCCCCCCCAACAGCATCCAAAACGGTATACTTGTTTTGAAGGGGAACGGCCACGAGAGATCCCTGCACTGTCTGCCTGTTTGTTATTTTCCCCCTGACTGTAACCCAGTTATTCTTGTCCTGTACCTTGGGTGTGGTTACCTCCTTGTAACTCTTCTCAATCACCCCCTCTGCCTCCCGGATGATCCGAAGTTCATCCAGCTTCAGCTCCAGTTCCCTAACACGGTCTTTGAGGAGCTGAAGGTGGGTGCACTTCCCGCAGGTATAGTCAGCGCGGACACCGGTGGTATCCCTCACCACCCACATCCTACAGGAGGAGCATGCAACTGGCCTAGCCTCCATCCCCTCTTACCTGACAGAATATAGCTGCCCTGTGGACTAACTAGATCTCCGCCCTCCGACTCTGCTCCCAGTCAGCTACACTTTCTGTAAACGCCTGGCTCTCTTTTCACTCTTTGCGGAAGTGTCAGAAACAAAATGAAAGGAGAACCTGCGTAGAGGGAAACCCGGTGCTCCCCCCCCCCCCCCCCCCCCCCCCCCCTGCCGGACCAGCCCCCTCCAGTTCCTTGAAGTCCTCAGCGCTATGGCCAAGGCAAATAGTAGCGGGGATAGGGGGCAACCCTGCCTCGTCCCTCGGTGTAATCTAAAATACTCCGACCTCAGCCGGTTCGTGGATACACTTGCTACGGGGGCCTGATACAGTAGCCTGACTCACCCTATGAACCCCTCACCGAATCCAAACCTACCTAACACTTCCTACAGGTACTCCCATTCCACCCTGTCAAAGGCTTTCGCTGCATCCATTGCAGCCACTACTTCTGCCTCCCCTCCTTCTGAGGGCATCATAATAATATTCAGGAGCCTCCTCACATTTGTGTTCAATTGCCTGCCCTTGACGAAACCCATCTGGTCCTCCTGAATCACTCCCGGGATGCAGTCCCCTATTTTGGTAGCCAAAATATTAGCCAGCAGTTTGGCATCCACATTCATGAGCGATATCGGCCTGTAGGACCCACACTGAAGCGGATCCTTCTCCCTCTTCAAAATGAGCAAGATCAATGCCTGCGACATCGTCGGGGGGAGGATTCCTCTCTCCTTTGCCTCGTTAAAGGTTCTTGACAGGAGTGGGCTCAGTAGCTCCGAGAATTTCTTATAAAATTCTACACGGAAGCCATCCGGACCTGGGGCATTGCCTGACTGCATACTCTCTAGGCCCTTAACTACCTCCTCCAACTCAATCGGGGCCCCCAGTCCCTCCACCAGATCTTCGTCCACCCTTGGGAACCTCAATTGATGCATAAATTGCTTCATCCCTTCCCCTCCCCTCGGGGGTTCTGACTCGTAGTTTACAATAAAACTCCTTGAAGACTTCATTGATCTTCTCTGGGCCCAAGATCGTATTACCTTCCTTATCCCTCACTCCCCCGATCTCCCTGGCCGCCTCTCTCCTGCAAAGTTGGTGCGCCAGCATCCTACTTGCTTTCTTCCCAGACTCATAGACTGCCCCTTTCACCTTCCTCAGCTGTGCCTCCGCCTTCCCAGTGGTCAGCAAATCAAACTCCGCCTGCAATCTCTGGCATTCCTTCAGCAGCCTCTCCACGGAGGGCTCCGCGTACATCTTGTCTACTCCAAGTATCTCTCCCACCAGCCTCTCCCTCTCCGCCCTCTCCTTCTTCTCTCTGTGGGACCTAATAGAAATTAACTCCCCTCTAATAACCGCCTTCATAGCCTCCCAAACCGTTGTTGCTGTTACCTCCAGTGTCATTTGTTGTCACATAGTTTTGGATGCTCCTCTTTATCCGCCCACACACCTCCATCCGCCAGCAGCCCCACATCCAGTCTCCAGAGACAGCACTGCCCTCGCTCCACCCCCAGTCGCAAGTCCACCCAGTGCGGGGCATGGTCCGAGACCGCAATGGCCGAATACTCGGCCCCCTCCATCTTCGGGATTAACGCCCTGCTCAACACAAAAAAGTCAATCCGCGAGTAGACTTTGTGAACGTGGGAGAAAAAGGAGAACTCCTTTGCCCTTGGCCGTGCGAATCTCCATGGGTCCACGCCCATCTGATCCATGAAATCCCACAGGACCTGGCCGCCGCCGCCGGCTTCTTTCCCGACCTGGACTTAGAACGGTCCAATGCCGAATCCAGGACTGTGTTGAAGTCCCGTCCCCCCATGATCAAGTTACTTGACTCCAAGTCTGGAATTTTACCCAACATGCGCCTCATGAATTCGACGTCATCCCAGTTTGGGGCATAGATGTTCACTAACACCACCCGGGCCCCCTGCAGCTTGCCACTCACCATTATGTACCTGCCTCCCCTGTCCGCCACAATACTCCCTGCCTCGAATGCCACCCGTTTACTAACCAGAATTGCCACCCCTCTGGTCTTTGAGTCTCACCCCGAATGGAACACCTGGCCCACCCATCCCCTCCTTAACCTCGTTTGGTCAGCGAGTTTTAAGTGCGTCTCCTGTAGCATGGCCACATCCGCCTTTAATCCCTTTAAATGCGAGAACACGCGGGCCCTCTTGACCGGCCCGTTCAGACCCCTCACATTCCACATGATCAGACTGGACCCCCCCTGCCGACAAGCCATCTTCCTCTTTGGGCCAGCCCAGTGCTCCCCGCTCGCTCCAGCCCTCCCGCCGGAGGCCCCTCAACCCGACTCTCCACCACTCTCCAAGCATCCGCCTGGCACTGATTCCCCCCCCCATTACGCTTCCGTAAGTCAGCTGACCCATGCTGACTCCGCCTCCATCTCCAGTCTTACTATTGTCACCTACTTCGGGTCCCCAACCCCCCCTCCCCCACAGGTTAAGAGGACAAGAGCCATCCAGATTCTTCCCGTGCAACGAAAAACACAACCCGGGCGTTACCCCGCCCCCTGAGAGAAACAAAGAGAAAAAAAAACAGAAAGAGAAGAGCGAACAACTTAAATTCTACTACCAATCTTACATCAGGCCAACACCCGGTTACACATCCCCACCAGAGCGTTTCACCCACGTGCAGCTGCCCCTTAGTTCGAGTCCAGCTTTTCATGCTTAATAAATGTCCACGCCTCATCCGGCGCATTGAAGTAATGGTGCCTGTCCTGGTACGTTACCCAAAGGCTCGCCGGATGCAGGAGCCTGAACTTCACCCCTTTGCTGTGGAGGACCGCCACAGCCCGGTTGAATCCCGCACGCCTCTTAGCCAGTTCAGCTCCAAAGTCCTAGTATATGCGAATCTCGCAGTTCTCCCACTTACTGCTCCGCTCCTTCTTTGCCCAACGCAAGACACGCTCCCTGTCTGTGAAGCGGTGGAACCTTATCACCATCGCCCTCGGTGGTTCATTCGCCCTAGGCTTCCTTGCGAGGACTCTATGCGCCCCGTCCAGTTCCAAGGGCCGCGGAAGACCCCCGCGCCCATCAGCGTCCCCAGCATTGTAGTCACATACGTGCTCGCGTCCGCTCTCTCCGCACCTTCATGGAGGCCCAGAATCCGCAGGTTGTGACTCCTAGACGTATATTCGAGGTCATCCAGTCTCTCCTGTCATCTCTTGTGTAGTGCCTCATGCGCTTCCACTGACAGCCAGACCCAGGATCTCATCCTCATTGTCAGATACCTTCCTCTCCACCTCTTTAATCGCCTTCTCTCTTACCCTCTGAGTCTCCACCATCTTTTCCATGGAGGCCTTCATAGGGGCCAGCATCTCCGTCTTCAGCTCTGCGAAGCAGCTTCTCAGAAACTCTTCCTGCTCTCTCGACCACAGGGCCCACGCTGCTTGGTCCGCGCTAGCCGCCATCTTGTCTTCCCGGACCCGCTCCGCTCGCTTCCCCGCAATCGCTCTTTTAACGGCCCCGCTCCAGGTTCCCTCCATGCAACAGTGAGGGGAACCTCTCCAGCGTCCTTTGCCACGCCGGGAATCACCGCCAAAGTGCCGTTGCTGCTCCGTTTAAGGGCCCGAAACTCCGATCCCGGAGGGAGCTGCCGTGTGCGTGACCTATTCGGACATGGCCACTACCGGAAGTTCGAAATTCTATAATTCTACCCCTCATTGTTTACTTCATCAAACTTCTTCATGTTTTGAACACCTCTATCAAATCTCCTTTTAACCTCCTCTGTTCTAAGAAAAAATAAATAAACCCAGCTTCTTCAGTCTCTCCATATAACCGCAGTTCCTCATTCCTAATTCTAGTACATCTTTTATCTACCCTTTCCGAAGGTCTTGACATGTTTCCCAAAGAGTGACACCCAGAATTGGCCACAATACTCTAGCTGGGGTTTAATCAGTGTCCTATAGGAGGGAGTAAAGTCCTTGCTTTCGTACTCATCACAGTTTTTTATTCTTTCCTGGAATGTGGGCTTTCCTAACAAGGTCATCATTTGTTGTCCATCCCTACCTTGAGAATGTGGTGGCGAGGAATAGAGAGCTATGGGGAAATGGCACAGAAAAGGAGTTGAGGCGGGCATAGGTCAGCCATGATCGTATTGAATGGCAGGGCAAGGGCCTGGTGGCCTACTCCTGCTTCCATTTTTTCTGTGTTCTTGTGAACTGATGCAGTCAACCTGGCAGGTAAATCCACAGTACTGTTGGGGAGGAAGTGCCAGGATGTCGACCCAGTGAAGGAAATATAGTTCCAAATCAGGATGGTGTGTGACTTAGAGGGAAACTTGAAGGTGGGGATATAAGTCAATAATCTCATTGCTTTTAAACAACTCTTTCAGCTCGTCTTGGAATCTTCATATATGTATGTACATCACCAGGTCTCTGTTCTTGGAAACCTTTTAAAACTGCACCAATTAGTTCATGTGTCTCTCCTCATTTTTCCTACCACAATATCACATCACACTTCTCTGCACTAAATTTTCTTTAGAACATCTAGGCAATAGTGACCATAACATTATGAAGAAAAGAGAAGGACACAAGAATGAAGAAAAGCAGAATAATAGGCTTTGGGCGTGATCTACCAGCTGTGTCGCACTGAAAAATAAGAAAAAGTCAAGTTTGGGCTATCCAGCACTGTACCTACCAGAATGCTCCATTAGAATTTCTGACAGCCCAATTTTATTTTTCTTAAAAAACTAGTTGAAGGTTGGGAATGATAAATGTCACATTCAGAGACCCCAATATCGGTCTTGTGGGGGTGATCGGTTTGGTTTTGATTTTTTAAAAACAATCGGCTGGAACCACTCAAAGCTGCCCCGAGGTCGGAAGCAGCATGTTACCGCTCTTGAGTTTTTTTAAAGCTGCTTTGAAGGTTGTGGTTTCAGCCTGATCTTCAGCTCTGGTGGTTTTCTTATGATGCCCTCCTCTGCTGGGGCCCTTTGACTGCCAAAATACGTCTCCTCACCCAAAGACACAGCAGCAGCTTTTCTGGTGTCGGAAGTACTTCCCATTAACCAGCATTTTTGATCAAGCAGCACTATCCATAACAAAACCTTTACTGTAAGCAATTAGGAAGGCAGAGATTGTGAAATTAAATTACCCAAAGAAAAAAAAAACAAATCTGGAGCATCAATGAAAAAGGTTGTGTTAGGGATAAAACCACTAAGAGATGGATAGGATAATATTTACAGATAATGAAAGAGGAATGGCAGAAATATCAAATAATTATTTTGCTTTGGTGTTTACCAGAAACACAAAGACAGAACAAATACGATATTGAATGACAAGATGATTAGGTGCAAGTGCATTTAAAACTAAAAGAAAAAGGACGTATTGAATAAACTAATTAAACTCAAGAGGATAAAATCCCTGGCTGGGATGGATTGCATCCACATTTTAAAGGAATATAGGGAAGAGATAGCAGAGGCAATACTACACACACTTAATAATTCATTAGAGAAAGCTGTAGGGTCAGAGGACTGATGGACAGGTAATGTAATTCTATACTTAAGAAGGAAGAACAGAAAAGGCCCAGGGAATTATAGACCAGTCAGCTTAATATCAGTAGTAGAAAAACTAATGGAATCCTTATCAAAGGACAAAGTAAAGAATATTTAGAAATGAGAAATGTACTAATGAATAGTCAGCGTGGGTTGAAAAGGGAGAATCTTGCTTGATCAACCTTGATTTTTTTTTGAGGAAGCAACAGGGAAAATAGACAATGATGGCAGCAGATGGCATTTATCTGGATTTTCAGAAGGCCTTTGATAAAGTGTTTCATAATGCTTGGTTTCATGGGTCAGAACATTGAATACAGGAGTTGGGATGTTTTGTTGAAGTTGTACAAGACATTAGTAAGGCCACACTTGTAATACTGTGTACAGTTCTGGTCACCCTATGACAGAAAGGATATTATTAAACTCGAAAGGGTGCAGAGACGATTTACTCGGATGTTACCGGGACTTGATGGTTTGAATTATAAGGAGGGGTTGGATAGACTGGGACTATTTTTCCCTGGAGCGAAGGAGACTTAGGGGTGATCTTATAGAGGTCTATAAAACAATGAGGGGCATAGATAAGGTAGGTAGTCAACCTATTTTCCCAAAGATAGGAGAGTCTAAATCTAAAGAGCATAGGTTTAAGGTAAGAGGGGAGAGACATAAAAGGGTCCAGAGGGGCAACCTTTTCAGATAGAGGGTGGTGAGTGTCTGGAACGAGCTGTCAGGGACAGTAGTAGAAGCAGGTACAATTTTGTCTTTTAAAAAGCATTTAGACAGTTATATGGGTAAGATGGGTATAGAGGGATCTGGGCCAAATGCGGGCAATTGGGACTAACCTGGTGGTAAAAATCGGGCAACATGCACAAGTTGGGCCAAAGGGCCCGTTTCCATGCTGTAAACCTCAATTAGGCCTCTATATCAGACTAATGAATAGAGTTAGAGAATGTGGAGTTGCGGGGGGCAAATGGCAGAATGGATTGCTGGTTGACTTCATGACTGAAAGCAGAGAGTGGGAGCAAAGGGTACTTATGGCAGAAAACGGTGTTCGACAAGGGACCACAGAAATCAAAAATATGACTTCTAACTTGTGGATGTCCAATCTATCTAATCTGCACATTATTTGACTGTGGGAACAAACCGAAGCACCTGGATGAAATCCATGAAGACACGGGAAAAGAACATGCAAACTGCCCACAGACAGATTCCAAGGCTGGATTCGAACCCAGGTCCCTGGTGCTGTGAGGCAGCAATGCTAACCACTGTGCCATCCAAATCCAATAGGGAATTCAGAAGAAACTTCTTTACCCAAAGACTGGTGAGAATATGGAACTCGCTGTCTCAAGAAAGATCGAAGAGAATTTTATTTTTTAGAACAAATTTCCAATTAAGGGGCAAATTAGCATGGCCAAACCACCTACCCTGCACATCTTTAGGTTGTGGGGGTGAGACCCACGCAGACACCAAGAGAATGTGCAAACTCCACAGACAACCCAAGGCCGGAATGGAACCCAGGTCCCTGGTGCTGTGAGGCAGCACAGTGCCACTCTGAAGGAAATGTTATTGGTGCATTTAAGGGGAAGCTACACAAGTTTATGAGAGAGAAGTGAATAGAAGTTTATGCTGATAAAAGGTGAGGTGAAGGAGGATAGGAAGTGGCCAAGTGAACCATAAACATCAAAATGGGCTGGATGGGCTTACCTCTGTCTAAAATTAAGGCAAAATACTGGGGATTCCGGAGATTTCGAATAAGAAAATAAAGTGTTGAAAACTCTGGAAGTCTGACAGTATCTGTGAAGAGAGAAAGAGAGTGAACTGTTTGGTTCCGTACGACTTCTTTAGGATGGTGCAGAGTTACATTGGACTTGAAACATTAACTCTCTTTCTCTCGCCACAGATGCTGCCAGAGTTGCTGAAATTTTCCAGCATCTTCTATTTTACTGTGGTTTATTTTTGTGCCACATATCCTATCAAATTCTACACCATGTGTCTGCCCATTTTATCAGCCTATGTCATATGGAAGTCTGTTGTTGATCTGTTCGCTGTTTTACATTTCCGAGTGTTAGATCATATGCAAACTTTATGCCCCGTAGTCCCAGGTCATTCATTTATATTGAAATAAGACGGACTGAATGCCAATCTTTGGGGAACACCAATGTTTATTCCCCTTCGGTTTGAATGACAACTGTTCACCACCTGCTTTCTGTTCCTTAGCCAATTTTATACACATGCAGGCACTGCACCTTGAATCTCATGGGCTGAGTTTGCTAATAAACATATTATGTGGTACGTTATCAAACACCTTTACAAAGTCCATATGCACAATCACTTTAGCCTCATCAATCCTTTCCATTATTTCATCAAACAGCACAAATCAAGTTAGTCAAACACTATTTTCCATTAACAAACGTGTGCTGGCTGACAATTATCAATCCATAATTTTCCCATATGTATGGCCAGATTTTTTTTTAAATGCATGGAACATGGACACTGCAACTGAATTGAGTTTGGGCTTGGAAAAGGACAGGTCTTTGCTGGAAGAATTAAATGAATGATTTTAGATTGAGACTAATAAGTCGACTGTCAGTGCTGGATCTTCAGATCCACCTAAATTAGTTTCCCTGTCCTTGCTGCATACCTTTTTCACATTGTCCCATACTGAATTCCTTATTAAATTATGGTATATAGTCGCTGCCTCCATCTGTGGCAATACTAACTTTATGTTCTAATAATTTGCAAGTTAACCTTAAAACTGTGGAGATTCAGAATTAAACATGGAAACAAACAGGAAATGAAGAGTAGACAGCAATGGGCAAGTGCCAAAGGATGAGGGATAGGGTTGCAGAGTAGGGTACAGGTCCATGAAGTAAAACAGCGAAAGGATTTGCACCTGGGATCTGACCATTATTATTGCACATTTACATTAATGAGCAGCATTTAGAAACTTAATGCAAAGAGACTGTAATAAGCTGTTAAGGTACATATTGCACATGGAGAAATTAAAATTAAGGGTTGTACATGGTGAAGTTAAAATTAAAGGTCTCTCTGTTTTAATTATGCTTGCAATAATGTAATTGGGATTCTGCAAAGATCTGGGGCAGCTTGCAATAATGTGATTGGAAGATTCTGCAAAGTTCTGATACAAAGATGCAACAAACTAACCATTTACTGTTGAGACACCTGCTATTCTTGTAACTGTAAACAAGGAGTTGAGGACATCAGTTATCAAATGTTTTCAGAGGAATATGATTGGAAGCTAATTGTTGCTAGGGGGACCTAATTGGTCATGTATGTAACCCCTTCAAGCTAGTGAGGAACATGTATAAAAAAGGCTAACTGCCGCTGTGAAATTGAGAAGGTGACTGCGAGCACTGCCGAGTGCCGGCTCATCTCCCAAAAGCTTTTGCCAATAAATGGACTTGACTCAACTCTTTGGTGTGGACAGGTTATTACTCACTTCAATTGGCGTAGTCGGCAGGATTCTGCCCCCGGCCTGAGGTGGTTGGCCACCCCTCTGGAAAACCGCGACAGAATAACTGAACATTGGTAAAGAGTTGAGTCAATTCACGGAAGGTTGAGTGACTGAGAGAATGGTAACTGCCTGAGTTGACCCAAGGACAAGGAAGTGCTCGTCCCTAACACGCAGCCTTAGACCGGTTGTTAAGGGGAAGGTCAGGACCTTGAAGTGGGTGTAGGGATTGGAGACAGAGCACTTGGGAGGAAGACTCAGGCAGCTGTGAGAAAGTGTGTGTGAGTGGTCAAAGGTCATAAGAAAATTACGGAACTGTAAGTATACTTTTCCTTTCAACAATTTGCAAGCGGCAAGGGGGAACTGATCATTCAAGAACTTGTCGGACTTGGGTAATGACGACCACCGAGAGAAAGACGTGGCCGGGGTGTAAAGGAAAGAGCGCTCTAAAAACTGGTGGATAAAACACGATCTAGAGACTCGGGGATAATCGTGAATCTAAAAATTGTTACCGATATGGCAGGAGAGGAAGTGAATCGGGGACCGGCAGGTTCACTGATAAATAAGTTTATGACCGACAGACACTCACTAATTAAAAAGATGCAGAAAGATGGTTTGGATGTCTCTCAGATATTGGAACAACAAAGGAAATGGATAGACGGTGAAAAGAAAGATAAAACAAAGAAAGTAGGAGTATTGTTAGTACACCAATTAGCTGGACTAATTGGGCAGGTAACAGCCTCTACCAAAAAATGGTCTGAGGACAAAGATAAAATAAAGAAATTAGAATCTAGCGTAAAGGAATTAGAAAAAAGGAATCAACTATTAGAGGAGAATCATTGGGGTCGCCTTCCACCCTATGAGACAACACAACAGGAGGCAACCGTCCGTACCCCTACCACGGGGATACGGAAGAATGTAATATGGCCCCGGTAACCAGGACAGGAACTGAGGCACAACCGAGGGCAACTTATAAACCCTTCACCCCCGGAGAAAGACAGCAAATATTGGACTCCTTGGGCAAATTACAACCACGAAGTGCAAATGCTAAATTTTGGGAGGAATTAGATACCGTATGGGTAGGACACCAATTACATCTGCGGGACATTCACCAATTAGTCAGAGCCGCATGCCCTTAGGATAAATGGAGACTGGTTAACGGTCCAGGCAACACAAATGACTTCCATACTGGAGTCTGGGCGCAGGCATTAGCCCTCCCTTACCGAAGTGGACGCCCAACAGGTGGACTTCGCCCCATTTAAAACAGTACAAACAGCCCTGGGAAACGCACCAACTAATTGGAGTAGGATTACCACAACTAAGCAACAAAAGGGAGAGGGAGCCTCTGAATATGGAGAATGATTGTTCCGGGTCTACGAAGAATGTTCAGGAATAGCAACCACAGCATGTGCTGATCGTGCCTTTAGCCAAGCCTTTAAAGACGGGCTCTCAAATAACCACCAGATCATCTTAAAAATGGGAGTAGTTGCGCTCCGGGGGTATGATGAACTAGTAGAATGGGCGTGTGGAATACCCGGCGGAGAAGAGAAATGCCAAGTAAAAATAAAACAAGAAAACATTAGCGTTTATGGCAGTGGAGGTGCGGCACAGCCAAAGCTGATGTGTTACAACTGTGGCAGAAAGGGACATTTTGCGAAGGAATGTCGGGCCCCAAGTAAAGGAAACAAATCTGAGAATGGAGGGGGCCGTTGCAATTATTGCAACAAAAACTGGCACACAGAGGCCACGGGCAGGATTCTCCACTCCCGCGCCGAAGTGCCCACGCCGTTGTGAACGCATTAGAGATTCACGACGGCGCGAAATGGCCCCTATCCCGACCGATTCAGGGCCTGATAATGGGCTAGGATCGGGGCCGCGTCATCTACACGCGCCAGGCCTTGTCGCCGCGTAAAGGCGGCGCCGCATACATGACGCGGCCGGCGCCGCATAACTGGCGTCACCCGCGCATGCGTGGTTGCCGTCCTCTCCGAGTCCGCCCCGCAAGAAGATAGCGGATGGATCTTGCGGGGCTGCGGAAGGAAGGAGGTCCTCCTTCAGAGAGGACGGCCCGACGATCGGTGGGCACCGATCGCGGGCCATTCCACATTTGGGGTATCCCCCGGTGCAGTATCCCCCCTCCCCCCCCCCGCAGGACGCACCCCCAGCGTTCCCGCGCTGTTCCCGATGGCAGCGACCAGGTGTGGACGGCGCCGGGGGGAACCCGCCGTTTTGGCCTGGCTGCTCGGCCCATCCGGGCCTGAGAATAGCGGGGGTGCCGAAGAATCGCCATTTTGGGTGTCTCCGGCCCGCGGAACTCGACGGGGCCGTTCCCACCGCTTGGGAGAATCGCGGGAGGGTGTCGGACTGGCGTCGCGGGAAATTTTGGCGGCCCAGGCGATTCTCCCAACCGGCGCGGGAGTGGAGAATCGCACCCCACATGTTGGGATAAACATGGAAAACCACAGCCCCGACTTGTATCCGCAGCAGAAGGCAGGGGACGAGGGACCGAGGAGGAAGTAGACTGACAGTCTGCGGTCCCCATTTTTAAGAGCAAGAAGGAGGAGAGAATTTGTGTGTCTGTAGGGGGCCGGCAATGTGAAATGCTGGTGGACACAGGTGCATCTATATCTATTACTGATCTCCCCCTGCCTACCTTCAATAGAATGATTTATATAACCGGGGTAGGAGGAAGTAAAACACCCGCCTATCTAAGCGAGACCACATTGGTGGAAATAAATAACTTTTATATACCAATGCGATTTTATGTATGTAAAAATAATGAGGGAATCACTTAATGAAAGAATATGAAATTTTAATTGACTGTGGGAAAGGGGAACTAATTTGGCCAACAGAAAATGGCTGGAAAGCAAAAATGGGAAGGCTTACAAGCAACCTCGAGACTATTAAAATGGCTACTGCCACTACCCGAGACTGGAGGTTAGAAACAAAGGGGTTCGGGATCATTTGCTCCTCTGCTCCTGGAGTATGGGCAAAAACTAAACTGGATACTGGTTTAGTCAACATAAACCCAATTAAGGTGCCCGGGCCCAAACATAAACCTCACCGACAATACCCGATAAAACCAGAAGCAAAGGCAGCTGCATTAGACATAGTCAAGGTTGGTGGAAAAGGGAATCCTGAGGGAAACCACGAGCACCACCAACTCCCCTACCTGGCCGGTGAGTAAACCAGACGGAAGCTATAGACTCACTATAGACTACACTGCCCTTAATAAAGTTACGCCTAAATTGCAGCCCATTGTAGCAAGCCCCTCAACAATCCTAAATGAACGGTCACATGAGCACAAAACCTTTACAGTATTAGACATAGCTAATGGTTTTTGGTCCCTCCCCCTGGACCCAGATTCTCATGAAAAATTTGCATTTACAGTGGGAGATAAACAATACACATGGACCCGACTACCATAATAGCCCTGCTTTTTTCCACCGAGTCATGAGTGAAGCCCTGGAACGAATAGAATTACCAAAGGGTAATACAATATTACAGTATGTAGATGATATACTGATAGCCTCAGAATCCAAGTCAGGGCACCAGGAGGCATTATATGTGGTGTTAAGCGAATTGAACACTGCGGGATTTAAAGCGAGTCCCAAAAAGGCGCAAATTGGAAAAGAACAAGTGCTATATTTAGGACATCTAATCTCACAAGTACTCAAAGAAATGCCGGAAGACCGGAAGAAAGCGGTACAACAGATGCCACGCCCGACAACTGTAAGAGGAGTTAGAAAGGTACTGGGACTATTTAATTTTAGCCGAAGCTTTATCCCCGAACTTGCAAAACTAGCTGAACCTATACAAAGGTTAGTAAAAGGAGGAAAGCCAGCTCTAGATTCTATAGAATGGGGAACAGAGCAGGAAGAAGCATATAACAAACTAAAGACAGAATTAATATCAGCTCCCAGTCTGGGACTGCCGGACGCTAACAAAACCTTCCACATACATTGCAATAGAACATAGAACATAGAACAATACAGCGCAGTACAGGCCCTTCGGCCCACGATGTTGCACCGAAACAAACGCCATCTAACCTACACTATACCATTATCATCCATATGTTTATCCAATAAACTTTTAAATGCCCTTAATGTTGGCGAGTTCACTACTGTAGCAGGTAGGGCATTCCACGGCCTCACTACTCTTTGCGTAAAGAACCTACCCCTGACCTCTGTCCTATATCTATTACCCCTCAGTTTAAGGCTATGTCCCCTCGTGCTAGCCATTTCCATCCGCGGGAGAAGGCTCTCACTGTCCACCCTATCTAACCCTCTGATCATTTTGTATGCCTCTATTAAGTCTCCTCTTAACCTTCTTCTCTCTAACGAAAACAACCTCAAGTCCATCAGCCTTTCCTCATAAGATTTTCCCTCCATACCAGGCAACATCCTGGTAAATCTCCTCTGCACCCGTTCCAAAGCCTCCACGTCCTTCCTATAATGCGGTGACCAGAACTGTACGCAATACTCCAAATGCGGCCGTACCAGAGTTCTGTACAGCTGCAACATGACCTCCTGACTCCGGAACTCAATCCCTCTACCAATAAAGGCCAACACTCCATAGGCCTTCTTCACCACCCTATCAACCTGGGTGGCAACTTTCAGGGATCTATGTACATGGACACCTAGATCCCTCTGCTCATCTACACTTTCAAGAACTTTTCCATTAGCCACATATTCCACATTCCTGTTTTTCCTTCCAAAGTGAATCACCTCACACTTCTCTACATTAAACTCCATTTGCCACCTCTCAGCCCAGCACTGCAGCTTATCTATATCCCTCTGTAACCTGCTACTTCCTTCCTCACTATCGACAACACCACCGACTTTAGTATCGTCTGCAAATTTACTCACCCACCCTTCTGCGCCTTCCTCTAGGTCATTGATAAAAATGACAAACAGCAACGGCCCCAGAACAGATCCTTGTGGTACTCCACTTGTGACAGAACTCCATTCTGAACATTTCCCATCAACCACCACCCTCTGTCTTCTTTCAGCTAGCCAATTTCTGATCCACATCTCTAAATCACCCTCAATCCCCAGCCTCCGTATTTTCTGCAATAGCCTACCGTGGGGAACCTTATCAAACGCTTTGCTGAAATCCATATACACCACATCAACTGCTCTACCCTCGTCTACCTGTTCAGTCACCTTCTCAAAGAACTCGATAAGGTTTGTGAGGCATGACCTACCCTTCACAAAGCCATGCTGACTATCCCTGATCATATTATTCCTATCTAGATGATTATAAATCTTGTCTCTTATAATGCCCTCCAAGACTTTACCCACTACAGACGTGAGGCTCACCGGTCTATAGTTGCCGGGGTTGTCTCTGCTCCCCTTTTTGAACAAAGGGACCACATTTGCTATCCTCCAGTCCTCTGGCACTATTCCTGTATCCAATGATGACATAAAAATCAAAGCCAATGGTCCAGCAATCTCTTCCCTGGCCTCCCAGAGAATCCTAGGATAAATCCCATCAGGCCCCGGGGACTTATCTATTTTCAGCCTGTCCAGAATTGCCAACACCTCTTCCCTACTTACCTCAATGCCATCTAATCTATTTACCTGGAGCTCAGCATTCTCCTCCACAACATTATCTTTTTCCTGAGTGAATACTGACGAAAAATATTCATTTAGTATCTCGCCTATCTCTTCAGACTCTACACACAACTTCCCATCCCTGTCCTTGACTGGTCCTACTCTGTCCCTAGTCATTCGCTTATTCCTGACATACCTATAGAAAGCTTTTGGGTTTTCCTTGATCCTTCCTGCCAAATACTTCTCATGTCCCCTCCTTGCTCGTCTTAGCTCTCTCTTTAGATCCTTCCTCGCTACCTTGTAACTATCCATCGCCCCAACTGAAACTTCACACCTCATCTTCACATAGGCCTCCTTCTTCCTCTTAACAAGAGATTCCACTTCTTTGGTAAACCACGGTTCCCTCGCTCGGCACCTTCCTCCCTGCCTGACCGGTACATACTTATCAAGAACACGCAATAATGAAGGGGGATTCTATTCCACAGTAATGACACAAGAATATGGAGATAAACGAAGACCCACAGGGTATTACTCGACCACCGAGGGTCGAGTAGTCATCGGACTACCAAGATGTATAGCGGCATTAGATTGCGCTGCCTGGGCAGTAAAAGTCAGCGAACCGATAATAATGACCGGAAACATAATCCTCCATACTAAACACACCCTAGTAGAAATGTTAAATACGGGAAAGTTAAGATCCGTCTCGAATGTGAGGGCGGCCAAATGGGAAGCTGTCCTGCTGCTCCCTAACAAATCAATTACCATAGTAAGAGATACAGGAGATAATCTGGCGGAAGGAATTTTAGACTCAGGAGAACCACATCACTGTGGAGACGTAGATACAGTAAATGGAAGAAGGAAAGATAAAGGATGTACCTTTAGGAGCTGCTGAGGAAACCCTTTTTGTAGATGGATCACGTAAATACGTGGAGGGATTACCAAGGACAGGCTGGGCAGTGGTCAATGACAGATTGGAAACGATAAAGTCAGGAAGGATTGATGGAGGGTTGTCAGCACAGGTGGCAGAACTAGTGGCACTCACACAAGCCCTAAAATTATCTAAATAAAAGGTAGTAAATATATACACCGACAGCCGGTATACATTCGGGGTAGTACATGACTATATGACAGCATGGGGAAGAAGAGGATTCATAACTACAGATGGTACTCCAATTAAACACAAAGGATAGAAGCGCGACTAAAGGCTAGTGGGCTCCCTAGGGAGGCGGCAGTAATCAAAATCAAAGCCCACCAACGGGAACTAGGAAAGGATGATCCTAAGTTGCTAATATTTAAAGGAAATCAAGCCGCAGATAGAGCAGCACAATTAGCATTGGAACAAGAGGCCGTTGATGGATTACCAGTAGCTGTGGCAGACCAGATAAAAGACGAAATAGATATCCTAAAGCTGCACGAGGACATCTCGGAGGAGGAGAGAGGGAAGTGGAAGGCACACGGAGCTAATAGAGAGAATGATGGTGTATGGAGATATAATGATAAAGTAGTAGCGCCAGAATGTATACAAAATACCCTCCTGCAATTACACCATGGACTCACGCATGTAGGAAGGGAAGCAATGACGACTAGTATAAGAAAGGAATGGTGGTGGAACGGAATGGGAAGAGACATAGCTCGGTATTGCCACCGATGTGTGACCTGTGCACAATATAATCCCGGTCGACCCATAAAAATAGAAATGGGATACCAGCCCCGGCCAAAGGGGCCATTGGAACATCTGCCCCTACTACCATCCCATGGAAAGACGTATTGTTTGGTGATTATTGATCAATTTACCCGGTGGGTGGAAGCGTTCCCTACTAGGAATTGTACGGCCACCACGGTGGCCAGGATATTGGCAGAAGAGGTTATCCTGAGATGGGGAGTACTGGTCCAAATTGATTCCGATCAGGGGACGCGTTTTACTGGGAAGGTAGTAAAAACGGTGTGCCAAATCATGGGCATAAAACAGAAATTCCACATCCCCTACCATCCACAAAGCTCTGGGGTGGCAGAATGAATGAACCGAACCCTTAAATTAAAACTGCTTTGGCAAAAGCTATACAGGTGTTGGGAAAAACATGAACTGAGGTATTACCCATAATCCTGATGAAATTAAGAGCTACAACGAATCGTACAACTGGATTGACCCCGTATGAATTTATGACTGGAAGGGCGATGCAGCTGCCAGAGAATATTATCACTGGTGGAGTCAATGTAGGCTCGTTGAAAGATAGGATTAGACGATATGTATTGGAGCTGAGCGCCCAACTAAAAGAGATGCGTAAATCAGTAAAGGACAATCAGGAACAACGAGACGCACAGAGAGAGCTCAAAACACTTCCTGATGTCCCTACTGCAGGGAGTCGAGTAATGGTAAAAACATTACCTGAAAAACCCGGTTTCGCCCCTAAATGGAACAGGCCATACCAAGTTATAATTAGTGGAGATACTTGTGCATGGATAGACATTAGAGGTAAGGGGGTCTGGAAACATTGGACTCAACTTAAAACGTACCCAGGCAACAGTTAAAAAATATGCGATTTGCTTGACTTACAGACCCTTCTCTCTGACCTCCAAGCAAGCTGAACGGGAAAGCGGGCAGTAGCGCGCGGCCGGTATAGGCTTTGGGATATTGTTAATTTAGAGTAATAAGGATGAATTTAATAAAACTGATACTGTGTTTGGGACTGCTGGGAGTCGGCAACTGTCTCCATAACAGCAAACGAGAGTTACATGTGAATACGTACCTTTATATGTCCTATGTGTATGCAAGGGATGCCAATGTGTCAGTGTTGGGTTTGTGCTCATGTACTGATACATGCAAAAGGTGGGATCCCCCTACGTCCCATTTCTTTTAATACTTCTGAAACGGCAGAATGGTGGCTATGGAATGGTGATGCAATATCCTCGCCATTCTTTCACCACAACAGGAATACTACAGAAAAATGGGAATCGGCTGGGTATTATATAAATCAGTTCGAGGGTTGGTATCGACCCGAGTATGATGGCCACCATGACCCCCCTCATTTTGTCCTAACTAATACATCAGGGATGGGCCGTCCAAAGGGAGAAATCTGCTTCCTAAAAACTGGGACGCGAGATGCCACCAGAGTAGGAGATTGTGCATGTGAACACTATCTCAATGTCAGCCCCTCATTCGGCAAAAGCACAACCCTTCAGACTATTATGAACCTGAAAACTCCCAATAAAACTGAAGGCGGCAACGTAATGTTTACAACCTCGTGGCTGGGTGATCAAGTGATGAACCTGGCCTCATACAATGGCACCTACTTTATCTGTGGTCATAAGGCATACCCCTGGCTACCTACGGATTGGACCGGATCATGCTACCTAGGATATGTAGTCCCGTATATCCACCACTATAAGGACTTGAGGAACCACCATCAGGTGGGAGATAGGCCGAAACGGGACATAACGGAGACTCAACGTTTCTTTGGGATCGTGCTTCCCGCTATTGGAGTGGCGTATGCTATTAAGGAAATACGTAAAGTAGCAAAGATCTTAGAAGAAGTAGCAATGACACCACAGAGGCATTGCTCGAAATGAGCAACGAGATGGTGGCCGTAAGAACGGTGGCCCTACAAAATAGGGCAGTCTTAGATTACCGCCTGCCCAGCGAAGGAGGAACTTGTGCCGTGATTGGTTCCGAATGCTGTACCTACATCCCTGATAGTTCGGACAATATTACTAACTTTGCTGATCATATTTGGAGGGAGGTTCAGAAATTGCATGAGACCTCGGGCGGGGGATGGTTGGATTGGCTACTTGGAGGGTCCTGGGGGTTTTACCTGATGCATGGATCGATAATACTTGTCGGAATTATAATTGTATGTTGTATAATCATTGGATGCCTAAATATATGTTGTAAAATGGCTATGGCTCGAATGATGTCAGTACATTCGGCCCGTAATCCGGACGACATCCCGGTAATGGTCACCAGCGAACAAGGTGGTGAAGAACGGGGTGTCACATATGATGATGTGTTTATATAAGTAATTTATGACTAAACATCGAAACAGGTTATATGCCCAGAGATGTTTAAAGCAGAGACGGGAAGGTGTCTGTCTGACCAAGATCCGAATTTGGTACAAGACAGCAACAGGGATATCCCTGGTCTGAAGAATTGTTGACACAATCCTTGACCAAAAGGAGGGATTGTTAAGGTTAAAATTGTACATGGAGAAGTTAAAATTAAGGGTTGTACATGGAGAAGTTAAAATTAAAGGTCTCTCTGTTTTAATTATGCTTGCAATAATGTAATTGGGATTCTGCAAAGATCTGGGGCAGCTTGCAATAATGTGATTGGAAGATTCTGCAAAGTTCTGATACAAAGATGCAACAAACTAACCGTTTACTGTTGAGACACCTGCTATTCTTGTAACTGAAAGCAAGGAGTTGTGGACATCAGTTATCGAATGTTTTCAGAGGAATGTGATTGGAAGCTAATTGTTGCTAGGGGGACCTAATTGGTCATGTATGTAACCCTTCAAGCTAATGAGGAACATGTATAACAAAGGCTAACTGCCGCTTAAAATTGAGAAGGTGCCTGCGAGCACTGCCGAGTGCCGGCTCTTCTCCCAAAAGCTTTTGCCAATAAATGGACTTGACTCAACTCTTTGGTGTGGACAGGTTATTACCCACTTCAAAGCCAAGTAGGCAAATGCCATTATCTGCACTGTTCCTCTAATTGGGTATCATCATATTTCAACATCATTCTTTTTACACTTTAAATGCAGGTCATTTATTTACATTAAATTAAAAAGCTTATTTATTTGCGCATTTATCAAAATTATGAAATGTTATACAGACAGCTCCATATTAATGCATTGCCTGGTGAGGGAGGTTCAATTGAGGAATTCAAGAAGATGATTATTTGAATAGTAACAATGTGCAAGGGTACAGGGAAAAAGCAGAACGGCATCAAGTCATGATGCTCATTTGGAGAGCCGGTACAGACACAACGATAGCACTGTGACTTCACAGCACCAAGGTCCCAGGTTCGATTCCCACTGGGTTACTGTCTGTGCAGAGTCTGCATGTTCTCCCAGTGTCTGCGTGGGTTTCCTCTGGGTGCTCCGGTTTCCTCACACAGTCCAAAGACGTGCAGGTTCGGTGGATTGGCCGTGCTAAATTGCCCTTAGTGACCAAAAGGGCTAGGAGGGGTTATGGGGATAGGGTGGAAATGAGGACTTAAGTGGGTCGGTGCAGACTCGGATGGGCCGAATGGCCTCCTTCTGCACTGTATGTTATATGTTCTAATGGCCTCGTTCTACAACGTAACAATTCTATGATTCAGCAGGGCCAGATAGAAGAGTAGCAGCAGAAACCACAAAGAAAACTAATTTATCAATGCGGGATTGGCTGAAATTGCAAGTTTTCAGACCACTACTGATATTCATTCAACCAATCCGAATGGTTAAGTTGAACAACCAAGAACATTTCTGTAAATTTGAAATAAAAGGCAAAGGATGCTAAAATACACAGAATAGTCCATAAAGAGAAAAAACAGGTTATGACCTCTCGGGTCTTTCATCACAACAAAGGTTAACACAATATTTGACCGAATAACATGCTTGATTATTCTGCTCTGAAGGATTTAACACATCCTGTGTGCCAAGACTTTTAATTATATAGAAAGGGGCCGATTCTGAAAAGTGTACAAATGCCTTTTAAAAATTGTTACTCTTGCTCTTTATTGTGACGAAAATGGTTGCTTGTAGAAAACGGAGTTATAGAACACACTTTACCCTAAACCATACCTTCGATTGATCGTCCGAGTCTAGCTTCCCTCCACCCTTTTCCTTCTTCCGCTTTGGTTTCTTTTTCTTCTTCTTTGCTCCCGTATCATCCCCTGGATTACTGCTTTAGAAAGAAAACCAGAACTGAGAAAAATGATACAGCTGGAAAGGGGAGGCTGAAAAAAGAGGCTTTAAATGAAAGAAAAACACAACCCAACTTTAGTTCCAGCACAAGGCACAGCTGGTAGTAGAAAATAGTCAGATCCTAATAACATTGCTGAACTGCATCAAATCCTGACCCCACAAAAAAAATTGATATAGATTGTTAAATTCTTTGCTCTATTTTCTAACTTAAAATTCAAGAGAATGTATACTAAAAGGAAAATGAAAGCAATGTGATTCCATTTTATTGATGATGATGTTATCGGATGAAGTTATAGGACCTATTCTTGGCTTCAATAATGAACAAGCAGTATCCTGCTGATGGGTTTCAGTGATATTGGGTTCATTTTGCTGTTTATTACCACAAAGCAACCTTTCTTCAGTCTCACTCCAATGGTGCACCTATTAAGAATCAGCTGGGAACTTTTGGGGTATATTATTGCATAAGCACTGTGTTATAAGAGTATGCAAATCCACAAATAAACTGCACGACATGTTTCAGTGCATTTCACTCCAGGCTGGCAACACGCATGTGGGATAAACTCTGGAATTTGGAGCTATACTGGAACAGACATTTTTGCGTTTCCCACTGCCGCTGTAGGTAAAGGCATTGGATTTGGCAGGCGTGTGCCAAATAAACTCAGAGCAAAAGAGTTGACAATGGTGGCACAATCAGTCTCTGTGCCCCTGGATCCTCACTTTAGATCACTGTCTTACAATCCCATCTTGGAAAATGTATTGCTGTGAGGATCAGAAAAAACGAGGCAGAGGTGCGGTTGTGATGTCCCTACAGTTGAATAGCCGAACACAGTATCTTAGCTCAAGCAGAAACGGGCACTTTTCACACCTGGGCTAATGGTAAGATTCTTGGTAGTGTGGATGAGCAGAGAGATCTCGGTGTCCATGTACATAGATCCCTGAAAGTTGCCACCCAGGTTGAGAGGGTTGTTAAGAAGGCGTACGGTGTGTTAGCTTTTATTGGTAGAGGGATTGAGTTTCGGAGCCATGAGGTCATGTTGCAGCTGTACAAAATTCTGGTGCGGCCGCATTTGGAGTATTGCGTGCAATTCTGGTCGCCGCATTATAGGAAGGATGTGGAAGCATTGGAAAGAGTGCAGAGGCGATTTACCAGAATGTTGCCTGGAATTGAAGGAAGATCTTATGAGGGAAGGCTGAGGGGCTTAAGGCTGTTTTCGTTACAGAGAAGAAGGCTAAGAGGTGACTTAACTGAGGCATACAAGATGATCAGAGGATTAGACAGGGTGGACAGTGAGAGCCTTTTTCCTTGGATGGTGATGTCTACCACGAGGGGACATAGCCTTAAATTGAGGGGTGATAGATATAGGACAGATGTTAGAGGTAGGTTCTTTACTCAGGGAGTAGTAAGGGCGTGGAATGCCCTGCCTGCAACAGTAGTGGACTCGCCAACATTAAGGGTATTTAAATGGTCATTGGATAAACATATGGATGATAAGGGAATAGCTTAGAGTGGGCTTTAAAGTGGTTGCACAGGTCGGCACAACATTGAGGGCCGAAGGGCCTGTACTGCGCTGTAATGTTCGATGTTCTATGTTCTGTCGGAACCAGGAAGCACCTTTAGGAAAGGAGGGAATAATTTGACATGAAAGAATTTGTAAATGTGAACATATTTATCCAACATCACCAGAATTGATGAGTTTCGGATCACCTTTTCAGTTTAAAATGTTGCTTTGTTACAGAAGTTAAGAGGCATCGAGATAATAGGTCAGAATTTAAAAAAAAAAATTGTGGTTTTTTTCAAACTGTAAGTAATAATTTACAGTGGGGAAGCACAGAGTGAGTGACCCAGGGACACAGTGTTAAGTCAGGAACTTGGTGCAAAGTGGGAATTCTGTGAGGAAGGTGCTACTTTTTATTCTTTGTGTTTTACCACTCACCAGTTACTGAAGGTGTTTATTTGTATTCAAGCCTCTCTCATTACTTTTACTGAATTAGCAACTAGTTAACTGAATAATAAATAAATAGTGTTAGAGGCAGAGCAGCATTACGTAGCAGTTAGTAGAATGCACTGCAGAACCAGACAACCACAACTGTCCCAAGTGTCCGCTGCTTAAGCTCAGAGTTGTTGAGGTGGGAGTCCAAGCTAAAAACATTGTGGGGGATCAGGTACTTTCTACCTATGGGAACGAGAACAAGGACTGTAGGGTAGATGAGCAAACTGACACGGGGAGAATCTGCGGATAGTGACCCGGGGCCGGGATCGAACCCAGGTCCTCGGCACCGTGAGGCAGCAGTGCTTATCACCACACCACCGTTAATTAGTAATGTCATAATAAAAGATCCATTGGAAAATAGAAATCATAACACAACTGAATTCCATATTAAGTTTGAAAGTGACAAACTTACGTCCCAAACAAGAATCTTAAATTTAAACTAATCTAAACAAATACATTGGGATGAGGGGACAGATGACTACAGCTGGTTGAGCAAATAGGCTAAAAGATATAGCAATAAACAGTGGGAACAATTCAAAAAAAGGTAAACAAAAATACATTATTCAAAAAAACAAAAACTCAACTAGAAAGACCCAATTATGATGATTTTTTTTGTTTCATATCTTCACACGTGCACTGCTTTCCCTTTTGGGAAATAGTGCAGAAGTGTTGGAAAGATTACCAATTTGTTGAAGTGAGTCATAAACACTCCTTCTGTGGCCAACAATACCTGGAATGGGTCTTGTATCAGGAATTTCTGACTTAGAGGCCTGGGCTTTACCTACTGAGCCATGGAACCTCCCACTAAGCAAGTTAAGGATAGGGTTAGGTTAAAATAAAAGATGCGTATAATGTTGTAAAGAATGAACCTAAAAACTGGGAATGTTTCAAAAACCAGCAAAGAGCCACATAACAGTTTATAAAAAGGGAAATAAATAGAACATGAGCATAAACTAGCCAGGAATATAAGAACACATTGCAAGACTTTGACAAGTATATAAAAAGTAGCTTAAGTAAACAGTAGTCCCTGCGATGGTAAATGGCAGAGACATTGAACAAACAAATATTTTGTGACCATCTTCACAGTAGAAGACACAAATTTGTAATAAAAACAGGTTAAATGGATGTGGAGAACAGGTAGGAAGAGGGATTTGAGACCAGGAAGAGATCATCCATGACCTGATTGAATGGCCGCTCGAAGGGTTGAATTGCCTACGTCTGCTCCTAATTCCTATCTCCCATGTCCCGAAGAGTTCTGGTAAAACCTAAAGGATTAGAATCTGAAATTCTAAGGATCTGAGAACCAACATGCTAGGGTTCGAGAATAAGTAATTAGAGATCGCTGGTTATGATTTAAATTTTTTTTTGAGATTCTAGTCCGAGTGGATTAGAAGTTTGCAAATGCAACATTCCAATTTTAAAATGAGGAAGAAAGGAAATAAGTACTTTCAGGCCAGTTAGCCTGACATCAGTCATCAGGAAACTGTTGGAATCTTAATGAATCTAGAAAATTATAATCAGACAGTGAACATGGTTTTAAGGAAGGGAAATAGTGTTTGACAAATTCATCACAGTTTGTTTGTGAGGTAATTAGTAAGGTAGGTAAAAGGGGAACCAGGAGATGTAGGCACGATAGCACAGCGGTTAGCACGGTTGCTTCACAGCACCAGGGTCCCAGGTTCGATTCCCGGCTTGGGTTGTTGTCTGTGCAGAGTTTGCACGTTCTCCCAGTGTCTGCGTGGGTTTCCTCCGGGTGCTCCGGTTTCCTCCCACAAGTCCCGAAAGATGTGCTGTTAGGTAATTTGGACATTATGAATTCTCCCTTATGTACCCGAACGAGCGCTAGAATGTGGCGACTGGGGGATTTTTACAGTAAGTTCATTTCAGTGTTAATGTAAGCCTACTTGTGACAATAAAGATTATGATTATTAAAGTATACTCTTATTTTCAAAAAGCATTCATTAAGGTGCCATACATATGGATTCATCAAGTTGGGGCAGTATTTTAGAATGGATACAGGATTCATGGACAGGCAGAAAGCCAAGAGCAAGGATAAACAGGGCATATTCAAGTTGGCAGACTGCGACTAGCGGAGCACTGCAAGGATCAGTGTTGGGGCCTCAGCTAATTTCAATCCATATTAATGACTTAGATGAAGATGCCAAGAGTTAAGTACCCATGTTTGCTAATGAGGAGGGCACAAAGAGGTTGCAAAGACATACAGACGGACAAGGCAAAGATGAATGCCCTCTATCTGATTTGAAGACAGGGTGGGGCCAACTTTCACCTGAGCCTCAATTAAGTCCAGGGTAGGAAGGCTTGTGGACAGCATTGAACCAGTGCAGCTGGTGCAGATACCATGCACGAAGCCCGAAAAGCAAACAATGACATGTTTACTTGTGGTCCCCAGGGTTCGCTCTTTGAGGGTCGGTGCAGACTCAATGGGCCGAATGGCCTCCGTCTGCACTTTAGGCATTTTATGGAGTTCAATATTTTCATTAGAGAGTACTTCTGTTCAAACGATATACAAATCGGTAACGTTGCACTTTTGAGGTCCTTCAATATAAAACAAACATACCATTAAGGTTAAGCACACAGTCAGAGGGGTTTTATCTGGTTACCAGCCCCTGAAGTACATTTGCTAAAAGGCCTAACAGGGATCTTCTCCCATTGCACCTTGGCGGTGGTTGCCCCAAGCTAGATGGCGTCCCTCAGTACGTAGTCCTGGACCTTGGAATATGCCAGCCTGCAATACTTGGTCAAGGACAATTCTTTGCACTAAAAGATCCACAAGTATGGCAGCATAGTGGTTAGCACAGTTGCTTCACAGCTCCAGGGTCCCAGGTTCTATTTCCGGCTTGGGTCACTGTCTGTGCGGAGTCTGCACGTTCTCCCAGTGTCTGCGTGGGTTTCCTCCGGTTTCCTCCCACAGTCCAAAGATGCGCAGGTTAAGTGGATTTGCTATGCGTCCAAAAAGATTGGGTAGGGTTACTGGGGTGTGGGCTTGGTAGGTGCTCTTTCCAAGGGATGGTGCAGACTCGATGGGCCGAATGGTATCCTTCTACACTGTAAATTCTATGATCCTAAAAGTTTCGGGTAGACCAGAGCACCTTTCACCAAGTTGATCCTCCAGCAACAGTTTATGTTTGTCTCGGTGTGCTCCCCTGGGAACGGCTGGTAGAGCACAGAACCTTGCATGAAAGAGCTGTTTGAGATGAACCTTGAGAAATACCACTGCATCTCTCTCCAGACCATCTTTGGAAAGGCACATTCTACAAGGTGGTGTGCAGCCATCTCATCCATCACCATCCACCCACAGGAGTGATAACAAATAGGTATCTATTGCGTGAAAACAAACTTAAATTAAACACAGAATTAACCACATTAGCACAAAGAAATAGCTTTACAGTTAAGTTACAGCAGTTCTCAAGTAAAAGAGAAAACCTTAACTTACTTCGTAAACCTGCCACTAAATTCCAATTAAGTAATCAATAACTTTATTCAACAACCAGGTTTCAACTTGGAGAGAACTTTTCAGGACCGAACTAAAACACCTCTGCTCATAGAAGAATCATAGAAGTTTACAGCATGGAAACAGGCCCTTCGGCCCAACCAGTCCATGCCGCCCAGTTTTTTACCATTAAGCTAGTCCCAGTTGCCCGCACTTGGCCCATAACCCTCTATACCCATCTTACCCATGTAACCATCTAAATGCTTTTTGAAAGACACAATTGTACCCGCTTCTACTACTACCTCTGGCAGCCCATTCCAGACACTCACTACCCTCTGAGTGAAGAAATTGCCCCTCTGGGCCCTTCTGAATCTCTCCCCTCTCACCTTAAACCTATGCCCTCTAGTTTTAGACTCCCCTACCTTTGGGAAAAGATGTTGACTATCTACCTTATCTATGCCCCTCATTATTTTATAGACCTCTATAAGATCACCCCTAAGCCTCCTACGCTCCAGGGAAAAAAGTCCCAGTCTATCCAGCCTCTCCTTATAACTCAAACCATCAAGTCCCGGCAACATCCTAGTAAATCTTTTCTGCACTGTTTCTAGTTTAATAATATCCTTTCTATAATAGGGTGACCAGAACTGCACACAGTATTCCAAGTGTGGCCGTACCAATGTCTTGTACAACTTCAACAAGACGTCCCAACTCCTATATTCAATGTTCTGACCAATGAAACCAAGCATGCCGAATGCCTTCTTCACCACCCTGTCCCCCTGCGACTCCACCTTCAAGGAGCTATGAACCTGTACTCCTAGATCTCTTTGTTCTATAACTCTCCCCAACGCCATACCATTAACTGAGTAGGTCCTGGCCTGATTCGATCTGCCAAAATGCATCACCTCACATTTATCTAAATTAAACTCCATCTGCCATTCGTCGGCCCACTGGCCTAATTGATCAAGATCCCGTTGCAATCCTAGATAACCTTCTTCACTATCCACTGTGCCACCAATCTTGGTGTCATCTGCAAACTTACTAACCATGCCTCCTAAATGCTCAGATGAGAGTTCCAGGACTAACTGCCTTTTCAGACAGACCTGGCTCCTCCCATTAACTACATCATCTGTGACAAAGTAAAAGGCATTATTTTGTCTTTCTTATAAGATTTGTTTGTTGACTTGTTTAGCCAGGACCCAACACAATAAATTATCTACACCCAAGGGTCCTTCAAAAATAAACAATATTCCATCAGCTATGCTTTCTGTAAACAAGTAAATGGTTCTCAAGATCTACTGGCAGAACACGTCGCCTGTAATCACAGCTTTAGCAATCATATGGTCTGTATGAATCTTAACCCCTCCCAGGTTTTAATAACATTACTGCCAAAAAATAAAATATAGATGACAATTTCTTACATTCATCACATGTCACAGAGATTGCAGGTGTGCATAAAGGATCTGATGGGGAGGGCCTTCTCACCACCAGCCAAGCTAGGTCTTGGTGCTAGTTTGACAGCTCTGGCAATGAAGCATTCTGCCAGATGACTTTAACAGTCTGCTCAGGGAACAATCCAACACGATCCATCATCTCCTTTTCCCAAAGAGCCTCTAGGACATTTTGTGCAGACCACTGCCTGATGGACTTGTGGTCAAAGGTGTTTCGCTGCATAAGGTTTTCCATGAGGGACAGGGGGTACAGCACTGTCCAACTACTTGGGAGCGTTCCACTTCAACGTGTCCAGACCCACCCTTTGCAACACTGGTTACAGGTAGAACCACAGAACAGAGTACGTAGTGACACTTGCATGTTTGCGTACCAAGGGGATCAATGCACAGCTTGATGCAGGATGAGGGCGGCGTTGGGTATGTTTCTCCTTGGATGCTGGATTTGTTTATTGTTACGTGTACCGGGGTACAGTGAAAAGCATTGTTCTGCGTGCAGCTCAGACAGATCATCCCATACATGAAAAGAAATACATAATAGGGCAAACATAAAATACACAATGTAAATACATAGACATCGGGTGAAGCATACAGGAGTGTAGTACTATTCGGTAGAGAAGATGTGTGAAGAGATCAGATCAGTCCATAAGAGGGTCGTTCAGGAGTCTGGTAACAGTGGTGAAGAAGCTGTTTTTGAATCTGTTGGTGCATGTTCTCAGACTTCTGTATCTCTTGCCCGATGGAAGAAGTTGTAAGAGTGAGTAAGTTTGGGGAGGCCGGTACGGGAATTGAACCCGCGCTGCTGGCATTGTTCTGCAGTACAAGCCAGCTGTTTAGCCCAGTGTGCTAAACCAGCCCCTACAATGGAAGTGTAAACAGAGGCTCTGCAATCAGGATGGACAGGGAGCCCTGGTCGACATTCGCCCTGAACACCTTCAGAATCTGGATGCATTCCATAACGTCATGGAATTCCTACAGTGCAGGAGGAAGCCATTTGGCCCATCAAGTCTGCACCAACCCTCTGAAAGAGCACCCTACCATGGTCCACTCACCCGTGCTATCTCCTAAACCCTACCTAAACTGCACATCCCTGGACATGAAGGGCCAATTTTAGCATGGCCAATCCACCTAACCGGTACATCTTTGGACTGTGGGAGGAAATTGGAGTGCCCGGAGGAAACCCATGCATACACGGGGAGAACGTACGAACTCCACACAGTCACCCAAGGCTGGAATTGAACCTGGATCTCCGGCGCTGTGATGCAGCAGTGCCAAGCACTGTGCCACATGTGATGATGAAGTATCCGCTGTTGGGGAAATTCTTCAGGCAGAAGATATCAGCAGCTGCGAATCCACAGCAATCAAACAGGACCCACTTCACAAAGTAGGTCCAGTCCACAGGTAAATCTTCTCCCGATGTCTTCACTGTCACCCTGACAATGTTCCGCACACATTGGCCTGGAGCTTGGGAGCTTACCGCAGCCATAGCTTGAATGTGGAGTCGTGCTGTACCAGTGTTAGGTCCAAACCAGTGGATAACTTGATTTAGTGAGTTTAGTTCTGTTGCACAATTGCATGTAAATAACAGCAAACACCATTAGCCGCGCCACTGTTTTGGAAGTGAATTATGGGCCGAGTTAAACTCATTCAATGTTTACAGTAATTTGTAGTGCAGTTCTTCTAAATTACCAAGAGTCCATTTTTGTCCTTAGTAAGAAGGCAAAGGTTTGAATTGCTGGGCTCCATCTCAGTGCTCTGTACGAACATTGAACATCATTGAATGATAATCAGCCTGAGTGACACTCCTTAGTCCTTCACTAAGCCACTATTTGGTGAACAGGGAATTCTGGAATCTCCCATTCTGCCATCCCGGAATCTCCCACCTCTGAACAGCAAGAACAAGAGCTACAACTTCCAGGAAACATGCTACCTATACACTCTGGGAGATTAGCTATCACCATGGTAATCAGGACCAACATGCAAACTCCCTTTTCCCCCTAGGTTGCCCAAATCAGTGCCAAGGAGATTAATATAACATTTCTGAAGATTCCAAGAAATCCAGAAGGCTTTGGCAATCCTACTTGGAATATGTCCCAGCCCACTGTCAGACAGTAGCACTTGCAGCTCTGAATTAGAAAGCCATGGGTTCAGTTTCCAGTCTGAGACTGGAGCACATGATCCAGGCTGACACTCTAAAGCAGCAGGAAGAAGATGTGCTGAAATAAAAACAGAAAATACTGGAAAAAACTCAACAGGTCTGGCAGTATCTGTGGAGAGAGAGAGAGAGAAACAGTTAACGTTTCGAGTCCGGATGACTCTTCTTCAGAGCTGCATTGGTAGAGGTTCTGTCTTTTGAAAGGGATATCAAAGCAAGGCGCCACATGCCTATTCAGGTGAATGCAACAATACCCAGGACTCAAATCGAAGAGTAAGAGGTTCGCCTAGTGTCTACCCTGGCCATCACTGACCTCTTAACACCAACAAATTATCTGACCATTTAGTCATCTGCTGTTTGCGAAACCATTCCCAGTTAGTTAATCCTGCCGTATTAACTCAGGTTACAGAGCAATTGTTAAGACAATATTTATAAAGCAGTGATATTATAGCAGGATACTCACATCTGTTGCCAACACACATATTGTGACTCTAGTGAAAAGGTTCATCCTCAATCGAACCACGTGGATGTTACAGTATAACCCTGTGGCAGTCACTGAGGTAAACACCTGTGCAATGGATTTCCAGCAGCCACTGCAGCTACTTAAGCCTCATTTCTGCTTTGAAATTACTTGACAGTAAACACAGATCAGCCAAATGTCTAGGTATCAAATAATAATTAGTCCGAACACTACTTACATGTTATCAGGTAGGAGGTTAAACACCTTAAATGGTCCATGGGGCGAAGGATTACTAATTGACCAGTATTTGTACAGCAAAATCATATGGTGCATCACATGGGAGGGAACAATAGCAGAGGAAAAGTAGAATGCATTCTGCACATTGTCTAGGGCGTGTCTGCGCAACTCCAACAGGAAACTCCACATGTCAGCATTGTATTCAATTTACAGACAATTCCAGAACACACACACACATCCTGCAATGTGCATTCAGTTACTACTGTTCAAATTGCTGAAATGCTCTAACTTTAGTGAAAAGTACATTGGACTGTTCAATTGAATGTAAAATGACAGAACGCACACTTCAGAATTCCAGTCAGTCATGGCATAATTGATAGCATTCTCATTTGAGTCACAAGACTGTAGGTTCAAATCCCACTCCAGCACAAAAATCGAGGCTGACACTCCATTGCAGCACCAAGGGAGCATTGCATCTTTCAGATGTGACATTAAAACGGGACCGTATCTACCTGCTCAGATTATGTAAAAGATCCCACGGCAGTATCTCAAAGTGCAAGAGAGCTCACCCCAGGATCCTGGCCAATATTTATCCCTCAATTAATATTTTAAAAAACCGACAATCTGGTCACTATCACAATTCTGTTTGTGTGTGTTTGCTGAAAAATTGGTTGAATTCAATAGAGAAATCAGAAGAAACCTCTTTAGAACATAGAACAGTACAGCACAGAACAGGCCCTTCGGCCCTCGATGTTGTGCCGAGCTTTGTCCGAAACAAAGGTCAAGCTATCCCACTCCCTGTCATTCTGGTGTGCTCCATGTGCCTATCCAATAACTGCTTGAAAGTTCCTCAAGTGTGTGACTCCACTATCACAGCAGGCAGTCTATTCCACACCTTAACCACTCTCTGAGTAAAGAATCTACCTCGTACATCCCTCCTATATCTCTCATCCTGAACCTTATAGTTATGCCCCCTTGTAACAGCTACATCCACCCAAGGAAATAGTCTCTGAACGTCCACTCTATCTATCCCCCTCATCATCTTATAAACCTCTATTAAGTCACCTCTCATCCTCCTCCGCTCCAAAGAGAAAAGCCTGAGCTCCCTCAACCTTTCCTCATAAGACCTACCCTCTAACCCAGGCAGCATCCTGGTAAATCTCCTTTGCACCCTTTCCAATGCTTCCATATCCTTCCTATAATGAGGTGACCAGAACTGCACACAATACTCCAAATGTGGTCTCACCAGGGTCCTGTACAGTTGCAGCATAACCGCACGGCTCTTAAACTCAAGCCCCCTGTTAATAAACGCTAACACACTATAAGCCTTCTTCACGGCTCTATCCACTTGAGTGGCAACCTTCAGAGATCTGTGGACATGAACCCCAAGATCTCTCTGTTCCTCCACATTCCTCAGAACCCTGCCGTTGACCCTGTAATCCACATTCAAATTTGTCCTCCCAAAATGAATCACCTCACACTTATCAGGGTTAAACTCCATCTGCCATTTTTGGCCCAGCTCTGCATCCTATCAATGTCTCTTTGCAGCCTACAACAGCCCTCCACCTCATCCACTACTCCACTAATCTTGTTGTCATCAGCAAATTTACTGAGCCACCCTTCATCCCCCTCCTCCAAGTCATTGATAAAAATCACAAATAGCAGAGGACCCAGCACTGATCCCTGTGATACACCGCTGGTAACTGGTCTCCAGTCTGAAAAATTTCCATCCACCACCACCCTCTGTCATCTATGTGACAGCCAGTTACTTATCCAATTGGTCAAATTTCCCTCTATCCCACACCTCCTTACTTTCTTCATGAGCCGACCATGGGGAACCTTATCAAATGCCTTACTGAAATCCATGTATACGACATCAACTGCTCTACCTTCATCTACACACTCAGTTACCTCCTCAAAGAATTCAATCAAATTTGTGAGGCAAGACCTACTCTTCACGAATCCGTGTTGACTATCCCGGGTTAAGCTGCATCTTTCCAAATGGTCATTAATCCTATCCCTCAGGACCTTTTCCATTAACTTACCGATCACCGAAGTAAGACTAAACGGCCTATAATTACCAGGGTCATTCCTATTCCCTTTCTTGAACAGAGGAACAACATTCCCACTCTCCTGTCCTCTGGCATTATCCCCATGGACAGTGAGGACCCAGAGATCAAAGCCAAAGGCTCTGCAAACTCTTCCCTTGCCTCCCAAAGAATCCTAGGATATATCCCATCAGGCCCAGGGGAATTGTCGACTCACATGTTTTTCAAAATTGCTCATACATCTTCCCTCAGAACATCTACCTCCTCCAGCCTACCCGCCTGTATCACATTCTCATCCTCAAAAACATAGCCCCTCTCCTTGGTGAACACTGAAGAAAAGTATTCATTCTACCGCCTCTCCTATGTCTTCTGACTCCATGCACAAGTTCCCACTACTGTCCTTGAGCGGCCCTAACCTCACCCTTTCTTTTATTTCTCACATAAGAGTAAAAAGCCTTGGGATCCGACCCGCCAAGGACTTCTCATGCCCCCTCCTAGCTCTCCTAAGCCTTTTACCCAGAGAGTGGTGAGAATGTGGAATTTGCTAGTCCAACATACAAAGTGAATAGTATAGATGCATTCAAGGGGAAGCTAGACAAGCTTATAAGGGAGAAAGGAACAGATGGGTTATGGAGGTGGCTCGAATGAAGCAAAAACACCAACATGGACTGGTTGTGTCGAATAGTCTGTTTTTGTGCTGTATATCTGGTATCATTCTATGTAGCCAATATTACAAGAGTGACCACACTTCAAAACCACTCTGCTGGATATAAAGCACACATCTGGGGGTTGTGAGACGCATTATAAAGAACAATACAGCACAGGAACAAGCCCTTCGGCCTCCAAGCCCGTGCCGACCATGCTGCCCGTCTAAACTAAAATCTTCTACACTTCCTGGGTCCGTATCCCTCTATTCATGTATATGTCAAGATGCTCCTTAAATGTCACTATCGTCCCTACATCCACCACCTCCTCCGGCAGCGAGTTCCAGGCACCCACTACCCTGTGTGTAAAATCCTTGCCTCGTCCATCTCCTCTAAACCTTGCCCCTCGCACCTTAAACCTATGCCCCCTAGTAACTGACCCCTCTACCCTGGGGAAAAGCCTCTAACTATCCACTCTGTCTATGCCCCTCATAATTTTGTAGACCTCTATCAGGTCGCCCCTCAACCTCCGTTGTTCCAGTGAGAACAAACCGACTTTATTCAACCGCTCCTCATCGCTAATGCCCTCCATACCAGGCAACATCCTAGTAAATCTCTTCTGCACCCTCTCTAAAGCCTCCACATCCTTCTGGTAGTGTGGCGGTCAGAATTGAACACTATACTCCAAGTGTGGCCTAACTAAGGTTCTATACAGCTGCAACATTTGCCAATTCTTATACTCAATGCCCCGGCCAATGAAGGCAAGCATGCCGTATGCCTTCTTGACTACCTTCTCCACCTGTGTTGCCCCTTTCAGTGACCTGTACACCTAGATCTCTCTGACTTTCAATACACTTGAGGGTTCAACCATTCACTGTATATTCCCTACCTGCATTAGACCTTCCAAAATGCATTACCTCACATTTGTCCGGATTAAACTCCATCTGCCATCTCTCCGCCAAAGTCTCCAAACGATCTAATGGCCTCATTCTGCGGTGTAATTATTCTCTGATTCGATGCTTACCTCACCCTGTGACCAGGGAACCCAAGGCCTTTTCTCATTTAATCTCTCCTGACTTGCACCCTATCAGAGCCCCTTCCTGTTTGCCAATGACCTTTCGTGACCTCTTCTAGCCCTCCTGACTCCTTTCTTAAGTTCCTTCCTACTTTCCTTATATTCCACACAGGCTTCGACTGTTCCCAGCCTTCTAGCCCTGACAAATGCCTCCTTTTTCTTTTTGACGAGGCCTACAATATCTCTCGTTATCCAAGGTTCCCGAAATTTGCCGTATTTATCCTTCTTCCGCACAGGAACATGCCGGTCCTGAATTACTTTCAACTGACATTTGAAAGCCTCCCACATGTCAGATGTTGATTTACCCTCAAACATCCTCCCCCAAGCTAGGTTCTTCAGTTCCCGCCTAATATTGTTATAATTAGCCTTTCCCCAATTTAGCACATTCACCCTAGGACCACTCTTATCCTGGTCCACAAGCACTTTAAAACTTACTGAATTGTGGTCACTGTTCCTGAAATGCTCCCCTACTGAAACTTCTACCACTTGGCCGGGCTCATTCCCCAATACCAGGTCCAGTACAGCTCCTTCCCTAGTTGGACTGTCTACATATTGTTTAAGAAGCCCTCCTGGATGCTCCTTACAAACTCGATATAAAAATGCAAATTTCTCTGTTTCCTTCATGGGTTGGAAAGTGATTTAGGACAACCTTAAATGATGACATGTCTGTTGCAAACGCAAGTTCTTACTTTATAGATTATATACGTGTGCAGCCAGACATGTGATCTCGCCTTGATGTACTTTCAAAGTAAGGGTGTCCAAGCTGCTGACATTTTGGACCACATTTTTAGGAACATGAAACCCGAGGGTCCACACATAGTTTAAATTGACATACTTCACATATTACTGATCCTAACACAAGATGGGGTTCTGATTTAAGATTTAAACACCACCACTAAAAACAACTATTTCCAGGTTACAAAAAAACCTACAAAATCCAGGTGCCAGTCTGTTGCTTTGGCTTCGAGAAATGGATAGCCAAGGTTTTGGTGCATTAACCTGCTTAAAATAAATGGAAAAATATATCAAACTGAATCAACAGAGAAGGACATTTTAGAAGCTAGTATTACATGGTTCACACTTCCCTGGGTGCCAGCCAATTTCTGCTATCACACTCGAGGGGCCACTTTCATTGTAAATGTGGTAAGTTACTCAGTTAAAAAAAGGACTGGAATGAAAGACCCCATCCCTACTTGTATCCCAGTGTTATACAGTGACGGTCACATCACCACTAGTACTGATCTCCAGTGTTATACAGCGACAGACCTGTTCCCACTAGTACTGATCCCCGGTGTTATACAGTGACAGACCATTCCCCACTAATACTGATCTCCAGTGTTATACAGTGACGGTCACATCGCCACTAGTACTGATCTCCAGTGTTATACAGCGACAGACCTGTTCCCACTAATACTGATCCCCAGTGTTACACAGAGACAGACCAGTCCCCACTGGAACTGTATCCCATGTTATACAACGACAGCCCAGATTCCACTAGTACTGAACCCCAGTGTTGTATAGCGACAGAACAGTTCTGACTAGTGCTGTATCCCTGTGTTATACAGCGACAGACCTGTTTCCACTAGTACTGAACCCCAGTGTTATACAGTGACAGACCAGTCCCCACTAGCACTGTACCGTTTTATTCAGCGACAGGCCCGTTTCCACCAGTACTGAACCCCAGTGTTACACTGACAAACTTCTCCCCACCAGTACTGTATCCCAATGTTATACAATAACAGACCAGTCCCCACTAGTACTACACCCCAGTGTTATACTGAGACAGATCCGTTCCCACCAGCATTGTACCCCTGTGTTATACTGACAGACCCGTTTCCACCAGTACTGTATCCCAGTGTTACACAGGGACAGACCTGTCCCTACTAGTACTATTCCCGTGTGTTATACAGCGACAGGGCAGTCCCCACTAGTACTGTACCCCAGTGTAATAGAGACAGACCTGTTCCCACCAGTACTGTACCCTGGTGTTATACAGAGACAGACCCATTCCCACCAGAAGTAATGCAGTGTTATAGTGACATACCAGTCCCAACTAGTACTGTACTACATTGTTATAGAGACAGACCCATTCCCATCAGTACTGTACTCCGATGTTATACAAAGACCATTCCCAACAGAAGTAACGCAGTGTTATAGTGACAGACCTGTCCCCACAAGTACCGTCTTGGATATACAGCTCAGAAAACGCCCTTCAGCCCATCGAGTTTATGTTGGACAAAAACAATCTAACAATTCTTTTTTTTTCAATTTAGAGTACCCAATCTTTTTTTCCCAATTAAGGGGCAATTGAGCGTGGACAATCCACCTAACCTGCACATATTTGGGTTGTGGGGGTGAAACCCACGCAGACATGGGGAGAATGTGCAAACTCCACACGGACAGTGACCCAGGACTGGGATTCAAACCCGGGTCCTCAGCACCGCAGTCCAGTGCTAACCACTGCACCACATGCCGCCCCTCCACCTAACTATTCTAATACCATAGCTTTGTATATGCCTTGGGATCACAAGTGCACATCTAAATACTTCTTAAATGTTATGAGGGTCTCTGCCTCCACCACCCTTTCAGACAGCGAGTTCCAAACTCCCACCTCTCGCAGGGTAAAAAAGTTTTTCCTCACATCCCCTCTAATTCTGGTCGCCACACTACCAGAAGGATGTGGAGGCTTTAGAGAGGGTGCAGAAGAGATTTACCAGAATGTTGCCTGGTATGGAGGGCATAAGCTATGAGGAGCGGTTGAATAAACTCGGTTTGTTCTCACTGGAACGAAGGAGGTTGAGGGGCGACCTGATAGAGGTATACAAAATTATGAGGGGCATAGACAGAGTGGATAGTCAGAGGCTTTTCCCCAGGGTAGAGGGGTTAATTACTAGGGGGCATAGGTTTAAGGTGAGAGGGGCAAGGTTTAGAGTAGATGTACGAGGCAGGTTTTTTACGCAGAGGGTAGTGGGTACCTGGAACTCGCTACCGGAGGAGGTAGTGGAAGCAGGGACGATAGGGACATTTAAGGGGCATCTTGATAAATATATGAATAGGATGGGAATAGAAGGATACGGACCCAGGAAGTGTAGAAGATTGTAGTTTAGTCGGGCAGTATGGTCAGCACGGGCTTGGAGGGCCGAAGGGCCTGTTCCTGTGCTGTACATTTCTTTGTTCTTTGTTGTTCTAAACCTCCTGCCCCTTACCTTAAACCTATGCCCCCTGGTCATTGATCCCGCTACTAAGGGGAAACGTTTCTTCCTGGCAACTCTATCTCTGTCCTTTATAATTTTGTACATTTCAATCTTGACCCCCCCCCCCCTCAGTCTCCTCTGCTCCAGGGAAAACAATCCAAGTCTATCCAATCTCTCTTCAAACTCTCCAGCCGTGGCAAAATCCTGGTACATCTCCTCTGCACCCTTTCCAGTGCTATCACAGCCCACCCATGTGAATTCCAGAACTGCACACAATACTCTAGCTGTGGCCTAACCAACGTTTTATACACATCTAACACAACCTCCCTGCTCTCAAACACTTGTGCCTCGGCTAATAAAGGCAAGTATACCATATGCCTTCTTAACCACTGTATCCACCTGCTCTGTCACCTTAAGTGACCTGTGTACATGCACACCAAGGTTCCTCTGATCCTCGGTGCTTCCCAGGGTCCTGCCATTTATCAAGTATTCCTTTGCCTTGCTTGTCCTGCCCAAGTGCATCACTTCACACTAATCCAGGTTGAATTCCATTTGCCAGTGATCAACCAATTTGACCAGCCCGTCTATAGCCTCCTGTAATTGAAGGCTATCCTTCATCTTTATTTGTGTCATAAGTAAGCTTACATTAACACTGCAATGAAGTTACTGTGAAAATCCCCTCATCGTCACACTATGGTGCCTGTTCGGGTACATAGAGGGAGAATTCAGAACTTCCAATTCACCTAACAAACACATCTTTCGGGACTTGTGGGAGGAAATCGGAGCACCTGGAGGAATCCCAAGCAGACACGGGGAGAAAGTGCAGACTCCGCACAGACAGTGACCTGAGCCGGGAATGGAACCGGAGTCCCCGGCGCTGTGAAGCAACAGTGCTAACCATTGTGTTACTGTGCCTCCTCACTATTTACCACCCCAACAAATTTGGTATAATCCGCAAACTTATTGATTAACCCTCCTACATTCAAGTTTAAATAATTTATATAAACCACAAACAGCAAGGGCCCCATACACAGGATTCCAGTCAGAAAAACACCCCCCGACCCTCTGCTCCCTGCCACTCAGCCAATTTTGGATCCAATTAACCAAATTTCCTTGGATCCAATGTGCTCTTACCTTCACTATCAGTCCACCATGTGGAACCTTATCAAAAGCCTTGCGGAAGCCCAAGTAGACTACGTCAAATGTATTTCCCTCATCTACATACCTGGTCACCTCTTCGAAAAATTCAACCAAGTTGGTCAGACATGACCTCCCCTTAACAAAATCATGCTGATTGTTCTTGATTAATCCCGGTCTCTCCAAATGTAGATTAATTCTCTCAGAATTGCTTCCAATGGCTTTCCCACCATGGAGGTTAGACTGACTGGCCTGTAGTTTCCTGGTTTATCCCTTCCTCCAACAATGGTACCACATTGGCTATCCTCCAGTCCTCTGGTGCCTCTCCTGTAGCTAGAGAGGAATTGAAAATTATTACCAGCGCCATTGCTATTTCCTCCCTTGCCTCACTCAACATCAGGATACATTTCATTTGGCCCTGGAGGTTTGCCTACTTTTAAGCCTGACAGACCACTCAGAAACTAATCTCTGTCTATGTTAATGTCTTTAGTATTGTTATAGTCCTTCTCCATGGCTTCAATATCCATAACATCCCTCTCACAAGTGAACACTGACACATTTAGAACCTACCTATACCCTCGGGCTCCACACACAAATTACCAGTGGTCCTTAATGGGCCCTATTCTTTCCCTAGTTATCCTTTTACCTTTAATGTACTTGTAAAACAATTTAGGATTTTCCTTTATTTCACTTGCCATTATGTACCCTTTTTCACTCCTAATTTCCTTTTTAAGTTCTCTCTTGCACATTCTCTATTCCTCTAGGACTTCTGCTGTTTTGAGCCCTCAATATCTGCCATAATCCTCCCTTTTTCTCCTGATCCAATGCTGTATATGTTTCGATATCTAGGGTTCACTGGATTTGTTGGTCCCACCCTTTTTCTTTATTGGAACATGTTAGCCCTGAACTCTCCCCATTTCTTCCTTGAATGTGTCCCATTGTTCGATCTACTCCCAGTACACTTTGGCCAAATCATATCTAATCTGATTAAAATCGGCCTTTCCCCAGTTTAGAACTTTGGTCTCCAGCCCATCCTCGCCCTTTTCCATAACAATCTTGAACCTAACCGAGTAATGATCACTGGCTGCAAAATGCTCCCCCACTGATACGTCAACCAGTTGTCCAGTTTCGTTCCCGAAAAGTAAGTCCAGGACAGCGCCCTCTCTTGTAGTCCCTTCTACGTACTGGCTTAAAATGTTCTCCTGGATTCATTTTAAGAATTCCATTCCCCCTTTCACACTATGGACACCCCAGTTAATATTAGGGAAATTGAAATCCCCCACTATTACTTTTACACTTTCTGAAATCTGCCTATATATTTGCTCTTCTATTTCTCTTGGATTGTTAGGCCTATAGAGCACTCCCAGTAATGTGATTGCTCCTTTTTGGTTTTTAAGTTATACCAATGTAGCTTTAGTTGACGAGCTTTCTAAGATGCTGTCCCTCCTTACTGCTGTAAATGATTCTGTTCAAAATTGTGACACCCCTTTCCTAAAGATCCTGTATCCTGGAATATTGAGCTGCCAATTCTGCCCGTCTCTCAACCATGTCTCAGTGACAGTAATAACATCATACCCCCCTGTTTTAATTTGTGCCCTCAATTCATCTGCCTTGTTCGTCAGACTCCTTAAAATGCCATCCAATCTTGCCAAACTCCCTTGTGACTTAACTAGTCAAGACATTCTGTGCCTTCTTGACTCACTTGCTGTCTCTTCTAATTTTGACTGTGCGTCTATCCCTGCTGAACCTTCTCTCAGGATTCCAGACTCCTGCCAATCGAGTTTAAATTCTCCCCAACGGCACTACCAAATATCCCTGCAAGGACACTGGTACCATTTCAGTTCAGGTGTAAACCGTTCGCCTTGCACAGGTCCCATCGTGCCCAAAAATGGCCCCATAGTCCCACAAATCTAAACCCCTCCCTCTTGCACCATCTCTCCAGCCACGCATTCATCTGGACTAACCTCCTATTTCTCACTAGCACGTGGCACTGGAAGTAATCCAGAGATTACTGCCTTCTGGGTCTTGTTTTGTAATCTACTTCCTAAATTCTGCTTTCAGGACCTCATCCCTTTTTCTGCCTATATCGTTGGTACCATTATGTGCCACAATATTTGTCTGTTTATCTCCCCTTCAGTGTGCCCTGCAGCCACTCAGTAGCATCACTGACCTTGGCACCAGGGAGGCAACATACCATCATGGGTCTCTTTTACAGCAACACCAATACTGTACCCATGTTATACAGTAACTGACCTCTACCCATTTGTACTGTGCCCCAGTGTTATACAGTAACTGACCTGTACCCATTTGTACTGTGCCCCAGTGTTATACAGTAACAGACCTGTACCCATTTGTACTGTACCCCAGTGTTATACAGTAACTGACCTGTACCCATGAGTACTGTACCCCAGTGTTATACAGTAACTGACCTGTACCCATTAGTACTGTACCCCAGTGTTATACAGTAACTGACCTGTACCCATGAGTACTGTACCCGTGTTATACAGTAACTGACCTGTACCCATGAGTACTGTGCCCCAGTGTTATACAGTAACTGACCTGTACCCATGAGTACTGTGCCCCAGTGTTATACAGTAACTGACCTGTACCCATGAGTACTGTACCCCAGTGTTATACAGTAACTGACCTGTACCCATGAGTACTGTACCCCAGTGTTATACAGTAACTGACCTGTACCCATGAGTACTGTGCCCCAGTGTTATACAGTAACTGACCTGTACCCATTAGTACTGTACCCCAGTGTTATACAGTAACTGACCTGTATTCATTAATACCCAGTGTCAAATAGTGACAGGCCTGTCCCCATTAGTACTGTACCGGTGTCATTAATTGAAAGGCCTTTGCCCATCAGTACTGTATCCTAGTGTTGTATCATGACAAACCTGCAAATTCCATGAGGAGAATTATTTTCTTCTGAGGGTTGTTAATCTATTCAATTCTCTTCCACAGACAGCAGTGGAGACTGGGTCATTGAATATATTCAAAACTAAGTTAGATAGATTTTTGATTGACAATGGAGACAAGAGTGCTAATAACGCCAATGTCGTGGTTTCGATTCCCATACTGGCCAATGAAATTTGATAACAAGTTGCTCCCCTCAGTTGCAACTCCTGCTCCTAGTTCTTGTGTTCTGCCATTCTATCGTTGCCCCATTGGAACTTCCTTTGATCCTCGGGATTATTTAACCTGCTTCTATCATACTCATGCCTCGAAGGTTGTTGGTTCAAGTTCTACTCTGGAGATTTGAAAACATATTCCAGGCTGACGTATCAGTGAAATACTGAGTGAGTTTGGAAATACTGGAGGTGCCAATTTTCAGATGAAGCATTCAAACCAAGCCCCTTTTGCCCTTGAAGGTAGACATTAAAAAAAATCCACAACCAATAGATCATCAGGGAAATTATTCCTGCTGTCTTGGGCAATACTTATTCATCAATCAATATCTGATTATCGGAGCACCATCACATTGGCATTGTGGGATCTAGTTGTGCACAAATTGGCCTCTACGTTATAGCAGTGATTACACTTCAAAAGTGCTACATTGGCTGTAAAATGCTTTGGGTTGTTTGGAGGTTATGCAAAGTGTGATTAAATGCAGCTTTATTTTCCTTCGTGACAAATGTAAACTTAGATAGTACCTCCCCGGCCAGAACATCATCAGAAATAAGAGTAAGCCATTTGGTCCAAAGTCTGCTCCCCCATTCAGTGAGATCATGATTGATTTGAAATGGCCTTAAATTCCACTTTTCTGCCTGTCCCCCATTAACTTTGACTTGTAGATCAGAAATCTGTCTAGCTTTGCCCTGCACATATTTAATATCCCAGCCTCCACTGCTCACTGAACAACTGAATTCCAAAGACTCACTCACGACCCTCAGAAAGAAATCCTCCTCATCTCTGCCTTAAATGGGAAACTCCTTATTTTTGAACTCTGCCACCAGGTGCTAGATGTTTCAATAAGATCGCCTCACATTCTTCTAAATTCTTGGGGTATAAGCCCTGACTGCTCAATCTTTCCTCATAGCACAACACCTACATCCCATCAGTCTGGTGAACCTTCTCTAACTGCAAGTATATCCCTCTTTAGGTAAGACCACCAAATTTCTATGCAGTACCTCAGGTGCGGGCTCACCAATGTCCTACACAGTTGTAGTGAGACCTCCTTACTTTTATACTCCATCCTCTTGCAATAAAAAATAATTTGCCTTCCATCATGAAGTCATCGCTCTTTTTTCCTTCAACTGAAACACTACTTTGAAATGAGACAGAACAAACTTTGTGGGCCGAAGGGCCTGTACTGCGCTGTATTGTTCTATGTTCTATGTTCTAAACTGCTTTAAAAATGCAGGTAAGTAAATGCAAAGTAAAAGTGAGAAAAGCAAACAAGACCTTCCCCAAGGAAGTGCAGAGAGAAACAGCGAAATTCACCGCTAAGGAAGATATTAAAAATGCAGAGCTGGACTTTCATTCTATCAAGACAATGGGGAGTTATTAGATAGGATATACAACAATTGACACTCAAACCTGCTGTGGAAGATGCAAGAAACCTATCCTGTTGGTTCCTACTATCTTGTATTATGGGCCAGGGTTTGGAGAACTCCAAAATATATCATGGAGTTCACCTGATCCAGAACTTTGAAAAGATCTTGGGTATGGGGAGCACAATGGCCCACTTTACAGGTGTGATGCAACAGAGAACTAAAAGTATTTTTAAACAAAAACAATGTTTATTCTATGAATCCATTTAACATTTTATAAACACACAGTAAACATCTTATCAACTACCAACCCTGATAACTCCCCCAAAAGTTACAGTACTCTATAGGTAACCCTTAGTAACTTTCCTAACAACATCCATAAGTCAAAAAACCCTTTTTAACAAAGACAGCAGGTTTGCATTCCTTACAGAAACAGGTATTACTTTGAAATCATCAAGTGATCTGGAGACATTCTTTTTCATGCAGAGAGAGATCAAACAAGCTTGGTTCAAATGCAGCTCTCCAACTGAACGTGAAACTAAACACAGAGCCAAAACAGCTCCCAGCTCAAAGCGAAAGTAAAGGACAGAATCACATTCCAGCTCCACCCACACAGTGACATCACTGCAGCCATTTGATGAAACATACTTTTCTTAAAGGGATTCTCACATGCGACTCGAAATGTATCAAATGTTTCTGAGATGAAACATCTAAACACTATCATGATTCCAAGCGATGATATTATTTTAAAAAAGGGGGGGGCAGCATGGTAGCACAAGTGGATAACACTGTGGCTTCACAGCGGCAGGGTCCCAGGTTCGATTCCCCGCTGGGTCACTGTCTGTGCGGAGTCTGCACGTTCCCCCAGTGTCTGCGTGGGTTTCCTCCGGGTGCTCCGGTTTCCTCCCACAGTCCAAATGAGTGCAGGTTAGGTGGATTGGCCATAACCCTAACACTTAGTGACCAAAAAGGTGAGGAGGGGTTATTGGGTTACGGGGATAGGGTGGAAATAAGGGCTTAAGTGGGTCGGTGCAGACTCGATAGGCCGAATGGCCTCCTTCTGCACTGTATGTTCTACGTTCAGATTACCTGTTCTACAACAATAACCACAGCAGACATAGGAATCACATTTCTTTGGAATATACAAAGAGCAGGACTTTAAGAACTGGGTTTGCCAAGCAGAAAGGGGAATCTGGAGAAGCTGCTAATGGAGCAGTAAGGAACCTCGCATTTTCTCTCTCTTGGGTTACGTGAAGCCCTATTCCTACAGTCTAATAATCCAACACAAGAAACAGTCAAAGTCCATCGGAAAGAACCTCACGAGAAACTTATCAATTTCTGAAAGACAAATTTGTCTCCAGGAAATGAATTCAACTCTGGGATGTTTGAAGGAACCAGCTAACTTAAAACAGCCACAACCCTCAACAACCTATGCCTCAAAGGCAAGCAAAGAACTTGATCTATTCTTTTCATTTATTATTTGGATTCTAACTTTCCTTGCTTCTGATAACCGTGTGTGTGTGTGTGTGCCTGCGTGTGTCTTCACTTATTCCCCCCCGGTTTAATGGCCAAAAAACTTGCTTTTTCTTTGACTCGTGATTGGCTCCTTACTGTTCATTGCACAGTCAAAAAAATGTTTGGAATTTGGAAAGGCATCAACAGGGAAGAACAATTTAAAATGTTTGCTGTGAGCAACTGAGGAGGCTGAATAGAGATAAACCAGGGGAATCCTGGTTGTACACTTCATATTTACTTGCTGTATCTGTATGCTAACTTTGGTCATTCAAATAGAACACCCAGATCCCTCTGTACTGCAGAATTCTGCAGTCCCCCTTCATATAAATAATACTCTGCTTTTCTAGTCCTCGTAAAAATGAACAACCTCGTATTTTCCCACATTATCTGCTAAATTTTTGCTCGCTCTTTTAACCTATTCTACAGCCATTTTCAGGCCCATAACTTTCTGGCTTCCCAGCATCAGATCTGGGGTTATCCCAAAGATAACCTGGGCGATCCCTCTCGGAATTTCCCAGCTAAACATTTGTGAGGCAAATATCCTGAAGTGTCAACTTCCTTGGAAAATTGCACTGTGCTGGGAACATGAGAATTCTTTGGCAAGTAGGATCAAGGATAACCCTAAAGCTTTCTATAGATATGTCAGGAATAAAAGAATAAAAGAGATAGGAGAGGTGCTAAATGAATATTTTTTGTCAATATTCACACAGGAAAAAGACATTGTTGTCAAGGAGAATACTGGGATACAGGCTACTAGACTATTCCTGTAGACAAAGATGACTTAAAGATCAAAGCCAAAGGCTCCTCCCTAGCTTCCCAGAGAATCCTAGGATAAATCCCATCCGGCCCAGGGGACTTATCTATTTTCACACTTTCCAGAATTGCTAACACCTCCTCCTTATGAATGCTACTCCATTATAGGAAGGATATGAAAGCAGAGGAGATTTACCAGAATGTTGCCTGGTATGGAGGGAAGATCTTATGAGGGAAGGCTGAGGGACTTGAGGCTGTTTTCGTTAAGAGAGAAGAGGATGTTTTCATTCGAGAGAAGGTTAAGAGGTGACTTAATTGAGGGATACAAGATGATCAGAGGATTAGATAGAGTGGACAGTGAGAGCCTTTTTCCTCGGATGGTGATGTCTAGCACGAGGGGACATTGCTTTAAAGTTGAGGGGAGATAGATATAAGACAGATGTCAGAGGTAGGTTCTTTACTCAGAGAGTAGTAAGGGCATGGAATGGCCTGCCTGCAACAGTAGTGGACTCGCCAACACGAAGGGCATTCAAATGGTCATTGGATAGACATGTGGACGATAAGGGAATAGTGTAGATGGGCTTTAGAGTGGATACACAGGTCGGCGCAACATCGAGGGCCAAAGGGCTTGTACTGCGCTGTAATGTTCTATGTTCTTAACATAGGAGCAGAATTAGGCCACTCGGCCCATCGAGTCTGCTCCGCCATTCAATCATGGCTGATTTAAACTCCATCTACCCGCTCTCTCTCCATAGCCCTTAATTCCTCGAGAAATCAAGAATTTATCAACTTCTGTCTTAAAGACACTCAACGTCCCGGCCTCCACCGCCCTCTGTGGCAATGAATTCCACAGACCCACCACTCTCTGGCTGAAGAAATTTCTCCTCATCTCTGTTCTAAAGTGACTCCCTTTTATTCTAAGGCTGTGCCCCCGGGACCTAGTCTCCCCTGCTAATGGAAACAACTTCCCTACATCCAACCTATCTAAGCCATTCATTATCTTGTAAGTTTCTATTAGATCTCCCCTCAACCTCCTAAACTCCAATGAATATAATCCCAGGATCCTCAGACATTCATCGTATGTTAGGCCTACCATTCCTGGGATCATCCGTGTGAATCTCCGCTGGACCCGCTCCAGTGCCAGTATGTCCTTCCTGAGGTGTGGGGCCCAAAATTGCTCACAGTATTCTAAATGGGGCCTAACTAATGCTTCAGAAGTACATCCCTGCTTTTATATTCCAAGCCTCTTGAGATGAATGACAACATTGCATTTGCTTTCTTAATTACGGACTCAACCTACAAGTTTACCTTTAGAGAATCCTGGACTAGGACTCCCAAGTCCCTTTGCACTTCAGCATTATGAATTTTGTCACCGTTTAGAAAATAGTCCACGCCTCTATTCTTTTTTCCAAAGTGCAAGACCTCGCACTTGCCCACGTTGAATTTCATCAGCCATTTCTTGGACCACTCTCCTAAACTGTCTAAATCTTTCTGAAGCCTCCCCACCTCCTCCATACTACCTGCCCCTTCACCTATCTTCGTATCATCGGCAAACGTAGCCAGAATGCACTCAGTCCCGTTATCTAGATCGTTAATATATAAAGAGAACAGCTGTGGTCCCAACACTGAACCCTGCGGGACACCACTCGTCACTGGTTGCCATTCCGAAAAAGAACCTTTTATCCCAACTCTCTGCCTTCTGCCTGACAGCCAATCGTCAATCCATGTTAGTACCTTGCCTCGAATACCATGGGCCCTTACTTTACTCAGCAGTCTCCCGTGAGGCACCTTATCAAAGGCCTTTTGGAAGTCAAGATAGATAACATCCATTAGCTCTCCTTGGTCTAACCTATTTGTTATCTCTTCAAAGAACTCTAACAGGTTTGTCAGGCACGACCTCCCCTTACTAAATCCATGCTGACTTGTCCTAATCCGACCCTGCACTTCCAAGAATTTAGAAATCTCATCCTTAACAATCGATTCTAGAATCTTGCCAACAACCGAGGTCAGGCTAATTGGCCTATAATTTTCCATCTTTTTCCTTGTTCCCTTCTTGAACAGTGGGGTTACAACAGCGATTTTCCAATCCTCTGGTACCTTCCCTGACTCCAGTGACTGTTGAAACATCATCACCAACGCCTCCACTATTTCTTCAGCTATCTCCTTTAGAACTCTAGGATGTAGCCCATCTGGGCCCGGAGATATGTCAATTTTTAGACCTCTTAGTTTCTCTAGCACTTTCTCCTTTGTGATGGCTACCATATTCAACTCTGTCCCTGACTCTCCGGAATTGTTGGGATATTATTCATGTCTTCTACTGTGAAGACTGACGCAAAGTACTTATTCAGTTCCTCGGCTATTTCCATGTCTCCCATCACAAAATTACCAGCGTCATTTTGGAGCGGCCCAATGTCAACATTTGCCTCCCGTTTGTTTTTAATGTATTTAAAGAAACTTTTACTATCATTCCTAATGTTACTGGCTAGCCTACCTTCAAATTTGATCCTCTCTTTCCTTATCTCTCTCTTTGTTATCCTCTGTTTGTTTTTGTAGCCTTCCCAATCTTCTGACTTCCCACTACTCTTTGCCACATTATAGGCTTTCTCTTTTGCTTTGATGCATTCCCTAACTTCCTTTGTCAGCCATGGCTGCCTAATCCCCCCTCTGATAACCTTTCTTTTCTTTGGGATGAACCTCTGTACTGTGTCCTCAATTACACCCAGAAACTCCTGCCATTGCTGTTCTACTGTCTTTCCCACTAGGCTCTGCTCCCAGTCGATTTTCGTCAGTTCCTCCCTCATGCCCCTGTAGTTACCTTTATTTAACTGTAACACCTTTACATCTGATTCTACCTTCTTTCTTTCAAATTGGAGATTGAATTCGACCATATTATGATCACTGCCTCCTAAATGCTCCCTTACTTTAAGATCTTTAATCAAGTCTGGCTCATTACATAACACTCAGTCCAGAATGGCCTGTTCCCTCGTGGGCTCCATCACAAGCTGTTCCAAAAAGCCCTCCTGTAAACATTCAATGAATTCCCTTTCCTTGGGTCCACTGGCAGTATTATTTACCCAGTCCACCTGCATATTAAAGTCCCCCATGATCACTGTGACCTTGCCTTTCTGACATGCACTTTCTATTTCGTGGTGCATCTTATGCCCCTGGTCCTGACCACTGTTAGGGGGCCTGTACATAACTTCCATTATGGTTTTTTTGCCTTTGTGGTTCCTCAACTCTACCGACACAGACTCCACATCATCCAACCCCATGTCGTTTAGTGCCATTGATTTAATTTCATTCCTAATTAACAAGGCAACCCCGCCCCCTCTGCCCACCTCTCTGTCTTTTCGATAGGTTGTGAATCATGGCTGATATTTTCTCATCCCCATTGTCCTGACTTCTCCCCATAACCCCTAATCCCCTTATTAATCAAGAACTAAGAACCTCTGTCTTGGACACTCAGTGATTTGGCCTCCACAGCCTTCTGCAGCAAAGGTTCCACAGATTCACACCCTCTGGCTGATGGAATTCCTCCTCATCTCTGTTTTAAAGGATCGCCCCTTTACTCTGAGATTGTGTCCTCGGTTTCTAGTTTTTCCTACAAGTGGAAACATCCTCTCCCATCTCCACTCTATCTAGGCCTCGCAGTATCCTGTAAGTTTCAATAAGATCCCCCTAAACTCATCCTTCTCAACTCCAACGAATACAGACCCAGAGTCCTCAACCGTTCCTCATACGACAAGTTTTTCATTCCAGGGATCATTCTTGTGAACCTCTTCTGGACCCTTTCCAAGGCCAGCACATCCTTTCTTAGATATGGGGCCCAAAACTGCTCACAATACTCCAAATGGGGTCTGACCAGAGCCTTATACAGCCTCAGAAGTAGATCCCTGGTTTGGAATATCTGACAAAGATATCCCGTGAAAGACTTCCAATTAATCACTAATCCTTGGGAGTCCAGGTAAAACACAACAGAGTGAGATGTCAGGTTTAAAAAAAGGATGGCATAGAGTCCTGACAAGACTGAATGGAGTACTGCTGGGTGTAGTGCTTTCAGCCTAGTTGTAAGATTGTCAGGTTCACAGTCAATTTTAACAGGGACAGCAGAAGCAGTGAATGCAGATGAAGATTTGGAGGATTAGTCATACAGCAGAATGACAAACAAGGTCTACTACTTAGAAATAAAGATATTGTACACTGGGGAAAAAATGTGTAGCACAAGTAAAGAATGAATGGAATAAAATTACTACAGGTTGGGATAAAGTGGCATGTGTCAGACTTGTCAGCAAAGTCAAAGCCCATGGAATAAAGAGGCAATGATTGGAAAAAAATTGCAAGGCTCCAGTGAAAAGACAGGGGAGTGGGACTGGCTGAGTTTCTCTTTCAGAAAACCTGCTCAGACACAATATGTCGAATGGCCTCTGACTGTGCTATAACCATTCTATGATTCTGTAAAAATATTTAATTGGACTGGGAGAAATACGAATTACACTACAGCTCCAGTCAATATGTGGCTTTTCCAGGTTCATGTGGCTCTGTGTTACTCTAACGCCCTTCCATTAAAGGAATGTCAAAACATTCGGCCGCTGACATCATACAGTGGCCAAGCAGGGAGAAGGCCTGATGTGTCCCCGACAGCTGGGAAGAAAAGTGTTAGGTGGTGCCAGTGTTTCCTTTAGATTCCCCTTCCAAATCAGAAAATATTAAACATACGGATTGAATTTTAGAACATCCACTTGATCACATTATAAGGTTCCTACTTTACCTCATTTCTATCCAGGAATGAGGCCGGAGCGGGAAGTTGACCCAAGAACAGCATCCAAATGCTCACAATCTCAAGATAGCTCTATTTCCTGGAATATCTTGACTCATCCAAGTTTATCCTGCCTCTACACATTGCCATAGTCCTAAAGGTCTACAGCACTGAAAAGGCCCTTCTGCCCATCGTGTCCGCACCGGTCAAAAGTATTCTAATCCAATGTTCCAGCACTTGGCCTTGCATGCCTTGGCATCGCAAGTACACATCCGGAAAGTACAGAACTGGGCCTCAAAGATTTCCCAGATTCTGCGGCATATTGTGATGTAGGCAAAAATCCCTGTATATGTAACTTACTGGACATTTTTGGTTCCTTGGAAATTTGGAACATAGGTATAGGAGTAGACCACTTCTTGCAAATTAATTAAAATTAACCAGCAGAAATAGTTAATGCTATAAACTTGGCTTATTTGGCACACTAATTAAAATAATAAAATACACATTTCAGCTCCCCATGTCTCTTAATTTGCCATCTGAAACTGATCCTCAAATGCACACCCTGCCCACTCCAGTGGGAGGTTAGTGACTGAATCAGGCAGGATGGTGACCTGTGGGGACCCTGCCACCTTCCTGCCTCTGCCCGTGGTGTGAAGTCAAGGAGATGGTCTTCCCACCCCATTGCCAGTTGAGGAACCTAAGTGGGCATTTAATGGCCATATTCCACCGCCATCAATATTCAGCCTGCGGCAGGGGGAGCAATCGTCATCGGAGGAGCCTAAAATGCAAACTGTTGTCAGGGTTCTTCTGTGTGGGTTCCTCATTCAAAGGCACTGAATACCACTCCCTCCCTCTATCCCCTCATTCTCTCCCCCTCCCCCACGGCTTGGGTTCCTCACTGATCCTGGACTCAGGTGGCAGCAGCCACCAACTCCCCAGTGACACTGCCAAGCAGAGTCTGATTGACTGTCAACCGTGGCTCTCCAGCCTACATTACGTGCTAACTTCACCTCAATACTTCCTGCATGCAATGCCAAAGCCATAATCAGTTAATACACACAACAAAATAATAATAGTAATCGCTTGTCACAAGTAGGCTTCAATGAAGTTATTGTGGAAAGCCCCTAGTCGCCACATTCCAGCAACTGTTTGGGGAGGCCGGTACAGGAATTGAATCCGCGCTGCTGGTATTGTTCTGCATTACAAGCCAGCTGTTAGCACACTGTGCTAAACCAGTCTCTGTGCATATACAATGAAAGGTAAAGGTAAACAAGGAGGACAGAGTGACAGCACTTCATTGAATCATAGAATTTACAGTGCAGAAAGAGGCCATTTGGCCCATCGAGTCTGCACCAGCCCTTGGAAAGAGCACCCTACTTAAGCCCTCACCTCCACCCTACCCCAGTAACCCCAGCTAATAAATATACAACATTTGTCAAAGGTCAATCAGGTCAGACAAATCTAGTTGATTTTTTTTTGGAAGTCACTAATACGATAGACAGCTGTCTATGGATGTTAACTGTATGGACTTCCAGAAGGCATTCAATGAAGTTCCACACAAAGATCACTGACAAAAATTGAGAGCGCGTAGAACTGGAAGTAACATTTTGATTTGGGTTGGAAATTAGTTAAGAATCAGAGTGGGGATAAAGGTTTGCACTCAGATTGGAGTGATAATGACATGTGTTGTGCCATGTGGTGGGATCTGTTCCCTTGCATAATGTTTCACCATAATTATGACTTGGATGAAGGAACAAAAGAATTAAATATCCAAGTTTGCAGATGACACAGTTACATTAAGTAGTGCAGGTGGATGAGACATTTGTATAGGGGGTAGAGACTGATCAGGTGAGCGGGCAAAACAATTGCATATAGACTCAATGTGAACAAGTGTGAGGTTATCCACTTTGGACCCAAGAAAGACAAATTCTAAAACAATTTTCTAAATGGTGAAAAGCTAGGGTCTGTAAAGGAATAAAGAGATTTGAGTCCAAGCACATTTAAAGTGGACAAATACAACAAGCAATAAACAAAAAGGGTTACAGAATGTCATCTGATATTTCAAATGGGAGGGTGTTATACTTCAGTTGTATACAGCGTTGGTCAGATCCCGATCCAGAATACGATGGGCACTTCAGGAACAAGCCTTGGAGGAGCTGCAGTGCAGGTTCACTAGAACCAGACAAAAATTACGAGGGCATGCTGCACAAACTTGGCTCGTACAACCGAGTTTAGAAAATTGAGCAATGGTTTGACCAAGATATTCAAATATTAAAAATATTTGATAGGAAATAGTTTCTCTGCATCTACCCTAGAAAGGGGGAAAATCAAGCTGAAGGGCACGTAATTTGAAACAATGCATCTACCCTATGATAGCGGGAAATCAAGCTTAAGGGCACATAATCTGAAAATGAGAGCTAGGTTTTTCAGGAGGAAATCAGAAAGCACTCTTTCACACAAAGGATAGTAAGAATCTGGAAGCCTCGCCCCTGAGATGCTGTGGATGCTAAGGGACAAGTGGAATTCTAAGAACTTGAGATTGATGGATTTTTGTTAGGTCAGAATGTCAAGGATTATAGAGCCAAGGCATGAAATGGAATTCATTTGCAGGTCAGCCATAAAATCTGTCCGGTCTTGACCCGACCTGATAACCAAGGCCATCCAATATCGCTGATACATAGAAGATAGAACATAGAACGATACAGCGCAGTACAGGCCCTTCGGCCCACGATGTTGCACCGACATGGGAAGTCAAAAAACAAAAGTAATCTAACCTACACCATGCCATTATCATCCGAGTTCACTACTGTTGCAGGTAGGGCATTCCACGGCCTCACCACTCTTTGCGTAAAGAACCTACCTCTGACCTCTGTCCTATATCTATTACCCCTCAGTTTAAGGCTATATCCCCTTGTGCTAGCCATTTCCATCCGTGGGAGAAGGCTCTCACTGTCCACCCTATCTAACCCCCTGATCATTTTGTATGCCTCTATTAAGTCTCCTCTTAACCTTCTTCTCTCTAACGAAAACAACCTCAAGTCCATCAGCCTTTCCTCATAAGATTTTCCCTCCATACCAGGCAACATCTTGGTAAATCTCCTCTGCACCCGCTCCAAAGCTTCCACGTCCTTCCTATAATGAGGTGACCAGAACTGTACGCAATACTCCAAATGCGGCCGTACCAGAGTTTTGTACAGCTGCAACATGACCTCATGACTCCGGAACTCAATCCCTCTACCAATAAAGGCCAACACTCCATAGGCCTTCTGCACACCCCTATCTACCTGGGTGGCAACTTTCAGGGATCTATGTACATGGACACCGAGATCCCTCTGCTCATCCACACTTCCAAGAACTTTACCATTAGCCAAATATTCCGCATTCCTGTTATTCCTTCCAAAGTGAATCACCTCACACTTCTCTACATTAAACTCCATTTGCCACCTCTCAGCCCAGCTCTGCAGCTTATCTATGTCCCTCTGTAACCTGCAACATCCCTCCGCACTGTCGACAACACCACCGACTTTAGTGTCGTCTGCAAATTTACTCACCCACCCTTCTGCGCCCTCCTCTAGGTCATTTTTTAAAATGACAAACAGCAACGGCCCCAGAAGAGATCCTTGTGGTACGCCACTTGTAACTGAACTCCATTCTGAACATTTCCCATCAACCACCACCCTCTGTCTTCTTTCAGCTAGCCAATTTTTGATCCACATCTCTAAATCACCCTCAATCCCCAGCCTCCGTATTTTCTGCCATAGCCTACCGTGGGGAACCTTATCAAACGCTTTACTGAAATCCATATACACCACATCAACTGCTCTACCCTCGCCTACCTGTTCAGTCACCTTCTCAAAGAACTCAATCAGGTTTGTGAGGCATGTCGTACCCTTCACAAAGCCATGCTGACTATCCCTAATCATATTATTCCTATCTAGATGATTATAAATCTTGTCTCTTATAATCCCCTCCAAGACTTTACCCACAACAGACGTGAGGCTCACCGGTCTATAGTTGCCGGGGTTGTCTCTACTCCCCTTGTTGAACAAAGGAACCACATTTGCTATCCTCCAGTCCTCTGGCACTATTCCTGTAGTCAATGATGACATAAAAATCAAAGCCAAAGGCTCAGCAATCTCTTCCCTGGCTTCCCAGAAAATCCAAGGATAAATCCCATCAGGCCCCGGGGACTTATCTATTTTCAGCCTGTCCAGAATTGCCAACACCTCTTCCCTACGTACCTCAATGCCATCTATTCTAATAGCCTGGGTCTCAGCATTCTCCTCCACAACATTATCTTTTTCCTGAGTGAATACTGACGAAAAATATTCATTTAGTATCTCGCCTATCTCTTTAGACTCCACAAACAACTTCCCATCCCTGTCCTTGACTGGTCCTACTCTTACCCTAGTCATTCTTTTATTCCTGACATACCTATAGAAAGCTTTTGGGTTTTCCTTGATCCTACCTGCCAAATACTTCTCATGTCCCCTCCTTGCTCGTCTTAGCTCTCTCTTTAGATCCTTCCTCGCTACCTTGTAACTATCCATCGCCCAACTGAAACTTCACACCTCATCTTCACATAGGCCTCCTTCTTCATCTTAACAAGAGATTCCACTTCTTTGGTAAACCACTGTTCCCTCGTCGACGCCTTCCTCTCAGCCTGACCGGTACGTACTTATCAAGAACACGTAGTGTTCACAGATACCCCGGTGTTAAACAGTGACAGCCCAGTCCCCACCTGTGCCTTATCTTATTGTTATACAGTAGTGGTGGGTACAGGGTTGTCACTATATTCCAATGTTATGCTGTGGCAGACGTGTGCCCACCAGTTATTACTCCAGTGTTTAATATTCCACTGTTTTACATGGACAGACATGAACTTCACAATTCTACGTTTCAAAATGCTCTTTCTAGTCACAAATAAAGTTCGAAAAGTCAAAGGTCTGAAATTGTAACAGAACCAAGCAGCCACCAATCTCAACCATAGACTTCACTGAAATGTTAATGACAGCATTGTTAGTGCTGTTGAAATCAGGGAAATAAATTAAATGATAGATTTCAACACCATGATCTAGGTTGGTACTTCAGTGAAGTTGTGAGCTTGCACTGTATTTATGTAAAACAATGACAGCACTTTACAGCTTTATCCAGCTAAAAGGTGTTTTCAAAAGCTGCAAAACTGACAACTAAATGAATGGATATGCTTTATTAAGTAGAAAAGAGATTTGCCCAGAGTGTCTTTTATAATTCAGTTATTTCAAACGCAGGTAAGACCCTGCTTCATATTTCTGGCACATTCTGAGAGTAAAGGAGTCTTGACCTGAGCCACAGTATTGTTTACCTCCCAAAATGCCCATCAGTCACCCAGGACCGCACACAATAGCTATTGGTCACCACATAAAGGGCATAAACGTATCAACAAGAATTATTCTGCTACTTAAAATAGATAGCTTTAAACTGAGCTTGGTACAAATGGACCCCAAATAATATTCCCACACTTAAAAACAGATTATTTGGTTGTTATCCATTTGTGGAAGCTTTCGGTACTCAAATTGGCCAGTTTCCTACATTCTATTGGCATCCGTCAGCACGGTAGAGAAGTGGTTAGCATTGTCGCTTCACAGCACCAGGGTCCCAGGTTCGATTTGTGCTTGGGTCACCGTCTGTGCGGAGTCTGCACCTTCTCCCCACTTGGGTTTCCTCCGGTGCTCCGGTTTCCTCCCATAATTCCCGAAAGACGTGCTGTCAGGTGAATTGGACATTCTTATTTCTCCATCCGTTTACCCGAACAGCCGCTGGATTGTGACGACTAGGGGATTTTCACAGTAACTTCATTGCCGTGTTAATGTACGCTTACTTGTGACAATAATAACGATTATTATCTCACGAGATGATGGACTGTGCATATCATGTGCTGTGGCTGTAGAGCCCAATTTGCAAATAGCAGTCCCTTCCACAGCTGGCAGAGGTGAATAGTGTTGGCCCAAGGCCAACTGATGCTTCTTCCTTCTGGTGGGCTCTTTTCTCTGGGTACTACAGTAAGAAGTAAGTGCACTTAGTAAGCATTGCACTGGTCAAGGAGACACACCCTGAGTGAGTGAGACACAGACAGAGTGAGAATTTGGTGCAGTGAGGTAACCAGGAAAGGTAAGTGGTTAATCTAATTGTGCTGTTTTTCAGTTAAAAGCGCAGTGTAGATTTGTGTCTGATTGGCTGAAGCTGCCCCCATCCTAATTGCTGAGAGGACCATTAATTATCTGGCAGTCACCTGAGGCCTGTTAAGGGGCACAAAGGTACACATTGTATTCTTCACTTTGAAGTTTTAGTGTGAGTCATCCTAAAGTCTGTATAAAAGACAGACAGAAAGCGCTCTTAGTAAGCATTGCGCTGGTCAAGGAGACACAGCCTGAGTGAGAGAGATACAGACCGAGTGAGAATTTGGTAATTTGGTGCAGTGAGGTAATTTGGTGAAGAGTGGGAGAAGGTGCTTTGTCCCGACTGTTTTGTTCTCTCTCTTTCTTCGGGCCTAATTTCGGGAGCCGTTCGGAGGAGGAGGAGCAGTCTCTGTGAGTATAAAAACCTAACGGTAACTTCCTGTTTTCCACTTTTTTCTTCCAAAAGTGACGACAGAGGGAAGCTGTGATCTGATTGGTTGATAGCAAATCTGCCCCAAATTTAAAAAAAAACACACAGCTAAACTCGTAAACTTAAATTAAACTAATTAATTAATTAGTGATTGCTGGTCAGGTGATGTGCTTGAGCTGCTTGATGTGGGAGCTGGCAGATCCCATTGCGAGCTGCAGCGACCACATCTGCAGTAAGTGTTGGCTGCTCGAAGAGCTCCGGCTCAGAGTTGATGAGCTGGAGTCTGAGCTTCAAACACTGAGGCACATCCGGGAGGGGGAGACTTACCTGGACACTGTGTTTCAGGAGGCTGTCACATCTGTCAGAGTAAGGAGTTTAAATCTTGCCAGTGGCCAGGGACAGCAGGGTGTGACTGCAAGTCAGGCAGGTAAAGGGAACCAGCAGTCAGGAACTCAGGAGCCTTAACCCTGTCTAACAGGTATGAGGCACTTGCTCCCTGTGTGGCTGGCGAACAGGGCTGCAGGAAGGATGAGTCAGCTGACCAAGGCACCATGATTCAGCAGGTCATTCAAGTTGTTGTGGTCCATGTCGGTACCAACAACATAGGCAAGTCTAGAAAAGAGGACCTGTTTAGAGATTATAAAGAGCTAGGATTCAAATTAAAAAAACAGGTCCTCAAGGGTCATAATCTCTGGATTACTGCCCGAGCCACGTGCAAATTGGCATAGGGGGGCAAGAATAAGGGAAGTTAACATGTGGCTGAAAGAGTGGAGTGGGAAAGAAGGGTTCCTTTTCATGGGACACTGGCATCAGTTTTGGGACAGGGGGGAACCTATACTGTTGGGATGGTCTCTACCTGAACCGAGCTGGGACCAGTGTTCTGGCGAAAAGAGTAAATAGGGTGGTCATAGGACTTTAAACTTGAGATTGGGGGGGGGGGGGTCAGGGAATCAAGAGGTGAAGTAATCAGTGGGAAGCGTAGCTGCTTAGGAATACAAAAAAGCACGAAAAGACAGAACTCAGGAGAGGTTACGATAGTCCCCATCCCACAAAATATGACACAGTGTATGGAAAGGCTCAGTAAACCAAGGTCCACCACACTAAGAAAACAAAAAGGGACGGTCAATAGAGAATTAAAGGTGCTATATTTAAATGCGCACAGTGTACGGAACAAGGTAGATGAGCTTGTGGCCCAGATTGTGACTGGCAGGTATGATGTGGTCGGCATCACAGAGACGTGGTGCAGGGGGTTCAGGACTGGCATTTAAACATCCAGGGATTCACAACCTATCGAAAAGACAGGGAGGTGGGCAGAGGGGTTGCCTTGTTAATTAGGAATGAAATTAAATCAAAAGCACTAAACGACATAGGGTCAGATGATGTGGAGTCTGTGTGGGTAGAGTTGAGGAACCACAAAGGCAAAAAAACGATAATGGGAGTTATGTACAGGCCCCCTAACAGTGGTCAGGACCAGGGGCACAAAATGTACCACAAAATAGAAAGTGTATGTCCGAAAGGCAAGGTCACAGTGATCATGGGGGACTTCAATATGCAGGTGGACTGGGTAAATAATGCTGCCAGTGGACCCAAGGAAAGGGAATTCATTGAATGTTTACAGGAGGGCTTTTTGGAACAGCTTGTGATGGAGCCCACGAGGGGACAGGCCATTCTGGACTTAGTGTTATGTAATGAGCCAGACTTGATTAAAGATCTTAAAGTAAGGGAACACTTAGGAGGCAGTGATCATAATATGGTAGAATTCAATCTCCAATTTGAAAGAAAGAAGGTAGAATCAGATGTAAAGGTGTTACAGTTAAATAAAGGTAACTACAGGGGCATGAGGGAGGAACTGACGAAAATCGACTGGGAGCAGAGCCTAGTGGGAAAGACAGTAGAACAGCCATGGCAGGAGTTTCTGGGAGTAATTGAGGACACCGTACAGAGGTTCATCCCAAAGAAAAGAAAGGTTATCAGAGGGGGGATTAGGCAGCCATGGCTGACAAAGGAAGTTAGGGAATGCATCAAAGCAAAAGAGAAAGCCTATAATGTGGCAAAGAGTAGTGGGAAGTCAGAAGATTGGGAAGGCTACAAAAACAGAGGATAACAAAGAGAGAAATAAGGAAAGAGAGGATCAATTATTAAGGTAGGCTAGCCAGTAACATTAGGAATGATAGTGAAAGTTTCTTTAAATACATTAAAAACAAACGGGAGGCAAAAGTTGACATTGGGCCGCTCCAAAATGACGCTGGTAATCTCGTGATGGGAGACCAGGAAATAGCTGAGGAACTAAATAGGTACTTTGCGTCAGTCTTCACAGTAGAAGACATGAGTAATATCCCAACAATTCAGGAGAGTCAGGGGGCAGAGTTGAATATGGTAGCCATCACAAAGGAGAAAGTGCTAGAGAAACTAAGAGGTCTAAAAATTGATAAATCTCCGGGCCCAGATGGGCTACATCCTAGAGTTCTAAAGGAGATAGTTGAAGAAATAGTGGAGGCGTTAGTTATGATCTTTCAAAAGTCACTGGAGTCAGGGAAAGTCCCAGAGGATTGGAAAATCGCTGTTGTAACCCCCCTGTTCAAGAAGGGAACAAGGAAAAAGATGGAAAATTTTAGGCCAATTAGCCTAACCTCGGTTGTGGGCAAGATTCTAGAATCCATTGTTAAGGATGAGATTTCTAAATTCTTGGAAGTGCAGGGTCGGATTAGGACAAGTCAGCATGGATTTAGTAAGGGGAGGTCGTGCCTGACAAACCTGTTAGAGTTCTTTGAAGAGATAACAAATAGGTTAGACCAAGGAGAGCCAATGGATGTTATCTATCTTGACTTCCAAAAGGCCTTTAAGGTGCCTCACGGGAGACTGCTGAGTAAAATAAGGGCCCATGGTATTCGAGGCAAGGTACTAACATGGATTGACGATTGGCTGTCAGGCAGAAGGCAGAGAGTTGGGATAAAAGGTTCTTTTTTGGAATGGCAACCGGTGACGAGTGGTGTCCTGCAGGGTTCAGTGTTGGGGCCACAGCTGTTCTCTTTATATATTAACGATCTAGATGACGGGACTGGGGGCATTCTGGCTAAGTTTGCCGATGATACAAAGATAGGTGGAGGGGCAGGTAGTATGGAGGAGGTGGGGAGGCTGCAGAAAGATTTAGACAGTTTCGGCGAGTGGTCCAAGAAATGGCTGATGAAATTCAACGTGGGCAAGTGCAAGGATTTGCATTTTGGAAAAAAGAATGTAAGCATGGACTATTTTCTAAACGGTGACAAAATTCATAATGCTGAAGTGCAAAGGGACTTGCCAGGATTCTCTAAAGGTAAACTTGCAGGTTGAGTCCGTAATTAAGAAAGCAAATGCAATGTTGTCATTCATCTCAAGAGGCTTGGAATATAAAAGCAGGGCTGTACTTCTAAAGCATTAGTTAGGCCCCATTTAGAATACTGTGAGCAATTTTGGGCCCCACACCTCAGGAAGGACATACTGGCACTGGAGCGGGTCCAGCGGAGATTCTCACGGATGATCTCAGGAATGGTAGGCCTAACATACGATGAACGTCTGAGGATCCTGGGATTATATTCATTGGAGTTTAGGAGGTTGAGGGGAGATCTAATAGAAACTTACAAGATAATGAATGGCTTAGATAGGGTGGATGTAGGGAAGTTGTTTCCATTAGCAGGGGAGACTAGGACCCGGGTTCACAGCCTTAGAATAAAAGGGAGTCACTTTAGAACAGAGATGAGGAGAAATTTCTTCAGCCAGAGAGTGGTGGGTCTGTGGAATTCATTGCCACAGAGGGCGGTGGAGGCCGGGATGTTGAGAGTCTTTAAGACAGAAGTTGATAAATTCTTGATTTCTCGAGGAATTAAGGGCTATGGAGAGAGAGCGGGTAAATGGAGTTGAAATCAGCCATGATTGAATGGTGGAGTGGACTCGATGGGCCGAATGGCCTTACTTCCGCTCCTGTGTCTTATGGTCTTAAGTCTTACAGCACCATGTTAAAGGCCAACAGGTGGGGCAGCACGGTAGCCTTGTGGATAGCACAATTGCTTCACAGCTCCAGGGTCCCAGGTTCGATTCTGGCTTGGGTCACTGTCTGTGCGGAGTCTGCACATCCTCCCCGTGTGTGCGTGGGTTTCCTCCGGGTGCTCCGGTTTCCTCCCACAGTCCAAAGATGTGCGGGTTAGGTGGATTGGCCATGATAAATTGCCCTTAGTGTCCAAAATTGCCCTTAGTGTTGGTGGGGTTACTGGGTTATGGGGATAGGGTGGCGGTGTTGACCTTGGGTAGGGTGCTCTTTCCAAGAGCCGGTGCAGACTCGATGGGCTGAATGGCCTCCTTCTGCACTGTAAATTCTATGATAATCTATGTTTGTTTCGAATCTCTAGCTTTCGGAGCACAAATTCAATATGGTCATTTCTGAGGGTAACCTGAATCATCTTGGCTCATTTGAGGCGCAAGGTCGTGGTTCAAGGAGTTGAGCACATTGTTGGGAGATGGGAGTGCTGTCAGATGGATAAATCAATCCATTCTAGTCAGTATTAAGGGTCAGGTAGCATTGTTTGAAATAAAGTGGAGACTTCTACCCATGTCCTAGCTGATATTTCTCCTTCAATCACAAATATTAATTGATTTATCATCTTACTGTTGATTGCAGGAGATTCCTGGGTGCTTGGTATGTTTTCTACATTACAACAGTGACTACACTTCAAAGTGCTCCATTGACTATAAAGCACTTTGGGATGTTTGGAGGTTGAGAAAGGCCAGTCCTTCTTTCTGTGTATATGCCAACCTACCAGCTCCTGCAATTCAATATTAGGCCTTACATGGATACATAGAAGATAGGAGCAGGAGGAGGCCTTTTGGCCCATCGAGCCGGCTCCGCCATTCATCACGATCATGGCTGATCATCCAACTCAATAGCCTAATCCTGCTTTCTCCCCATAACCTTTGATCCCATTCTCCCCAAGTGCTATATCCAGCCGCCTCTTGAATATATTCAAAGTTTTAGCATCAACTACTTCCCATGGTAATGAATTCCACAGGCTCACCACTTTTTTGTGTGAAGTGTCTCCTTATCTCTGTCTGAAATGATTTACCCCGAATCCTCAGGCTGTGACCCCTGGTTCTGGACACACCCATCATTGGTAACATCTTCCCTGGATCTACCCTGTCTAGTCCTGTTAGAATTTTATAAGTCTCTATGAGATCCCCCCTCATTCTTCTGAACTCCAGCGAGAACAATCCCAACCTAGTCAATCTCTCCTCATATGACAGTCCCGCCATCCCTGGAATCAGTCTGGTAAACCTTCGCTGCACTCCCTCGACAGCAAGAACATCCTTTCTCAGAGAAGGAGACCAAAACTGCACACAATACTCCAAGTGTGGCCTCACCAAGGCCCTGTACAACTGCAGCAACACATCCTTGCTTCTATACTCAAAACCTCTTGCCATGAAGGCCAACATGCCATTAGCCTTCTTTACCGCCTGCTGCACCTGCATGCTTACCTTCAGCGAATGGTGCACAAGGACACCCAGGTCCCGCTGCACACTCCCCTCTCCCAATTTACAACCATTCAGGTAGTAATCTGCCTTCCTGTTTTTGCTTCCAAAATTAATAACCTCACACTGATCCAAATTATACTGCATCTGCCATTGGTTTGCCCACTCGCCCAACCTGCCTAGATCTTGCTGTAGGATCCCTGAATCATCATCACAATTCACCCGCCCACCTAATTTGGTATCATCTGCAAACTTTGAGATGTTACATTTTGTTCCCTCATCCAAATCATTAATATATATTGTGAATAGCTGGGGTCCCAGGACCGATCCTGTGGTACCCCACTGGTTACTGCCTGCCAATTTGAAAAGGACCCATTAAGGCCTACTCTTTGTTTCCTCTCTGCCAACCAGTTTTCTATCCACCTCAATACATTTCCCCCAATCCCATGTGCTTTAATTTTGCACAATAATCTCTTGTGCGGGACTTTGTCAAATGCCTTCTGAAAGTCCAAATATACATTGATTGGCTGCCCCTTGTCGACTGTACTGGTTACCTCGTCAAAGAATACAAACAGATTTGTCAAGCATGATTTTCCCTTCATAAATCCACACTGACTCTGACTGATTCTGCCACTGCTTTCTAAATGTTCCTCTATAAAGTCCTTGATAATGGATTCCAGCATTTTCCCCACTATTGATGTTAGGCTTACTGGTCTATAATACTCTGCTTTCTCTCTACCTCCCTTTTTGAATATCAGAATGATGTGAGCTACCCTCCAATCTGCAGGGACAGTTTCAGAGTCTATAGAATCCCGGAAGATGACCACCAATGCATCCACTATTTCCAGAGCCACCTCCTTAAGCACTCTGGGATACAGATTCTCAGGTCTTTATCTGCCTTCAATCCCATCAGTTTTCCCAGCACCATTTCTCTTCTAATGTTGATCTCCCTCAGTTCTTCCCTCTCACTAAACCTTTCATTCTCCAACATTTCTGGGATCTGATTTGTGTCCCCATTCTCTTTCTCCTCACATATCTCTAGAAACTCTTAGTGTCAGTCTTTATGTTCCCTGCAAGCTTCCTTTTGTACTGTACTTTCCCCCTCTTAATCAATCCCCTTGTCCTTCTTTGCTGAATTCTAAACTGCTCCCAATCCTCAGACCTATTATTTTTCTTGGCCAATCTGTATGCTTCTTCCTTGGATCGGATACTATTTCTAATTTCCTTTGTAAGGCATGGATTGGCGCTCTTACACTCTTTGCTTTTGTGCCAGACAGGAATGAACAGTTGCTGTAATTCCTCCATGCGTTCCTTGAATGTTTGCCATTGTCTATCCACTGTCATCCCTTTAAGTAACTCTCTCCAATCTATCAAGGCCAACTCACGCCTCATATCCTCATAGTTCCCTTTATTAAGATTCAGCACCCTAGTCTCCGAATCAAGTACTTCACTCTCCATCTTTATAAAAAATTCTATCATGTTATGGTCGCTCATCCCCAAGGGGTCTCATACAGCCAGATTGGCAATAATTCACTTCTCATTACACAGTACCCTGTCTAAGATGGCATGCTCCCTAGTTGGTTCCTCCACATATTGGTCAAGAAAAACCATCCCGTATACACTCCAGGAATTCCTCCTCTCATTGTGGTTAATTTGACTTGCCCAATCTATGTGAAGATTAAAATCACCCATGATCATCGATATTCCCTTATTACATGCATCACTAATTTCTTGTTTAATGCCATTCCCAACCTCACCAGTGCAGTTTGAGGGTCTATATATGACGCACACTAATGTTTTTTGTCCCTTGGTATTTCTCAATGTAACTTAAATGTTGAGAATTTTCCAAGGGATTTATGAAATGTTTGCAAAACTACATGAACAGTTTTATTTAACAATACATTTATCACACCAATGCTCTTCATCGCTATAAATTAATTCTCCATCAGTAACATGTTCTCTGCACATCAAGTCCAAATTTGGAATGTCAAAACTATGGACTTTTCAATTAAAGTAGATGGATGACAGAATTTGCCTTCTTGCTAATCACCCTGATAGGGTTAAAAAGTAGAAGCAGGGGACCATCTAGGATTAGGTGATCCTGATCTTAGAGTCAAGTCACATCCCTTCAAAGACCTGGTGACACATGTTGAGTATGTATGACATACAGAAGACTGTCACATGCTACTCATTGTAACCAATCGCAACTTGCCAAAAGGAGCTTTTCATTCAGAAAATGTTCAGCAGACTATTTATTACTGGTTTGAAAACCCACAGCACAGTCCAGAAATGTATCACATCAGCACAGAACAAATTTTAAAAAAACTTCTCATCCTTCTGCCCACCCTTAAAATAGAATCTCACTTTTTGTGATGACATTGTCATTTAATGGCCAGACACACAGAATCTTACATTTGCAAGTGACATATATTAAGTGTGTTTTATTAAGAGTAAATCTTAGTTCAGTGGCAAGACATTCACTTCACAGAGTCAAAGTTTTGACTGAAATGCCACTTGGGAGAGGGGTACATGGAAGGGCTGAGTGCTGTGTTTTGTGGAGACGTTAAAAAGAGACTCTTAACAATCTCCACAGGTGGAAGTAAGAGGCCTGAGGGCACTATTCAAAAGGCAGGGGAGTTCTCCCCAATATCCTGACCAATCTTCACCCCTTAACCCAGTCTCATGAATGTGATTAATCTCATTTGTCGTAACGTGACAGCTGTGCTTTCCTTCGTGACTGCATGTACTTTAAAAGTACTTACTGCTTTAGGACGCCCAGGTGACGTGAAAGGAGCTACATAAATTGTAAATTGCAAATGTATAAATCCAAACACTGGATCTGGGCTGTAATGTGAATATTTAACTTCTTTGCTGGTGACAATTCCAGTAAAAGTGCCCCAATAACTTATGGCTCTAACAGGTTGCTGTCAGTAGGGTAGCAGATGAGCAGGACAGGGAGGCAGAATGAACCCCAGGCTCCGGGACAGGGAGGAGACCTTGTGCCAACCTCACCAGATAGCGGAAGCTGGCTGCATTGATGGGCAGCAGGGCTAGTCCAATCAGGAGGCCCCGGAACTACGGGTCCCGCCCACTGCGGCTGCCAATCAGAGGAACTGGCCAATCGGCACAGGGCGGGCGGGCTTTGCCCTGTCAGCTTGAGATTGAGTGCAGCGCCCTTTCGCCCGGAGGCGGCCGGCCTGAGGTAAAGCGCGGTGTCAGAAGGCGGCGGCAGCCTCACATACCCTTTACTGAGCGCATGCTCCTCTTCATTCTCACAGTCACTGCCGCACCCGTCCAGCTCTTCAATTTCTTTTGTTGCTGTCTCATTCTCGTCTGCCATGATTCAGGAGCAACCACGATGAGGCGACTCCACGCAGCAACGCTGCTGCTGATTGGTCCCGGTCCCTTCCCCCAACAACTCTCCCTCCGATTGGTCAATGGCTCGACTGATGGGCGGGGTGAGCCGAGGGGATGCCGGGGAATGTAGTCCCGCGCCTGCGCGGCGTCACAATGACGAAGCAGGCAAAAGGTCAGTCAAAACTACAACTACCAGAATGCAACTCGGTCTTGAAGGAAATCGATTTTGTCTTACTTTTTAAATTCTTAGTAGGTTAGATATTTTTCAGTCAGTAAGCGGGGAGCTACGTCTAGCGTTATGCGGCATGCTCTCTTGGTCGCAGCGCCTGGCCCTAGTAACCCGACTGCCAGGGACTGAGTAATAGCCGCAGTGATTGGTCTGTTCTCTGTCGCCTGACCAATGAACGAGCAGCTTCTTGCGGGGTTCGTGATGAAGGTGCAAGGCGTCGGGAAGTGGATTCATGTGAGTTAGGGAGGGGTAGGCTCGTTAAAATAGGTGCTTCGTGCTGCCCGCGGCCCCATTCCGAGACACGACACCGGGTTAGTACTCGCTGGCCCAGCTTCACGCCGCAATCTGGGCCCGGCCGCTCTCCCTCTCCCATGTCCTCCTTCACCAAGTGGCTGAGATTTCACCAGAGGGATGGGTTGGGTTGCGGGGGGCAGCTCCGTTCAATGGGGCCAGTCTGACTCGATTATCCAGGAGATAGGGACCCCAGCCGGCCGTGCACCTCCCTAACCCTGGCACGTTCAGCCCAGTCAGAGTTTCACAGAAAGGCCCTTCCTGTCCGAGCCAGCCATCAAGCACCTATCCATTCTAATCCCATTTTCCAACACTTGGTCTGAGCCTTGTATGCTGACGCGTTTCAAGTGCTCAACCTAATGCTTATCTCTACAACACTTTCAGGCAAAGTTCCAGATTCCTATCACCCTCTGGGTGAAAAAGCTTTTCCTCAAAAACTCTCTAAATCTCCTTACCTTAAATCTATAGCTCCTAATTATTGACCTCTTTTATGAAGGAACAGTATCTTCCTATCTGTCCCTCATATTTTTGTACACTTTGATCAGGTCCCCCCTCAACCTTCTCTGCTCCAAGGAAAATAACCCCAGTCTAACCAGCTTCTCTTCATACCTGAAACGTTCCAGCCCAGACCGGAATCTCCGCACTCTTTCTAGTGCAATCACATCCTTCCTATATTATGGCAACTAGAACTGCATACAGTACTTCAGCTGTGGCCTAATGAGCATTTTATACAGCCCCATCATAACCTCCCTGCTCTTCTATGCTTTGCCAAATAAAGGCAAGTATCCCATATGCCTTTTTAACCATCTTATCCTCCTGTCCTGCCTTCATGTACATTTGGACATGCACTTCAAGGTTACTTCCCAGAGTCTGATCGTTCATTGTGTATTCTCTTGGTGTTGTTAGCACTCCCCAATACATCACCGCATACTTTTATGGGGTAAATAACATTTTCCACTGTTCTGCCCATCTGACCAGCCCATCTATATCTTCCTGAAGTCCAAGTCTTTAGTCCTCACTATTTAACACCATCAATTTTCGTGTCATCCTGTTTAAGTCATTGAGCTTACTGATCATACCTCCCATATTAATGTACGCTACAAACAAGAGACCCAATGCCAATACCTGTCATACAGCACTGGACACAAGTTTCCAGTCACAAAAATAACCTTCGACCATCGCCCTCCTGCCAATAAGCCAATTTTGGATCCAATTTGACCTGGATCCCACAGGCTCTTACCTTCTTGATCAGCCTCCCATGTGGGACCTTGTTGGGAGCCTTACTGAAGCTCATGTGTACTACATCGATTGCACTGTCCACATCTACGCACCTAGTCACATCTTCAAAATTCAATCAAATAATCAGTTCTAAGCTCCCTCCTTAGCTCTGTGAAAACCATGTTTCAATTTGTCAGAATCTTAGAATGGTTAAAGTACCGAAGAAGGCTATTCGGCCCAGAGTGTCTGCCCGATTTCTGCAAAGAACTCGAACCACAAAACAAGATGTCACTTTAACATCCTTGAGTATTTGGTGTCTTGATGAATATAAAATTACAGGAGAAGGTAGCACACTAATTCGTGTGGACTAGAAGATCTTAAAATTTGCACTACATTGGAACTGCCTCTATTTGGCTTGGGGCAATGTTTCAGAACCATGGAATCTTTGCAGTACAGAAGGAGGCCATTCAAGCTCGTCAAGTCTTCACTGGCTCACTGAACGTTCTACCTAGTCCCACTCTCCTTATCTCTGTAAGCTTTCACTTTTCAGATAGCAATCCAATTTCCTTTTGAAAATCTCAATCAAATCTGCCTCCACCATCCCTCAGGAATTTTCTTTCAGGCACCACCCACCTCTGAGTGAAAATATTTTTCCTCGCAACACGTCTACTCCTTTTGCTACTTATTTTGAATTTGTGCCCTCTAGTTCTTGATGCACTTTTGAGTGGGAACAGTATCTCTCTATTTACTTTGTCCAATTACTTTGAATTGTGAGACTAGCTAAGATGAAAAAGGAAGCATACAGGTGTACCGGTAGGTGACTTAAAACTGATGAAGCTTTGGAGGAATATCGGGAAAGTAGGACAAATCTCAAACGCGCAATAAAGAGGGCTAAAAGGGGTCATGAAATATCTTTGTCTAACAGGGTTAAGGAAAATCCCAAAGCCTTTTATTCATATATAAGGAGCAAGAGGGTAACCAGAGAAAGGATTGGCCCACTCAAAGACAAAAGAGGGAATTTATGCATGGAGTCAGAGGAAATGGGTGAGATTCTTAATGAGTACTTTGCATCGGTATTCACCAAGGAGAGGGACATGACGGATGTTGAGGCTAGGGATGGATATTTAAATACTCTAGGTCAAGTCGGCATAAGAAAGGGGGAAGTTTTGGGTATTCTAAAAAACATTAAGGTGGACAAGTCCCCAGGTCTGGATGGGATCTATCCCAGGTTACTGAGTGAAGCGAGGGACAAAATAGCTGGGGCCTTAATAGATATCTTTGCAGCATCCTTGAGCACGGGTGAGGTCCTGGAGGACTGGAGAATTGCTAATGTTGTCCCTTTGTTTAAGAAGGGTAGCAGGGATAATCCAGTGAATTATAGACCTGTGAGCTTGACATCAGTGGTAGGCAAACTGTTGGAGAAGATACTGAGGGATAGGATCTCTCCACATTTGGAAGAAAATAGACTTATCAGTGATAGGCAGCTCGGTTTTGTGCGGGGAAGGTCATGTCTTAAACCTAATAGAATTCTTTGAGGAAGTGACAAAGTTAATTGATGAGGGAAGGGCTGTAGATGTCATATACATGGACTTCAGTAAGGCATTTGATAAAGTTTCCCATGGTAGGTTGTTGGAAAAAGTGAAGTCGTATGGGGTTCAGGGTGTACGAGCTAGATGGATAAAGAACTAGCTGGGCAACAGGAGACAGAGTAGTGGTGGAAGGGAGTATCTCAAAATGGAGAAAGGTGACTAGTGGTGTTCCACAGGGATCCGTGCTCGGACCACTGTTGTTTGTGATCTATATATAAATGATCTGGACGAAGGTATAGGTGGTCTGATTAGCAAGTTTGCAGATGATACTAAGATTGGTGGAGTTGCAGATAGCGAGGAGGACTGCCAGAGAATACAGCAAAATATAGATAGACTGGAGAGTTGGGCAGAGAAATGGCAGATGGAGTTCAATCCAGGCAAATGCGAGGTGATGCAATTTGGAAGATTTAATTCCAGAGCGGACTATACGGTCAATGGAAGAGTCCTGGGGAATATTGATGTCCTGGGAGATCAGGTCCATTGTACCCTGAAGGTGGCAACGCAGGTCGATAGAGTGGTCAAGAAGGCATACAGAATGCTTGCCTTCATCGGACGGGGTATTGAGTCCAAGAGTCGGCAGGTCATGTTACAGTTGTATAGGACTTTGGTTAGGCCACACTTGGAATACTGCATGCAGTTCTGGTCTCCACATTACCAGAAGGATGTGGATGCTTTCGAGAGGGTGCAGAGGAGGTTCACCAGGATGTTGCCTGGTATGGAGGGTGCTAGCTATGAAGCAAGGTTGAGTAGATTAGGATTGTTTTAGTTGGAAAGACGGAGGTTGAGGGGGGACCTGATTGAGGTCTACAAAATTGAGAGGTATGGACAGGGTGGATAGCAACAAGCTTTTTCCAAGAGTGGGGGTGTCAATTACAAGGGGTCACGATTTCAAGGTGAGAGGGGGAAAGTTTAAGGGAGATGGCATGGAAAGCTTTTTACGCAGAGGGTGGTGGGTGCCTGGAACGCTTTGCCAGCGGAGGTGGTAGAGACGGGCACGATAGCATCATTCAAGATGCAACTAGACAGATATATGAACGGGCGGGGAACAAAGAGAAGTAGATCCTTGGAAAATAGGCGACAGGTTTAGATAAAGGATCTGGATTGGCGCAGGCTGGGAGGGCCGAAGGGCCTGTTCCTGTGCTGTAATTTTCTTCTTTGTACCCCTCAAAATCTTGAATACTTCAATCAAATCTCATTTCAGCCTTCTTTTCTCTAAGGAAAATAGTTCCAACCTCTCTAATCTATCCTCACAGCTCCAGTTCCTTGTCCCTGAATCATTCTTTAGAATCTCCTCTGTACTCTCCAATTATTTCACATCTTCCTTCAAGTGTGGCATCCAGAACTGGACACAGTGTCAGATGAGGCAGAACTCGTGTCTGATACAAGTTCAATATGACTTCCTTTCACTTGTACTCAATGCTCCTATTAATAAATCCCAAGATACTATCTGCTTTATTAACTGGTCTCTCAACCCTGCCCCGCCACCTTCAATGACTTATGTATACATATACACCGAGGTCCTTCTGTTCCTGAATCTTCTTTAGAGTTTCTTCCTTTCTGTCTCATTATTCTTCCTGCCAAAATGAATCACCTCAAACCTCTATACATTGAATTCCATCTACAACTTGTCTGCCCAATCCACCAACTTGTCTCTGTCCTTTTGAAGTTTAAGACACAGTTGACAACATATCCAATTTTTGTATATTCTGCAAATTTTGAAATGATGCCCTACACACCACAGTTTAAGTCATTTATATATCAGGAAGAGCAAGGATCACTACACTGACGCCTGGGGAACTCCACTACAAATCTTCCTACAATCTGAAAAAAAAACTATTTCTCACTGTTCTCTCTTTGCTGTCACTCAGCCAATTTATAATCCAAGTGCCTACTTTCCCTTTTATTCCTTAAGCTAGAATTTCTCTCAAGTCTGTCGTGTGGCACTGTATCAAATGCCTTTTGAAAATCCATATACACCACATCAGCGCTGCCCTTCTAACCTTCTCTGTAACCCTTAAAAAAACAAACTCCAGCGATTTGTTTAAACATGACTTTCCCTTCATAAATCCATGCTGGCTTTCTTTAATTATGCTGCACTTGACAAAGTAGCTTGACTTTGTCCCAAACCATAGTTTCCAGAAGTTTCCCTACTACTGAAGTCAAACTGACTGGTTTGTAATTGACAGCTTTATCCTTGCACCCCCACTTTGAACAAGAGTGCAACATTCACAATTTTCCAGTCCTCTGCTACCTCTCCTGTGTCCTCCTTAGACTGGATGATTATCACTTGTGCCTCTGCAATTTCCACTCTCAGTTCCATCAGTATTGTTAGTTGTATCTCATCTGCTCTTGGTACATTATCAGTTTGAAGGAAAGAGTAACTTTTAACACCACCTCCTTCTCGATTGTAAATTCCTCAGTGTACAAGTTACTTTCTCACCTTGGCCTGGTAGCATCTTCCTTTGTAAAGACCAATTTAAAAAGTACTTGTCAATACCTCTGCTATTTCTCCTGCCTCCATGTGCAAGTCCCCTTTTTTAAACATCAGTCGACCCAACTCTTTCTTTTACCACCCTTCTATTATTTACATCATTATAGAAGACCTTGGGATTTCCTTTTATGTTAGCTGCCGGTCTCTTTTCATGCCCTCTCCTTGCTTTTCTTATTAGGTTTTTTTTCACTTCACCTCTTCTCTAGTCCTTGAGATTCAGATTGATTCTTCATTGTATTTTCTACGTGACATCTGTCGTACGTGCACTTCATCCTTTTCCGTCTCTGGTCATCCAGGACGCACTGAATTTATCTGCCTTATCTTTCCCTTTCAAGGGAATATTCCTCGACATTGGGTCGCCTTCAAAGAAAAATTATTGTAGACTTTGTTCAGCTGCTGGCTTTTCTGCCAAATTTGATTCTAACTCACCACTCGGGCATCAAAGCTGGCTTTCCCCAATGAGTTGTCCCTGGTCTGGATTGTTCTTTGTTCTTTTCCATGGCCTCAGGACATTCTTGCATTACCTGCCTGTTTCTGTTAGATACTCTGGTGATCACCCATTCTCTCTGTCTGTGTGCTTCTTAGTAAGAAGTCTTACAACACCAGGTTAAAGTCCCAACAGGTTTGTTTCGAATCACGAGCTTTCAGAGCACTGCTCCGTCCTCAGGTGAATGAAGAGGTATGTTCCAGAAACATATATATAGACAGATTCAAAGATGCAAGACAATGCTTTGAATGCGAGCATTTGCAGGGAATTAAGTCTTTCCAACCCCAGGTTGAAGAGGTGTGAATTGTCTCAAGCCAGGACAGTTGGTAGAATTTTGCAAGCCCAGGCCAGATGGTGGGGGATGAATGTAATGCGACATGAATCCAAGGTCCCAGTTGAGGCCGTGCTCATGTGTGCGGAACTTGGCTATAAGTTTCTGGCTCGGCGATTTTGCATTGTCGCGTTTCCTTAAGGTCGCCTTGGAGAACGCTTACCCGGAGATCAGAGGCTGAATGCCCTTGACAGCTGAAGTGTTCCCTGACCGAAAGGGAACATTCCTGCCTGGCGATTGTCGCGCCATGTCCGTTCATCTGTTGTCGCAGCGCCTGCATGGTTTTGCCAATGTACCACGCTTCGGGACATCCTTTCTTGCAGTGTATGAGGTAGACAATGTTGACCGAGTTGCACGAGTATGTACCGCCTGGGGAGGAGGGGGGGGGTGTTCTCGCGTGTAATGGTGGTACCCATGTCGATGATCTGGCACGTCTTGCAGAGATTGCCATTGCAGAGTTGTGGAAGGAGCAGTGCTCCGAAAGCTAGTGATTCAAAACAAACCTGTTGGACTTTAACCTGGTGTAAGACTTCTTAATGTGCTCACCCCAGTCCAACGCCGGCATCTCCACATCACGTGTGCTTCTTAGCTGCAATGTGACTATCTCTCTAAAAGTGCTATCCAAGTAATTTGCAGCCTTGCAGCACCACAGTGAACAAAGCCACTGTTCAAGTTCTGCAGCCCCGAGCCCACATTTCTCCAATAGGTGATACTTCCTGTAGGTGTAGTCATTGAGGGCACTTTGTGCTTTCACGACTTCTCACATCCCACAGGACACACCTTTCATACGGCTGAGCTGCACTGACCAAATTTAAATATGAACTGTTTACTGCAGTATGGTGCAATATAATATATAAATGTGCCGAGTTCAGAAAGGCCTATACTTGGAAACCAATAGACTTGTGGGATTCCTGTGACTTTACTTTTAGATTTTATCCAGCTCTCTCTGCTGCCTTCTGGACTCTCTCTCTTCCCAAACTTCTGCTGCTTTATGGGCTCTCTCTCTCTGAACACACGCTGATTTATGGGCTCTTTCTCTTTCTGAGCCCCTGCTACTTTATGGACTCTCGCACTCTCCGAATCTCCGCTGTTTTATGGGCTCTCTCTGAACTCTGCATTGCTTTGTGAGCTCTCTCCAAACTCTGCATTGCTTTATGGGCTCTCCAAACTCTACACTGTCTTGCTCTCTGACCCTCTGCTGCCTTATGGGTGCTTTCTCTGTCTGAACACCTGCTGCTTTATGGGTTCTCTTGCACTCAGGACCTCTGCTGCTTTATGGGCAATGTATGATTAACCATGATTGTGACGACTTCCGTTGGCGGCTATGAAGGAGAAGGTCGCACATTTGGTGGCTCCCGCTCAGGTCAGAACTTTGGACCCTTTTTCCCCGCTTTTTTTTTTTTTTTTTTTGTCGGATCTGAGGTGGAAAATTGATGTTGGATGCAACTGTGATGAGGAATCCTACATCAGTGCATGGCGAGGCGGATCAGGAGTGCTCGCAAAGGAAGAAATAGGTGAGCGTAGAAGGCTTGGACTGAGGCTGCAACGGGAGAAAGCATGACGGACGACCGGAGTTCTGGCTCGACGACCCAGCGATCGATGGAGCAGCCGATGCAGTTCGTATAGGAGGGCTTCGCCAAGCAGAAACAGGAATGCTTGGACCCGATTAAGGAATCGATTGTGCGGCTGGAACTCCGACAGGATGCTCAAGACCGGGCGATCCAGAAAGTGGAGAAGGCACTGACTGAGCAGAAGGAACACCAAACAGCGGTGGATTTGGAGGTGGGGATGCTGAGAGACCAACAGAAAAGGCTCCAGGCGAAGGTGGAGGATCTAGAGAACCGGTCCGGCCAGCAGAACCTGAGAATAGTGTGTCTCACGGATGGATCTGAAGGAACGGACGCAGGGACATACATAGCGGGTATGTTTGAGAAGTTACTGGGGGAGGGGACGTTCACCCGACCCTTGGAGGTGGACAGGGCGCACAGAGCGCTAGCGAGGACGCCACATGTAGGTGACCCTCCAAGAGCAATGGTGGTGAGATTCCACAGGTACCTGGACAAGGAATGCATCCTACGGTGTGCCAGGCAGACACTGAGCTGTGAATGGGAGAACAGCGTCCTGCGTATATATCAGGATCTGAGCACGGACGTGGCCAGGGGAAGAGCAGGTTCAATCAGATAAAATCGACCCTTTTTAAGAATGTTAAGTTTGGACTGCTGTATCTGGCCCGTCTTTGGGTCACTCACGAAGTGACCCAACTCATTTCTACTTCGAGTCGCCTGAGGAAGCGATGGACTTCGCTAGAAGGAAAGGGCTGGTAGTGGACTGAGGTGTTCATGTTTAAAAAAGTTTGTGTTTTTGGACGTTATTTGTAATGCCTTCTGTATCGATTTGGAGCTTGCTGATGAGCTGTGTGAGTTAAAATTTGCATTTGCACTGATGGGGGATGGAGGTGTGACTGTTAGATGTTGGATCTTTTTGATTTTTTTTGTTTCTCTTTTGGGCAATTGGGTGGGGATTGTTTTTGTTTGCATATGTGTGTCCGAGTAGGGGGGCGGGGGGGAAACAATAGGTGGGAAAATGTCTGGCGCCATGGCCAGGGGCCACCAAGCTAGCTGGGCGGGCTAGCTCACGGAAGCGCAGTGGAGGGTGAGCAGATGTTATGCTTGTTGAAGGGGGCTGTGTGTATAGTGCTGTTACTGGGGGGGTGGAGGGGTGGGAAATGTTCTGCTGACGGGGGCGAGACATTTGCTGTGGGACAATAGGGAGGTCGGGGACGGAGGCTGTCTGCGGGCGGGCCTGTGGATGCGTGGGGCGCGGGCCCTAGAAAGGTGGTGGCTGATCAGCAGAGGGGCGCGAAGCCCCCCAACCAGGCTGATCACATGGAACGTGAGGGCTAAACGGGCCGGTTAAGAGGGCACACGTGTTCGCACATTTGAGGGGACTGAAGGCGGACGTGGCAATGTTGCAGGAGATGCACCTGATCAGGTCAGATTAAGGAAGGGATGGGTAGGGAAGGCTTTCCACTCTGAGCTGGACTCTAAGACTCGAGGGGTCTTGATCCTGATTAATAAGCGAGTGTCATTCGAGGCAGGAAGAATAGTTGTGGATGGGGGGGATCGGTACATCATGGTCAGTGGGAAGCTGGAGGGGTTGCCGGTGGTACTCGTGAATGTCTATGCGCCAAATTGGGATGATGTGGAGTTCATGAGGAGGATGTTGGGGAAGATCCCGGACCTGGATTCGCATAAGCTGGTATGGGGGGGGGTGACTTCAACACAGTCATTAACCCAGGGCTAGACTGGACTAGCTCAAGGACAGGCAGTGTGCCAGCAATGGCAAAGGAGCTAAAGGGGTTGGATAGGTACATGGATTACGGTAGAATGATATAGTGTAGATTAATTTGTTCTTAAGGGCAGCACGGTAGCATTGTGGATAGCACAATTGCTTCACAGCTCCAGGGTCCCAGGTTCGATTCCGGCTTGGGTCACTGTCTGTGTGGAGGATACAGGACAGGGTAGTTTCCAGAGTGTGGGTGGGAGAAGGGAGGGTTTTGGACATTTATAAGGAACTCGTGCGGTCAGGAAACGCAGACCAAGGACCAAGGAGCTGAAACAAATGGGAAGAGGAGTTAGAACATTACAGCGCAGTACAGGCCCTTCAGCCCTCGATGTTGCACCGACCTGTGAAACCACTCTAAAGCCCATCTACACTATTCCCTTATCGTCCATGTGTCTATCCAATGACCATTTAAATGCCCTTAGTGTTGGCGAGTCCACTACTGTTGCAGGCAGGGCATTCCATGCACTTACTACTCTCTGAGTAAAGAACCTACCTCTAACATCTGTCCCATATCTATCTCCCCACAATTTAAAGGTATGTCCCCTTCTTCTCTCTAACAAAACCAGCCTCAAGTCCCTCAGCCTTTCCTCATAAGATCTTCCCTCCATACCAGGCAACATTCTGGTAAATCTCCTCTGCACCCTTTCCAATGCTTCCATATCCTTCCTATAATGCGGCGACCAGAATTGCACGCAATACTCCAAATGCGGCCGCACCACAGTTTTGTTCCATGATCTCATGGTGCCGAAACTCAATCCCTCTACCAATAAAAGCTAACACACCGTACGCCTTCTTAACAACCCTCTCAACCTGGGTGGCAACTTTCAGGGATCTATGTACATGGACTCCAAGATCTCTGCTCATCCACACTACCAAGAATCTTACCATTAGCCCAGTACTCTGTCTTCCTGTTATTCCTTCCAAAATGAATCACCTCTCACTTTTCTGCATTAAACTCCATTTGCCACTTCTCAGCCCAGCGCTGCAGCTTATCTATGTCCCTCTGTAACTTGTAACATCCTTCCGCACTGTCCACAACTCCACCGACTTTAGTGTCATCTGCAAATTTACTCACCCATCCTTCTACAGATCATTTATAAAAATGACAAACAGCAGTGGCCTCAAAACAGATCCTTGGGGTACACCACTAGTAACTGGACTCCAGTCTGAACATTTCCCATCAACCACCACCCTTTGTCTTCCAGCTAGCCAATTTTTGATCCAAACTGCTAAATCACCCTGAATCCCATGCCTCCGTATTTTCTGCAGTAGCCTCCCGTGGGGAACCTTATCAAACGCTTTACTGAAATCCATATACACCAGATCAACTGCTTTACCCTCATCCACCTGTTTGGTCACCTCAAAGAACTCAATAAGGTTTGTGAGGCACGACCTACCCTTCACAAAACCGTGTTGACTATTTCTAATCAAATTGTTCCTTTCCAGATGATTATACATCCTATCTCTTATAAACCTTTCCAAGATTTTGCCCACAACTGAAGTAAGGCTCACTGGTCTATAGTTACCGGGGTTGTCTCTACTCCCCTTCTTGAACAAGGGGACAACATTTGCTATCCTCCAGTCTTCTGGCACTATTCCTGTAGACAAAGATGACTTAAAGATCAAAGCTCAGCAATTTCCTCCCTCGCTTCCCAGAGAATCCTAGGACAAATCCCATCCGGCCCAGGGGACTTATCTATTTTCACACTTTCCAGAATTGCTAACATCTCCTCCTTATGAACCTCAAGCCCTTCTAGTCTAGTAGCCTGAATCTCAGTATTCTCCTTGACAACATTGTCTTTTTCCTGTGTGAATACTGACAAAAAATATCCATTTAATACCTCTCCTATCTCCTCGGACTCCAAGCACAACTTCCCACTACTGTCCTTGACTGGTCCTACTCTTACCCGAGTCATTCGTTTATTCCTGACATATCTATGGAAAGATTTAGGGTTATCCTTGATCCTACCTGCCAAAGACTTCTCATGTCCCCTCCTGGCTCTTCTTAGCTCTCTTTAGGTCCTTCCTAGCTAACTTGTAACTCACGAGTGCCCTAACTGAACCTTCATGTCTCATCTTTACATAAGCCTCCTTCCTCTTGACAAGTGTTTCAACTGCTTTAGTAAACCACGGTTCCCTCGCTCGACCACTTCCTCCCTGCCTGACAGGTACATACTTATCAAGGACACGCAGTAGCTGTTCCTTGAACAAGCTCCACATTTCCATTGTGCCCATCCCCTGCAGTTATCCGATGCATCCTAAGTCTTGCTTCATCGCATCATAATTGCCTTTCCCCCAGAGTTAGGACGAGAGATAGAGGATGGTCTCTGGATGGATGCATTGAGTAGAGTCAACGAGTCCACAACATGTGCCAGGCTCAGCCTGATGCAGTTTAAGGTCGTTCACCAGGCTCAAATGACAGTGGCCCAGATGAGCAGGTTCTTTGGGGTAGAAGACAGCAAGGTGTGCGGGAGTAGGGGGTTAGAAAAGGTGGGACCTGTGAGGGAGAAGGATAGCTTTTGCACTATGTTTATGTTTGTATGTACACTGTTTCTTCTGTTGTTGTAAAACCATAATACCTCAATAAAATGTTTATTAAAAAAAAAACATGATTGTGACTTCACACACGCACAGCAAATTCTTGTAGCCTTATTATTTTCCATAAGCCCCCCACCTCCTCTGCCCTCTCCCCCCCCCCCCCTCCCCCCCCAACCATGTTGCCCCCTTTATATGTTCTCTTTCCTGAGCATGATCTGTTTTCTGCAACAATCTGTTTTATTCAGCCCATTGATTTAGTATGGATTTTACTACAGAATAGCATGTATTATTCATATTTGACCCATTCAAGTGCTAGTGACAGTTTCCTAACTTGGTTTGACTTGGATGAAAGGACTGAATATATGGTCACGAAATTTGCAGATGGCACAAAGATAAGAAAGTAAGTTGTCAAGCGGGCACAGAATCTCCCATGGGGTGTCGGTAGGCTAAATAAATAGGCTAAATACATAGGCAAATATGTGACAGCTGGAGGATAATTTGGGAAAATGTGAACTTGCCCACTTTAGCAGGAAGAATAGTAAAATAGCATGTTATTTAAATGGGGATTGATTGCAGAATTCTGAGGTACAGAGGGATCTGGGTGTCCTGGTACATGAATATAAAATCATTAGAATGTAGGTACAGTGATTGGTGATTAGGAAGGCAAAGGGAATGTTGGCATTTATTGCAAGGGGGATGGAATATAAAAGCCGAAGTGTTGCTGCAGCTGTGCAGGGTTTTAGTTAGTTTCTGAAATTCTGTGTATAGTTTTGTTCTGCTTACTTGTGCAACACGGTGACACAGTGGTTTACTGCCTCACAGCACCAGGGACCCTGTTTAATTCCGGCCTTAGGTGACTGTGAAGTTTGCACATTCTCCCCGTGTGGGCGTGAGTTTCTTCCGGGTGCTCTCATTTCCTCCCACAGTCCAAAGATGTACAAGTTATGTGGATTGGCCATGCTAAATTACTCCTTGGTGTCCAAACGTTAGGTGGGGTTACGGGGATAGGCAGGGAGTGGGCCCAGGTAGGGTGCTCTTTCGGAGGGTCGGTGCAGACTCGATGGGCCGAATGGCCTCCTTTGCACTAGTGATTTTATGATGCTTAAGAAAGGAAATAATTGCATTGGGAGCAGTTTGGAGAAGCTTCATTTGACTGATTCCTGGGATGAAGGGATTATCTCAAGAAGAAAGATTGGGCGGGTTGGGTCTGTATCGATTGGTGTTTAGAAGATTGTGAAGGGACCTCATTGAAACATGATCTGGGGGATACGGAGAGGATGTTTCCCCTGTGGGGAGCCAAGAACTAGTATCAAAATTAGGAGTCTTGTATTTAAGACTGAGATGAGGGATGCGATCTACTGGCCGCTTTGCGCCCGAACGGGAGGTTGATGGCCTTCAATATGTTCAATGACCATCATCCACTGCTCTCTGGGGAAGAGAATTCCACAGATTAATGATCCTGTGAGAGAGAAGATTTCTCGGGCGCAATCTAACGGAAAAGTTTTGAGGTGCCATTTGTGGTGGGTTTTGGTCGGAGTTTCCCGCCAGCTCGGAGAGTTCCCCAGAGCCATCTAACCAAATTTAGTCACAATTTTGGGCTCTGGGGAGTTTCTCCCTGTTCAAGTCCACACTTTGAATTATTTTCATCACTGCGTGGGGGGGGGGGGAGAAGAGAAGTGTGGAAGCTGAACTTGCTGGCCAGACCGGCTCTTTGGGCCACCATCTTGTAAGTGTCCCCCAAGTGGGCTTGTAGGTTCCCCACACATATGGGCATTATCCCACAGCAGTACTGAATGGTGCTCGGTTGGGGACTCCTTGGGGAGACCGTTAGATGCCGGGAGTCCAGTAGATCCCGGGTGAGCACGCCTAAGTGGGTTTAACACTGACTTAACCGTGCAAGGCTTGGTCACGTCAATTGTGGGCGGGATCCTGATTACAACATTTCGCAAGGTCTGGATAAATCTTGCGAGGCGTACTAGATGTGCATTTAGACAGTTGTATGGGTAAGATGGATATAGAGTGATATGGGCCAAATGCAGGTAATTGGGACTAGCTTTGTGGTTAAAAATTGGGCGGCATCAACGAGTTGGGCCGAAGGGCCTGTTTCCATGCTGTAAACCTCTGACTCTGAGGAATGTGTTTAAGCACTTAAAAAAAGGAAAGCTGCCTCACACATTGTATTAATGGAATACAGTATTGGCATAGCCAATTTTTTTTTAACGAGAGTGAAATTGTTCTTCAGCTAGTATTGAACTTTTCTTTTTCAAATCTGGTTGGTTGATTTTGAGAAATTAAAAATTGTCTCACTGGTATGAAGAGAGTGCTTTTTTAAATTGAGGCGGGGCCCTTTGGTTTGGGGGATTTTACTGTGTTGATTTGAAATGGACACTAGAATACCTGAAGTAGAAAGTATTCTATTCTCTAGCACTAGCATTGATGCATACAAATAAAGGTTAACTGTGAAATACACTTCCAAGTTCTTTCTAATGCTGCAGTGCAGTCTCACATTGGTGTTCATGCAGCAGTTTTTGAACAGGTTTTGAACTTGACTTCAGAGACTATTTCCTCGGGTGGATGTAGCTGTTACTAGAACATAGAACATTACAGCGCAGTACAGGCCCTTCGGCCCTCAATGTTGCGCCGACCTGTGAAACCACTCTGAAGCCCACCTATACACAATTCCCTTATCGTCCATATGTCTACCCAATGACCATTTGAATGCCCTTAGTGTTGGCGAGTCCACTACTGTTGCAGGCAGGGCATTCCACGCCCTTACAACTCTCTGAGTAAAGAACCTACCTCTGACATCTGTCTTATATCTATCTCCCCTCAACTTAAAGCTATGATTTCAGCGGGAGCGGTGCGCAAGTGATTTCTGGGAGGTAAGTTTATCCTTTAAAAACACTTACCTTCACAGGAACAGGCCAGTCGATTTCAGCGGGAGCGGTGCGCAAGTGATTTCTGGGAGGTAAGTTTATCCTTTTAAAAAAACACTTTTCTGTTTTATTTTTTTCGACCCGTGGAGATCTGGGAAGCCCCCCCCCCCCAACCAATAAATTCTGGTGGAGAGGAAACCCGAGACACTACACATGTAGTGTCTCCCACCCACCCTCCTCCTCTAACCTAATAATAAGACCATTGGCGTGAGGTAAGTGCCATATTATATTATTAGCATTGTGCAGGTCAAGGTTCGGAGGTGGAGGAGCAGTCTCTGTCAGGGAGAGAACCTGAGAACATCTAAGACACTCCGAAGGTAAGTAAGTGATTTTTACTCATTTTTACTTTTAGACCTTTTTCAAATTGTATGTGTCGGGGGGAAACTGAAGTGACATCACAGAAAAGCTGTGGCCTGAGTGGCTGGTTGGGAATCTACACTAAATTAAAAAAATTAAGCATTGGTAACTAATTAAACATAATTACTTAATTATAATTTAGAGGGGTATCTAAGCCAGAGATCGGAGAGTACTATATTTAGCTTTCGCATTTCTATTAGAAATAGAGTGCTAGGAAACAGATAGTTAACAGTAACTTTGAAATTTAAAAAAAAAAAAAAAAAAATTTTTTTTTAAATGTTATTTAATTTTAATTAATTGACGCAATGTCAGTTAGAGGGGCGCAGTGCTCTGACTGTGAGATGTGGCAGGTCCGGGAGGCTTCCAGCGTCCCGGATGGCTTCATTGCAGAAAGTGCACCCAACTGGAGCTCCTCACAGACCGCATGGTTCGGTTGGAGTAGCAATTGGATGCAGTTAGGAGCATGCAGGTGGCGGAAAGCGTCATAGATCGCAGTTATATAAATGTGGTCACACCCAAGGTGCAGGCAGAGAAATGGGTGACCACCAGAAAGGGCAGGCAGTCAGTGCAGGAATCCCCTGTGGTTGTCCCCCTCTCGAACAGGTATACCCCTTTGGATACTGTCGGGTATCCAATCAGGGGAAAACAGCAGCAGCCAGAGCAGTGGCACCACGGCTGGCTCTGATGTTCAGAAGGGAGGGTCAAAACGCAGAAGAGCAATAGTAATAGGGGACTCTATAGTCGGGCACAGATAGGCGCTTCTGTGGACGTGAAAGAGACTCCAGGATGGTATGTTACCTCCCTGGTGCCAGGGTCCAGGATGTCTCCAAACGGCTAGAGGGCATCCTGAAGGGGGAGGGCAAACAGGCAGAGGTCGTTGTACATATTAGTACTAACGACATAGGCAGGAAGGGGCATGAGGTCCTGCAGCAGGAGTTCAGGGAGCTAGGCAGAAAGTTAAATGACAGGACCTCAAGGGTTGTAATCTCGGGATTACTCCCTGTGCCACGTGCCAGTGAGGCTAGAAATAGGAAGATAGAGCAGCTAAACACGTGGCTAAACAGCTGGTGTAGGAGGGAGGGTTTCGGTTATCGGGACCACTGGGAGCTCTCCCGGGACAGGTGTTACCTATATAAGAAGGACGGGTTGCATCTAAACCGGAGAGGCATAAATATCCTGGCCGCGAGGTTTGCTAGTGTCACACGGGAGGGTTTAAACTAGTATGGCGGGAGGGGGGGGGGGTGGGCACGGGAGCGACAGGTCAGAAGGTGAGAGCATTGAGGGAGAACTAGGGAATAGGGACAGTGGGGCTCTGAGGCAGAGCAGACAGGGAGAAGATGCTGAACACAGCGGGTCTGGTGGCCCGAAGTGCATCTGTTTTAATGCAAGAAGTATTACGGGTAAAGCAGATGAACTTAGAGCTTGGATTAGTACTTGGAACTATGATGAATTTGCCATTACAGAGACCTGGTTGAGGGAAGGGCAGGATTGGCAGCTAAACGTTCCAGGATTTAGATGTTTCAGGCGAGATAGAGGGGGATGTAAAAGGGGAGGCGGAGTTGCGCTACTGGTTCGGGAGAATATCACAGCTGTACAGCGGGAGGACACCTCAGAGGGCAGTGAGGCTATATGGGTAGAGATCAGGAATAAGAAGGGTGCAGTCACAATATTGGGGGTTTACTACAGGCCTCCCAACAGCCAGCGGGAGATAGAGGAGCAGATAGGTAGACAGATTTTGGAAAAGAGTAAAAACAACAGGGTTGTGGTGATGGGAGACTTCAACTTCCCCAATATTGACTGGGACTGACTTAGTGCCAGGGGCTTAGACGGGGCGGAGTTTGTAAGGAGCATCCAGGAGGGCTTCTTAAAACAATATGTAGACAGTCCAACTAGGGAAGGGGCGGTACTGGACCTGGTATTGGGGAATGAGCCCGGCCAGGTGGTAGATGTTTCAGTAGGGGAGCATTTCGGTAACTGACCACAATTCAGTAAGTTTTAAAGTGCTGGTGGACAAGGATAAGAGTGGTCCTAGGATGAATGTGCTAAATTGGGTGAAGGCTAATTATAACAATATTAGGCGGGAACTGAAGAACATCATTCGGGGGCGGATGTTTGAGGGCAAATCAACATCTGACATGTGGGAGGCTTTCAAGTGTCAGTTGAAAGGAATTCAGGACCGGCATGTTCCTGTGAGGAAGAAGGATAAATACGGCAATTTTCGGGAACCTTGGATAATGAGAGAGATTGTAGGCCTCGTCAAAAAGAAAAAGGAGGCATTTGAAAGGGCTAAAAGGCTGGGAACAGACGAAGCCTGTGTGGAATATAAGGAAAGTAGGAGGGACCTTCAGCAAGGAGTCAGGAGGGCTGGAAGGAAAATCCCAAGGCTTTTTACACGTACATGAAAAGCAAGAGGGTAGCCAGGGAAAGGATTGGCCCACTGAAGGATAGGCAAGGGAATCTATGTGTGGAGACAGAGGAAATGGGCGAGGTACTAAATGAATACTTTGCATCAGTATTCACCAAAGAGAAGGAATTGGTGGATGTTGAGTCTGGAGCAGGGTGTGTAGATAGCCTGGGTCACATTGAGATCCAAAAAGACGAGGTGTTGGGTGTCTTAAAAAATATTAAGGTAGATAAGTCCCCAGGGCCTGATGGGATCTACCCCAGAACACTGAAGGAGGCTGGAGAGGAAATTACTGAGGCCTTGACAGAAATCTTTGGATCCTCACTGTCTTCAGGTGATGTCCTGGAAGACTGGAGAATAGCCAATGTTGTTCCTCTGTTTAAGAACTGTAGCAAGGATAATCCAGGGAACTACAGGGCGGTGAGCAAATGGACGTATTAGTGAGAGGCAGCATGGTTTTGTGAAGGGGAGGTCGTGTCTCACTAACTTGATAGAGTTTTTTGAGGAGGTCACTAAGATGATTGAACTGGAACTGCAGGTAGGGCAGTGGATGTTGTCTATATGGACTTCAGTAAGGCCTTTGACAAGGTCCCTCATGGTAGACTAGTACAAAAGGTGAAGTCACACGGGATCAGGGGTGAGCTGGCAAGGTGGATACAGAACTGGCTAGGTCATAGAAGGCAGAGAGTAGCAATGGAAGGATGCTTTTCTAATTGGAGGGCTGTGATCAGTGGTGTTCCACAGGGATCAGTGCTGGGACCTTTGCTGTTTGTAGTATATATAAATGATTTGGAGGAAAATGTAACTGGTCTGATTAGTAAGTTTGCAGACGACACAAAGGTTGGTGGAATTGCGGATAGCGACGAGGACTGTCAGAGGATACAGCAGGATTTAGATTGTTTGGAGACTTGGGCGGAGAGATGGCAGATGGAGTTTAATCCGGACAAATGTGAGGTAATGCATTTTGGAAAGTCTAATGCAGGTAGGGAATATACAGTGAATGGTAGAACCCTCAAGAGTATTGAAAGTCAAAGAGATCTAGGAGTACAGGTCCACAGGTCATTGAAAGGGGCAACACAGGTGGAGAAGGTAGTCAAGAAGGCATACGGCATGCTTGCCTTCATTGGCCGGGGCATTGAGTATAAGAATTGGCAAGTCATGTTGCAGCTGTATAGAACCTGAGTTAGGCCACACTTGGAGTATAGTGTTCAATTCTGGTCGCCACACTACCAGAAGGATGTGGAGGCTTTAGAGAGGGTGCAGAAGAGATTTACCAGAATGTTGCCTGGTATGGAGGGCATTAGCTATGAGGAGCGGTTGAATAAACTCGGTTTATTCTCACTGGAACAAAGGAGGTTGAGGGGAGACCTGATAGAGGTCTACAAAAGTATGAGGGGCATAGACAGAGTGGATAGTCAGAGGCTTTCCCCCAGGGTAGAGGGGTCAATTACTAGGGAGCATAGGTTTAAGGTGAGAGGGGCAAGGTTTAGAGTAGATGTACGAGGCAAGTTTTTTACGCAGAGGGTAGTGGGTGCCTGGAACTCGCGACCGGAGGAGGTGGTGGAAGCAGGGACGATAGTGACATTTAAGGGGCATCTTGACAAATACATGAATAGGATGGGAATAGAGGGATACGGACCCAGGAAGTGTAGAAGATTGTAGTTTAGTCGGGCAGCATGATCGGCACGTGCTTGGAGGGCCGAAGGGCCTGTTCCTGTGCTGTACATTTCTTTGTTCTTTGTTCCCTCGTGCTAGACATCACCATCCGAGGAAGAAGGCTCTCACTGTCCAACCTATCCAATCCTCTGATCATCTTGTATGCCTCAATTAAGTCACCTCTTAACCTTCTCTCCAAGGAAAATCCAAGGAAAACAGCCTCAAGTCCCTCAGCCTTTCCTCATAAGATCTTCCCTCCATACCATGTAACATTCTGGTAAATCTCCTCTGCACCCTTTCCAATGCTTCCACATCCTTCCTATAATGCGGCGACCAGAATTGCACGCAATACTCCAAATGCGGCCGCACCACAGTTTTGTACAGCTGCAACATGACCTCATGGCTCCGAAACTCAATCCCTCTACCAATAAAAGCTAACACACCGTACGCCTTCTTAACAACCCTCTCAACCTGGGTGGCAACTTTCAGGGATCTATGTACATGGACACCGAGATCTCTCTGCTCATCCACACTACCAAGAATCTTACCATTAGTCCAGTACTCTGTCTTCCTGTTATTCCTTCCAAAATGAATCACCTCACACTTTTCTGCATTAAACTCCATTTGCCACCTCTCAGCCCAGCGCTGCAGCTTATCTATGTCCCTCTGTAACTTGTAACATCCTTCCGCACTGTCCACAACTCCACCGACTTTAGTGTCATCTGCAAATTTACTCACCCATCCTTCTACACCCTCGTCCAGGTCATTTATAAAAATGACAAACAGCAGTGGCCCCAAAACAGATCCTTGTGGTACACCACTAGTAACTGGACTCCAGTCTGAACATTTCCCATCAACCACCACCCTTTGTCTTCCAGCTAGCCAATTTCTGATCCAAACTGCTCAATCACCCTGAATCCCATGCCCTCCGTATTTTCTGCAGTAGCCTACCGTGGGGAACCTTATCAAACGCTTTACTGAAATCCATATACACCAGATCAACTGCTTTACCCTCATCCACCTGTTTGGTCACCTCAAAGAACTCAATAAGGTTTGTGAGGCACGACCTACCCTTCACAAAACCGTGTTGACTATCTCTAATCAAATTATTCCTTTCCAGGTGATCATCCTATCTCTTATAAACCTTTCCAAGATTTTGCCCACAACATAGAACATAGAACAATACAGCGCAGTACAGGCCCTTCGGCCCACGATGTTGCACCGAAACAAAAGCCATCTAACCTACACTATGCCATTATCATCCATATGGTTATCCAATAAACTTTTAAATGCCCTCAATGTTGGCGAGTTCACTACTGTAGCAGGTAGGGCATTCCACGGCCTCACTGCTCTTTGCGTAAAGAACCTACCTCTGACCTCTGTCCTATATCTATTACCCCTCAGTTTAAAGTCATGTCCCCTCGTGCCAGCCATATCCATCCGCGGGAGAAGGCTCTCACTGTCGACCCTATCCAACCCCCTGATCATTTTGTATGCCTCTATTAAGTCTCCTCTTAACCTTCTTCTCTCCAACGAAAACAACCTCAAGTCCATCAGCCTTTCCTCATAAGATTTTCCCTCCATACCAGGCAACATCCTGGTAAATCTCCTCTGCACCCGCTCCAAAGCCTCCACGTCCTTCCTATAATGCGGTGACCAGAACTGTACGCAATACTCCAAATGCGGCCGGACCAGAGTTCTGTACAGCTGCAACATGACCTCCCGACTCCGGAACTCAATCCCTCTACCAATAAAGGCCAACACTCCATAGGCCTTCTTCACAACCCTATCAACCTGGGTGGCAACTTTCAGGGATCTATGTACATGGACACCTAGATCCCTCTGCTCATCCACACTTTCAAGAACTTTACCATTAGCCAAATATTCCGCATTCCTGTTATTCCTTCCAAAGTGAATCACCTCACACTTCTCTACATTAAACTCCATTTACCACCTCTCAGCCCAGCTCTGCAGCTTATCTATGTCCCTCTGTAACCTGCAACATCCCTCCGCACTGTCGCCAACACCACCGACTTTAGTATCGTCTGCAAATTTACTCACCCACCCTTCTGCGCCTTCCTCTAGGTCATTGATAAAAATGACAAACAGCAACGGCCCCAGAACAGATCCTTGTGGTACTCCACTTGTGACTGTACTCCATTCTGAACATTTCCCATCAACCACCACCCTCTGTCTTCTTTCAGCTAGCCAATTTCTGATCCACATCTCTAAATCACCCTCAATCCCCAGCCTCTGTATTTTTTGCAATAGCCTACCGTGGGGAACCTTATCAAACGCTTTGCTGAAATCCATATACACCACATCAACTGCTCTACCCTCGTCTACCTGTTCAGTCACCTTCTCAAAGAACTCAATAAGGTTTGTGAGGCATGACCTACCCTTCACAAAGCCATGCTGACTATCCCTGATCATATTATTCCTATCTAGATGATTATAAATCTTGTCCCTTATAATCCCCTCCAAGACTTTACCCACTACAGACGTGAGGCTCACCGGTCTATAGTTGCCGGGGTTGTCTCTGCTCCCCTTTTTGAACAAAGGGACCACATTTGCTGTCCTCCAGTCCTCTGGCACTATTCCTGTAGCCAATGATGACATAAAAATCAAAGCCAAAGGTCCAGCAATCTCTTTCCTGGCCTCCCATAGAATCCTAGGATAAATCCCATCAGGTCCCGGGGACTTATCTATTTTCAGCCTGTCCAGACTTGCCAACACCTCTTCCCTACGTACCTCAATGCCATATATTCTATTAGCCTGGGGCTCAGCATTCTCCTCCACAACATTATCTTTTTCCTGAGTGAATACTGACGAAAAATATTCATTTAGTATCTCGCCTATCTCTTCAGACTCCACACACAATTTCCCATCCCTGTCCTTGACTGGTCCTACTCTTTCCCTAGTCATTCGCTTATTCCTGACATACCTATAGAAAGCTTTTGGGTTTTCCTTGATCCTTCCTGCCAAATACTTCTCATGTCCCCTCCTTGCTCGTCTTAGCTCTCTCTTTAGATCCTTCCTCGCTACCTTGTAACTATCCATCGCCCCAACCAAAACTTCACACTTCATCTTCACATAGGCCTTCTTCTTCCTCTTAACAAGAGATTCCACTTCCTTGGTAAACCACGGTTCCCTCGCTCGACGCCTTCCTCCCTGTCTGACCGGTACATACTTATCAAGAACACGCAGTAGCTGATCCTTGAACAAGCCCCACTTATCCAGTGTGCCCAACACTTGCAGCCTACTTCTCCACCTTATCCCCCCCCAAGTCACGTCTAATGGCATCATAATTGCCCTTCCCCCAGCTATAACTCTTGCCCTGCGGTGTATACTTATCCCTTTCCATCATTAACGTAAACGTCACCGAATTGTGGTCACTGTCCCCAAAGTGCTCTCCTACCTCCAAATCCAACACCTGGCCTGGTTCATTACCCAAAACCAAATCCAACGTGGCCTCGCCTCTTGTTGGCCTGTCAACATATTGTTTCAGGAAACCCTCCTGCACACACTGTACAAAAAACGACCCATCTATTGTACTCGAACTATATATTTTCCAGTCAATATTTGGAAAGTTAAAGTCTCCCATAATAACTACCCTGTTACTTTCGCTCATATCCAGAATCATCTTCGCCATCCTTTCCTCTACATCCCTAGAACTATTAGGGGGCCTATAAAAAAACTCCCAACAGGGTTACCTCTCCTTTCCTGTTTCTAACTTCAGCCAATACTACCTCGGAAGAAGAGTCCCCATCTAGCATCCTCTCCGCCACCGTAATACTGCTCTTGACTAGCAGCGCCACACCTCCCCCTCTTTTGCCTCCTTCTCTGAGCTTACTAAAACACCTAAACCCCGGAACCTGCAACATCCATTCCTGTCCCTGCTCTATCCATGTCTCCGAAATGGCCACAACATCGAAGTCCCAGGTACCAACCCACGCTGCCAATTCCCCTACCTTGTTTCGTATACTCCTGGCATTGAAGTAGACACACTTCAAACCACCTACCTGAACGCTGGCCCCCTCCTGCGACGTCAAATCTGTGCTCCTGACCTCTATACTCTCATTCTCCCTTACCCTAAAACTACAATCCAGGTTCCCATGCCCCTGCTGCATTAGTTTAAACCCCCCCAAAGAGCACTAACAAATCTCCCCCCCAGGATATTTGTGCCCCTCAGGTTCAGATGTAGACCATCCTGTCTGTAGAGGTCCCACCTTCCCCAGAAAGAGCCCCAGTTATCCAAAAATCTGAAACCCTCCCGCCTGCACCATCCCTGTAGCCACGTGTTTAAATGCTCTCTCTCCCTATTCCTCATCTCACTATCACGTGGCACGGGCAACAACCCAGAGATAACAACTCTGTTTGTTCTAGTTCTGAGCTTCCATCCTAGCTCCCTGAAAGCCTGCCTGACATCCTTGTCCCCTTTCCTACCTATGTCGTTGGTGCCAATGTGGACCACGACTTGGGGCTGCTCCCCTCCCCCCTAAGGACCCGGAAAACACGATCCGAGACATCACGTACCCTTGCACCTGGGAGGCAACATACCAAACGTGAGTCTCTCACGCTCCCACAAAATCTCCTATCTGTGCCCCTGACTATAGAGTCCCCAATTACTAATGCTCTGCTCCTCTCCCCCCTTCCCTTCTGAGCAACAGGGACAGACTCCGTGCCAGAGGCCCGTACCCCATGGCTTACCCCTGGTAAGTCGTCCCCCCCACAAGTATCCAAAGCGGTATACTTGTTTCTCAGGGGAACGACCGCAGGGGATCCCTGCACTGACTGTTTTTTCCCAGTCCCTCTTACAGTTACCCACCTATCTCCAATCTTTGGTGTAACTAATTCCCTGAAGCTGCTATCTATGACCCCTTCTGCCTCCCGAATGATCCGAAGTTCTTCCAACTCCAGCTCCAGTTCCCTAACTCGGTCTTGGAGGAGCTGGAGATGGCAGCACTTCCTGCAGGTAAAATCAGCAGGGACACTAACTGCATCCCTCACCTCAAACATCCTGCAGGAGGAACATTGCACTCCCTTCCCTGCCATTCCTCTAACTTTCTACCAAGATCTGGCTAACAACTAAATTAAATTTTTATAAAAAATAATAATAATATAATAAAATATGGTACTTACCTCAGACCAATGGGTTTTATTATTAGGTTAGAGGAGGAGGGTGGGTGGGAGACACTACACGTGTAGTGTCTCGGGTTTCCTCTCCACCAGAATTTATTGGTGAGGGTCTTCCCAGACGTCCGCGGGTCGACTTCCTGATCCCGCCGAAAAAAAAACTAATTTAAAAAAGTAAGTAATTTAAAAGTAATTAAAAAATTTAACAGAAGTAAGGCTCACTGGTCTATAGTTACCGGGGTTGTCTCTACTCCCCTTCTTGAACAAGGGGACAGCATTTGCTATCCTCCAGTCTTCTGGCACTATTCCTGTAGACCAAGATGACAAGGGGGCATAACTATAAGATTCAGGGTGGGAGATATAGGAGGGATGTCCGAGGTAGATTCTTTACTCAGAGAGTGGTTAAGGTGTGGAATAGACTGCCTGCTGTGATAGTGGAGTCACACACTTGAGGAACTTGCAAGCAGTTATTGGATAGGCACATGGAGCACACCAGAATGACAGGGAGTGGGATAGCTTGATCTTGGTTTCGGACAATGCTCGGCACAACATCGAGGGCTGAAGGGCCTGTTCTGTGCTGTACTGTTCTATGTTCTATGTTGACTGCTGCAAGAGTTTACATTGCAGGCTGCTCTGCCCCACTCATCATGCAGGTTCAGGCCACTGCATGCCCAGCTGTTTGCAGGATGTATTCCTGTTCTCCTTGTTTCATCTGGGAAGTACCTTCCCAGATGAAACTGCTGTTAGATGCCTTCGTGACAAGAGCCAGCCAGCATAGGCAACCTTTGCCTTGATAACATGCCAAGCAAATTGGTGCAATAGATGATACCCCTCGCCACCAAAGGCAATTAAACCACCTTGTTTATATTGCACAGTGACCCCTGGAGACAGCACTGTAATATAAATGAATGCAGGGCTGGCAGTGCTCCAATGGACCACCCTATTTTTTTGACAATGCAGTTGCAGCATTCTCCAAATTCGATAAAGTTGAGGTCAGGTATAACTTGCTCCAGTATCTGTTTCCACCACCATCCCCCCAGAGCCTTGTCTTGTGTCTTCTCCATTAGACCAGTCCAGAGAATCAACTTTTCTATTTACTGATACTGCTACTGAACTTTTCCAGTTGATTGATTTATTGTGCTGTGCCTGGCCTGATAATCTTGTCTGTGGCTTTTTCTCCCTCCTTGTGGACCATGGCACTTTTACTATGTGTAATTCTCCTGGAAGCTCTTACCTTGACTGCTTGTGCAGGCTGCAATGTGTGTCTGAAGATCGTTAAGCATTTAACTGTTCAGGGGTAGGATAAACTCAGTCAGAAGCCTTTTAACCTGTTGTTCAATCCACACATGTTTTTTTAATTTCCCTATTTGCCATTTTTATTTTCCTTAGAGATTGTATATCAACCGACTATGTTTCGATAGCGACTTTTCATGACTTCGGAAATGAAGTATTCTTTGCAGTGTGGTCAAACTGTAGTATAAGAAGGACGGGTTGCATCTAAACTGGAGAGGCATAAATATCCTGGCCGCGAGGTTTGCTAGTGTCACACGGGAGGGTTTAAACTAGTATGGCGGGAGGGGGGGGGGGGGGTGGGCACGGGAGCGACAGGTCAGAAGGTGAGAGCATTGAGGGAGAACTAGGGAATAGGGACAGTGGGGCTCTGAGGCAGAGCAGACAGGGAGAAGTTGCTGAACACAGCGGGTCTGGTGGCCTGAAGTGCATATGTTTTAATGCAAGAAGTATTACGGGTAAGGCAGATGAACTTAGAGCTTGGATTAGTACTTGGAACTATGATGTTGTTGCCATTACAGAGACCTGGTTGAGGGAAGGGCAGGATTGGCAGCTAAACGTTCCAGGATTTAGATGTTTCAGGCGAGATAGAGGGGGATGTAAAAGGGGTGGCGGAGTTGCACTACTGGTTAGGGAGGATATCACAGCTGTACTACGGGAGGACACCTCAGAGGGCAGTGAGGCTATATGGGTAGAGATCAGGAATACGATGGGTGCAGTCACAATATTGGGGGTTTACTACAGGCCTCCCAACAGCCAGCAGGAGATAGAGGAGCAGATAGGTAGACAGCTTTTGGAAAAGAGTAAAAACAACAGGGTTGTGGTGATGGGAGACTTCAACTTCCCCAATATTGACTGGGACTCACTTAGTGCCAGGGGCTTAGACGGGGCAGAGTTTGTAAGGAGCATCCGGGAGGGCTTCTTAAAACAATATGTAGACAGTCCAATTAGGGAAGGGGCGGTACTGAACCTGGTATTGGTGAATGAGCCTGGCCAGGTGGTAGAGGTTTCAGTAGGGGAGCATTTCGGGAACAGTGACCACAATTCAGTAAGTTTTAAAGTGCTGGTGGACAAGGATAAGAGTGGTCCTAGGATGAATGTGCTAAATTGGGGGAAGGCTAATTATAACAATATTAGGTGGGAACTGAAGAACCTAGATTGGGGGTGGATGTTTGAGGGCAAATCAACATCTGACATGTGGGAGGCTTTCAAGTGTCAGTTGAAAGAAATTCAGGACCGGCATGTTCCTGCGAGGAAGAAGGATAAATACGGCAATTTTCGGGAACATTGGATAACGAGAGATATTGTAAGCCTCGTCAAAAAGAAAAAGGAGGCATTTGTCAGGGCTAAAAGGCTGGGAACAGATGAAGCCTGTGTAGAATATAAGGAAAGTAGGAAGGAACTTAAGCAGGGAGTCAGGAGGGCTAGAAGGGGTCACGAAAAGTCATTGGCAAATAGGGTTAAGGAAAATCGCAAGGCTTTTTACACGTACATAAAAAGCAAGTGGGTAGCCAGGGAAAGGGTTGGCCCACTGAAGAATAGGCTATGGAATCTATGTGTGGAGCCAGAGGAAATGGGCGAGGTACTAAATGAATACTTTGCATCAGTATTCACCAAAGAGAAGGAATTGGTAGATGTTGAGTCTGGAGAAGGGTGTGTAGATAGCCTGGATCACATTGAGATCCAAAAAGACGAGGTGTTGGGCGTCTTAAAAAATATTAAGGTAGATAAGTCCCCAGGGCCTGATGGGATCTACCCCAGAATACTGAAGGAGGCTGGAGAGGAAATTGCTGAGGCCTTGACAGAAATCTTTGGATCCTCACTGTCTTCAGGTGATGTCCCGGAGGACTTGAGAATAGCCAATGTTGTTCCTCTGTTTAAGGAGGGGAGCAAGGATAATCCAGGGAACTACAGGCTGGTGAGCCTTACTTCAGTGGTAGTAAAATTACTGGAGAGAATTCTTCGAGGCAGGATCTACTCTCATTTGGAAGCAAATGGACGTATTAGTGAGAGGCAGCATGGTTTTGTGAAGGGGAGGTCGTGTCTCACTAACTTGATAGAGTTTTTCGATGAGGTCACAAAGATGATTGATGCAGGTAGGGCAGTGGATGTTGTCTATATGGACTTCAGTAAGGCCTTTGACAAGGTCCCTCATGGTAGACTAGTACCAAAGGTGAAGTCACACGGGATCAGGGGTGAGCTGGCAAGGTGGATACAGAACTGGCTAGGTCATAGAAGGCAGAGAGTAGCAATGGAAGGATGCTTTTCTAATTGGAGGGCTGTGACCAGTGGTGTTCCGCAGGGATCAGTGCTGGGACCTTTGCTGTTTGAAGTATATATAAATGATTTGGAGGAAAATGTAACTGGTCTGATTAGTAAGTTTGCATACAACACAAAGGTTAGTGGAATTGCGGATAGCGATGAGGACTGTCAGAGGATACAGCAGGATTTAGATTGTTTGGAGACTTGGGCGGAGAGATGGCAGATGGAGTTTAATCCGGACAAATGTGAGGTAATGCATTTTGGAAGGTCTAATCCAGGTAGGGAATATACAGTGAATGGTAGAACCCTCCAGAGTATTGAAAGTCAGAGAGATCTAGGAGTACAGGTCCACAGGTCACTGAAAGGGGCAACACAGGTGGAGAAGGTAGTCAAGAAGGCATACGGCATGCTTGCCTTCATTGGCCGGGTCATTGAGTATAGGAATTGGCAAGTCATGTTGCAGCTGTATAGAAACTTAGGCCACACTTGGAGTATAGTGTTCCATTCTGGTCGCCACACTACCAGAAGGATGTGGAGGCTTTGGCGGGGGTGCAGAAGAGATTTACCAGAATGTTGCCTGGTATGGAGGGCATTAGCTATGAGGAGCGGTTGAATAAACTCGGTTTGTTCTCACTGGAACGACGGAGGTTGAGGGCGACCTGTTAGAGGTCTACAAAATTATGAGGGGCATAGACAGAGTGGCTAGTCAGAGGCTTTCCCCCAGGGTAGAAGGGTCAATTACTAGGGAGCATAGGTTTAAGGTGAGAGGGGCAAGGTTTAGAGTAGATGTACGAGGCAAGTTTTTTACGCAGAGGGTAGTGGGTGCCTGGAACTCGCTACCGGAGGAGGTGGTGGAATCAGGGACGATAGTGACATTTAAGGGGCATCTTGACAAATACATGAATAGGATGGGGATAGAGGGATACGGACCCAGGAAGTGTAGAAGATTGTAGTTTAGTCGGGCAGCATGGTCGGCACGGGCTTGGAAGGCCGAAGGGCCTGTTCCTGTGCTGTACATTCCTTTGTTCTTTGTAGTCGAGAATTCGTCCTACCTATTTATACACAGCAGGTTCCCACAAACTTGAATGTGACAGTGACCATAATCTTTTTTGTCATACTGATTGAGAGGTAAATATCGGCCAGGACACGGGAAGATCTTCCCTCTTGCTTTTTAACATCCATCTAAGAGGGCCGATGCGGCTGCCTTTTAACAATTCATTCAAAAGATAGCATCCCACTCACTCAGTATTGCACTGTTAATATCTGCCAGCGTTGAAGACCTTGTGTGACATTCCTCTTCTTTTCCCCCACCCCTCTTCCCCATTCCACCAGCTCCTGGTCATTCTAGCCTTCTGAGGCCATTTGTAACATTCCGACAAACTCAGGACGAACTGATAATCAAATTCGCTGTTCTTTAAACAGATATTCCGTTTCTATTGTTCCCCTAAGTACTTTAATCTGTGGCCCAAGTAATTCAGTCGCCATTTGTATTATTTGAAACTCTTAAAACTACAGCTGAAATAGGTCTGCTCTTTGCTCTTTGCAAAAATTGCTATCATATTGGAGCATTAGCTGCTGCTTTGTAACATGCTGCACATACAGTGGGTCAGATAACAAGTGCAAAGATTAGAGTGCAAGATGATAAGTCTGTTTCTTTCTCCCACTCATACTTTCTGTCATCCTCTCCAACAGAAACTGACCTGCTCTCTTGGATGTAAGCAGCCTTTCGTTCTTCAGCCAAAGAACTACTCTTTTATGTTTTGGTAAGCTATTTAACCATGGGAGATATCCCTGTTGAACCCAGCCCTGCCCTGTCTTCCCCTAATATGCATGCACATCAGTTGAAAAACAAATTATAATGAGAATCCTGGCTCAGAATGCTAAAATGACCAGGATCTGGTGGAATGGGGAAGGGTGGGCTGGGGGAAACGAGGGAAGAATGTTACCCAATGTGTGCAAAGTCTGCAGAGTGCTGGAGGACAACTGGAGCCACTGAAACTTGACCACTCCCCTCTATTCCGCTTCCCGACTGAGTCTGAATCTTTAACAAAGAACAGAAAACGAAAATCAGAGAATAGAATCATAAAATCCCTACAGTGCAGAAAGAGGCTTCAATTTGTCATGGTCGCCAATCCACCTAACCTGCGCATCTTTGGAATCTGGGAGGAAAGCTGAGCACCCAGAGAAAACCCACGCAGACACTGGGAGAATGCAAACTCCACACAGACAGTTACCCGAGGTCGGTATCTAACCTGGGTTCCTGGTGCTGTGAAGCAGCAATGCTCACCACTGCCACCATGCCGCCCCATGGAGGTAGGGGGGATAGTTGTTGAGGGTAGGTGGTAGAACAAAGTAGGGTGGAAGTGATGCTTATACCATAAATATATTCTTTCCATTGGGGGAGGGGGGAGGCAGTTCGGTTAGTTCAGTTGGCTGGTTCGTGATGCGGAGCAATAGCGCAGGTCCGTTTCCCGCACTGGCTGAGGTTATCCTTGAAGACCCCTGCCTTCTCAACCTTGCCCTCGTCTGAGGTGTGGTTAAATCACCACGAGTCAGCACTCTCTTAAAAGGGGAAAGCAGCCTCTGGTCCTCGGGCATTATGGTGATTTTCATGTCATTCTTTCCAATCTGTTTCACTCCAATCACATGGTTTATTTAACAGATGCTCAGGATTGAATTCCTGTTGATAAGTCTCTGACTGTATTAAGAAGTACATCACTGTGATATTTAGCATATTATTTGTTTGAAAGTTACCATTTATTGATAACATTTTCCATTGGGATTTGTTTAATGTTCTCCCTGCCTCTTCCCCCCCCAAATAAAGTGCTAACTCCTTACTAGGGTGGGGATCTCCTCTAGTACCTCAAGCATGTGATATGTATTCCTGTGACAGTGAGGTTGTTCGATTCATCGGAGAGTTCAATCCTGTCCTCACCTGATACAGAGACACAGTTTCAGTGGAGACCATCAATAATACTGCTGGCCATTTGTAATCTCCACCATCTGGTGGCTCCATCACCATTTCCATTGAGTGGGTGCATGGAGCCAAAAATCCTTGCATGTTGTACACAATAGTGAAGAGACCCAACATTATTGGCAAGTTTTTCAACCTGAGGAGTACATACATACCTGTACTTCCCTGTGCTCTGTGCAGAACACTAACTTAACCTTTCTGCTTTCATCTTAGGAAAAAAATGTTCCTGGTTGGTCTAACAGGTGGAATTGCCTCCGGGAAAAGCACAGTTGCTGCTGTGTTCCGTGAACTTGGGTGTCCAGTTGTGGATGCTGATCAGATAGCAAGACAGAGTAAGTTTTGAATATTGCAGATCCAAGCAATATTCTACTGTGAAGATTGTTTCTCTTTCTGGAAGCTGTACCCTCTATTAAAGTACAAGGGTGTCTTTAGATAATTGGTACATGAATGGTCTGGAGGGTTATTGGTTTAATTTTTGCCTTCAGGCATAGACTTGCAAGTTGACGTTAACTACCACAGCAATGGAATTTGAAGCATAGTTACTGTAATATTCTGTAACACATGTTCATGTATAGTGGGTAGTACAAACTACTTGCCAGAATCTGCCCTGATTGTCACTGATAAACTACCTGGAAAGAAACCCAACAAACGTTGCAAGTTTTGTGCTAACCATGGTGAAGCCATTAGATTGATTAAAAAATATCATCTCTTTCCAGTCTAATTGGAACCTGTGCATGGGTGGCTGCTGGACGTCTGTCAGATAAGTAAATTTATCCCAATCTGTCCCTGCCCTGGGAGTGTTTGATGGAACCGTGTAGAGAGAACTTTACTTTGTATCTAACTCTGTGCTCGACATACTCTTGGATTGTTTGATTGCCTAGTACGTGGGGGCCTTACTCTGTATCTGAACCTGTGATGTCCCTGCCCTGGGAGTATTTGATGGAACAATGTGGAAAGATTATTGCTCTATATCTAAACCATACAGTATCTGCTCTCTTAGCCCTCACTATTTCATGCAGTAGCTGTACTGAGGCATGTTAAGTACTCCATTAATTTTCAATGCAAGGGTATCCCAATTTGGGACACCGGTTCTTAATGTGTATTTGGCGATTTGGTATAATTTGTGGAACGATATGAAAACCAGTGAAGAAAGATCCCGTTTTTAGCATTCAAATAAAAAAATGTTTATTCAAAGAAGCACATAACAAGAAAAAAAGCACAGTACAAAACAAAGGTGCACTTAACTAAAGCAATATCCACATATAAAATGGGTTGAATTCTCTGCCGGCAGTGCACCCCCGTCCACTGGTTTTCTGGCTGCCTGGGGTGGCTAACAATGGGAAACGCCATTAGTCGGCGGTGGGGACGGAGAATTCCGCCGAGAAACACGGGACTGGGGAGACGGAGAATTCACCCCAGTATCTTATAGAATTAACCAAAGTCCAAAGATTAGTCCAGAGATGTGCAGGTTAGGTGGATTGACCATGCTAAACTGCCCTTAGTGTCCAAAATTGCCCTTAGTGTTGGGCAGGGTTACTGGGCTATGGGGATACGGTGGAAGTGTGGGCTTGGGTAGGGTGCTCTTTCCAAGAGCTGATGCAGACTCGATGGGCCGAATGGCCTCCTGCACTGTAAATTCTATAACCGCATTCCCATACCAAGCCACATGCTATACTGAAATATATCGCTGTTCCTTCACTTTCGCTGGTGTTGACCAAGGCACTGCTCGATCGGCTTAGACAGAATAAAGACTCCTAAATTTAATACAACTCTACTTTATTCAGGAGAGCTAGTTAAATCATGATTTGTGAGAATATAGCACAGAGATGACTCTGACTCACCGCTGAGATCTAGGTATTATCCGCACTAATGAAGGAGGCTGGCCAGGCTACGATCACTTGATGTGCATATCTTCTCTGAGCTCAGGGCTCCCCTTCTGCAGTGGTTAGTCCCAGGGGTTCCAGGGTTGTCACTGATAATGTGTTCCAATGTCCCTTCTTTTATCCAGGTTCTGCTAGTACTGAGACATGATACACAAACACACCTGGCCTGAGTTCTATTTGCTCATAAAGACTTAAAGTTTTTGGCCTATGTCTTTTTCCCTCTGTTAGCCTGTCCCCAGATCACACTGGGTCAAAATTCTGGAGTTCCCTCCCTTTTGTTTCTTAAATTTAGAGTACCCAATTATTTTATTTTCCAATTTAAGGGGCAATTTAGCATGGCCAATCCACCTAACCTGCACATCTTTGGGTTGTGGGGGTGAAACCCACGCAGACATGGGGAGAATGTGCGAACTCCAGATGGACAGTGAGCCAGGACCGGGATTCGAACCCGGGCCATCAGCGCCGCAGTCCCAGTGCTAACCACTGTGCCACATGCCGCCCCAAATTCCCTCCCTAACAGTACGGTGGCTGTATGATGACCGACACCAGATGGACTGCAGTAGTTCAAGGTGGAGGATCATCATCACTGTCTCGAGGACAATTAGGAGTAATTAATAAATGTTGGCTTTGCCGACGATGGTCACATCCTGTAAATTAATTTTTCAAAAAGGTAAATGTAGGTTTTGAGAGAAGGATAAAACAATGTAGACCAGAAGAACTCTGATTTAACATTTGCTATGTGCTAGTTCAGCAAAACTGCCCTGCCACAAGATATGTGCCTGTGGACAAGAGCCGTTTGCTTGACTATGAACTATAATGTGTTCATTTGTATGATCATTTGTGATTGTGAATAATGGTTGCCTGATCAAGGTATTGGGGGTTACAACTGGAGGGATACTCGTGCGCCACGAACTTTATATGTGTTGTGAAAAGGGAAAAAGTGTTAAATTTACATTACTTTTAAAAGTGATGAATTTGATTTACGAATTTCATTGAAATTAAAATAATTTCAGATTTCATAATCGCTTATTGTCACAAGTAGGCTTTAATGAAGTTACTGTGAAAAGCCCCTAGTCGCCACATTCCGGTGCCTGTTCGGGGAGGCTGGTTCGGGAATTGAACTGCCTGGTCTTGAACCCGTGCTGCTGGTCTTGTTCTGCATTACAAGCCAGCTGTCTTAGCCCACTGTGCTAAACCAGCCCCTGATTTGAGATGGAGGCCTTGGAGTGGTGGCATTCTGAAGGGGCTAGAATTGTAAAGTGGAGAAATTACACTAAACTTAAAGGCAAATTACTGCGAATGCTGTAGTCTGAAACAAAAACAATAAGTGATGGATAATCTCAGCAGATCCTACAGCATCTGTGGAGAGACAAAGGAACTAATGTTTCAAGACAGCACAGGGCAGCACGGTAGCATTGTGGATAGCACAATTGCTTCACAGCTCCAAGGTCCCAGGTTCGATTCCGGCTTGGGTCACTGTCTGTGCGGAGTCTGCACATCCTCCCCGTGTGTGCGTGGGTTTCCTCCGGGTGCTCCGGTTTCCTCCCACAGTCCAAAGATGTGCAGGTTAGGTGGATTGGCCATAATAAATTGCCCTTAGTGTCCAAAATTGCCCTTAGTGTTGGGTGGGGTTACTGGGTTATGGGGATAGGGTGGAGGTGTGGATCTTGGTTCGGGTGCTCTTTCCAAGAGCCGGTGCAGACTCGATGGGCTGAATGGCCTCCTTCTGCACTGTAAATTCTATGAGAGTCTGGATGACTCTTTGTCAAAACTTAAATCAAACCTTGATTAGACCACATATTGCAAACTGTGAACAGTTCTGATCTCCATATAATAAAAAGAATACCTGGGCATTTGAGAAGGTGCAAGAAAGATTTATGAGAATTATACCAGAACTGAGAGGGTATACCTTTCACCAAAGATTTAATAGGCTGGGGCTCTTTTTTTTCTCTAAGAAAGGTGATGCAAGGGCTGGAGCACACAGGCAACAGGTTTTGGACAAGAAAAATAGGGAGATTATGAGGAAGAACATATTTTATGCAGTGAGTGATAATGACCTTGAACTTGCTGCCTATGAGGGAGGTGGAAGCAGAAACAATGAATGACTTCAAAAGTCACTGTGTTCTATTATTCTGTATAGAGTGGGGGAATGGGATTGACTGGAATGCTCTGCAGAGAACTGGCATGGGCATGATGGGTCGAATAGCCACTTTCTGCGCTGGAAATGACTGACAAATGGGTTGACCTAATAGGGGTCTTAAAGACTATGAAAAATAAAATTATAGGGTAGATGTAGCAAAGGTGGTTCTGATGCAAGGGAGACCAGAGCGAGGGAACATAAATATAGAATAGTCAATAATAAATGAAATAGGGAATTCTAACCAACACTTGTGAGAATGCATAACTTACATCACATAGAGTAGTTGAAGTTGAATAGCTCAAATGCATTTAAAAAGTTGGGAAAGGGAATTAAGAATATGTCACTATAAAATGTGGAATAAGTGCCTGTGCTTCTTTCCCATAAGTTGTTGAGCCAGACTCTCCAGCATACTGGGCAATAGTGCGTTCCTTTGGTGAGGAGATTCTGCTGGAGGACAAAAAAATCAACCGGGAGAAGCTGGGAAATATTATCTTCACTGATGGGGAGAAGCGGCAACTCCTGAATTCCATCACTCACCCAGAAATCCACAAAGCCATGCTCAAACAGATCTTTAAATACTTTATACAAGGTACGCTGCAAAATGTGTGCGCTGTCTGTGTTGTGGTACTTTTACCTATAGGTTTGCATATTTTAATTTTTAGTTTTATGAATGTAAGAAAATGTCAAACTGGAAAAGACCCATCATCCAGCCTGTCTCCTTTAGATATAACTCCTTATCGGTCACAATATATTCCCTCCTCACCCACAGCCATGTAACCTCCTGGGAGGAGCAGAACGACAGACATTCTGGCCAATTATGGACCAGAAAATGTTTGAAAAATTCCTCTTTTTTGGAGATCAAACTTAGTCCAAGGAGATCACATTGATCCTGAATGGTACTGCAAGTTACCTTCCTGATGTGCGAGGGCCTAGCCAGAAATAGGTTCATTATTCATTTGAGGTTATGCAGTGAATTTAGTAATCTTACAAGTCAGGAACTTGAGCAGGTCCGCTTGGTGTGCAGGTTCACAGATCTCTGAAGACAGTGTTATGGGCGAGGTGTTTTCAGAACCCCAAAATGTATCATGGAGTTCAACCAACCCCCTCCCCCTTTAATGGATTGTTGCTTTTCCTAGCACATGGCTTGTTCCCGAGGTGTGGGATTGCAATCATGGACACGTGGGTTTTTAAACACAAAACACTGTTTATTCCATGAACTCAACTTAACATCTTAAATAAACATTGGATCTCTTAACACCCCTTACTTCAAAGATAACTACGAAAATATTACAACAGTAAATAATTCCTCAATGTTCCTTCAAACTTCCAAGAAATGTAACACCTTTAAACAGAATCACATCAGGTTAATGGCTTTACTATTATGAGTTTAAATCACCCAAATGATCCAGAGATAGTCTTTCGTGGCCTGAGATCCAGCTCACTGCAAACACAGACACTCCCAAGTTCTTTTCAAACTGCAAAACTGTCTGGAAACACAGACACACACAAGCTCTTTTTCAAAACTGAAACTAAAAACTGCAAAATGGCTGATCTGAGCTCAGCCCCACCCACTCTCTGACATCACTGTTTTCTTAAAGGTACATTGCTTAAACATCCATGTCTTAAAGGTACTCTCACATGACAACAGCATGACAGGTAGATAAAGTGATTAAGAAGGCCTATGGGATTCTTGTCTTTATTACCCGTGGCATTGAATATAAGAGCAGGGAGGTTATGCTGGAACTGCATAACACGCTGGTTAGGACTCAGATGGAGTACTGTGTTCAGTATCCAGCCACATTATAGAAAGGAAGTGATTGCACTGACGAGGAGGTGGAGGAGATTCAGCATGATGTTGCCTGGGTTGAAGTGTTTCAGCTATCAAGAGAGACTGGATAGGCAGATTTGTTTTTCCTGGAGCAGAGACGGCTGAGGGGGGACCTGATGAGGTGTATAAAATTATGAAGGAAAGAGACAGGATCGCTCAAAAGGTACTTTTCCCTTAGTGGAGGAGTCAGTAACCAGGGGGCATAGATTTAAGGTAATGGGCAGGAGGTTTAGAGGAGATCTGAAGAAATACCTTTTCAGCCAGAGGGTGGTAGGAATCTGGAACTCGCTGCCTGAAAGGGTGTTAGAGGCAGGAACCTTCACAACTTTGAATTATTTAGATGAGCACTTGAAATGCCATTGCATACAAGGCGACGAACCGAGTGCTGGAAAATGGTCAGCGTTGTCGTGATGGGCCGAAGAACCTCTTGTGCTGTAAAACTCTGTGATTCTATGACTCTACTTTGAGAAATGAAGAACTGCCGAATAACTAATCTAGTTCTGCCCTTAAGTTACTAAGTCTGAGACCTGATTCTCCCTAACCTTTTTCGTTGGAATAATTAGGAATCTCTCACCGTGTATCTCTGGCCCCCACCCACCCACCCACTCTGGCCCCCACCCACCCACTCTGGCCCCCACCCTCTCTGGCCCCCACCCTCTCTGTGGGGAGCCTGTTGCTCTGTGACTAGCACGGTTCTGGCTAGTCAGGATACTGTTCCACTCCCAACGTTTGCCATAGACATATCAGGTGAATTTGCAGGTTAGCAATAAAGCTCCTTGGCCATGTCACAATGCACCTCTCTTGGCCACGAAGTCTGGGATAGGACCAGAACCCAGAGCTTCTGGCTCAGAAGTGGGGACGCTACCCATTATGTCACAAGGTCTCCTAATTGGAAATCTCGTCCTATCATTTTAGAAACCGCAATTAAATTGCTTCTGAATCAAAGAGACTAACATTGGTGAAAAGTTGCCTTGCACACACTCGCACAATGTAGGTAAATATAATCCATGTGTGTCTATTTACTGAAGAATTATCTGAAATTATTCAGTAACCAAGAAAGTAGAGCACTCCAGCAGTCAGAAAACACTTGGGCACTCTGCTCTTCATCTTAATAAAAGCAAATTACTGCAGATGCTGGAATCTGAAATGAAAGAGAAATGCTGAAAAATCTCAGCAGGTCTGGCAGCATCTGTAGGGAGAGAAAAGAGCTAACGTTTCGAGTCCGATGACTCTTTGTCAAAGCAAAAGGAACTAGGATGGCGGGACTGGGGGCATTCTGGCTAAGTTTGCCGATGATACAAAGATAGGTGGAGGGGCAGGTAGTATGGAGGAGGTGGGGAGGCTGCAGAAAGATTTAGACAGTTTAGGAGAGTGGTCCAAGAAATGGCTGATGAAATTCAACGTGGGCAAGTGCGAGGTCTTGCACTTTGGAAAAAAGAATAGAGGCATGGACTATTTTCTAAACGGTGACAAAATTCATAATGCTGAAGTGCAAAGGGACTTGGGAGTCCTAGTCCAGGATTCTCTAAAGATAAACTTGCAGGTTGAGTCTGTAATTAAGAAAGCAAATGCAATGTTGTCATTCATCTCAAGAGGCTTGGAATATAAAAGCAGGGATGTACTTCTGAAGCTTTATAAAGCATTAGTTAGGCCCCATTTAGAATACTGTGAGCAATTTTGGGCCCCACACCTCAGGAAGGTCATACTGGCGCTGGAGCGGGTCCAGCGGAGATTCACACGGATGATCCCAGGAATGGTAGGCCTAACATACGATGAACGTCTGAGGATCCTGGGATTATATTCATTGGAGTTTAGGAGGTTGAGGGGAGATCTAATAGAAACTTACAAGATAATGAATGGCTTAGATAGGGTGGATGTAGGGAAGTTGTTTCCATTAGCAGGGGAGACTAGGACCCGGGGGCACAGCCTTAGAATAAAAGGGAGTCACTTTAGAACAGAGATGAGGAGAAATTTCTTCAGCCAGAGAGTGGTGGGTCTGTGGAATTCATTTCCACAGAGGGCGGTGGAGGCCGGGACATTGAGTGTCTTTAAGACAGAAGTTGATAAATTCTTGATTTCTCGAGGAATTAAGGGCTATAGCGAGAGAGCGGGTAAATGGAGTTGAAATCAGCCATGATTGAATGGTGGAGTGGACTCGATGGGCCAAATGGCCTTACTTCCGCTCCTATGTCTTATGGTCTTATAGGCGTATATGGGCATAGATCAGCTTTGACATTGGGATAGGACTAATGACCATTTGGTCATTAATTCGTCAACACGGATTCGTGAAGGGTAAGTCTTGCCTCACAAATTTGATTGAATTCTTTGAGTAGGTTACAATGTGTGTAGATGAAGGTAGAGCAGTTGATGTCGTATACATGGATTTTAGTAAGGCGTTTGATAAGGTTCCCCATGGTCGGCTCATGAAGAAAGTAAGGAGGTGTGGGATGGAGGGAAATTTGGCCAATTGGATAAGTAACTGGCTATCACATAGAAGAAAGAGAGTGGTGGTGGATGGAAAATTTTCAGACGAGACCAGTTACCAGTGTTGTACCACAGGGATCAGTGCTGGGTCCTCTGCTATTTGTGATTTTTATCAATGACTTGGATGAGGGGGCTGAAGGGTGGGTCAGTAAATTTGCTGATGACACCAAGATTGGTGGAGTAGTGGATGAGGTGGAGGGCTGTTGTAGGCTGCAACGAGACATTGATAGGATGCAGAGCTGGGCCGAAAAATGGCAGATGGAGTTTAACCCTGATGAGTGCGAGATAATTCATTTTGGTAGGACAAATTTGAATGCGGATTACCGGGTCAACGGCAGGGTTCTGAGGAATGTGGAGGAACAGAGAGATCTTGGGGTTCATGTCCACAGATCTCTGAAGGTTGCCACTCAAGTGGATAGAGCCGTGAAGAAGACCTTTAGTGTGTTAGAGTTTATTAACGGGGGGCTTGAGTTTTAAGAGCCGTGGGGTTATGCTGCAACTGTACAGGACCCTGGTGAGACCACATTTGGAGTATTGTGTGCAGTTCTGGTCACCTCATTATAGGAAGGATGTGGATACTTTGGAGAGGGTGCAGAGTAGATTTATCAGGATGCTGCCTGGACTGGAGGGCATGTCTTTTGAAGAAAGGTTGAGGGAGCTTGTGCTTTTCTCACTGGAGCGAAGAAGAAAGAGAGGTGAATTGATAGAGGTGTACGACGTGATGAGAAGCATAGATAGAGTGGATAGCCAGAGACTTTTCCCCAGGGTGGAAATGGCTGTGACGAGGGGACATAGTTTTAAGGTGATTGGAGGAAGGTATAGGGGAGATGACAGAGGTAGGTTATTTACACTGAGAGTGGTGGGTGTGTGGAATGCACTGCCAGCAGAGATGGTGGAGTCTGAGTCATTAGGGACATTTAAGCGACTCTTGGACAGGCACATGGACAGCAGTAAATTGAAGGGGTGTAGCTTAGGTTGATCTTAGATTAGGATAAATAGTCGGCACAACATCGTGGCCGAAGGGCCTGTCCTGTGCTGTACTGTTCTATGTCTATGTCCTATGAAGGTCAACATACCATTTGCCTTTTTTATCACCTGCTGCACCTGCATGCTTACTTTCAGTGACTGGTGTATGAGGACCCAGGTCTCATGGCACATTCTACACTCGAAATCTGTAATCTGCCTTCCTGTTTTTGCTAGCACATCCTTCCTTAGATTAGGGGCCCAAAATTATCACAATACTCCAAATGGGCTCTCACCAGAGCCTTCTACAGCCTCAGAAGTACATCCCTGCTTTTGTACTCTAGCCCTCCCGATATGAATGCGAACATTGTAGTTGCCATCTTCACTGCCAACAGAACCTGCTGCCAACTGAACTTGCACGTTAACCTTAAGAGAATTGTGAACAAGGACTCCCAAGCTCCTTTGTGCTTCTGATTTCCTAAGCATTTCCCCACTGAGAAAATAGTCTATGCCTCCATTCCTCCTTCCAAAGTGCATAACCTCACATTTTTCCACATTGTATTCCATCTGCCACTTCTTTGCCCACTCTCCCATCCTGTCCGAGAATTTCTGCAGCCCCCTGGTTCCTCAATACTACCTGTCCCTCTGCATATCTTTATATCATCTGCAATCTGATCAACAGTGCCTTCAGGTCCTTCTTCCAGATCATTAATGTATGTTGTGAAAAGTTGTGGTCCCAGCACAGACCCCTGAGGCACACCACTAGTCACCAGCTGCTATCCTGAAAAAGACCCCTTTATCCCTCCTCTGCCTTCTGCCAGCCAGCCAATCCTCTATCCATGCCAGGATCTTACCCTGAACACCATGGGCTCTTACAGCTATATTCTGTAAGGTAAGAGGGGATGGAGACTAGGCCAGTTACATGCTCCTCCTGTAGGATGTGGGTGGTGAGGGATACCACCGGTGTCCCCGCTGACTATACCTGCGGGAAGTGCACCCAACTTCAGCTCCTCAAAGACCGTGTTAGGGAACTGGAGCTGAAGCTGGATGAACTTCGGATCATCCGGGAGGCAGAGGGGGTGATTGAGAAGAGTTACAGGGAGGTAACCACACCCAAGGCACAGGACAAGAATAGCTGGGTTACAGTCAGGGGGAAAAAAACAAGCAGGCAGACAGTGCAGGGATCCCTCGTGGCCGTTCCCCTTCAAAACAAGTATACCGTTTTGGATGCTGTTGGGGGGGATGACCTACCGGGGGAAGGCCCTAACGGCCAGGTCACTGGCACTGAGTCTGGCTCTGGGGCTCAGAAGGGAAGGGGGGGGAATAGAAAAGCAATAGTTGTAGGCGATTCAATGGTTAGGGGAATAGTTAGGAGATTCTGTGGTCGCGAGCGAGACTCCCGGAAGGTATGTTGCCTCCCGGGTGCCAGGGCCAGGGATGTCTCGGATCGTGTCTTCAGGATCCTTAAGGGGGAGGGGGAGCAGCCAGAAGTCGTGGTGCACATTGGTACCAACGACATAGGTAGGAAAAGGGGTGTGGAGGTAATAAACGAGTTTAGGGAGTTAGGCTGGAAGTTAAAAGCCAGGACAGACAGAGTTGTCATCTCTGGTTTGTTGCCGGTGCCACGTGATAGCGAGGCTAGGAATAGGGAGAGAGTGCAGTTGAACACGTGGCTGCAGGAATGGTGTAGGAGGGAGTGCTTCAGGTATTTGGATAATTGGAGCGCATTCTGGGGAAGGTGGGACCTGTACAAGCAGGACGGGTTGCATCTGAACCAGAGGGGCACCAATATCCTGGGAGGGAGGTTTTCTAGTACTCTTCGGGAGGGTTTAAACTAATTTGGCAGGGGAATGGGAACCGGATTTGTAGTCCAGCAACTAAGGTAGCCGATATTCAGGCCGCCAAAGCGTGTAATGAGGCAGTGGGGAAGGGAACACTGACAAAGGAGAGTACTTGCAGGCACGGAGATGGGTTGAAGTGTGTATACTTCAACGCAAGAAGCATCAGGAATAAGGTGGGTGAACTTAAGTCATGGATCGGTACTTGGGACTACGATGTGGTGGCCATCACGGAAACTTGGATAGAAGAGGGGCAGAAATGGTTGTTGGAGGTCCCTGGTTATAGATGTTTCAATAAGATTAGGGAGGGTGGTAAAAGAGGTGGGGGGGTGGCATTATTAATTAGAGATAGTATAACAGCTGCAGAAAGGCAGTTCGAGGCAGTACCTATTGAGGTAGTATGGGTTGAAGTCAGAAATAGGAAAGGAGCAGTCACCTTGTTAGGAGTTTTCTATAGGCCCCCCAATAGTAACAGAGATGTGGAGGAACAGATTGGGAAACAGATTTTGGAAAGGTGCAGAAGTCATAGGGCAGTAGCCATGGGCGACTTTAACTTCCCCTGTTGACAGTGAGGACGAAAAGATCATTGCCAACGGCTCTGCAATTTCATCTCTTGCTTCCCATAGAATCCTTGGATATATCCCGTCAGTCTATCTTGTCTACCCTCAAGTTTTTCAAAATGCCCAACACTTCTTCCTTCCTAACAAGTATTTCCTCAAGCTAATTCCTGATGCTTCTTGCGTTGAAGTATACACACTATCTCCGTGCCTGCAAGTACTCTCCTTTGTCAGTGTTCCCTTCCCCACTGCCTCATTACATGCTTTGGCGTCCTGAAATCTGTGGGTAGAGTTGAGGAATCGCAAAGGTAAAAGACCCTGATAGGAGTGATGTACAGGCCCCCTAGCAGTAGTCAGGAGGTGGGGCAGAAAATAAATCCGGAGATAGAAAAGACATGTAAAAAAGGCAATATTACAATAATTATGGGGGACTTCAATATGCAGGTGGACTGGGAAAATCACGTTGGTAGTGGATCCCAATAAAAGGAATTTGTGGAATGTCTAAGAGATGTTTTTTTTGGAGCAGCTTGTGACAGAGCCTACGAGGGAACAGGCATGTCTGGATTTAGTGATGTGTAATGAGGCAGACTTGATTGGAAACTTAAGGTGAAGGAACCCTTCGGGAGTAGTGACCACAATATGATAGAATTTACCCTGCAGTTTGAGAGGTACAATCAGATGTAACGGTATTATAATACAGTTTTTTGAGGGAGGAGCTGGCCAGTGTTGAGTGTAAGGGGAGCCTAGCAGGGAAGACAGTGGAACAGCAATGGCAAGAGTTTTTGGGGTTATTCGGGAGGCACAGCAGAAATTCATCTCCAGGAGAGAAAAACATGCTATAAGGGGAGGGCCAGGCATCCATGGCTGACAAGGGAAGTCAAGGACAGCATAAAAGCTAAAGAAAAAGCAGACAAAGCGGCGAGTATTAGTGGGAAGCCAGAGGATTGGGAAGCCTTTCAAAACGAGCAGAGGACAACATAAAAAGCAATAAGGGGGGAGAAGATTAAGTATGAGTGCAAGCTCGCTAGTAATAATAAAGGAAGATTTTTTTCAATATATAAAATGTAAGAGAGAGGCAAAAATAAACATTGAATCACTGGAAAATGTGGCTGGAGAAGTAATAATAGGAAACAAAGAAATGGCAGATGAACTGAATAGTTACTTTGCATCAGTCTTCACGGTGGAAGACACCAGTGGGATGCCAGAGCTCCAGGAGAACCAGGGGGGCGAGATGAGTGCAGTGACCATTACGAAGGAGAAGGTTCTGGGGAAACTGAAAGGTCTGAAGGTGGATAAATCACCTGGACTGAATGGATATACCCCAGGGTAGCTGAGGCATTGTGGGGGCATTGGTGGTGATCTTTCAGGAATCACTGGAGGCAGGAAGTGTCCCAGAGGACTGGAACGTGGCTAATGTCACACCGCTGTTTAAGAAGGGAGGGAGGCAGAAAATGGGGAAATTATAGGCCGGTTAGCCTGACTTCGGTCATTGGTAAGATTCTAGAGTCCATTATTTTTATTTTTTATTTTTAAATTTAGAGTACCCAATTCATTTTTTCCAATTAAGGGGCAATTTAGCGTGTTCAATCCACCTACTTTGCACATCTTTGTGTTGTGGGGTGGAACCCACGGAAACACAGGGAGAATGTGCAAACTCCACAAGGAGAGTGACCCAGAGCCGGGATCAAACCTGGGACCTTGGCGCCGTGAGACTGCAGTGCTAACCACTGAGCCACCGTGCTGCCCCATAGAGTCCATTATTAAAGATGAGATCGCGGAGTACTTGGTAAAATAAGACTGAGTCAGCACAGCTTCGTCTAGGGGAGGTCATGTCTGACAAATCTGTTCTTTGAGGAAGTAACAAGGAAGTTAGACCAAGGAGAACCGGTGGACGTAATTTATTTAGATTTCCATAAGGCCTCTGACAAGGTGCTACATAAGAGACTGTTAAATACATGAAGAGCCCATGTTGTTCAGGATAAGATCCTGGCATGGTTAGAGGATTGGCTGACTGGCAGAAGGCAGAGAGTGGGGATAAAGGGGTCTTTTTCAGGATGGCAGCCGGTGAATAGAGGTGTACCTCGGGGGTCGGTGCTGGGACCACAACTTTTCACAATATACATTAATGATCTAGAGGGAGGAACTGAATTCATTCTCAGAAGGCTGTGGAGACCAAATCACTTGAGTGTCTTTAAAACAGAGATAGATAGGTTTTTGATCAATAAGGGGATCAGGGGTTATGGGGAGAAGGCAGGAGAATGGGGATGAGAAAACGTTCAGCCATGATTGAATGGCAGAGCAGACTCGATGGGCCGAGTGGCCTAATTCTGCTCCTATGTCTTAAGGTAGCATAGTGGTTAGCACAATTGCTTCACAGCTCCAGGGTCCCAGGTTCGATTCCAGGCTTGGGTCACTGTCTGTGCAGAGTCTGCACGTTCTCTCCGTGTGTGTGTGTGTGGGTTTCCTCTGGGTGCTCCGGTTTCCACCCACAGTCCAAAGATGTGCAGGTTAGGTGGATTGGCCATGCTAAATTGCCCTTGGTGTCCAAAATTGTCCTTCGTGTTGGGCGAGGTTACTGAGTTATGGGAATAGGGTGGAGGTGTGGGCTTGGGTAGGGTGCTCTTTCCAAGAGCCGGTGCAGACTCGATGGGTCGAATGGCCTCCTTCTGCACTGTAAATTCTATGATAAGGTCTTATGGTCCTACTCCTCCAATTCGTATTGTTAGACGTTTTAGTTGCTGTGATATGAAGAGTCAAAAGTTCTGTTCCTTTTTCACAAATACACATTTATTTCATTCCAACAGCCTTTGCACAAAACTCTAACTATCATCACCTGACAGAGGCCACCTGAAGCCCCTTTACATATCAGTGTCAATTCATGGATACTTAACATAAATGAGACAACTAATTGCAATGTCTCTTAACCCATTACTTAACACGTATGAGTGTGGCATCAAGGAGCCCTCACAAAACTTGAGTCAATAGGAATCGGGGCAAACTTTCTGCTGGTTGGAGTTGTGCAATACAAAGGAAAATGGTTGTGGTTTTTGGAGCTCGATCATCTCTTTTCCAGGATACCATTGCAGAAGCTTCTCATAATGCTAGGGACCCAGGTTCGCTTACTGTCTTGGGTGACTATGTGTGTGGAGTTTGCACATTCTTCCCTGTGTGGGTTTTCCCCCAGGTGCTCTAGTTTCCTCCCTCAATCCAAAGATGTACAGGTTAGGTGGGGTTTACAGAGATGGGGTTGGAGAGTGGGCCTAGGTAGGAGACTTTTCAGAGTGTCGCTGCAGATTCGATGGGCCGAATGGCCTCCTGCACTGTATGGATTCTATGGCAGTGTCCTTTGCCCATCCATCTACAACTGCTTCATCAATGACCTTCCTTCCATCAGAAGGTCGAAGTGGGAATGCTGATTGCATAATGTTTAGCACCGTTCGTAATTCCTCAGATACTGAAGCAGTCCAGGTCCAAATGCAGCAAGACCTGGACAATATCCAGGTTGATATCTGGCAAGCAACATTTGTGCCACACAGCGCATGGTGGCGCTGTGGTTAGCACTGCTGTTTATGGCACTGAGAACCTGGGTTTGATCCCGGGTCACAGTCTGTGTGGAGTTGCACATTCTTCCCGCGTCTGTGGGTCTCGCCCCCACAACCCAAAGATGTGCAGGTTAGGGGGATTGCCATGCTAAATTGCCCCTTAATTGGAAAAAGTTAATTGGGTACTCTCAATTTATATTTTTAAAAAAATATATATTTTTTAAAAAACCATTGCCAAGTGCCAGGCAGTGATTTTCTCTAACAAGAGAGGTTTTAACCATCGCCCCTTGTTATTCAATGGCATTACCGTCGCTGCATCCTCCACCATCAACATTCTGGAGGTTGCCAAAACTGAACTGGACTAGCCATATAAATGCTGTTGCAAGTCAGAGGCTGGGAATCCTGTGTCGAGCAACTCTCCTCTTGACTCACCAAAGCCTGTCCACCATCTAAAAGGCACAAGTCAGGAGTGTAATGGAATACTGTCCACTTGCCTGGATGAATGCAGCTTCAGCCACACTCAAGCTTGACACCATCCGGGACAAAACAGCCCGCTTGATTGGCATCCCTTCCACAAACATTCACTCCCTCCACCACCGCCGAACAGTGGCAGCCATGTGAACCATCTACAAGATGCACTGGAGTAACTCACCAAGTTCCTTAGGCTGCACCTCTGAACCCCCCCGACCACTACCATCTAGAAGGGCAAGCAGATATCTGGAAACCCCACCATCTTGAAGTTCCCCTCCAAGTCACTCACTATCCTGACATGGAAATATATTGCTGTTCCTTTACTGTCGCTGGATCAAAATCCTGGAACTCCCTCCCTAACAGCACTGAGTGTACCTAGACAACATGGGCTGCAGTGGTCCAAGAAGGCAGTTCACGACCATTCATTCAAGGGCAATTCGAGATGGGCAATAAATGTTGGTCCAGCCAGCAACACCCACATCCCATGAATGAATTAAAAAAGTAATCTAGCCCACTCATTTATAATTTACCAACCTGTCTAGAGTTTCTCTCTCTCATTGTAATTGGTGGCAAAATAATGTTATCTGATGTCACACAGGCTGGAAACTGATTCATTTGCTCTCACACAATACAGGAATGTAACTTTTGTTTCCTTATCCGCAGGATACCGATATGTTATCCTCGATGTTCCGCTCTTGTTTGAGACTAACAAGTTAGCCAAGTTTATGAAGCACACTGTAGTGGTTTACTGGTAAGTTTGTATAAAACTGCAGAAAGCCAATGAATTAGTCACTTGCTCTTAATCATTGGTCTGTGTACTAGGGAATTCTAGACATCCCCTATTCTCTTCACGACATTCCCAATTTAAATTGGTACTGAAGAAGGTTTCCAGGGACATTGACTGGTTTCAAGCAAAAATCTCCTTGATTGTGTATGGTCAGGGGTCAGGGTTGAGGGAGAAACACTGAGGCACTGTGCCCTGAGCACTATTCTCCAAGCCCAGGGAGTATTCTCCATGCCCAGGGAGTAAGAGGTGGCTGGCCATTTATGCATGGAAGATATTGCAGAAAAGCCTTGTGTAGCCAGCAGGATGGAAGCTGAGGAGGTACAGAACAAGCAGGAATAGGATGCTGGATTCTCCATTATTGAAGACAATGGCGGGATGGTCCGTCCCGCCGCGCCACATTTCTGCCTCATCCCGCCGGCGGGATGCTCCGTTACCCCGGCCAGTAAATGGGGTTTCCCATTGTGGGGCAGCCCCACGCCGCCGGGAAACCCCCGGGTTGCCAGCAAAACGGAGCATCTCACCGGCGGAGAATCCAGCCCAGGAAGCCTGTCAGCTACGCACAGAGCAGGAACGAGACCTGGATCTTCAAGCTTTTGTGTAGCATGGTACCAAACCACTTAGATTTACCAATTCATTGACTCAGACAACGTTTAAAATCAAAAGTCAATGGAATGGAATGATGTAGAAAATAGTTTATTTTGAGTTCATGAAATGGCCATATTTCAAAAAACTAGATACCAGTCAGCCCATGTCTGTGCTGGCTCTTTAAAAGTGCAAAGTGAATACTGCTGTTCCCCTGTGGCCCTGCAGTATTTTTCTTTTCAAGTATTTATTCAACTCTTGTTTGCAAGTTATTATTGAATCTGCTTCCACTGCCTTTTCAGGCATTCCAAATGCATTTGAAAAAAAAATCCATGCCCTCCCTGGCTCTTTTGATGAAGTCTTTGTGAGTGTGCTTGTAGCATATGGCTGACTGCTGTTTGTTGTGCCATAGTGACCCTCAGGCCCAGCTGACCCGGCTGATGAAGCGGAATAGTTTGACACAGGCGGAAGCAGAGCGCCGTATTGGTGCCCAGATGCCATTGGAGCAGAAGCGGAAGCTGGCAAACCATGTGATTGACAACTCTGGGGATAGTGTCAGTACATATCGGCAAGTTTGCAAACTGCACTCTCAACTTGAAGATTCCCTGGACTTTCTAGCAGTCCGGTTGCTCGCCGTGGTAACTCTCACAGGAATCGGAGGGCTTCTCTGCATATTAATAAAAAGGTGTATTTTTTAGAATGACGGCCTGCTCCAATCCAAGATAAAGTCAGGAAGGACAGAGGCATCATTTTTCCACAAGAAGGTCCATTATAATGGGCCATAACACATATGGTGGAAGTGCTGTTTGCTGAACAATCTTCAGTTATACCTTTCCCTTTCTCTTTATGATAATTGTCATTATCTTTTATCTATTATTGCAGAGATGTACTCTGAAGAGACGTCTGCCAAATTATGGATAGTCAGAGTCCTGCTTCTGCTTACCAGTTTCTCAGGGTTCAGATATATCAATCGAGTATTGGATTTTCCAGTGCGTACAAATCTTGGTTGCAACACTGCTGCTCACTGCAGCTTTTAACCACGGCGAGCATTTATTTGGATATCAGTGATTTTATGCTGTTTACTTCCTTGTTTAATCTGAATGAGAGCTTGGGAGATGTTTGTGAAATTGGATCTCGTGGAATTGCACTCTGTGCTCCATAGATAATGGACTCCATTGCTGCCTCTTTAGCTACAGTGACCAAGGTGAATCTAAAGCAGGATGACATTGTATCAGGCGGACACTGGGAGTTTTGATCTATCGCCTGATATTTCCAGAGAGAAGCGTGGCTTGCTCAAGCGGAAGGTGTAGTACATAAAGTGGCCAGTGTGTAGATTGTCACTTAACCACATCTGCTGTCTAGTTTGTGGTTTAGAATAATGCTGTGTCAGCTATGCTTTTTATTTCACTCTGGTCTTGCGCACTTGCAGCCACTTCCTTTTAGCAGGGGTGAGGTAAGTGTTGTTGGATGAACAACAGTTAATATATTTTTTGTGGAACATTTAATTTTACCTGTTTGGTTTAATTCCCATGATATCCACCCCAAGTTTAAAAATTTGATGAATGCAAAATCAGAGAAGTGAACCTGTGACCCAAATTCTGTCACAATGATCGACAGTGTGCTGAACCCTGTAAGTGGTCTGGCAACAGCAACAATGTACAATATGAACAGCTTTGTAATATCATCCAGAAGAATTTCTGGCTTTTGATTTGTAATTCAATAAATGATGTGGAGAGTCCTGGTGCATTGAGTTTTCTGCCAAGTTGACATCACGCGAACACAATTGGGGTCACTTGACCTTTGGCTATAACAGTCGACAGCCTAGCCTGATTTACCACTTTCATTAAAGTTGAAGCAAATTTGGCACAGTGTAAAACAGGCTGCCTTCCTGCTGGAGGTCACAGCGTAAAATAGGCTGCCTGTCTGCTGGAGGTCACGGCGTGAAACAGGCTGCCTGTCTGCTGGAGGACACAGCGTAAAATAGGCTGCCTGTCTGCTGGAGGTCACGGCGTGAAACAGGCTGCCTGTCTGCTGGAGGTCACAGCGTAAAATAGGCTGCCTTCCTGCTGGAGGTCACGGCGTGAAACAGGCTGCCTGTCTGCTGGAGGACACAGCGTAAAATAGGCTGCCTGTCTGCTGGAGGTCGCGGCGTAAAACAGGCTATCTGTCTGCTGGAGGTCACGGCGTAAAACAGGCTACCTGTCTGCTGGAGGTCGCGGCGTAAAACAGGCTACCTGTCTGCTGGAGGACACAGCGTAAAATAGGCTGCCTGTCTGCTGGAGGTCGCGGCGTAAAACAGGCTACCTGTCTGCTGGAGGTCACAGCGTAAAACAGGCTACCTGTCTGCTGGAGGACACAGCGTATAATAGGCTGCCTGTCTGCTGGAGGACACAGTGTAAAATAGGCTGCCTGTCTGCTGGAGGTCGCGGCGTAAAACAGGCTGCCTGTCTGCTGGAGGTCGCGGCGTAAAACAGGCTACCTGTCTGCTGGAGGACACAGCGTATAATAGGCTGCCTGTCTGCTGGAGGACACAGCGTAAAATAGGCTGCCTGTCTGCTGGAGGTCGCGGCGTAAAACAGGCTGCCTGTCTGCTGGAGGTCACGGCGTAAAACAGGCTACCTGTCTGCTGGAGGACACAGCGTATAATAGGCTGCCTGTCTCCTGGAGGCCACGGCATAAAACAGGCTGCCTGTCACTGGAGGTCACAGTGTAAAACAGGTTGACTGTCTGCTAGAGAACACAGCGTAAAACGGGCTGTCTGTCAGCTGGAGGACATGGTGTAAAACAGGCTGCCTGCCTGCTGGACGTCACAGCGCAAAACAGGCTGCCTGCCTGCCGGAGATCATTGTGAAATGGGCTGCTGGTCTGCTGGAGGTCACAGCGTAAAGCAGCCTGCCTGTCAGCTGGATGTCACAATGTTTATTACACCTGCTAACTGAGTATCTGTCATGATAATTTTGAACATAGGAAATAGGAGCAGAAGTCGGATTTTTGACCCCTTGAGTCTACTCCACCATAAAAAAATATTATGACTAATCTGTGTTTCGAGTCCTACACTCCCATCTGCCCCCGATAATCTTTGGACCCCATGCCTCGCAACAATTTATCTACCTCTGATTTTTGACACCGTAAGGTTCCAAAGCCGCACAACCCTCAGAGAAAATAATTCTTGTCTCTGTCAAAGAACGATACAGCACAGGAACAGGCCCTTCGGCCCTCCAAGCCTGCACTGATCACGAGTCCCATCTTGACCAACTGCCTGTATCCTGTACCCCGTCTGTTCATGTGCCTATCCAGATGAATTTAAAGATCGCTAATGCATGTGCCTCAACCACCTCACTTGGCAGTGCATTCCAGGCCACCACCACCCACTGTGTAAAATAACTTTCCCCGCACATCTCCACTGAATCTGTCCCCCTTCACGTTGAACTTGTGCCCCCTTGCAATTTTAAATCCCGCCATGGGAAAAAACATCCAACTATTCACCCTATCTATTTCCCTAATAATTTTATAAACTTCTATCAGGTCAACCCCTAATTTTAAAATAATACTCCCTATTTCTGGACTCAACCACAAGAAGAAATAACCATTCCACATCCACCTTGTCAAGGCCATTCAGGATCTTATACATTTCAATCATGTCACCGCTCACTCTTCTGAGCTGCAGTGGAAACAAGCCCACTCTGTCCACCTTTTCCTCATTAGACAACCCGCTCATTCCAGGTATCAATCTAATAAACCTCTGAAAATGCCTCCAACGCATTTACATCTTTCCTTAAGTAAAGGGACCAAAACTCTGCAGAGTATTCCTCACCAATGCTCTGTATAAACTGAAGCATAGCATCTTTATTTTTATGCTTGATTCTCTCTGAGTAAAGGATAGCATTCCGTTAGCTGTATTGATTACATACTGTATCTGCAGGCTAACCTTTTATAATTCATGCACTACACCTAGATCCGTCTGCATCTCGGAATTCTGAAGCTATTCTCTATTTAAATAATTCTTTGTTTTTTTTTATTCATCTAGCCAAAGTGAACAACTTCACATTTTTCCACATTATACTCCATCTGCCGGATGGCGGCACAGTAGTTAGCACTGCCGCCTGACAGTGGCAAGGACCCGGGTTCAATTCCAGCCTCTGGTGACTGTGCTTAGAGTTGTATGTTCTCCCCATGTCTGCATGGGTGTGCTCCGGTATTCTCCCACAGTCTAAAGATGTGCAGGTTAGGTGGCCATGCTAAATTGCCTGTAGTATCCAAAAGGTTAGGTAGGGTTGCAGGGGTAGGGTGGGGGAATGGGCCTTGGTAGGGTGCTCTTTGGAGGGTTGGTTTAGACTCCATGGCCTCCTACACTAGGAATTCTACAAATCTATATTTACCCACTCACCCAACCTATCTATGTCTATCTGCAAGCTCCTTCATCTTCATCTTCGCAACATACGTTCCTACCTATCTTTGTATCATCTGTAAATTTAGCTGCCATGCCTTCAATCCCCTCATCTAAGTTGTTGATGTAAATTGTAAAAAGTTGAGGCTCCAGCACAGTCCCCTGCAGGACTCCACTCGTCACATCCTGTCAATCAGACAAAGACCCATTTATACAAACTCTGTTTTCTGCCAGCCTGCTAATCTATCCAGGCTAATATGTTACCCCATACCATGAGCATTTATTTTCCACAATAACCTTTAATTTGGCACCGTATCAAATGCCTTTTGGAAATCCAATTCACCAAAGAGAAGCCTTTGCATCAGTATTCACCAAAGAGAAGGAATTGGTGGATGTTGAGTCTGGAGAAGGGTGTGTAAATAGCCTGGGTCACATTGAGATACAAAAAGACGAGGTGTTGGGCGTCTTGAAAAATATTAAGGTAGATAAGTCCCCAGGGCCTGATGGGATCTCCCCCAGAATACTGAAGGAGGCTAGAGGAAATTGCTGAGGCCTTGACAGAAATCTTTGGATCTTCACTGTCTTCAGGTGATATCCCGGAGGACTGGAGAATAGCCAATGTTGTTCCTTTGTTTTAGAAGGGTAGCAAGGATAATCCAGGGAACTACAGGCCGGTGAGCCTTACGTCAGCGGTAGGGAAATTACTGGAGAGAATTCTTTGAGACAGGATCTACTACCATTTGGAAGCAAATGAACGTATTAGTGAGAGGCAGCATGGTTTTGTGAAGAGGAGGTCGTGTCTTACTAACTTGGAGTTTTTCGAAGAGGTCACAAAGATGATTGATGCAGGTAGGGCAGTGGATGTTGTCTAAATGGACTTCAGTGAGGCCTTTGACAAGGTCCCTCATGGTAGACTGGTACAAAAGGTGAAGTCACACGGGATCAGGGGTGAGCTGGCAAGGTGGATACAGAACTGGCTAGGTCATAGAAGGCAGAGAGTAGCAACGGAATGGTGCTTTTCTAATTGGAGGGCTGTGACTAGTGGTGTTCCGCAGGGACCTTTGCTGTTCATCGTATATATAAATGATTTGGAAGAAAATGTAACTGGTCTGATTGGTAAGTTTGCAGATGACACAAAGGTTGGTGGAATTGCGGATAGCGATGAGGACTGTCAGAGGATACAGTAGGATTTAGATCGTTTGGAGACTTGGGCGAAGAGATGGAGTTTAATCCGGACAAATGTGAGGTAATGCATTTTGGAAGGTTTAATACAAGTAGGGAATATACAGTGAATGGTAGAACCCTCAAGAGTATTGAAAGTCAGAGAGATCTAGGTGTACAGGTCCAAGGGTCACTGAAAGGGGCAACACAGGTGGAGAAGGTAGTCAAGGTATATGGCATGCTTGCCTTCATTGGTCAGGCATTGAGTATAAGAATTGGCAAGTCATGTTGCAGCTGTATAGAACCTTAGTTAGGCCACACTTGGAATATAGTGTTCGATTCTGGTCGCCACACTACCAGAAGGATGTGGAGGATTTAGAGAGGATGCAGAAGTGATTTACCAGGGTGTTGCCTGGTATGGAGGGCATTAGCCAGGAGGAGCGGTTGAATAAACTCAGTTTGTTCTCACTGGAACGGCGGAGGTTGAGGGGCGACCTGATAGAGTTCTACAAAATTATGAGGGGCATAGACAGAGTGGATAGTCAGAGGCTTTTCTCCAGGGTAGAGGGGTCAATTACTAGGGGGCATAGGTTTAGAGGAGATGTAGGAGGCAAGTTTTTTTACACAGAGGGTAGTGGGTGCCTGGAACTCGCTGCCGGAGGAGGTGGTGGAAGCAGGGACGGTAATGACATTTAAGGGGCATCTTGACAAATACATGAATAGGATGGGAATAGAGGGATACAGACCCAGGAAGTGTAGAAGATTCTAATTTAGTTGGGCAGCATAATCGGCACGGGCTTGGAAGGCCAAAGGGCCTGTTTATGTGCTGTACTTTTCTTTGTTCTTTGTCTGTCTACAGGCTGTCTATCCACAGCATGTTATTCCTTCAAAAAACTCCAATGAATTGATTAAACGTGATTTCCCTTTCACAAATCCTGTTTGCTGTTCCTGATTGCCTTGTGTTTTTCGAAGTGCCCAGCTATAACTATCTTAATGATTTATTCTAACAACTTCCCCACGACAGATGCCAAGCTAACTGGCCTATAATTTCCTGTTTTCTGCTGTAGCCACTTAAAATGGCCAACTCCCGATTCAAAATGGCGAACGGCAAAGGCTGATGGGAAAGTCAGCCAATAAGTCAAAAACGAGCAGCTGCAGGTTGGCTGTGTATTTACCTCTGGAAAGGCCAGACAATATCGATACCAGCAACCATCAGCATAACAAAACAACAGCCACCTGCATACTAATGAGCAATCCTCGGGAACAATAAGCAACATTTAGACACACAAAGCAAAACCAGACTCTTCGGCGCCAGCAGAAGCCTACACAAAAGGAGGTGAACGACCACCTCAAGACTGCCCATCGATCAGGGAACCGCTCCAGCATTGGAGAAAATCGAACCAAGCGATTGGGACAAAGTCCAATCACTTGGGACCAGGTACAGGGTCCGCCCGAAAGGCGGGAAGCTCCTGGGGACTATAAGAATGGAGCCCCAAGTTCAAATCGCTCTCTTCCTCAGCTCTTCACTCTTCAGCAGCTCCTCTTCAGCTCTCCTTCCTGCCCAGGTCACCCAGCAACAACGAACCAACATTGACCGTGACCGAAGCAGTGAAGATCGAACTCATAAGTTTAATTCAATGCTCGCTACGAAATAGGCGCTCCTCGCTACCAATCTGTACCAACTTTGAATCCCGCAGGCTCAGAACCCGAACGAAAGGCCATTTGTTTCCCTGACCTGGTGGGCCAGTTCCAAGTTAAGTATAGGCCTGTTAGTTATAGAAGTAGCTTAGATGTAGAATTTGTGCATGAGTAGCGATTACTGTGTATAATAAATGTGCTTTGATTTAAACCTTACTAATCGGTGTATTGGATTATTGATCATTACTCTGACTTGAACCACGTGGCGGTATCATAAAAGATACCTGGCGACTCAAGAGCAAAGATGATAAAACAGCAATTTAACTAAGGCAAAGTTAGCAACACTGCCTCCCTGCCTTCTTGAACAGAGGGACTATATTTGCTACTTTCCAGTCTGATGGAGCCTTTCCAGAATCAAGTGAAATCTGGGAAAATAACCTCAACACATCTACTAACCCATTAGCCACCTCTTTTAAAACCAAAGGATGAAGCCCATCTGGACCGGAAACATGTCAGCCACAATTCCAGCAGTTTACACATTGCTACTTCCCTAGTGATTGCAAATTCCCCAGGTTCCTCTCTTTCCGCCCCCCCCCCCCCCCCCCCCATCTCCTGATACCGAGCTACAACTGGAATTATATTTGTATCCTCTATAGTGAACATAGAAGCACAATATTTGTTAATTTCACTATTAACTTCCCATTGTCACTCTTGTTATGGGTCAGGGTTTAGAGAACCCCAAAGTGTATCATGGAGTTCACCTGACCCACAACTTTTAATAGATTGTGGTATGGGGAGCCACTGCCCACTGCCACAATCCAAAGATGTGCGGGTTAGGTGAATTGGCCAATGATAAATTGCCCTTAATGCCCAAATTGCCCTTGGTGTTGGGTGGAGGTGTTGAGTTTGGGTGGGGTGCTCTTTCCGGGGGCCGGTGCAGACTCGGGGGGCCGAATGGCCTCCTTCTGCACTGTAAATTCAATGATAATCTATGATTAATCTAGGACAAAGGTTCGGCACAACATCGTGGGCCGAAGGGCCTGTTCTGTGCTGTATGTTCTATGTTCTACAGGTATGGTACAGCAGAAATGAAAAGTATTTTTTAAAGCAAAACCATGTTTATTTTATGAACTCAAGTTAACCTTTTTAAAACAAACAGTGAATATCTTAACCATTAATTCAAAGATAACCCCCAAAGAATACAACACTAAGTAATCCTTTAAGCTGTCCTTTTAACATCCAAAAGACTTAACAACCTTTAAACAGAAGCACATCAGGGTTTACATTCAATACTGAAAACATTCAAACTTCTGAATTCACCAAATGATCAAGAGATAGTCCTTCATGGCAGAGAGCTCAACAATACAGCTGCTTTGGCTGACTTCAGCTGCAACACACTGGAAAAAACAAAACCAAAAAGACAGACGCACCCAAGCTTTGTCTCACAGCGAAACTAAAAAGCAGAACCAGAGCTCAGCTCCACCCACACTCTGACATCACTGCAGTAACATGAGCAGCTAACCATTTCTTAAAGCGACATTCTCATGACACTCTGAGTACCAACACTCACTTTTTTCCTGTAGAAACTTTTGCTATCCGCTTTTACATTCCCAGCTAGCTTCTCTCATACTCTTAATTTCTTTTATCCTGATTAACCTTTTAGTCATTCGTTATGTTCTAACCAATCAGCTGTCCTGCCGTTCACCTTTGCATAGTTATATACTTTTCCCCTACGTATGATGCTTCTTTAACTTCTTTAGTTAACCATAGATGGTGGGTCCTCTCCATAAAATTTTGCTTTATAGTAGAAATATATTTATTCTGAAATATCCCCTTAAATAATTGCCACTGCTTCTCTGTTGATCTTTCCTCTAGCCTAATATCCCAGTTCACTTCAGCTAACTCGGCTTTCATACTCACATAGTGGCCCCTATTTAAATTTAAAATATTAATCTTAGACCCAGGATTCCTGATCATTCAGACTGGGTAATGAAGATTTGGAGAGCCATTCTTCAATAAAATAAAGATTTGATTTGTAAATAAGAGGAAAGTATAAAATACTGCCCTTACCCTGCCATCGTCTCCAAGGATTTACTGCATGAATTATTTTCTCTTTTTCATAAAATAGCTCATCAACAGGTCAAAGTAAAGGTCCTAAATTTTCAAAATACCCACAAGAGGGATATTGTTATGATCCCAGTTGTTGCTCGAACTGGAATGGAAGGTCCCAAAATGGAATCCTGGCTTTATTTAACAGAGTCACAGGACCGCTAATTCATTTTAACAAGAAAAAATGTTATTAAACATGAAACTGTTAGATTATTCTACAATACTCCTTTAGTTCCCCCCCCCCCCCAACAGAGCTTAGCAATTATCATAGATTTTAAGATTAACACTGATTACAAAGTACATCTTAAACAACAATGATCTCATGAACACACAGTCCCTTTTAAGCACAGAAGCTGATTGTGGTCAAATACACGCACTCCGCTCTGAACCCAAAGATTTGATCTCTGAATTCCTCTAGATGATTGTCACGTGAGAGTTTCCAAACTCCATTCCTAAAAACACGCTTTTAAATCTTTGTTCACAATAATGCTTTCCATTAGTGATTTGTATTCCAAACTCGAGTCCATGTTTTCCAAATGACTTTTAAACCGAGCTTCTGCTCCACTTTTAACAGTGAATCTAGTCCAGGATTTTACACCAACCATTTTAGGAGTTCTTTGCCTTGTTGCTGTACATAGAACATACAGTGCAGAGGGAGGCCATTTGGCCCATCGAGTCTGCACTGACCCACTTAAGCCCTCACTTCCTCCCTATCCCCATAACCCAATACCCCTCCGAACCTTTTTGGTCACTAAGGGCAATTTATCATGGCTAATCCACCTAACCTGCACGTCTTTGGACTGTGGGAGGAAACCGGAGCACCTGGAGGAAACCCACGCAGACACGGGAAGAACGTGCAGACTCCGCACAGACAGTGACCCAGCAGGGAATCGCAACTGGGACCCTGGCGCTGTGAAGCCACAGTGCTATCCATTTGTGCAACCGTGCTGCCCGTACAAACAGTTCATAATTGCTTTAACTCTCAATTTTCAGACTGTATTAAAATGATGTCAGACTTTGAAATCTGCTGTCCCACTTTAAAACTGGTTACTATAATTGTTTATTTAAACTCTGCATTCTTTGTTTCATCTGCCTTGATTTCCTCTGAACGAAAAATTGGTCGCTGTTCTCTTCACTCCAGTCGTCTTAGACATTCTTTCTGTCTGAATTCCCTGGTTATCTGGACTGTAACTTGTTCCTTCGGAAGCTTGCACCTTTGCAACTCCCTTGTCCTGTCCAGCTTCTCCTGGCAGAGTTGAGAGAAGTTCGCTCCCCAGTGTCCTGTCTCTAACTACAATATATCCAGCTGAAACAAAAACTTGAAATGTTTGTTTTCCCTTAAAAGGATCTCTAGTTTCTAAGCAACGACTGACTGCTACTACTATTTATTTTTCACACCATAGCCTTCTCTAAGCACAATATAAATATAATTGGAACTTAACCAAGTCCATACATGCAGACATCTGTGTCCAGCATTTACCAACCCACAAACATACAAGCACCATTGTCCAGCATGAATCTAACTAATAGGTTTTACCCTTCCAGGCACAAAAATGTTAAATTAAACCCACTTGAAACTATACCTTATTTTTAATGTTTGCAAATACAAAAATAAATCCCATAAAACTACCTTTGTTTTCCTAAAATATGTCCTCTGGAAATTATGAATGTCCTTGCCGTTTCAGTTTGGGATGTATTCCTGGTTTCAGGACATTTGACAGATAAAAATTAAAATCAAACACGGGGGCCTTGAAGCTTCAGTTTCTGTCAATCTAGTTTAATCCTCACGGTGTCCTGTGTGTATTGAGATGCAGACCTGTCTTCTCATGTGTGCACTCTATAATTGCCAGCATAGGAAGCCTTTGAATGAGTTGCTTTCCCTGAATTTGCCTTCGTAAAAGAAGTCTTGACATATACAAATAAACTTGCATTGCCCTGCCTTAGAATCAGTTTAAAAGGCATAGTATTTGAGGCTGAAAGATCTGTTGAAATTATTTTGTGCTTTGCTGAGGTCATCGTTTTACCGAAACAAATCTTTAAGAAACTGCCTCCTGCTGTGTGTGTCAGTGTGGGTATAATCTTCAGATAGTCTGTGCTGATGACATTTGACATTTTCTCTCCCTCGAGTGTTTGAGCAGGACAAGGGCTGCTGTGTAATCAGATCAGAGTGCTGCAGGCTGGCCACATTATCAGAGCCATACTGTAAAGACAGCAAATGTGGACCAGCTTCATTGTTCTGCCAGCATTTTCTGTTTTATTCCAGATTTCCAGCATCCACAATATCTTGGTTTTATTTTAGTGTTTAATTAACAACCACTACTTCTCTTCCAGGAATGCCTAACTTGAATAAATTCTGCTCTTCTCTCCCAACGAGATTCCTGTTTGTCTTTCCCTCCTGGTATTTGATACGGTGTATCCCAAAATTTTCTTTCACAATCGTATTTCCTTCCTCAGTGACAGTCTCAGGCTCCAACCTACCCCATGTGGATTCCAACTGAAGTTCTATCCCTCATGCTTCGAATGCACCAAGGATTACAGTTATTTCCAGAACAGACAATGTTCCTCGGGCTGCTGTTCTCACTGCATCCTGAAATTCAAACTCAGTGCCATGTGCCACCATATAGAACATAGAACATAGAAAATTACAGCACAGAACAGGCCCTTCGGCCCACGATGTTGTGCCGAACTTTTGTCCAAGATTAAGAACAAATTAATCTACACCCCATCATTCTACCGTAATCCATGTACCTATCAAATAGCTGCTTGAAGGTCTCTAATGCTTCCGACTCAACTACTTCCACAGGCAGTGCATTCCATGCCCCCACTACTCTCTGGGTAAAGAACCTACGTCTGACATCCCCCCTATATCTTCCACCATTCACCTTAAATTTATGTCCCCTTGTAATGGTCTGTTCCACCCGGGGAAAAAGTCTCTGACTGTCTACTCTTATCTATTCCCCTGATCATCTTATAAACCTCGATCAAGTCGCCGCTCATCCTTCTCCGTTCTAATGAGAAAAGGCCTAGCACCCTCAAACTTTCCTCATAAGACCTACTCTCCATTCCAGGCAACTTTCTGGTAAATCTCCTTTGCACCTTTTTCCAAAGCTTCCACGTCCTTCCTAAAATGAGGCGACCAAAACTGTACACAGTACTCCAAATGTGGCCTTACCAAGGTTTTGTACAGCTGCATCATCATCACCTCACGGCTCTTAAATTCAATCCCTCTGTTAACGAACGCTAGCAGACCATAGGCATTCTTCACAGCTCTATCCACTTGAGTGCCAACTTTCAAAGATTTATGAACATAGACCCCGAGATCTCTCTGCTCCTCCACATTGCCAAGAACCCTACCGTTAACCCTGTATTCCGCATTCATATTTGTCCTTCCAAAATGGACAATCTCACAGTTAGAACATAGAACATTACAGCGCAGTACAGGCCCTTCGGCCCTCGATGTTGCGCCGCCCTGTGAAACCACTCTAAAGCCGACCTACACTATTCCCTTATCGTCCATATGTCCAATGACCATTTGAATACCCTTTGTGTTGGCGAGTCCACTACTGTTGCAGGCAGGGCATTCCACGCCCTTACTACTCTCTGAGTAAAAAACCTACCTTTGACATCTGTCCTATATCTATCTCCCCTCAATTTAAAGCTATGTCCCCTCGTGCTAGACATCACCATCCGAGGAAAAAGGCTCTCACTGTCCACCCTATCCAATCCTCTGATCATCTTGTATGCCTCAGTTAAGTCACCTCTTAACCTTCTTCTCTCTAACGAAAACAGCCTCAAGTCCCTCAGCCTTTCCCCATAAGATCTTCCCTCCATACCAGGCAACATTCTGGTAAATCTCTGCACCCTTTCCAATGCTTCCACATCCTTCCTATAATGCGGCGACCAGAATTGCACGAAATACTCCAAATGCGGCCACACCACAGTTTTGTACAGCTGCAACATGACCTCATGGCGCCGAAGCTCAATCCCTCTACCAATACAAGCTAACACACCGTACGCCTTCTTAACAACCCTCTCAACCTGGGTGGCAACTTTCAGGGATCTATGTACATGGACACCGAGATCTCTCTGCTCATCCACACTGCCAAGAATCTTACCATTAGCCCAGTACTCTGTCTTCCTGTTATTCCTTCCAAAATGAATCACCTCAAACTTTTCTGCATTAAACTCCATTTGCCACCTCTCAGCCCAGCGCTGCAGCTTATCTATGTCCCTCTGTAACTTGTAACATCCTTCCGCACTGTCCACAACTCCACCGACTTTAGTGTCATCTGCAAATTTACTCACCCATCCTTCTACGCCCTCGTCCAGGTCATTTATAAAAATGACAAACAGCAGTGGCCCCAAATCAGATCCTTGTGGTACCCCACTAGTAACTGGACTCCAGTCTGAACATTTCCCATCTACCACCACCCTTTGTCTTCCAGCTAGCCAATTTCTGATCCAAACTGCTAAATCACCCTGAATCCCATGCCTCCGTATTTTCTGCAGCAGCCTACCGTGGGGAAACTTATCAAACGCTTTACTGAAATCCATATACACCATATCAACTGCTTTACCCTCATCCACCTGTTTGGTCACCTTCTCAAAGAACTCAATAAGGTTTGTGAGGCACGACCTACCCTTCACAAAACCGTGTTGACTATCTCTAATCAAATTATTCCTTTCCAGGTGATTATACATCCTATCTCTTATAAACCTTTCCAAGACTTTTCCCACAACAGAAGTAAGGCTCACTGGTCTATAGTTACCGGGGTTGTCTCTACTCCCCTTCTTGAACAAGGGGACAACATTTGCTATCCTCCAGTCTTCTGGCACTATTCCTGCAGACAAAGATGACTTAAAGATCAAAGCCAAAGGCTCAGCAATCTCCTCCCTAGCTTCCCAGAGAATCCTAGGATAAATCCCATCCGGCCCAGGGGACTTATCTATTTTCACACTTTCCAGAATTGCTAACACCACCTCCTTATGAACCTCGAGCCCTTCTAGTCTAGTAGCCTGTATCTCAGTATTCTCCTCGACAACATTGTCTTTTTCCTGTGTGAATACTGACAGGGCTAAATCGCTGGCTTTGAAAGCAGACCAAGGCAGGCCAGCAGCACGGTTCGATTCCCGTAATAGCCTCCCCGAACAGGCGCCGGTATGTGGCGACTAGAGGCTTTTCACAGTAACTAGGGGCTGGTTTGGCACAGGGCTAAAGAGCTGGTTTTTAAAGCAGACCAAGGCAGGCCAGCAGCACGGTTCAATTCCCGTACCAGCCTCCCCGAATAGGCGCCGGAATGTGGCGACTAGCGGCTTTTCACAGTTACTTTATTTGAAGCCTACTTGTGACAATAAGCAATTTTCATTTTCATTTAGCACTCTCCTATCTCCTCGGAATCCAAGCACAACTTCCCACTACTGTCCTTGACTGGCCCTACTCTTACCCTAGTCATTCGTTTATTCCTGACATATCTATAGAAAGCTTTTGGGTTATCCTTGATCCGACCTGCCATAGACTTCTCATGTCCCCTCCTGGCTCTTCTTAGCTCTCTCTTTAGGTCCTTCCTAGCTAACTTGTAACTCTCGAACACCCTAACTGAACCTTCATGTCTCATCTTTACATAAGCCTCCTTCTTCCTCTTGACAAGTGTTTCGACTGCTTTAGTAAACCACCGTTCCCTTGCTCGAACACTTCCTCCCTGCCTGACAGGTACATACTTATCAAGGACACGCAGTAGCTGTTCCTTGAACAAGCTCCACATTTTCATTGTGCCCATCCCCTGCAGTTTTCCTCTACATCCGATGCATCCTAAGTCTTGCCTCATTGCATCATAATTGCCTTTCCCCCAGATATAACTCTTGCCCTGCGGTATATACCTATCCCTTTCCATCACTAAAGTAAACTTAATTGAATTGTGGTCACTTCTCACCAAAGTGCTCACCTACCTCTAAATCTAACACCTGTCCTGGTTCATTACCCAGTATCAAATCCAATATGGCCTCGCCTCTCGTTGGCCTATCTACATACTGTGTCAGGAAACCCTCCTGCACACGTTGGACAAAAACAGACCTATCTAAAGTACTCGAACTGTAGTGTTTCCAGTCAATATTTGGAAAGTTAAAAGTCCCCATAACAACTACCCTGTTGCTTTCGCTCCTATCCAGAATCATCTTTGCAATCCTTTCCTCTACATCTCTGGAACTTTTCGGAGGCCTATAGAAAACCCCTAACAGGGTTAAATTCCATCTGCCACTTCTCAGCCCAGCTCTGCATCTTATCTATGTCACTTTGCAGCCGACAACAGCCCTCCTTACTATCCACAACTCCACCAATCTTCGTATCGTCTGCAAATTTACTGACCCACCCTTCAACTCCCTCATCCATGTCATTAATGAAAATCACAAACAGCAGAGGACCCAGAACTGATCCCTGCAGTATGCCACTGGTAACTGGGCTCCAGGCTGAATATTTGCCATCCACCACCACTCTCTGACTTCTATCGGTTAGCCAGTTTGTTATCCAATTGGCCAAATTTTCCACTATCCCATGCCTCCTTACTTTCTGCATAAGCTTACCATGGGGAACCTTATCAAATGCCTTACTAAAATCCATCTACACTACATCCACTGCTTTAACTTCATCCACGTGCTTGGTCACCTCCTCAAAGAATTCAATAAGACTTGTGAGGCAAGACCTACCCCTCACAAATCCGTGCTGACTATCCCTAATCAAGCAGTGTCTTTCCAGATGCTCAGAAATCCTATCCCTGAGTACCCTTTCCATTACTTTGCCTACCACCGAAGTAAGACTAACTGGCCTGTAATTCCCAGGGTTATCCCTAGTCCCTTTTTTTGAACAGTGGCACGACATTCGCCACTCTCAAATCCCATGGTACCCACCCCTGTTGACAGTGTGGACGAAAAGATCATTGCCAACGGCTCTGCAATTTCATCTCTTGCTTCCCATAGAATCCTTGGATATATACCGCCAGGCCCGGGGGACTTGTCTATCCTCATGTTTTTCAAAATGCCCAACACATCTTCCTTCCTAACAAGTATCACCTCGAGCTTACCAGTCTGTTTCACACTGTCCTCTCCAACAATATGGCCCCTTCATTCGTAAATACTGAAGAAAAGTACTCGTTCAGGACCTCTCCTATCTCTTCAGACTCAATACACAATCTCCCGCTACTGTCCTTGATCGGACCTACCCTCGCTCTAGTCATTCGCCTATTTCTCACATGTGTAAAAGGCCTTGGGGTTTTCCTTGATCCTACCGCCAAAGATTTTTCATGCTCCCTCTTAGCTCTCCTAATCCCTTTCTTCAGTTCCCTGTCTGAACCTAATGTCCTCAGCCTTACATAAGTATCCTTCTTCCTCTTAACAAGACATTCAACCTCTCTTTGTCAACCATGGTTCCATCACTCGACCATCTCTTCCCTGCCTGACGGACATACATATCAAGGACACGTAGTATCTGTTCCTTGAACAAGTTCCACATTTCAATTGTGTCCTTCCCTGACAGCCTATGTTCCCAACTTATGCACTTCAGTTCTTGTCTGAGAGCATCATATTTACCCTTCCCCAATTGTAAACCTTGTCCTGTTATTTGTTATTAATATTAATAGTGATTTGGACAAGAATGTAGGAGGCATGGTTAGTAAGTTTACAGATGGCAACAGGATTGGTGGCATAGTGGACAGAGAAGAAGGTTATTTAGGATTGCAACAGGATCTTGATCAATTGGGCCAGTGGGCCGATAAATGGCAGATGGACTTTAATTCAGATAAATGTGAGGTGATGCATTTTTGAAGATTGAATCGGGGTAGGACCTACTCAGTTAATGGTAGGGAGTTGGGCAGCTTTACCGAACAAAGAGATCGAGGAGTGCAGGTTCATAGCTCCTTGAAAGTGGAGTCGCAGGTAGACAGTGTGGTGAAGAAGGCATTCGGCATGCTTGGTTTCATTGGTCAGAACCTTGAATACAGGGGTTGGGATGTTTTGTTGAAGTTGTACAAGATATTAGTAAGGCCACACTTGGAATACTTTGTACAGTTCTGATCACCCTATTATAGAAAGGATATTGTTAAACTAGAAAGAGTGCAGAAGAGATTTATGAGGATGCTACCAGGACTTGATGGTCTGAGTTTTAAGAAAGGCTGGATAAACTGGGACCGTTTTCCCTCGAGTGTAGGAGGCTTAGAGGTGATTTCATAGAGGTCTATAAAATAATGAGGGGCATAGATCAGGTAGATGGTCATGATCTTTTCTCAAAGGTAGAGGAGTCTAAAACCAGAGGGTCATGGTGAGAGGGGAGATATACAAAAGGGTCCAGAGGCAATTTTTTCACACACAGGGTAGTGAGAATCTGGAAGGAACTGCCAGAGGCAGGAGTAGAGTTGGGTACAATTTTGTCTTTTAAAGAGCATTTAGACAGTTATATGGGTAAGAGGAGTATCGAGGGATATAGGCCAAATGCGGGCAATTGGGGCTGGCTTAGTGTAAAAACTGGGCGGCATGGATAAGTTGGGATGAAGGGCCTGTTTCCATGCTATAAATGTCTTATGATTTCGATTTTTACATACACATATATAAATATTCCCAACACTTTTCCCCCCCCCCCCCCCAGTCTGTCATTTCTTATGGTTTGCTTTTACAGTGCGCTGACCCTTGCTCTGCTATTCAAACATTCTGCTAACTGACCTTTATGCCACCAGTAATACCTGCTTTAGTCTTTAACATTATCGTTACCAGTCCCTTTGCCTTGCATCCATGATATCCTTGTCAAATCTCTTCTGAGCTCCTGTCTGTTTCTGACCTTCTATTTTGCTCCACCCCTCAAATCCATCACATCTCTCTTCAGTTCTGAAGAGTCATACAGACTCGAACCATTAACTCTGCTTTTCTCTCTTCTTAGATGTTGCCAGCCCTGCTGTGTTGTTCCAGCATTTTCTGTTTTTATTTCAGATTTGCTTGTAATCATTGCTAAGGAGTTTGTTTGACCCATTTTTGGTTCGTCCAATGCACAGTCTTGCCGAATCTCCGATGGCTACCTTTTGCCCAGTGACCGCCTTCTGCAGTCTGCACAGGTCAGGTACTAAATGCTCAGTGAGCTTCAAATTATGATGGAAAATCACAACTCAGGCTGAACACAATTTTCATTTGCAATTATATAACACCTTTCACTAAGGAGAACTTCCAAAGCTCCTTACAGCCAATGAACTGGTTTCAAATGTTATACTATATGGAAATGTGATAACTAATCTGTGCACAGCAAGGTTCAACAAATAACAGGAAGAAAATGATGAGATAATATATTTGAGTTTTTGGAGCTGTTTAATTGAGAGCGAGAATATGGAAAAGCTCCCTTATTGTGCTGTGGAATTTTTCACACATGTGAACTAGCAGGCAGGACCTCCTTCAGATTCCCAGGTTATGCCAAAATGCAGCCGTGAGCATTGGCTGATTTGTCCTGGATACAATATTTATATTTCCGAGATACCTATAATCGGGCCGCACTGAAACAGGACACTTGTCATGTCTGCAACTTACAAAGGCTTGGGACACCTGCAGCTTAGCCCTTTGAGGTACCAACCACGGCTCAGTGGATAACACTCAGAAGGTTGTAACTCCGAGACCCACTCTTGAGATACGAGTGCAAAATCTAGGCTGAAACCTCTGGAGTACTATGGGTAAGCTGCACTTTGTGAGGTTCCTTCTTTTGGTTGAGACTTTAAATCGAGGCCTATGCCACCATCTCAGCAGCACATTAAAATATCCCATGGCATTATTTCAAAAAAGAACAGAACTTCTCCTGGTCAATATTTATCCCTCAACCAATAGCATCACTCAACGAGATTATCTGTTTATTATCTCATTGCAGTTTCTAGGAAATGGCTGCCATGTTTTCTGCAATACAGCAGTGTGCCACGTGAGGGAGATATTAGAAATTTGAGTCCAGAAATGAGACTCCAATGTTGCAGGCAAGTTAGGGGTTAAGCAGAAAGAAAAAATAATGTGCTAACACAGAGTCCGAGGGATGCACCACACCTGGTCAAGTTGCATTGTCCCATTGAGACGTAAACTAGTTAGTCAGAATACACAGGATGGCTCGGTTCAGCAAGGGTGATTCATGCCAGATCCATTGTCTTTCAGGACAATCCTATCTGAAAACAAAAAAAAGATCTGACCATTAGCCCATTAGCGAGTTGAATGGTTTCTTTGTCTGTTAATGGGAGGTTAGTTGCATAGCAATAGCATGGCTCTGTTCTTTTGTGTAAATGGGAGTGGGAAATCAAGCAGCCAAGATGACGCTGATGGATTCAAGTTTGTGCACCCCAGGAGAGAGAGCTTTTGTTTGAGGGGCTGGGTGGAGCTTGGAGAGAGAAGGAATGCTCTTTTAAACAGTTACAGGAAGATAAGACCATGAGATGGCTTTGGAAATCACCAGAGAAGGTCATGAAAGTTGCCACCGAGACAGGCTTTGCAAAAAGAGTTCAGAACGAATGTACCTATCAGAATAAAAATTGCTTCATAATTGAAAGTATTTCCTTTTGTCGAAATATTTAATATTCGAGTAAGACTTTTAGACTGAAAGAAGTGTAACAGATGACAACACAGTTTAAGGTTAAATGATTTTACTTGTCACAAAGGAAGAGGCCACTGACATTAAGGGTCGCAGCAGGCACACTCTTGAGGAACATGAGGGACGTGGAGATCCTTATACACAAAAGAAACCCATCCCCCCCCCCCCCCCCCCCCCCCCCCCCAGGTGATACATTGGTAATTGCTGAGTAAGTTGGCTTACACAGAGACAAAGATACAATTCCGATACAAAGCAGGGCTGATCAGATTACATAAATATCTACTGCAGTAATTCTACAGGGATGAATATAGAACATAGAAAAATACAGCACAGAACAGGCCCGTCGACCCACGATGTTGTGCCGAACCTTTGTCCTAGATTAATCATAGATTATCATTGAATTTACAGTGCAGAAGGAGGCCATTTGGCCCAATGAGTCTGCACTGGCTCTTGGAAAGAGCACCCTACCCAAAGTCAACACCTCCACCCAACACTAAGGGCAATTTTTGACACTAAGGGCAATTTATCATGGCCAATCCACCTAACCTGCACATCTTTGGACTGTGGGAGGAAACCGGAGCACCCGGAGGAAACCCACGCACACACGGGGAGGATGTGCAGACTCCGCACAGACAGTGACCCAAGCCGGAATCGAACCTGGGACCCTGAAGCTGTGAAGCAATTGTGCTATCCACAATGCTACCGTGCTGCCCTTAAGAACAAATAAATCTACACTACATCATTTTACCGTAATCCATGTACCTATCCAATAGCTGTTTGAAGGTCCCTAATGTTTCCGACTCAACTACTTCCACAGGCAGTGCATTCCATGCCCCCACTACTCTCTGGGTAAAGAACCTACCTCTGACATTCCCCCCCCCATATCTTCCACCATTCACCTTAAAATTATGTCCCCTTGTAATGATTTGTTCCACCCGGGGAAAAAGTCTCTGACTGTCTACTCTATCTATTCCCCTGATCATCTTATAAACCTCTGTCAAGTCGCGCCTCATCCTTCTCCGTTCTAATGAGAAAAGGCCTAGCACCCTCAACCTTTCCTCATAAGACCTACTCTCCATTCCAGGCAACATCCTGGTAAATCTCCTTTGCACCTTTTCCAGAGCTTCCACATCCTTCCTAAAATGAGGTGTCCAGAACTGTACACAGTACTCCAAATGTGGCCTTACCAAAATTTTGTACAACTGCATCATCACCTCACGGCTCTTAAATTCAATCCCTCTGTTAATGAACGCTAGCACACCATAGACCTTCTTCACAGCTCTATCCACTTGAGTGGCAACTTTCAAAGAAGTATGAACATAGACCCCAAGATCTCTCTGCTTCTCCACATCGCCAAGAACTCTACCGTTAACCCTGTATTCCGCATTCATATTTGTCCTTCCAAAATGGACAACCTCACACTTTTCAGGGTTAAACTCCATCTGCCACTTCTCAGCCCAGCTCTGCATCCTATCTATGTCTCTTTGCAGCCGATAACAGCCCTCCTCACTATCCACAACTCCACCAATCTTCGTATCGTCTGCAAATTTACTGACCCACCCTTCAACTCCCTCATCCAAGTCATTAATGAAAATCACAAACAGCAGAGGACCCAGAACTGATCCCTGCAGTACGCCACTGGTAACTGGGCTCCAGGCTGAATATTTGCCATCCACCGCCACTCTCTGACTTCTATCGGTTAGCCAGTTCGTTATCCAACTGGCCAAATTTCCCACTATCCCATGCCTCCTTACTTTCTGCAGAAGCCTACCATGGGGAACCTTATCAAATGCCTTACTAAAATCCATGTACACGACATCCACTGCTTTACCTTCATCCACATGCTTGGTCACCTCCTCAAAGAATTCAATAAGACTTGTAAGGCAAGACCTACCCCTCACAAATCCGTGCTGACTATCCCTAATCAAGCAGTGTCTTTCCAGATGCTCAGAAATCCTATCCTTCAGTACCCTTTCCATGACTTTGCCTACCACCGATGTAAGACTAACTGGCCTGTAATTCCCAGGGTTATCCCTAGTGCCTTTTCTGAATATACATTAGCAATACAAAGGCCATGCTAATTGACTGATGTCACTGGCCCCGATGGTACTGTTATTGAACAATGGTGTGTGTGTGTCACCATATAAACTGAATTGACCTCGTCAAGAGATCGATTAAAATCAAGACAATGTAATCAATTTACATACATAGACATACATAGAATTTACAGTGCAGAAGGAGGCCATTTGGCCCATCGAGTCTGCACCGGCTCTTGGAAAGAGCACCCTACACAAGGTCAACACTTCCACCCTATCCCCATAACCCAGTAACCCCACCCAACACTAAGGGCAATTTATCATGGCCAATCCACCTAACCTGCACATCTTTGGACTGTGGGAGGAAACCGGAGCACCCGGAGGAAACCCACACACACACGGGGAGAATGTGCAGACTCCGCACAGACAGTGGCCCAAGCCGGGAATCGAACCTGGGACCCTGGAGCTGTGAAGCAATTGTGCTATCCACAATGCTACCGTGCTGTCTTACAAGGGGCCATCTGTCGGCTAACTGAATTAATGAGGGAAAAGAAATCAATTTACAATGATTCCATTTAAGACTTTCTGTTATGTATCCCATGAAAACGGAACGATCTGAAGAAAACTGCTCATCAGCTGCTGCATATTGAGGATAAGCCACTGACAGGCAAAATGCCTTTATTCGGAAAGTTAGACTCTTTTGACCCTGCAGTGGAAGACTGGGCCCAATATGAAGAGCGGATGAAGTACTCCTTCAGAGCAAATGATATAATTCCGGATGAAAAGCAACGGGTCATTCTGCTGACCGCGTGTGGGCCAGCAGCCTTTGCCATTATGCGCAGTCTCACTTTTCCGGAGGCTCCGGACACGAAAACTTTCCAGGAATTGGTGGACTTAGTAAAAGAGTACTGTGATCCCAAGCCACCTCTGATCCTGCGAAGGTACCAGTTTTACTCCGCATTCCAAGACACTGGAGGATCGGGTGAGAGCGATTAAAGATGCCCTGGCCCCCACCACAATCTAGGAGTTAAGGTCTTTTTTTAGGACTGGTGACATATTATGGAAAGTTTATACAGAACAGAGCTTCCATCTTGGACCCCCTACACCAATTACTAAAAAAGGGGCAAGCCTGGGAGTGGTCCGCCCGCCAAGACACGGTGTTCAAGAAGATAAAAGAACACCTTTCCTCCGAGAACGTCTTGGCACACTACGACCCCAGGAAAGAGTTGGTGCCCACGTGCAACGCATCCCCATATGGCGTTGGTGCAGTTTTGGCACACAGAGGGCAAAACGGGGAGGAACGACCTATAGCGTTTGCTTCCAGGACGCTGGCAGCAGCAGAACGAAAGTACGCCCAAGCAGACTGAAAGTACGCCCAAATCGAAAAGGAAGGACTGGCTGTGATCTTCGCGATGAAAATGTTTCACCAGATAAATTGAACTTAGTGTTGGGTGGGGTTACTGGGTTATGGGGAAATGGTGGAGGTGTTGACCTTGGGTAGGGTCCAAGAGCCGGTGCTGATCGATGGGCTGAATGGCTTCCTTCTGCAATGTAAATTCTATGATAATCTATGAGTACTTGTACCGGCGGAAATTCACTATAATTACAGACCACAAGCCGTTGCTGGGTTTGTTGAAAGAAGACAAAGCAATACAACCAATAGCTTCGGCCCGGATACAACGCTGGGCGGCGTACCAGTATCAACTGGAGCATCGGCCAGGAACCCGGGTGGCAAACGCCGATGCACGAAGCAGGCTGCCATTACCGGACGCCCCGCCATTAGAACCCAAAATAGAGGTAACGGAAATGACGTTACATTTCCTAGACAGCCTTCCAGTGGCCGCACAAAACATTTGTTTATGGACCCAAAGGGACCTGGTTTTATCAAAAATATAACACATGGTGCTAACTGGGGAGATGGAAAGACCGGTCCAGGCGGAATTCCACCCTTACTGGAGCAAAAGAGAGCAGATCACCGTGGAAGATGGGATCCTGCTATGGGGGCTCGAGTAGTAGTTCCAAGTCAAGGCCGTCGAGCCATACTGGCTGAACTACATCATGGGCATGCTGGAGTCTCAAAAATGAAGGTGCTGGCCAGAAGCTATGTTTGGTGGCCGGGCCTGGACACAGACATAGTGCCATTGGTAGGTCGGTGCCAAGAATGCCAACAAGGGCAGAAGGTGCCATAGGCAGCCCTGCTGCACCCATGGGAATGGCCAGGTAGACCATGGTCGCGACTTCATGCCGATTTTGCAGGCCCGTTTATGGGTTAAATGTTTTTATAATAGTCGACGCCCATTCCAAATGGCTGGACGTCTACAAATTGAACTCTGCAAATTCAACAACTACCATTGGAAAAACTCCGCACCTCGTTCGCAACGCATGGTATCCCGGAGGTGTTAGTTTCGGATAATGGATCGTTTTTCACCAGCCAGGACGTCACAAAATGTATGAAGTCGAATTCCATTCGGCACATAAGGACGGCACCATACCACCTGGCATTGAATGGTCTGGCGGATAGAGTCGTCCAGACCTTAAAAATCGGGTTGAAGAAACAGTCAGCAGCATCATTGGACACCCAACTGTCGCATTGGCTATTTGACTACAGAACAACCCCACACGCCACAACAGGTATAGCACCGGCGGAGCTACCCATGGGCAGCCGACTCCGAACCCAGCTGAGTCTACTACTCCTGAATTTAGTTGGCAGAATAGAGCAACACCAAGCGGCCCAATGCAGGGGCAAGACAAAACTCCGAGAAAGGCAGTTCAACGCTGGTGAAAATGTATGGGTCAGAAATTATATGAATGGCCCCACATGGGTAGCAGGAACAGTCAAGGCCAGGACAGCATCTGTGTCGTATGAGATATGTGTCGGAAAACATGTAATAAAGAAACACCTGGACCAGGTGTGGGCCTCCGATTTGTTCCCTCCTCCGGAGCTGACTCAGACCAGCATGCCAAGGACCGTGGAGAGTCCTCCCCGACAAACTATTCACGCCCCTCCGATACCACTGATGAGGACATCGGACTCGGATATGGACACCGTGGATGATGCCGCAGCTGTATCTCTGCCGCCGGAGGAAAGGGGCGAACCGCCCCTCAGGCGCTCACATCGGAAAAAACTGGCGCCTTGCCGTTATAACCCCCTACGTCGGAGGCCGAAGTGGAGGAGCCGGACCCGTGCAGGAGACCTTGGCGTGTAAGTTGCTCCTTTTTCTGCTAGCAGGAAATCTTAGGCCATCCTATTTGGTCGGGCTATCGTTCGTGTGGCAACCATTTTGGCCGTGATTTTGTCCAATGCCCCTGCAGTGTTATTTGCTATCATCTCTAAAACTGCTGCCAAGTTTATTGATCCCTGGGCTAGTTTTCCTGCTCCATATGGTGGGAACAAAATGGCAAAGAAACGGCCTGTTTCTGTGATGGCCCTCCTGCCTCGGGAATGCGCAAGCTTTCTTGGAAGTGAGGGTGAGTGATAGATATAGGGCACCACGAATCCTAAATAACATGATCCTGACCAATTGATCGGTAACCAGAGGTAAAGTATGTCCCATTATATGACGCATAGTGGGCTTTCCCTGTCATGTTCTTAAGTCCTTTAAGGAGTGAGGAGTAGGAGCTCTGGGAGACGTTGAAAGAACGTGTGCAGGAGCTATTACCTATTTCTTCCCCACCAGCCAGACTCCTGTGTCGGCATATGCTGCCCTTGGGGACCCCTTGCCCAGTGATATTAGTGAGGAGGAGGATGGGCGGCCTATGGAATGTGTTGTACTTAGGCTGATACCAGCCTGAAAAGGCTGCCATTGAGTACCCCGCAGACCTCCAGGTCATCAAGTCCCCCTCACTATCGGTACTGTAGCTATCCCCATTTGTGGAGGCCCCTTTCTGTGGGAGCCTTTTTGGAATAGGTACCACTCCGTAGTTTGTGAGGTGCTTAATGGGATAGGTCTTAGTGGTATTCCCCCTTTACTGTGTATGGGCACATGGGTACAGACCCAACAGTTAGATAGGTTGGCTTCTCTTGTGTATACATATGACATGTGAAGGAAAGTGTTCATATGTAGACCAGTAATTATCCATTTAGTCCCATTAGGCAGAAAATTGCCAGCATTGTCGATCCTGTCCTCCAGTTTCCATTTGCTTTGCTGTGCACGGTGCTGAGAAAGGTAGTCTGAGGTCTTCCCATAACATCGCCATGGGGCGATAGTCCTGTTGCCCTGTTGGTTGCTGATCTTATTACTTTTAGTGCCAAATAGTTCAACCCATTTTAGTCCAGTTTCATCGCACAGCTTTGCTAGCTTATTTTTAAAACTCCATTATATCGTTCCACCTGTGGATGGTAGCTGCAGTGAAAGTGCTGGTTAATTTGTAGAGCTTTACACATTTCTCGTATAATGGTTCCTGTGAAATGTGACCCATTGGTAGTTGTACGGGGATGCCAAATCGCGGCACAATTTCTTTTAACAGAAGCTTAGCAACCGTAGTTGCATCATTTTGTTTACATGGAAAAGCTTCTATCCACCGAAAGAATACATCTATAATTACTAAAACATATTTAAAACCCATACATGGGGGGATAGTTCAATAAAATCCATTTGTAAACTTACAAAAGTTCCTATTGGATATGGGTGGGAGGCAGACTGTACTTTTTCCGTTTTTCACGGATTTATGGTTTGGCAAGTGACACATTGTTTACTAATTTGTTTCGCAATTGCCGAAATACCTGGTGCTTACCATGTTTTTGCGATTATAGTCTGCCATTCCCCCCTTGCCCGCATGTGTGAATGTATGAACGCATCGGGTAATCCATGGGAGTAAAGATTAGGGTGCCACCATGCGGCCATCATGGTGAACCCATATTCCTTCAGGGGTCTTTGTACATTGATTTTGTACCCAGGTTGTAACCTCGTCAGGATTTGCCTGGGACTGGAAGGTCACTACATCATCAATTGTCGGTTGGGAATCAACAGGCTTGGTATCTCTTGAAATGTAGGCAGTTAGTTGTGCACACGTGTCTATAGTGCTGCCTGTTTTGCAGCTTCATCTGCCCTCCCATTTCCTATTGAAATTTTGTCTTTATACCCTGTGTGGGCCTGACATTTTAAAATTGCCAATTGCTTTGGGGTCTGAATTGCCCGTAAAAGATTGTCTACTATTTCTCCATTTTTAATAGTTGAGACTGATGATGTTAGAAATCCCCTGAATTTCCAAATCTGTCCAGAATCATGGGTCACTCCAAAGGCATTCCTTGAAATATTTACGGTCTTGCCAGTGGCTAATATCCAGGCTCGTACAAGGGCAAACAATTCAGCTTGTTGAGCTGAAAAATTATCTTGAAGGGTGGCTGCCTCTATGGTTTCATGGGGTGACACAATAGCATAGCCAGAGTAGCATTTTACTTTCTGATTTCTTGAGCGCTGACCCATCTATAAAATATGTTAACTCTGGGTTGGTCAGGGGTACCTCGCCGAGGACTGCGCATGGCTTAGTTACTAGGTGGGTAACCGTCTCACAAGTGAGGTGTGCCGTCGTCAGTGTTGGGTAGTAGGGTAGCAGGGTTGAGGGTTGTTCATCACTTAATAGTTACATTAGTGTTTGTCAAAAGTTCTATCTCGTACCTAATTGTCCGTGCCGGAGTCAGCTGCTGGGTTACGCATTTAGTGAGGAGAGTTTCAACTGAGTGGGGTGTCATAATATCCACTCATGTATATAATGAGACAGGCAGTGATTGACACATAGGATGACCAGTAAGCATACAACACAGCACAGCCAATCACCAGACAGGACACTATCACTATAAAGCCAGAGGGCACTAGGTTTCCCGCTCTCTCGGGACCTGGCTACTGAGACAGTCAGAGTCCATGAGCTAGCAAGCACAAACACCATGCGGTAGCTAGTAAGTCTGGTCAGGCTACGACAAGGTCACTAGTCAGATCAGTATAGTGTCGACCCACAGCTGAATATGTACAGCAGTTCATCTTGTTGAATAAAACAGTGTTGGATCTTCTCCTGTGTTAGACGCCTGTTTCCAACTTCCCTGCATCGAGTGCAGTCCACATCGAACCAACCTGCCTCACACATCATGGTACCAGAGTGATATTGATCTTGACGGACCTACCTCGAGTGAATCAGCATCGACCAGCAAGCAGCCATCCGGTGAAATGGAAAACATCCAGCCTCCTCCGCAGCTCCGCATCTCCGGCAACCTCGGCGCCAACTGGAAAATCTTCAAGCAAAAGTTCCCCTTGTACATCGAGGCCTCCGACCTCGAGGCAGCATCGGATACCAGGAAGATCGCGCTATTTCTCTCCACTGCAGGGGACCACACCATCCATATCTACAATTTGCTTACGTTCACCGACGGTGAAGACAAAACGAAATTCAGAACAGTCCTGCTGAAGTTCGACAGCCACTGCGACATTGAGGTGAATGAGAGCTTTGAATGGTACATCTTCCAGCAGAGGCTTCAGGGTAAGGATGAACCTTTTCAGTCCTTCTTGACTCATCTCCGCATCCTAGCGCAGTCATGTAACTATGACTCGACGGCTGATTCCATGATCCGGGATCAGATCGTTTTCGGGGTCCACTCCGACTCCCTGCGGCAGCAGCTCCTTAAAATTAAACAGTTGACCCTCTCTGTTGCTATCGAGATGTACGTTGTCCATGATCATGCCAAGAATCGTTACTCCCACATCAGGACGGCAGAGACTGCAAAGCTGGCCTCCCACGAGGCAGAAAGGGTTCAGGCCATTGCATAGATGCAGGGCCTGAGCATCGAGGAGAGTGGCCGTTTTGCGCGCTTTTCTCGGATCCCTGCACATGCGCGCCACAACGAGACCGAAAACCCGACTGCGCAGATGCGTTCGTCGGCCGACCACACTGCGGCATGTGCGATGGCGCACGGATGGCGCTGACGTCAGCGTCATGATGTGTCCGAATTGTGGCTCCGCCCATTTCAAGCGGCAGTGTCCGGCACGGGTACGCCAATGTCTCCAGTGTGGCAAGCTTGGCCACTACGCAGCCCTCTGCAGATCCGCTCCACCGCTCAGCAGCCACCGATCCCAGCTGCGGCGCTGAAGTATCTGCTCAATACAACAAGGCATGCCACATTCTGATCCCTACAGCCCAACGGACCCCGATGCTGACTGCCTCAAGTCTCCATATCGGGTGGGCATCATAACCACCCATGAGCTGGCCACCACCACTCCTGCACAACACCTCTCGATCCTCGGTGTGGATCCCGACGACAAGTGGTGTGCTGTACAAGTTAACAAGGCTTGCATTTAAACTGGACACCGGCGCGTCTGCGAACATCATCTCACAATCCGACCTCGACACCATCCAGGCCCGACCAAGCATTCTTCCTCTGGCCTGCCAGCTCCTTGACGACAATGGCAATGCCGTAGCTGCCAGTGGCTCATGTCAACTGGGGGTATCCAACAAGGCGATCAAGGCAACGTTACGATTTGAAATCGTCAGGCCTGACAGGGCGTCCCTGCTCGGTGCTCGCGCCTGCAAGCTCCTGAACCTGGTTCAGCGAGTCCACACCAAGTCATTGTCACCGGCGACGGCCTCGCCTGATGGAAATTTGCAAGCCGACATAGACGACATTATCATGCAGTACCACAGTGTATTCGATGGGATGGGCACACTCCCGTACCGATACAAAACACTGCTCAAGCCGAACGCCACCCCTGTAATCCATGCGCCACGCCGGGTGCCGGCGCCCCTCAAGGATCGTCTGAAAAAGCAACTACAGGACCTCCAAGACCAGGGCATCATCTCGAAGGTCACGGAGCCAACAGACTGGGTCAGCTCCATGGTCTGCGTAAAGAAGCCATCAGGGGAGCTCCGCATTTGCATTGATCCCAAGGATCTAAACCGCAACATCATGCGTGAGCGCTACCCGATCCCAAAGCGTGAAGGGTTAACCAGTGAGATAGCTCATGCCAAATTCTTCACTAAGCTGGATGCCTCCCGGGGTTTTTGGCAAATACAGCTGGACGCGTCCAGTCGCAAGCTGTGCACGTTCAACAGCCCGTTTGGCCGCTACTGTTACAACCACATGCCTTTCGGTTTCATATCTGCATCCGAAGTGTTTCATCGCATCATGGAGCAGATGATGGAGGGCATCGTGGGGGTACGAGTATACGTGGACGACGTGATCATCTGGTCCACAACGCCCCAGGAACACATCGCTCGCCTCAAGCAGGTCTTCCAGCGAATTCATGAACAAGGTCTCCAGCTCAACAGGGCCAAGTGCTCATTTGGTCAATCTGATATCAAGTAGGCGACCACATCTCGTGGCAAGGTGTGCAACCAGACACCGACAAGGTCTTGCCGATCAACGCCATGAAGACCCCGGAGGACAAGAAGGCGGTCCTCCGCTTCCTCGGGATGGTCAACTTTCTCGGGAAATTCATTCCCAATATGGCATCCCACACCACGGCCCTCCGCCAAGAAGTCAACGGAATTCCAGTGGCTGCCCACACATGAAGCGGAATGGCGTGAGCTGAAGGTGAAGCTCACCACAGCCCCAGTTCTAGCGTTCTTCGACCCAACCAAGGAAACCAAGATATCAACTGATGCAAGCCAGGACGGCATTGGGGCGGTGCTCCTCCAGTGAGATGACTCCTCGTCCTGGGCTCCAGTGGCATATGGCTCCAGGATCATGACGCCCACTGAGCAACGGTATGCCCAGATCGAAAAGGAATGTCTGGGTCTCTTGGCAGGAATAGTCAAGTTTCATGACTACGTTTACGGCCTGCCGAAATTCACGGTGGAAAAGGACCACAGGCCTCTAGTCCACATAATTCAGAAGGATTTAAATGACATGACACCTCGGTTACAGCGAATTCTTCTTCGACTCCGCCGCTATGACTTCGAACTTGTCTACACACCAGGCAAAGAGCTGATCATTGCAGATGCCCTATCCCGGTCCATCACCACACCATGTGAACAAGGTGACTTCATCTGCCACATAGAAGCGCAAGTGCAATTGTGTGCCACCAACCTCCCAGCCTCTGACGAACGGGTGGTCCAAATTCGTGAGGAAACGGGCAAGGATCCTTTACTGCAGTGTGTGATGCAGCACCTTACCCATGGCTGGCAGAAGGGACAATGTCCCCAATTCTTTAATGTTAACAACGAGCTGACGGTTGTGGAGGGAATCCTTCTGAAACTTGACAGGATCGTTATTCCTCAAAGCATGCAGGCTCTGGTGCTGGGTCAACTCCATGAGGGTCACCTTGGAGTCGGGAAATGCCGACGCAGCGCTCGGGAGGCGGTTTACTGGCCGGGCATTAACCAGGATATTGCCAACATGGTCCTCAACTGCCCCACCTGTCAGAAGTTTCAACCAGCTCAACCCAAGGAAACACTGCAACAGCACGAGATCGTGACCTCTCTGTGGTCCAAAGTAGGTGTAGACCTTTTTCATGCCAAGGGGCGTGACTATGTACTCCTGGTTGACTACTTCTCCAGTTACCCAGAAGTGGTGAAACTGTCGCGTCGAAGGCGGTCATAAAAAGCCTGCAAAGAAACGTTCGCCAGGCACGGGATGCCGCTCACGGTAATGAGCGACAACGGTCCATGCTTTTACAGCCAAGAATGGTCTGATTTTGCACAGTCCTACAACTTCCGTCACGTTACCTCCAGTCCCCACTACCCGCAATCAAACGGGAAGGCCAAGAAAGGGTCCATATTGTCAAGCGGTTGCTGTGCAAAGCTGCAGACTCGGGCTCAGACTTCAACCTGGCAATGCTGGCATAAAGGGCAACCCTACTGTCCACTGGGTTGTCTCCAGCGCAGATGCTCATGAATCGCACTCTGAGGACCACAGTTCCAGCCATCCATGTTCCAGACCTTGACCACCTCACGGTACTACAAAAAATGCAGCAGTCCCGGGCCCAACAGAAGGCCACATATGCTCATGCCACGGATTTACCTGAGCTGGCTCCAGCCGATCATGTTCGCGTCCAGTTGCCTGAAGGCGGTTGGTCAGCCACAGCTGTTGTTGTCAAACAAGTTGCCCCGAGGTCTTTCATTGTTCGCATGGCTGATGGCTCCCTGCTACGGCGCAACAGACGTGCATTGCGAAGAGTTCCACGCCCACCACCTGACCGCAGTGCTCCGCCGGCTATCATGCTTCCTCCGGATGTACCCTGGCCACCGATCTGCCAGCGATCCTGCTGGCCCACGCGGCCACCGCAATGGCAGCGATCCCGCCTCTCCATGTGCAGGCGGCTCCTGATCCACCTCTGCGGTGATCGACAAGAATTCGTCGCCCGCCACAAAGACTGAATCTGTAGACTTAACTTTTGTAAATTTTTGTGACTGAATCCATCGACTTAATTCTTGTAAATATTGCTTAGTTTGCCATGTATCTGCACGATCGACACCTTCCAATGTATATATGTTTGTTCAATCGCCGTTTGTATATAGTCAGGTATATATATATACACACACACACCTCAGTATTTATTTAAGGGGAAGATGTCATAATATCCACTCATGTATATAATGAGATGCTGACAGGCAGTGATTGACACATAGGATGACCAGTAAGAACATAGAACATGGAAAAATACAGCACAGAACAGGTCCTTCGGCCCACGATGTTGTGCCGAACCTTTGTCCTAGATTAATCATAGATTATCATAGAATTTACAGTGCAGAGGGAGGCCATTCGGCCCATCGAGTCTGCACCGGCTCCCGGAAAGAGCACCCCACCCAAGGTCAACACCTCCACCCTACCCCCACAACCCAGCAACCCCACCCAACACCAAGGGCAATTTATCATGGCCAATCCACCTAACCTGCACATCTTTGGACTGTGGGAGGAAACCGGAGCACCCGGAGGAAACCCACGCACATACGGGGAGGACGTGCAGACTCCGCACAGACAGCGACCCAAGCCGGAATCGAACCTGGGACCCTGAAGCTGTGAAGCAATTGTGCTATCCACAATGCTACCGTGCTGCCCTTAAGAACAAATAAACACGACATCATTTTACCGTAATCCATGTACCTATCCAATAGCTGCTTGAAGGTCCCGAATGTTTCCGACTCAACTACTTCCACAGGCAGTGCATTCCATGCCCCCACTATTCTCTGGGTAAAGAACCTACCTCTGACATCCCCCTATATCTTCCACCATCCACCTTAAATTTATGTCCCCTTGTAATGGTTTGTTCCACCCAGGGAAAAAGTCTCTGACTGTCTACTCTATCTATTCCCCTGATCATCTTATAAACCTCTATCAAGTCGCGCCTCATCCTTCTCCGTTCTAATGAGAAAAGGCCTAGCACCCTCAACCTTTCCTCATAAGACCTACTCTCCATTCCAGGCAACATCCTGGTAAATCTCCTTTGCACCTTTTCCAAAGCTTCCACATCCTTCCTAAAATAAGGCGACCAGAACTGTACACAGTACTCCAAATGTGGCCTTACCAAGGTTTTGTACAGCTGCATCATCACCTCACGGCTCTTAAATTCTATCCCTCTGTTAATGAACGCGAGCACACCATAGGCCTTCTTCACAGCTCTATCCACTTGAGTGGCAACTTTCAAAGATGTATGAACATAGACCCCAAGATCTCTCTGCTCCTCCACATTGCCAAGAACCCTACCTTCAACCCTGTATTCCGCATTCATATTTGTCCTTCCAAAATGGACAACCTCACACTTTTCAGGGTTAAACTCCATCTGCCACTTCTCAGCCCAGCTCTGCATCCTATCTATGTCTCTTTGCAGCCGACAACAGCCCTCCTCACTATCCACAACTCCACCAATCTTCGTACGGTCTGCAAATTTACTGACCCACCCTTCAACTCCCTCATCCAAGTCATTAATAAAAATCACAAACAGCAGAGGACCCAGAACTGATCCCTGCGGTACGCCACTGGTAACTGTGATCCAGGCTGAATATTCGCCATCTACCACCACTCTCTGACTTCTATCGGTTAGCCAGTTCGTTATCCAACTGGCCAAATTTCCCACTATCCCATGCCTCGTTACTTTCTGCATAAGCCTACCATGGGGAACCTGATCAAATGCCTTACTAAAATCCATGTACACTACATCCACTGCTTTAACTTCATCCACGTGCTTGGTCACCTCCTCAAAGAATTCAATAAGACTTGTGAGGCAAGACCTACCCCTCACAAATCCGTGCTGACTATCCCTAATCAAGCAGTGTCTTTCCAGATGCTCAGAAATCCTATCCCTCTGTACCCTTTCCATTACTTTGCCTACCACCGAAGTAAGACTAACTGGCCTGTAATTCTCAGGGTTATCCCTATTACCTTTTTTGAACAGGGGCATGACATTTGGCACTCTCCAATCCCCTGGTACCACCCCTGTTGCAGGGAGGACGAAAAGATCATTGCCAACGGCTCTGCAATTTCACCTCTTGCTTCCCATAGAATCCTTGGATATATCCCGTCAGGCCCGGGGGACTTGTCTATCCTCATGTTTTTCAAAATGCCCAACACATCTTCCTCTCGAACAAGTATTTCCTTGAGCTTACCAGTCTGTTTCACACTGTCCTCTCCAACAATATGGCCACTCTCATTTGTAAATACTGAAGAAAAGTACTCGTTCAAGACCTCTCCTATCTCTTCAGACTCAATACACAATCTCCCGCTACTGTCCTTGATCGGACCTACCTTTGCTCTAGTCATTCTCATATTTCTCACATATGTGTAAAAGGCCTTGGGGTTTTCCTTGATCCGACCCGCCAAAGATTGTTCATGCCCTCTCTTCGCTCTCCTAATCCCTTTCTTCAGTTCCCTCCTGGCTATCTTGTATCCCTCCAGCGCCCTGTCTGAACCTTGTTTCCTCCGCCTTACATAAGTCTCCTTCTTCCTCTTAACAAGACATTCAACCTCTCTTGTCAACCATGGTTCCCTCACTCGACCATCTCTTCCCTGCCTGACAGGGACATGCATATCAAAGACATGTAGTACCTGTTCCTTGAACAAGTTCCACATTTCACTTGTGTCCTTCCCTGACAGCCTATGTTCTCAACTTATGCACTTCAATTCTTGTCTGACAACATCGTATTTACCCTTCTCCCAATTGTAAACCTTGCCCTGTTGCACGCACCTATCCCTCTCCATTACTAAAGTGAAAGTCACAGAATTGTGGTCACTATCTCCAAAATCCTCCCCCACTAACAAATCTATCACTTGCCCTGGTTCATTACCAAGTACCAAATCCAATATGGCCTCCCTTCTGGTCGGACAATCTACATACTGTGTTAGAAAAGCTTCCTGGACACACTGCACAAACACCACCCCATCCAAACTATTTGATCTAAAGAGTTTCCACTCAATATTTGGGAAGTTAAAGTCACCCATGACTACTACCCTGTGACTTCTGCACCTTTCCAAAATCTGTTTCCCAATCTGTTCCTCCACATCTCTGCTACTATTGGGAGGACTATAGAAAACTCCCAACAAGGTGACTGTTCCTTTCCTATTTCTGACTTCAAAGCATACTACACAGCACAGCCAATCACCAGACAGGACACTGGGTTTTCCGCTCTCTCGGGACCTAGCTACTGAGACAGTCAGAGTCCACGAGCTAGCAAGCACAAACACCATGCGGTAGCTAGTAAGTCTGGTCAGGCTACTACAAGGTCACTAGTCAGATCAGTATAGTGTCGACCCACAGCTGAATATGTACAGCAGTTCATCTAGTTGAATAAAACAGTGTTGGATCTTCTCCTGTGTTAGACGTCTGTTTCTAACTTCCCTGCATCGAGTGCAGTCCACATCGAACCAACCTGCCTAACACATCATGGAGGGGAGGCCATATTGGATTTGGTACTTGGTAATGAACCAGGGCAAGTGATAGATTTGTTAGTGGGGGAGCATTTTGGAGATAGTGACCACAATTCTGGGCTTGTTGTACTACATAATATGCAGCGGCTAGGGCTGGCATACAGCCCGGCAGGCCTCTCGCCACTATGTCTAATTGAGTGCTCAATCCTGGTGACCCTCCCTGCCCCAGGAATCCTGGACCGAATAGTTGGCCTGCAGGCAGCCTGGTATGTGTCCACCTCTCCCATGGCCTCTTCCATTAGGCTGGTCCCAATTCTGTTGGTAATAGGGTTTTAGTTGAGAACAGTCCTTAGCCCAATGGCCTAGTTGTCCGCAGTTGTGACAACCCTCATGGCTTGTCTATGGGCATTCCCTGGCCCAGTGACCTAGTTGGCCACAGGTGTGGCAGCCCTCTTTGTCTGTCTGTGCCCCACTTCCTCCCCTCGGCCCTCTTTGATTAAATCTCCCTCGACCCCTTTGTTGTTGGTGGTGTGGGTTTGGGGGAAACTGGGCGTATTCTCCCGTTTCCTTTTCCAAAAGTCCAGCAGTTCGTTCAAAAAGGACTGTATTTTTGTTCTTAGACTCCCTGCTCCTTTCTTCTAAGCCTCGGAGCATGGCGACTACTTTAGTTATGGATTCTTGCCTCCAGCCCAGACAGATTAATTTAAGGGCAGATCCTAAATCAGGTCGCAGACCATTGACGATGGCACTAATAGTGGGCTCTTCTGATGCGGGTTTAGTTCGCCCAGAGTATTGTTCCATGAGTCCCTCTACCCTTTGGGCATAATCCTGGACATTTTCGTCCTTTCTCTGTGTAGCCTCCATTATCTTGGACCAATTTGTCTTCTGGGGGAAGATTTTGTGGAGGGCCTTATAGCAATCTGTCCAAAAGTTAACAATGGCTTCGTGGTTGGTCCTGCATTTGGGCTCTCTCGATGGGTTTTAAACCCTTGGAATTTGATTTCAAAATCTTTGAACCGGCCTTTTAGCCAAGCTTTAATAAGTATTTCTCCATTTAAAATGCTAGGTTCATGGCAAAGAACAATGGTTTTAAGTTGGTCCAGTGCTTTTTCTAATTCAGTCTCAGGGTTTCCCATTTCCTCAACCATGAGCCTCAACTCTGCATTTGTCCATGGTCTATGCGCGGGCATTGGTTGGCCGTCTGGGCCACCGGGAAAATATCGGAAAGGCATTTGCAGTCCATACTGCGTACTCGACCTCGTGGTGCTGGATGGTATTGGTTCCTGCCTGCCTTCTGCACCGCTTAGCGCGCTTGTTAGTAAGCTAGCATTGTCTGACAGGAGAGGAGGTGGCGGCGGTAACATTGGGATGCTTTCCTCAACTACGGGGAGTTGGAGCAGTGGCGGCGGGGTAGGCATGTATAGTGGTCGAACCACATTTGCTGCATTTCTTGCTCATTGCTACTTGACCACTGCGGCGCAGTGGCTAGCGCCGAGCCATCTGTCCTGGAAATTTGTGTCCCTTTTTGTCCTTATTCGGGGTTGCCTTACGGCTGGCTTCTACACTCTTTTCTTTGTGTCTTTCTGCCTCTCTCTTCCAATCCCCAAATGCTGACCAATTTACCTTTTGGTTTCCTTTACGCCCTGGGTCCCTAACCATCAGGCATTCTTCGAGGCATGAAATTCTTTCTAAGTTGAATGACCCGTCAGGCGGGAATGGCCTATTCCCCCCCCCCCCCCCCCCCCCCCCCACTTTTGTCCATTTTACCCAATTATTTTAATGGTGCTTTACTACTTCTGGTTCCCATTCTTTCAACCTGGGGTGATAGATAGTTTAAACTCTGGTCTCACTATCCTCAGTCCAGGCTGTTTCAGTTTACAGGCGTTACAGCAGTTCTTAAACATAGAACATTACAGCGCAGTACAGGCCCTTCGGCCCTCGATGTTGCGCCGACCTGTGAAACCACTCTAAAGCCCATCTACACTATTCCCTTATCATCCATATGTTTATCCAATGACCATTTGAATGCCCTTAATGTTGGCGAGTCCACTACTGTTGCAGGCATTCTGAGTAAAGAACCTACCTCTGACATCTGTCCTATATCTATCGCCCCTCAATTTAAAGCTATGTCCCCTTGTGCTAGCCATCACCATCCGAGGAAAAAGGCTCTCACTGTCCACCCTATCTAATCCTCTGATCATCTTGTATGCCTCAATTAAGTCACCTCTTAACCACCTTCTCTCTAACGAAAACAGCCTCAAGTCCCTCAGCCTTTCCTCATAAGATCTTCCCTCCATACCAGGTAACATTCTGGTAAATCTCCTCTGCACCCTTTCCAATGCTTCCACATCCTTCCTATAATGCGGCGACCAGAACTGCACGCAATACTCCAAATGCAGCCGCACCAGAGATTTGTACAGCTGCAACATGACCTCAAGGCTCCGAAACTCAATCCCGCTACCAATGAAAGCTAACACACCGTACACCTTCTTACCAACCCTACCAACCTGGGTGGCAACTTTCAGGGATCTTTGTACATGGACACCGGGATCTCTCTTCTCATCCGCACTGCCAAGAATCTTACCATTAGCCCAGTACTCTGTATTCCTGTTACTCCTTCCCAAATGAATCACCTCACACTTTTCTGCATTAAACTCCATTTGCCACCTCTCAGCCCAGCTCTGCAGCTTATCTCTGTCCCTCTGTAACCTACAACATCCTTCCGCACTGTCCACAACTCCACCGACTTTAGTGTCATCTACAAATTTACTCACCCATCCTTCTACGCCCTCCTCCAGGTCATTTATAAAAATGACAAACAGCAGTGGCCCCAAAACAGATCCTTGTGGTACACCACTAGTAACTGGACTCCAGTCTGAACATTTCCCATCAACCACCACCCTTTGTCTTCTTCCAGCTAGCCAATTTCTGATCCAAACTGCTAAATCTCCCTGAATCCCATGCCTCCGTATTTTCTGCAGTAGCCTACCATGGAGAACCTTATCAAACGCTTTACTGAAATCCATATACACCACATCAACTGCTTTACCCTTGTCCACCTGTTTGGTCACCTTCTCAAAGAACTCAATAAGGTTTGTGAGGCACAACCTACCCTTCACAAAACCATGTTGACTGTCCCTAATCAAATTATTCCTTTCTAGATGATTATAAATCCTATCTCTTATACACCTTTCCAAGACTTTTCCCACAACAGAAGTAAGGCTCACTGGTCTATAGTTACCGGGGTTGTCTCTACTCCCCTTCTTGAACAAGGGGACAACATTTGCTATCCTCCAGTCTTCTAGCACTATTCCTGTAGACAAAGATGACTTAAAGATCAAAGCCAAAGGCTCAGCAATCTCCTCCCTAGCTTCCCAGAGAATCCTAGGATAAATCCCATCCGGCCCAGGGGACTTATCTATTTTCACACTTTCCAGAATTGCTAACACCACCTCCTTATGAACCTCAAGCCCTTCTAGTCTAGTAGCCTGTATCTCAGTATTCTCCTCAACAACATTGTCTTTTTCCTGTGTGAATACTGACGAAAAATATTCATTTAGCACCTCTCCTATCTCCTCGGACTCCACACTCAACTTCCCACTACTGTCCTTGACTGGCCCTACTCTTGCCTTAGTCATTCTTTTATTCCTGACTTACCTATAGAAAGCTTTCAGGTTATCCTTGATCCTACCTGCCAAAGACTTCTCATGTCCCCTCCTGGCTCTTCTTAGCTCTCTATTTAGGTCCTTCCTAGCTAACTTGTAACTCTTGAGCGCCCTAACTGAACCTTCATGTCTCATCTTTACATAAATCTCCTTCTTCCTCTTGACAAGTGATTCAACTACTTTAGTAAAGCACGGTTCCCTCGCTCGACCACTTCCTCCCTGCCTGACAGGTACATACTTATCAAGGACACGCAGTAGCTGTTCCTTGAACAAGCTCCACATTTCAATTGTGCCCATCCCCTGCAGCTTCCTTCCTCATCCTATGCATCCTAAGTCTTGCCTCATCGCATTATAATTGCCTTTCCCCCAGCTACAACTCTTGCCCTGCAGTATATACCTATCCCTTTCCATCGCTAAAGTAAACATCACCGAATTGTGGTCACTATCACCAAAGTGCTCACCGACCTCCAAATCTAACACCTGTCCTGGTGCATTACCCAATATCAAATCCAATATGGCCTTGCCTCTTGTTGGCCTATCTACATACTGTGTCAGGAAACCCCCCTACACACATTGGACAAAAACGGACCCATCTAAAGTACTCGAACGATAGCGTTTCCAGTCAATATTTGGAAAGTCAAAGTCCCCCATAACAACGACCCTCTTACTTTTGCTCCTATCCAGAATCATCTTTGCAATCCTTTCCTCTACATCTCTGGAACTTTTCAGAGGCCTATAGAAAACTCCCAACAGTGTGACTTCTCCTTTCCTGTTTCTAACCTCAGCCCATACTACCTCAGTAGACGAGTCCTCTGTTGCTCTTTTTAACCTTAGTCTATTTGCTCTGATTACGTCACCTTTGCTCATGAGTCGTCAGGTATCTTTATGATACCGCCACATGGTTCAAGTTCAGGTTATGATTAATAATACAGCACACCGCTTAGTAAGGATTAAAACAGCGGTCATTTATTATATACAACAAGCAATATTAATACCCAAATACTACTATCTATATAATAAACCTATCACTACTGGCCAATACTTAACTTAGGAAGAGCCCACCAGGTCAGGGAAACGAATGGCTTGTCCAATCAGATCTGGCCCGCGGGATTCAAAAGGCTGCTACAGGTCGGTGGCTAGGTGTCTCTATCGGATAGCGATCGCTGGATTCAAACTTACAGTTGCCGGTTGCTGGTCTTGCGAAGGTCTCGAGCAGGCGAAGAGGAGAGAGAGAGATATCTGAACTTGGACCCTCACTTTTATAGGGCCCAGGGGCTTCCCGCCTCCCGGGGCGGCCCTTGACCCTGAGTCCCAAGTGATTTGATCTGACCCCAATCTCTGGGGTCAATGTGTCCAATTGTGAGGCGATTCCTCGATCGGTGGGTGGTCGCTCACCTGTCTTTGTTTCGGCCACTGCAGGCGCCAACAGGTCTGGCCCGGTATTCAATTGCTAATATGTTGCAATTGTTCCCGGAGATAGCTGATTTAACTGTGGATGTCTGAATAGATGGGCTGCAAACAGTCCTGAATGCAACTGAAAATACCTGGGTTGATGGGCTGTTGATAGCCCTGAGTATCGATCTGGGCTAACTTCCCAGAACCGAATATGCAATACTGTCTGCAGCTGCCTGCTTGTGTCTTTTTAGCTGCTTTTCCCAACAGTCTTTCGTGTTAGCCATTTTAAACTGGGTTTTGGCCAGATTACTCGGAACGCAGCCATTTTACATGGCTACACCTCATCAAACGTCCTTTCTGCCACCGTAATATTGTCCTTGACTAACAATGCCACCCCTCTCCCTCTTTTATCACCTTCCCTGAGCTTACTGAAATATCTAAGCCCCGGAACCTGCAACAACCATTCCTGTCCCTCCTCTATCCATGTCTCCGAAATGGCCACAACATCGAAGTCCCAGGTACCAACTCATGCTGCAAGTTCACCCACCTTATTCTGGATGCCCCTGGCGTTGAAGTAGACACACTTTAAACCACCTTCCTGCCTGCCGGTACACTCCTGCAACCTTGAAACCTTACTCATGACCTCACTACTCTCAACTTCCTGTATACTGGAGCTACAATTCAGGTTCCCAACCCCCTGCTGAATTAGTTTAAACCCTCCCAAAGAGCATTAGCAAATTCCCCCCCCCCCCCCCCCTTCCCACCACCACCCCAGGATAATGATACCCCTCTGGTCCAGGTGTAGACCATCCTGTTTGTAGAGGTCCCACCTACCCCAGAATGAGCCCCAATTATCCAGGTATCTGAAACCCTTCATCCTGCACCATCCCTGTAGCCACGTGTTCAACTGCTCTCTCTCCCTATTATACATACAACTTACAAATACTTATGCTTTAACTAATTATACGATCAATTCTCGATCTACGTTGTTCACCACGATAGATCGAGTCCTTACTTACACAATTCTAACTTATCTAAACTCATGGCCAAATCCTTCTTGGGTGTCCCCGACAACCCTCCGTACAAACACTGCTAACTTTGAATGTGTTCCCAACACGTGTTGCAGTACACAAGGTTGCCCGCGGCAGAGTCTTTTACCTTTTAAATTTTTCTCTCTTTCACGTCCTCGAACAATGCCTTTTCCCCTTTTTAACTGTGGAGTTACTTTCAGGTTCTGTGTTTTCAAAAACCCTGCTCTCTTGTTTTTAATCTGCAAGAGAAAATGTTTTTAAAAAGTAACCAGGTCCTGGAGTACAGAGCCTTGCTGATCGCAGTATCTGGGCCAGCGGGAGCAGAATGTGCTTGACCTAGGCAACCGCTGGGAAAATCCCAGAGTATAAAATTATACTTGTGGCCACTTGGGTTTTTCCCCTCACCCATCCACCAAGCACTTGCCTTCGCCCGCTCCTACTGGGGTCAGAATAACCAATCTCGGTGGAACCTCCAAATTACTGTCGAAATCTTTAATATCCGAGTAAGATTTTTAGACTGAAAGCAGTGTAACAAATAACAACACAGTTAAAGGTTAAATGATTTTACTTGTCGGAAGGAGAGAGGCTGCTGGAATCGAGGGTCGCAGCAGGTACACTCTGAGGAACATGAGGGATGTAGAGATCTTTATACACAAAAGAAATCCATCCCCCCACTCACAGGTGATACATTGGTAATTGCTGAGCCTTTCAGTTGGCTTACACAGAGACAAAGGTACAATTCCGATGCAAAGGAGGGGTGATCAGATGACGTCAATGTCTACTGCGGAATTCTACAGAGATGAATATACATTAGCAATACAAAGGCCATGCTAATTGACTGACATCACTGGCCCCGATGGTACTGTTATTGAACAATGGTGTGTGTCACCATACAAACTGAACTGATCTCGTCAAGAGATTGATTAAACTCAAGACTTTGTAATCCATTTACAAGGGGCCATCTGTCTTCTAAGTGAATTAATGAGGTAATAGAAAGTAATTTACAATGGGACCCTTTAAGACTTTATGTCATGTATCCCATGATGCTTCAGACTTTCAAGTTAGGTTTCCACACTTTGTCTGCCTGTGAAAGTGGCATGACAGTTGTAGGTTCTGTTGCAGTGTTGTTTAATGGGAGCTAGTGTGTTAAGCTTAAGAAACTGCATGTAATCTTTTATTGTTAGAGTTGAAGTTTAAGTATTGTTTTCTTTTGTTTATAAAATAACCAAACCCCATCTCTTATTACTCCTGAAATGAATCTATCTTTCCGCACTAACTTAAAACTTTAAAAAGTTATGGCTCTGGTTCAGTGTCTTAGCCTCTGTTGAGAGCTGGCCAGGTGTCCATAACAAACTGAGGCTCAAGGCCAGGATTTTTATATAAATCAAGCCTTGTTTGGCTTGGGGTTATTGAACTTAAAAGCAATGAGTGTGTGTGGATTGATTACATTCTTTCCGGGTTTTAAATATTGAAAAATGAAAATGAAAATCGCTTATTGTCACAAGTAGGCTTCAAATGAAGTTACTGTGAAAAGCCCCTAGTCGCCACATTCCGGCGCCTGTTCGGGGAGTCTGGTACAGGAATTGAACCCGTGCTGCTTGGCCTGCTTGGTCTGCTTTAAAAGCCAGCTATTTAGCCCTGTGCTAAACCAGCCCCATGTTATTGAATATGGAGTGACTGGAAATGCCCCTTATAGTTGCAAAAAATGTCCTGAGGGTGGACAAAATCACTCAGGTGGATTTACAAGGGGAATCGAAAACAAAGCATTTGAGTTTGCCAAAAGGGGCAAAGAAGGCAGAGATGATACAAACCATGGCTCAATATTTAAATGTACCAGTATCACAGGCTAACACATTAGAATTAGCTAGAATCCAATTAATGGGCGTAACCCCAGATTCTAACACTGGTTTCAACAATATCATTCTATTTTTGAAGATATTCATTGCTCCATCCCATTACGAAAGAATATTTATAATGGATAGTCTCTTACCATGGGCAGAACGTAGTGATTTAGAAATTCCTCATTGCTTTGTCAATTTCCTCACGGATATAGTTTGAGAGGCAGGCAGGAGATTTAGAACTGAGATGAGGAGGAACTACTCGCAGAGGGTGGTGAACTCGCTGCCCCATAGTGCTGTGCAATCTGAATCATTAAATGGTTGAAAGAAGAAGATAGATATATTTCTGATTTTAAAAATTGTTAAAGGGCTATGGGCAACATGTGGGGAGGTTGATCTGAGACCAGAATGAGATTGAATGGCGGAGCAGGCTCGAAGGGCATAATTGCCGACTTCTGATCCTGATTCCTATGTTCCTTTCATAATGACTATTTATTTTGTTGCTGGTAACAAATATATAAACAGGGACATAATTCCGTGGATTTCGCCCCCACAATCCAAAGATGTGCAGGGTAGGTGGAGTGACTACGCTAAATTGTCCTTTAATTGGAATAAATGAATTGGGCACCCTAAATTTATTTTTAAAACAAAAAAAAAGAAATGTGACTGTTTTAAAGTGCATCATGTCAAATTACAGCTTTATATCATTATGGAGTTTAAACTTTATTAATTAGGTATTCCAGAGTCTACTGTCTGTTAAATCACTGCATCTTAAAATGTTCTATGATATTAAGGGGAGCACGGAACTAAATATCACTGTGTGACAGATACAGACAGTTTGATTGTGGGACTGGAGTGCAGATTCAGCCTAAAATAAAAACAAAATACTGCAGACATACTGAAAACCTGCAATAATTTTTTAATTTTCAGATTCAGCCTAACCCTTTTGCTATACGGGACACAAAAACTAGCACCGGAACCTGGGTTCGATTCCAGCCTCGGGTGACTGTATGTGGAGTTTGCACATTCTCCCGGTGTCTGCGTGGCTTTCCTCCGGGTGCTCCGATTTCCTCCCGTAGTCCAAAGATGTGCAGGTTACAGGGATAGGTTGGGGAAGTGGGCCCAGGTAGGGTGCTCTTTCAGAGGGTTGGTGCAGACTCGATGGGCCGAATGGCCTCGTGTACCTTTGTGGTTCTGTGAGTAGACCAAATGATCCAATATATTTACTCTGTCATTCAATACGGCCATGGCTGATCTTAGGCTTCAATCCATTTCCCTGCCTGCTTCCCATATCCCTCAATTCCCTGAGACCACAAATCTGTCTATCCCAGCCTTAAATATATTCAACAATGGAGCATCCACAAGCCTCTGGGGTAGAGAATTCCAAAGATTCACAACCCTTTGAGTGGAGAAAATGTTTCCCTGAGGTTGATACCTAACTTGATGTCATCACAATTGGATAGGTAACTTGCTGTCTCTTCATCTAAATCATTAATATAGATTGTAATTAGTTTAGACCACAGTACTCATCCTTGAGCTGCTCCATTATTCATGCCTGCCAGCTTGCAAATGCCCCATTTATGTCTACTCTCTGCTTTCTAACCGTGGTAAAATATTAGCCCCAAATCCATGAGCCGTTCTTGCCTATAAACCTTTTGTGTGGTACTTTATCATATGCTTTTGGAAATCCAGATATACTGCATCTACTGGCTCCCTTTATCTACCCTACTAGATACATCCTCAAAAAAGCAATACATTTGTCAAACAGAATTTCCCTTTAGTAAACCAATATTGACTTACTCTAATAATACTATGCTTTTCTAAGTGCATTGTTAAGACTTTCTTGATGATAGATTCCAGCACTCGCCTGACAACTGATGTTAGGCTAACTACTAGGCTAACTTTCTCTCTCCTTTCTTGAAAAGTGGTGTAACTTTTGCCAACTTCCAAACTAATGAGACCATTCCAAAGAGAAAGAAAAATTCCAAGTAGAGAATCCGCCACCCATGGTTAACTTAAAAAGTTAAAGAGGATATCACGCTTAAAGAAAAAAGCATACAATTGTGCAAAGATGGGTGCAGATTGGAAGATTGGACAGAATACAAAAAGCCTCTAAGATTGACTTGAAAGATTAATAAGGAGGGAAAATAATAATCTTTATTATTGTCACAATAGGCTTACATTAACACTGCAATTACGTTACTGTAAAAATATCCTAGTCACCACACTCAGACGCCTGTTCGGGCACACAGCGGGAGAATTCTGAATGTCCAATTCACCTAACAGCACGTCTTTTGGGACCTGTGGGAGGAAACCGGAGGACCCGGAGGAAACCCACGCAGACACAGGGAGAATGTGCAGACTCCGCACAGATAGTGTCCCAAGCCGGGAATCGAACCCGGGACCCTGGTGCTGTGAAGCAACAGTGCTAACCACTGTGCTACCGTGCCGCTCAACTGTACTACCCTGCCGCCCAAATTAGAGTATACAAGAAAGCTAGCTAAAAATATAAAGACAGATAGTAAGAATTTCTATTGATAATTGAAAAAGAGTTAACAAAGTGAGCATTAGTCATGTAGAAAGGGAGTTTAAGGAGTTAATAATGGAAAATAAGGAGATTTGCTGATGACACAAAGATAGTCAGGAAGAGGATATGAGGCTTCAGAAGGATAGAGAGGTTAGGTGAGTGGGCAAAGATCTGGCAATGGAGTATATTGTGCGGTTGTCCATTTTGGCAGGCCAAAAAAGAAGCACATTATCTAAATGGTGAAGGATTGCAGAGCACTGATGCAGGGCGATCTGGCTGTCCTCGTGCATGAATCGCAAAAGGTTAGAATGCAGGAACTGCAAGTAATTAGCAAATCTAGCAGAATATTATTGTTTATTGCACTGAGAATTGTATACAAGAGTAAGAAGATTATGTTTCAGTTATACAGGGCAATGGCGAGGCCACACCTGGGGTACTGTGTACAATATTGGTCTCCTCAAGTGAGGAAACACGTAAATACGTCAGAAGCAGAGATAGGATTTACTGGATTAATATGTGGAATAGGCAGGTTGTATAACGAGGAACTGCCGGACAAACTAGGCCTGTATCTCTCCTAAGGTTTAGAAGAGTAAGAGGCAACATGATTGAAATATACAAGATCCCATGGGGATTTGGCAGGGTGGATGTGGAATGGAAGTTTACCCTTGTGAGAGAATCAAGAACTCGGGGTTACTGTTTCAAAATAAGAGGTCACCCATTTAGGACAGAGGTGAGGGAAAATAATTCTCTTGAGGGTTCCTCAAAACATAGTTGAGACAAGATCTTGGAATATCTTTAAGCAGAGGCAGATACGTTCTTGATGAGAAAGGGGCTGAAAGGTTATCGGGGGTACGCAGGAATGTGATATTGAGATTAAAATCAGATCAACTATGAACTAGCAGAGGGCAGTAGAGCGGAGATGTTGATTGGCTGTTGCGGGGAACATTTGCATCAGTCACCGTATCTTGAAGGTGGTTTGAGGAGGAGCTGTTGTCAAGTGACAGTTAAACCCAAAACACTTTGTCAGTGTTTCCCTCCCTACCTCCACCTCTAACCAAAAGAAACAAGACAATCACTGTAAGGATCCCAGCCGAGTAAAGGTCAAGAGGGAGACTCGAGGGCAGGTAGAAGTAGAAAGAAGTTGAATCGTGATGTCACTGTCTGCAGGTAAGTGATTGGCTGGTGACTGGTAAGTAGTTTTTCTTTTCCCTGAGGATTTATCGTCCAGGGCACAGTGGTTGCTGAGTAAGTGCTTGCTGAGAAGGGGAGTAAATTTTTTTTCAAACTTACTGTTGGGAGTTTCCAGCTGAATCCGGTCAGAGTGAGGACAGAGTGACTGCTGGTGAAAGAGCGCGAGGAGAGCGGCGGGGACTCAGTGAAAGAGCGTGAGGAGAGTGGCGGGGACTCAGTGAAAGAGTGCGAGGATAGGGGCGGGGACACAGGATAAAAGAGCATGAGGAGAGCAGCGGGGACACAGCTGCCGGAGAAGCGGCCTTCAGATTTTCGGTGGGAGCAGTGGCCAGGGGACATCACAGCAAAGCAGTGACCTGCATGGCTGGTAAGGAAAGTGCTCCAATTAGCAGTAGCTGGGAGAAATTTAACTCTTCGTGTGTTGGTAAGTATTGTGATTGGTAAGTAAAATCTTTATTCCTTTCACTTATTCATCATTTGATATTATATTTGTAATCAGTTAACGTAAAGTGTAAAAATAGCAGGAGATCCCAGACCTGTGTTATACTCCTCGTGCTCAATGTGGGAGTTCAGGGACGCGGCCGGTGCCCCTGAATCCTTCATGTGTGGGAAGTGTGTCCAGCTGCAGCTCCTGTTAGACCGCATGATGGCTCTGGAGCTGCGGATGGACTCACTTTGGAGCATCCGCGATGCTGAGGAGGCTGTGGATAGCACGTTCAGTGAATTGGTCACACCGCAGATTAGGATTGGTGAGGGAGACAGGGAATGGATGACCAAAAGGCAGAGAAAGAGCAGAAAGGCAGTGCATGTGTCCCCTGCGGTCATCTCCCTCCCAAACAGGTATACCGTTTTGGATACTGTTGGGGGAGATGACTCACCAGGAGAAGGCAGTAGTAGCCAAGCTCATGGCACCGTGGCTGGTTCTGCTGCACAGAAGGGCAGGAAAAAGACTGGCAGGGCTATAGTCATAGGGGATTCAATCGTAAGGGTAGTAGACAGACGTTTCTGTGGTCGAAAACGAGACTCTCAAATGGTATGTTGCCTCCTGGGTGCACTGGTCAGGGATGTCTCAGACCAGCTGCAGGACATACTGAAGGGGGAGGGTGAACAGCCAATTGTCGTGGTGCATGTAGGCACCAACGATATAGGTAAAAAATGTGATGAGGTCCTACAATCAGAATTTAGGGAGTTCGGAGATAAGTTTAAAAAGTAGGACCTCAAATGTAGTAATCTCAGGATTGCTACCAGTGCCATGAGACAGTCAGAGTAGAAATTCAAGAATAGTCAGAATGAATACATGGCTTGAGAAATGGTGCAGGAGGAAGGGGGTTCAGATTTTTGGGACATTGGAACCGGTTCTGGGGACGGTGGGACCATTACAAATCGGATGGTCGACACCTGGACAGGACTGGAACCAATGTCCTAGGGGGTGCTTTTGCTAACACTGTTGGGGAGGTTTTAAACTAATGTGGCAGGGGGATGGGAACCAGATTAGGAAGTTAGAGGTCAGTAAAGAGGCAGCAACTAAAGCCAGTAAGGTACCAGATAATAAACCCATGTGACTAAGGGGAAGGGTAGACAGGGAAGAGATGATGAACGCAAAGGGACAGGTGGTCTGAGGTGCATTTGTTTCAATGCGAGAAGTGTAGCAGGTAAGGCAGATGAACTTAGGGCTTGGATTAGTACCTGGGAATATGATGTTATTGGTATTACAGAGACTTGGTTGAGGGAAGGGCAAGACTGGCAACTAAATATCCCAGGGTATAGATGCTTCAGGAGGGATAGAGAGGGAGGTAAAAGGGGTGGAGGAGTTGCATTACTGGTCAGAGATGATATCACAGCTGTGATTATGGAGGGCACGATGGAGGATTCGAGCACTGAGGCAATATGGGTAGAGCTAAGAAATAGGAAGGGTGCAGTAACATTGTTGGGACTTTACTACAGGCCTCCCAAAAGCGAGTGTGAACTAGAGGTACAAATATGTAGACAGATTATAGAAAACTGTAGGAGCAATAGGGTGGTCGTGATGGGAGATTTTAACTTCCCCAACATTGAATGGGACTTAAGTAGCGTTGTAGGCGTAGATGGAGCAGAATTTGTATGGAGCATCCAGGAGAGTTTTTTAGAGCAGTATGTAAATAGTCCAACTCGGGAAGGGGCCATACTGGTATTGGGGAATGATCCCGGCAAGGTGGTTGAAGTTTTAGTCGGTGATTACTTTGGGAATAGCGATCACAATTCTGTAAGTTTTAGAATACTCATGGACAAAGACGAGAGTGGTCCTAAAGGAAAGTTGCTACATTAGGGAAAGGCCAAGTATAACAAAATTCGGCAGGAGCTACGGAATATGGATTGGGAGCAGCTGTTTAAGGGTAAATCCACATTTGAAATGTCGGAGTCTTTTAAGGAAATGTTGATTTGAGTGCAGGACAGACATGTCCCTGTGAAAATGAGGGATAGAAATGGCAATATTAGGGAACCATGGATGACGGGTGGAATTGTGAGACTAGCTAAGATGAAAAATGAAGCATACATGAGATCTAGGTGACTTAAAACTGATGAAGCTTTGGAAGAATATCGGGTAAGTAGGACAAATCTCAAACGCGCAATAAAGAGGGCTAAAAGGGGTCATGAAATATCTTTGGCTAACAGGGTTAAGGAAAATCCCAAAGCCTTTTATTTGTATTAAGGAGCAAGAGGGTAACTAGAGAAAGGATTGGCCCACTCAAAGACAAAAGAGGGAATTAATGTGTGGAGTCAGAGGAAATAGGTGAGATTCTTAATGAGTACATTGCATCGGTATTCACCAAGGAGAGAGACATGACGGACGTTGAGGCTAGAGATGGATGTTTAAATACTCTAGGTCAAGTCGGCATAAGGAAGGGGGAGGTTTTGGGTATTCTAAAAGGCATTAAGGTGGACACGTCCCCAGGACCGGATGGGATCTATCCCAGGTTACTGAGGAAAGCGAGGGACGAAATAGCTGGGGCCTTAACAGATATCTTTGCAGCATCCTTGAGCACGGGTGAGGTCCCGGAGGACTGGAGAATTGCTAATGTTGTCCCTTTGTTTAAGAAGGGTAGCAGGGATAATCCAGGGAATTATAGACCCGTGAGTTTGACGTCAGTAGTCAGCAAACTGTTGGAGAAGATACTGAGGGATAGGATCTATTCACATTTGGAAGAAAATAGACTTATCAGTGATAGGCAGCATGGTTTTGTGCAGGGAAGGTCATGTCTTACAAACCTAATAGAATTCTTTGAGGAAGTGACAACGCTAATTGATGAGGGAAGGGCTGTAGATGTCATATACATGGACTTCAGTAAGGCGTTTGATAAAGTTTCCCATGGCAGGTTGATGGAAAAAGTGAAGTTATATGGGGTTCAGGGTGTACGAGCTAGATGGATAAAGAACTGGCTAGGCAACAGGAGACAGAGAGTAGTGGTAGAAGGGAGTGTCTCAAAATGGAGAAAGGTGACTAGTGGTGTTCCACAAGGATCCGTGCTTGGACCACTGTTGTTTGTGATATATATAAATGATCTGGGCGAAGGTATAGGTGGTCTGATTAGCACGTTTGCAGATGATACTAAGATTGGCGGAGTTGCAGATAGCGAGGAGGACTGTCAGAGAATACAGCAAAATATTGATAGATTGGAGAGTTGGGCAGAGAAATGGCAGATGGAGTTCAATCCAGGCAAATGCGAGGTGATGCATTTTGGAAGATCTAATTCAAGAGCGCACTATACGGTCAATGGAAGAGTCCTGGGAAAAATTGATGTACAGCGAGATCTGGGAGTTCAGGTCCATTGTACCCTGAAGGTGGCAATGCAGGTCGACAGAGTGGTCAAGAAGGCATACAGCATGCTTGCCTTCATCGCACGTGGCATTGAGTACAAGAGTCGGCAGGTCATGTTACAGTTGTATAGGACTTTGGTTAGGCCACTTTTGGAATACTGCGTGCAGTTCTGGTCACCATATTACCAGATGGATGTGGATGCTTTAGAGAGGGTGCAGTGGAGCTTCCCCAGGATGTTGCCTGGTATGGAGGGTGCTAGCTATGAAGAAAGGTTGGGTAGATTAGGATTGTTTTTGTCAGAAAGACGGAGGTTGAGGGGAGATCTGATTGAGGTCTACAAAATTATGAGAGGTATGGACAGGGTGGATAGCAACAAGCTTTTTCCAAGAGTGGTGGTGTCAATTACAAGGGGTCATGATTTCAAGGTGTGAGGGGGAAAGTTTAAGGGAGATGTGCGTGGTAAGTTTTATTATGCAGAGGGTGGTGGGTGCCTGGAACGCTTTGCAAGTGGAGGTGGTAGAGGCAGGCACGATAGCATAATTTAAGATGCATCTAGACAGATATATGAACGGGCGGGGAACAGAGGGAAGTAGATCCTTGGAAAATGGGCGACAGGTTTAGATAAAGGATCTGGATCGGCGCAGGCTGGGAGGGCCGAAGGGCCTGTTCCTTTGCTGTAATTTTCTTTGTTCTTTGTTCTTTGTTGATTGAATAGTGGAGCAGACTTGAGGAGGGATGTAGCTGCATTAAAGAGTTCAGAGGAAGTTCATTAGATTGATTCCAAAGATGAGGTATTTTGCCTTATGAAGACAGATTGAGCAATTTAGGCCGATGCTATCGAGAGTTTAGAAGTTTGAGAGGATATCTAATTGGTGTATGTAAGATGATAAAAGGTGTCGCCAAAAGTAGATGTGGAGCAGATGTTTTCTCTTGTGGAGCAATCTAGAACAACTAGCATAAGGGATAGCATATTTAAAATGGAGATGAGGAGAAATTATTTCTCTCAATCTGTGGAATTAATTAACCGAGAGTGCAGTGGTTGTTGGGACATTGTGTAAATTTGAGGAGATAGACCGATTTTTAAATTAGTAATGGGTTGAAGGGTTATGGAGAATGGGCAGGAAAGTGGAGTTGAGGCTGAGATGGTCGTATTGAATGGTGAAGCAGGCTCGAGGGACTGCATTGCCTCATCCTGCTCCTAGTTCTTATGAGGGACTGAGTGGTCTACTCTGCACCTATTTCGTATGTTTGTATGAACCTAAGGAATTTGGGTAAGTCCTAGCTTGCGCATCCATTTTCTCTTCAGTTATTTATTTTGGGATTTGTTAGATTTCGGTCCCTTAAGTTTCTTCTGATATTAATTTCCTCACGCTTTTTAGCTCCTAGTTTACAGGCTATTTCTGAGATGAAATGTGTGTCTTCTACTGTGACGACACACAGAAAATGATTGTGCGATGCCTCTGCTGCCAGTCAGCCGATGGTGCATATCGTGCCAATTAAGTGGGTGCTTTGTTTTCGATGGTGTCAAGCTTCTTGAGTGTTGTTGGAGCTTCAGTGATCCAGGCTACTGGAGTTTTCTCACATTCCTGACATCTAGATGGTGAAATGGCATTTAGGAATGAGATCTGAGTGCTAAATCAGAAATTTGGTACAAGTGGGAATCTCTAGTAAGTTTTTCTCAAAATTAAATTGTAGATTAAAAGTTAGACATTGGCAGAGAACTTTCAAATTGCAAGTAGTCCAGTTTAAAAAAATAAAAAAATAAATCTGCCCAGAGGTGGCAGTTAACTGTCAATCAGCTGAAAGTGGGTGCATTAAATAGGTGTTATTTGTTGAACTAGCATTACAATTTAGGTGCGAGTCATCAGTGCAAAAGAAAACAGGTTTGCAAATTGCATGAAGTAAGGGGCTGCATCATCACTACACCAGAGGGTGATGTACACCACATGCTAATTTGGGAATTTGGTGTATGTATGGATTTCCAGTACAGATAGGAAAAAGGTCCACCTTTTTCTACACTTTTTGCAGCATCCAGCAGCTAGTATGCTTCGTTTTTGTCTCCAAGCTAGGAGAGTATAACTTTCTATTATTTTATCTGTGTAACTTAACAACTAATGGACTAATTAAATAAACAAAGTTGCCAGACATGGCAGGAATGGTGGTTTACTGCGACTGAAAAGCAGGAATCTGGAATGCACTGCCGTTCTTGACTACCATATCTGTGGTAAGTGTCTGAGGCTTGGGGAACTCCATCCCTTGTGTAATGTAGCAGGATTAATTAGTAATGTCAGAGTAAAAGAAAATAGTGATCATAATATTGAATTCCTTGTTGATTTGAAAGTAACATACTCCAATAACAAACCAGAATCGTAAAATCAAACAAATCAAGTAGGTAGGAGGGGAGAACTGGCTACGGTTTTTGAGCTAAATAGACTAAAAGTATGGAAAGAAATGAACATTGGGAAAATTTAAAGAAACAATTCATACTCAACAAAAATACATTCCATTGAAAAACAAATTCTCAAAAAAGGGCCCATCCACGTCTCATTCAGGAAGTTAAGAACAAAGAACAATACAGCACAGGAAAAGGCCCTTTGTCCCTCCAAGCCTGCGCTGACCATGGTACCTGCCTAAACTAAAACCGTATGCACTTACGGAGTCCGTATCCTTCCATTCCCACCACATTCATATATTTGTCTAGATGCCCCTTAAATGTTGCTATCGTACCTGCTCCCCCCAGGCAGCGCTTTCCATATATTTACCCCTGGTGTAAAAAGACTTGCCTCGCCCATCTGTTCCAAACTTTTCCCCACGCACTTTAAACCTATGTCCCCTAGTACTTGACTTTCCTACCCTAGGAAAGAGCATCTGACTATCCACTCTGTCCATGCCATTCATAATCTTGTCGACCTCTCAACTTCTGTTGTTCCAGTGAGAACAGACCGAGTTTATCTAACCTCTCCTCCATACCAGGCAACATCCTAGTAAACCGCTTCTGTACCCTCTCCAAAGCATTCACATCCTTCTGGTAGTGTGGCGAACAGAATGGTACACAATATTCCAAATGAGGCCTACCTAAGGTCCTGTACAGCTGCAACATGACTTGCCAATTTTTATATTTAATGCCCTGACCGATGAAGGCCGGCTTCTTGACCACCTTATCCACATGCATTGCCACTTTCAGTGATCGGTGGACATGCACACATAGATCCCTCTGCCTGCCAGTACTCGTAAGGGTTCTTCCATTTATTGTGCAATTCCTACATGCATTGGACCTTCCAAAGTGCATTACCTCATACTTGTCCGGATTAAACTCCATCTGCCATTTCTCTGCCCAAGACTCCAACCAGTTTATATCCTGCTGCATCCTGTGACAATCCTCTTCACTATCCGCAACTCCACCAATTTTTGTGTCGTCTGTGAATTTACTAACAAGACCAGCGACATTTTCTTCCATATCATTTATACACCATGAACAAGGGCCCCAGAGCTGATCCTTATGGACCACAACCTTCCATTCAGTAAAGCACCCTTCTACTGCTACTCTCTGTCCTCTGTGCCCAAGCCAGTTCTGTATCCAACTTGCAAGCTCTCCTCTGATCCCATGTAACTTCACCTTTTGTCCCAGTCTACTATGAGGTACCTTGTCAAAGGCTTTACTGAAGTCCATCTACTGCCTTTCCCTCATCTATCATCTTTGTCATTTCCTCGAAAAACCCAATCAAATTCATGAGGCATGACCTCCCCTTAACAAAACCATGCTGTCCATCACAAATAAGTCAATTTGTTTCCAAATGTGAGTAAATCCTATCTCTAAGAATCTTTTCCAATAATTTCCTTACCACTGACGTAAGGCTCACCGGCATATAATTTTCTGGATTATCCCTGCTAGCCTTCTTAAACAATGGAACAATATTGGCTACTCTCCAGTCTTCTGGAACCTTACCTGTAACCATTGAGGATACAAAGATTACTATCAAGGCCCAGCAATTTCCTCCCTTGCCTCCCTCAGTATTCTGGGGTAGATCCCATCAGGCCCTGGGGACTTATCTTCTTTAATGCTTTTTAAGATGCCCAACACCTCCTCTTTATTAATATCACCATGATTCAGAATATCTACACACTCTACCATATATTTCTCATCTACCAAGTCCTTTTCTTTGGTGAGTACTGAGGCAAAGAGCTCATTTAGTATCTCGCCCATTTCCTCTGGTTCCAGGCATAAATTCCCTCCAATATCCTTGAATGGACCAATAGTATTAGGTTAAATAGAAGAGGCTTGCAATTTTACAAATTGAACAATAGCAAATCTGAAGAATGGGACATACGAACAGATGAACATATTAAGTGAAGGAAAGGCTCAAGGGGCCGAATGGCCTACTTCTCCTGTTTTATAAGATCATGACTGATCACTTTGTGTTTCAAATTCTGAATTCCCCATCTATCCCCAAATCCAACAAAGGGCCACCAAAAAGTTGATTTAAAAAAAGGGAAAAGAAGCTGAGGATAAACGAGCCAGAAAAATAAGAACAAATTGTAAGATATGTTTCCTCCTCCAAGAGATCTTGCCAGAGGCAGGTGAAACTAACGAGGGTAACCTGCCCATCAATGGTGAGTAGCTAGTTTGAATAATTAATTGCCCATTTATGATAGTAAGGACAGAAAAGCAGAATATTAAAAAAAAAACTTTTATGAACCTTTTAAATGTTGATGTCCAGAAGGATGTGGTGGCGGGGGGAGGGGGGTTTGAGATGGTATACTCATAGAAGGAACACAGGAGTTTTGCATGCAAGAAAATTGGAGTTTAAATATAATGTCCTGCTCCAATTGTAGGGGGACGACCACACCTGGGGTACTATATGAGGTTATGGTTTTCAGTTTTCATATTTAAGGAAGGATATAGTTGCATTGGAGACAGTGGAATGAAGTTTCATGAGATTGGTTCCTGAAATGAGAAGGTTGTTCTATGATGAGAGGCTGAGTAAATTGGGTTATATTCTCTGGTGTTTAGAAGAATGAGAGGAAATCTCATTGAAACATACAAGATTCTGAATGAGTTTGACAAAGTAGACGCAGAGATTGTTTCTGCTGGTTGAACTCCCGAACAGTCTCAGGGTAAGAAGCTGATCATTTAGGACTGAGATGAGGAGAAGTTTCTTCACTCAAAGGGTTGTGAATCTTTGGAATTCTGTACTCCAGAGGGTTGTGGATGCTCCATTGTTAAATATATTTAAGGGTGAGAAATAGCGATTTTGGCCTGTCAGTGAATTAAGGGAGATGGAAAGTAGGCAGGAAAATGGAGTTGAGGCAGATGACCTGTCATGTACCTACTGAGTGGCAGGGCAGGATCAGGAGGCCACTCCTCCTATTTCTCAAGGAAGGAGCTCATGCTGATCTATTAGGAAAGAATGAGTAGAGATGACCAAAAGATGATTGATTGAAGTGATGGTTTTGAGAAAACTTACTGATGCAAGAGGTTTGGGTAGTTCTGTGGATTAAGACTGAGATAGCTGAAGGATATCCCGATTGGGGAAGCTTAGAGATACAAGACTAGAACTGGAACTGTGACACTGAAGACTGGAGCAGACTACAGAGCAGGTGGAAATAGGATTGGAGATTGAGTGAGAAGGAAGTGGTTGGATTGGGTGAGGAGGGGGAGTTTGAGTCACTCAGGCGGGTGAGGTCAGGTCTCAGAGGAAATTTTGATAGTAATTTTTTTAAATTTGATGTATGGTATGGAGGGATTTTTGATCAGTGGGTGGAGTGCAATTAGGGCAATGCAGTTTTGGATGAGTTTGACTTTATGGAGGATGATGTTCAGAAGAGTTTTGAAGAAATCAAGTCGAAGGATAACAAAGATCTTGACTTGTGAGTAATATCAAGGAACATGAGAGGAATATTTTAATGGGCAGAAGGAGGCTGCAGGCACTGGATGCTGAAGTACTGCATTATCATTCGGTTGAACGCACACTGATTCAATCTTCTGCTGATTTGAACCACAGCAATGTGTAGCTCTGTACCAGTGAGGGAGGGAATCAACAAAGTTCCTGCCCCTGGCTATTAATCAATGGCCATAAATTAGGGGCTGGATTCTCCATTATTGGGACCATGTCCCCACGCAAGCATCAAAACGGTAGAGTTTTACACCAGAAAAACTGGCATCAAAGGGACACAAATTCTTAGCCCTGCAGAGGGCTAGCAGGGACCCGGAGTAGATCTTGCAGCTTTAGAACATGGAACAGTACAGCACAGAACAGGCCCTTTGGCCCTCGATGTTGTGCCGAGTTTTGTCCGAAACCAAGATCAAGCTATCCCACTCCCTGTCATTCTGGTGTGCTCCATGTGCTGATCCAATAACCGCTTGAAAGTACCTAAAGTGTCCGACTCCTCTATCACAGCAGGCAGTCTATTCCACACTCTAACCACTCTGAGTAAAGAACCTACCTCGGACATCCCTCCTATATCTCCCACACCGAACCTTATAGTTTATGCCCCCTTGTAACAGCTACATCCACTCGAGGAAATGGTCTCTGAACGTCCACTCTATCTATCCCCCTCATCATCTTATAAACCCTAATAAGTTGCCTCTCATCCTCCTTCGCTCCAATGAGAAAAGCCCGAACTCCCTCAACCTTTCCTCATAAGACCTACCCTCCAATCCAGGTAGCATCCTGGTAAATCTCCTTTGCACTCTTTCCAATGCTTCCACATCCTTCCTATAATGAGGTGACCAGAACTGCACACAATACTCCAAATGTGGTCTCACCAGGGTCCTGTACAGTTACACATAATCTTACGGCTCTTAAACTCACGCCCCCTATTAATAAATGTTAACACACTATAGGCCTTCTTCACGGCTCTATCCACTTGAGTGGCAACTTTTAGAGATCTGTGGACATGAACCTCAAGATCTCTCTGTTCCTCCACATTCCTCAGGACCCTGCCGTTGACTCTGTAATCTGCATTCAAATTTTCTTCCCAAAATGAATCACCTCGCACTTATCAGGGTTAAACTCCATCTGCCATTTTTTGGCCCAGCTCTGCATCCTATCAATGTCTCTTTGCAGCCTACAAGAGCCCTCCACCTCATCCACTACACCACCAATCTTGGTGCCATCAGCAAATTTACTGACCCACGCTTCAAGTCATTGATAAAAATCACAAATAGCAGAGGACCCAGCACTGATCCCTGTGGTACACCGCTGGTAACTGGTCTCCAGTCTGAAAATGTTTCATCCACCACCACCCTCTTCTATGTGATAGCCAGTTACTTATCCAATTAGCCAAATTTCCCTCTATCTCACACCTCCTTACTTTCTTCATGAGCTGACCATGGGGAACCTTATCAAACGCCTTACTGAAATCCATGTATACGACATCAACTGCTCTACCTTCATGTACACACTTAGTTATCTCCTCAAAGAATTCAACCAAATTTGTGAGGTAAGACTTACTCTTCACGAATCCGTGTTGACTATCCCGGATTAAGCTGCATCCTTCCAAATGGTCTATCCCTCAGGACCCTTCCATTAACTTACCGACCACCGAAGTAAGACTAACCGGCCTACAATTACTAGGGTTATTCCTATTCCCTTTCTTGAACAGAGGAACAACATTCACCACTCTCCAGACCTCTGGCACTATCCCCGTGGACAGTGAGGACCCAAAGATCAAAGCCAAAGGCTCTGCAATCTCATCCCTTGCCTCCCAAAGAATCCTAGGATAGATCCCATCTGGCCCAGGGAACTTGTCGACCCTCAAGTTTTTCAAAATTGCTAATACATCTTCCCTCAGAACTTCTACCTCCTCCAGCCTACCCGCCTGTATCACACTCTCATCCTCAAAAACATAGCCCCTCTCCTCGGTGAACACTGAAGAAAAGTATTCATTCAACGCCTCTCCTATCTCTTCTGACTCCATGCACAAGTTCCTACTACTGTCCTTGACCGTCCCTAGCCTCACCCTGGTCATTTTTTTATTTCTCACATGAGAGTAAAAAGCCTTGGGATTTTCCTTGATCCAACCCGCCAAGGACTTCTCATGCCCCCTTCTAGCTATCCTGAGCCCTTTTTTTAAGCTCATTCCTTGCTACCTTGTAACCCTCAAGCAACCCAACAGAACCTTATTTTCTCATCCTTACATACACTTCCTTTTTCCTCTTGACAAGACATTCAACCTCTTTTGTGAACCATGGTTCCCTCACATGACCATTTCCTCCCTGCCTGACAGGGACATACCTATCAAGGACACGCAGTATTTGTTCCTTGAACAAGCTCCACTTTTCATTTGTTCCTTTCCCTGACAGTTTCTGTTCCCATCTTATGCTCCCTAATTCTTGCCTAACCTCCCCCAATTATAAACCTTACCCTGCTGTATGGCCCTATCCCTCTCCATTGCAATAGTGAAAGACACCGAATTGTGGTCACTATCTCCAAAGTGCTCTCCCACAAACAAATCTAACACTTGACCCGGTTCATTACCCAGTACCAAATCCAATGTGGCCCCACCTCTTGTCGGCCTATCCACATATTGTGTCAGGAAACCCTCCTACACACACTGTACAAAAACTGCCCCATCCAAACTGTTCGACTATTAGACGTTCCAATCAATATTTGGAAAGTTAAAGTCAGCCATGACAACTACCCTGAGACCTCCACACCTATCCATAATCTGCTTTGCAATATCTTCCTCCATATCTCTATTACTATTTGGGGCCTATAGAAAACTAACAACGTGACCGCTCCTTTCCTATTTCTAACTTCAGCCCATATTACCTCAGTAGGCAGATCCCCCTCTAACTGCCTTTCTGCAGCCATTAAACTACCCTTGATTAACAATGCTACTCCTCCACCTCTTTTACCACCTTCCTTACTCTTACTGAAACATTTATACCCCGGAACTTCCAACAACCATTCCTGTCCCTGTTCTAACTATGTCTCAGTAATGGCCACAACATCGTAGTCCCAAGTACCAATCCACGCTCCACGTTCACCTACCTTATTCCGGATGTTCCTTTCATTAAAGTAGACGCACTCAACCAACCTTCCTGCCTGCCGGTACACTCCTGCGACCTTGATACCCTCCTCAGTACCTCACTACTCTCAACACTGGCTTCTGGACTACAGCTTGTTTTCCCATCCCCCTGACAAATTAGTTTAAACCCCCCCGAAGAGCCGAAGCAAATTTTCCTCCCAGGATATTGGTGCCCCTCTGGTTCAGGTGCAAACCGTCCTGTTTGTACAGGTCCCACCTTCCCCAGAATGTGCTCCAATTATCCACGTAACTGAAACCCTCCCTCCTACACCATCCCTGCAGCCATGTGTTTATCTGCACTCTCTCCCTGTTCCTCACCTCACTAGCACGTGGCACCGGCAACACACCAGAGATGACAACATGGTTTGACCTGGCTCTCAGCTTCCACCCTAGCTCCCTAAATTCCTGTTTTAAATCCCCGTCCCTACTCTTACCTATGTCGTTGGCACCGATGTGTACCACTACTTGTGACTGTTCCCGCTTTTGCTGCAGATTTGGGCTCCCGCACATCCGGGTCAGAGGCCGCGCATGCGCACGGCGGCGGCCTCCAGTGGCCGCGCCATGCTCCATGGCGGAATCGGAATCCAAAAAACGAAACTCAGCGATCGGCAGCGCGCCCGACCCTCAACGCCCGCACAAGCATTTACCGGCCGCCTATAAGGCTCCACCCACCCTCCGATCGGCCCGCCCCCGACCAGGGCGGCCGCGGACTGAGTCCGCAGCCACCACGCGAGTATCCCAACCGTCTGGAGCACATTATATCCACGCCATTGCAACTTCGGCCAGTCGAGGGTGGAGAATGGCGGAACGGGCCTCTGGCACTGGCCTCAGGTAGGTCCCAGGCGGCGCAGCTTACTCCCCGGGTAGGTCCCAGGTGGGGTAGCTTACTCACCGAGTACGCCGCCTTTCGGGGCCCGCAGAATCGGGGAACCGGCGTTGGTCCCGATTCCTTGCGGGAAATTGGATTCTCTGCCCCCATGCCGGCCGCGATTTCACCGTAAGGGTGCGGAGAATCCAGCCCTAGGAATAAGTATGTTAGTAAACTGCAGTCAAGGGCAGAATGGAGCTAATACGTGTTACAACCCCCGCGGGAGTCACAGTGAGTAGACATCTGGTACCCCGTGACCTCCATAGAGTATGAACTTTAACAAGGGGAACCCACACAGTATTAAAACCCTGGCCTGAGTGTAGGTTGGGGCGGGAGACCCTTCGGTGAGTGGAGAGAGGTAGTGTACGTGTCAATAAACCTGCATTCTTGCATCCTACCCTTTGTCCATGTGTGTTCAGTCTATGCGGATTCTACAGTTCCAATGACCATTAACCTTCATTAACTGTTCCTTGTGGGTGCCTCGACATAAAGTGAGATTACCACTTGGGACCCAATCTTGCCTACAGTTGCTCTGTGTATGGTTTCCGTTCACAGGCGATGTGAGTGAACTGTCCAATGCTATGTGCAATCACCATTTTTTGGTGGCGGGAGGGTTGTACTATCTTCACTACACTTTTATTTAGGATTATTTGGCAATGATATAGTTACATTCAGGTCTGATTATGACTCATCTCGTGAAGGAATATTAACCCCCTGGTCTGTATTAACAGGTTGATCTCAGATTAGAAGTGAAGATGCTACGATTCCATAGAATCCATACAGTTCAGAAGGAGGCATTAGACCCATCGAGTCTGCACCAACCCTCTGAAAGTGCACCCTACCTAGACCCACTACCCCGCTCTACCCGTAATCCCAACTGCACACGTTGGGCACTAAGGGGCAATTTTTAACATCGCCAGTACACCTAACCTACGCATCACCAGCCGGTGATTCCACTCCTGTCCACCATTCCATCAATCCTGCTACAAAATGTGCTTGGGTGTTGAATGAGGACATGATTCACTTTGGCTGGTATGCCAAGATTAAATATGATGTGGAGATGCCGTCGTTGGACTGGGGTGCGCACAGTACGAAGTCTTACAACACCAGGTTAAAGTCCAACAGGTTTGTTTCGATGTCACTAGCTTTCGGAACGCTGCTCCTTCACCTGAGGAAGGAGCAGCGTTCCGAAAGCTAGTGACATCGAAACAAACCTGTTGGACTTTAACCTGGTGTTGTAAGATTAAATATGGTCAACCTGCCAATAATTGGGTGAGGAGCTACCCAACATCTGAAACCACGGCAACTTGTTCACCAAGAGTAGAGGAAATTTCTAAACAGGAGGACATTCCATTAATAATAATCTTTAGTATCACTAGTAGGCTTACATTAACACTGCAATGAAGTTACCATTAAAATTCCCTCGTGACCACACTCCTGCGCCTGTTCAGGTACACTGAGGGAGAATTCAGAATGTTCAATTCACCTAACAAGCATGTCTTTTGGGACTTGTGGGAGGAAACCGGCGCACCCGGAGGAAACCTGCGCAGACACAGGGAGAACGTGCAGACTCCGCACAGACAGTGACTCGAGCTGAAATCGAACCTGGGACTCTGGAGCTGTGAAGCAACAGTGCTAACCACTGTGCTACCGTGCCACCCATTAATCACTGAGAACAGCAGCACTTACTCTCGAATAGTATATAAAGACCTGTATATACTAAATATGCATCACACTGTATTGGTTCAGTGGTAACACTCTCACCTCCAGATCAGAAAGTAATTCTTTTAAGGCCCTCTTGAGACATGAGCACTTGGTGTGGCATGGTGGCACAATGGTTAGCACTTCTGCCTCAAAGCGCCAGGGACCTAGGTTCGATTCCCACCTTGGGTGACTGAGGAGTTTGCACTTCCTCCCCTTGTCTGCCGAGGTTTCCTCCAGGTGCTCTGGTTTCAGCCCACAGTTCAAAGATGTGCAGATTAGGTGGACAGGCCATGCTAAATTGCCCCTTAGTATCTAAAGATATGCTGGTTAGATTGAATAATGACGTTGTGAGAGTAGGGTGGGGGCGAGTGGGTCTAGCTGGGATGCTCTTTCAGATTGTTGGTGCAGACTTGATGGGTTGGTCAGGTGATGTGCTTGAGCTGCTTGATGTGGGAGCTGGCAGATCCCATTGCGAGCTGCAGCGACCACATCTGCAGTAAGTGTTGGCTGCTCGAAGAGCTCCGGCTCAGAGTTGATGAGCTGGAGTCTGAGCTTCAAACACTGAGGCACATCCGGGAGGGGGAGACTTACCTGGACACTGTGTTTCAGGAGGCAGTCACACCTGTCAGAGTAAGTAGTTTAAATCCTGCCAGTGGCCAGGGACAGCAGGGTGTGACTGCAAGTCAGACAGGGAAAGGGAACCAGCAGTCAGGAACTCGGGAGCCTCAGCCCTTGACCCTGTCCAACAGGTATGAGGCACTTGCTCCCTGTGTGGATGGCGAACAGGGCTGCAGGAAAGATGACTCAGCTGACCAAGGCACCATGGTTCAGCAGGTCATTCAAGTTGTTGTGGTCCATGTCGGTACCAACAACATAGGCAAGTCTAGAAAAGAGGACCTGTTTAGAGATTATAAAGAGCTAGGATTCAAATTAAAAAACAGGTCCTCAAGGGTCATAATCTCCGGATTACTGCCCGAGCCACATGCAAATTGGCATAGGGAGGCAAGAATAAGGGAAGTTAACACGTGGCTGAAAGAGTGGTGTGGGAAAGAAGGGTTCCTTTTCATGGGACACTGGCATCAGTTTTGGGACAGGGGGGAACCTATACCGTTGGGATGGTCTCCACCTGAACCGAGCTGGGACCAGTGTTCTGGCGAAAAGAGTAAATAGGGTGGTCATAGGACTTTAAACTAGAGATTGGGGGGGAAGGGAAAGTCAGGGAACCAAGAGGTGAAGTAATACGTGGGAAGCGTAGCTGCTTAGGAATACAAAAAAGCACGAAAAGACAGAACTCAGGAGAGGTTACGATAGTCCCCATCCCACAAAATATGACACAGTGTATGGAAAGGCTCAGTAAACCAAGGTCCACCACACTAAGAAAACTAAAAGGGACGGTCAATAGAGAATTAAAAGTGCTATATTTAAATGCGCGCAGTGTACGGAACAAGGTAGATGAGCTTGTGGCCCAGATTGTGACTGGCAGGTATGATGTGGTAGGCATCACAGAGACGTGGTTGCAGGGGGTTCAGGCATTTAAACATCCAGGGATTCACAACCTATCGAAAAGACAGAGAGGTGGGCAGAGGGGGCGGGGTTGCCTTGTTAATTAGCAATGAAATTAAATCAATAGCACTAAACGACATAGGGTCAGATGATGTGGAGTCTGTGTGGGTAGAGTTGAGGAACCACAAAGGCAAAAAAACGATAATGGGAGTTATGTACCGGCCTCCTAACAGTGGTCAGGACCGGGGCACAAAATGCACCATGAAATAGAAAGTGCATGTCAGAAAGGCAAGATCACAGTGATCATGGGGGACTTCAATATGCAGGTGGACTGGGTAAATAATGCTGCCAGTGGACCCAAGGAAAGGGAATTCATTGAATGTTTACAGGAGGGCTTTTTGGAACAGCTTGTGATGGAGCCCACAAGGGGACAGGCCATTCTGGACTTAGTGTTATGTAATGAGCCAGACTTGATTAAAGATCTTAAAGTAAGGGAACACTTAGGAGGCAGTGATCATAATATGGTAGAATTCAATCTCCAATTTGAAAGAAAGAAGGTAGAATCAGATGTAAAGGTGTTCCAGTTAAATAAAGGTAACCACAGGGGCATGAAGGAGGAACTGACGAAAATCGACTGGGAGCAGAGCCTAGTGGGAAAGACAGTAGAACAGCAATGGCAGGAGTTTCTGGGAGTAATTGAGGACACAGTACAGAGGTTCATCCCAAAGAAAAGAAAGGTTATCAGAGGGGGGATTAGGCAGCCATGGCTGACAAAGGAAGTTAGGGAATGCATCAAAGCAAAAGAGAAAGCCTGTAATGTGGCAAAGAGTAGTGGGAAGTCAGAAGATTGGGAAGGCTACAAAAACAAACAGAGGATAACAAAGAGAGAAATAAGGAAAGAGAGGATCAATTATGAAGGTAGGCTAGCCAATAACATTAGGAATGATAGTAAAAGTTTCTTTAAATAAATTAAAAACAAACGGGAGGCAAAAGTAGACATTGGGCCGCTCCAAAATGACGCTGGTAATCTAGTGATGGGAGACGAGGAAATAGCTGAGGAACTAAATAAGTACTTTGCGTCAGTCTTCACAGTAGAAGACATGAGTAATATCCCAACAATTCAGGAGAGTCAGGGGGCAGAGTTGAATATGGTAGCCATCACAAAGGAGAAAGTGCAAGACAAACTAAGAGGTCTAAAAATTGATAAATCTCCGGGCCCAGATGGGCTACATCCTAGAGTTCTAAAGGAGATAGCTGAAGAAATAGTGGAGGCGTTAGTTATGATCTTTCAAAAGTCACTGGAGTCAGGGAAAGTCCCAGAGGATTGGAAAATCGCTGTTGTAACCCCCCTGTTCAAGAAGGGAACAAGGAAAAAGATGGAAAATTATAGGCCAATTAGCCTAACCTCAGTTGTGGGCAAGATTCTAGAATCCATTGTTAAGGATGAGATTTCTAAATTCTTGGAAGTGCAGGGTCGGATTAGGACAAGTCAGCATGGATTTAGTAAGGGGAGGTCGTGCCTGACAAACCTGTTAGAGTTCTTTGAAGAGATAACAAATAGGTTAGACCAAGGAGAGCCAATGGATGTTATCTATCTTGACTTCCAAAAGGCCTTTGATAAGGTGCCTCACGGGAGACTGCTGAGTAAAATAAAGGCCCATGGTATTCGAGGCAAGGTACTAACATGGATTGACGATTGGCTGTCAGGCAGAAGGCAGAGAGTGGGATAAAAGGTTCTTTTTCGTAATGGCAACCGGTGACGAGTGGTGTCCTGCAGGGTTCAATGTTGGGGCCACAGCTGTTCTCTTTATATATTAACGATCTAGATGACGGGACTGGGGGCATTCTGGCTAAGTTTGCCGATGATACAAAGATAGGTGGAGGGGCAGGTAGTATGGAGGAGGTGGGGAGGCTGCAGAAAGATTTAGACAGTTTAGGAGAGTGGTCTAAGAAATGGCTGATGAAATTCAACGTGGGCAAGTGCGAGGCCTTGCACTTTGGAAAAAAGAATAGAGGCATGGACTATTTTCTAAACGTTGACAAAATTCATAATGCTGAAGTGCAAAGGGACTTGGGAGTCCTGGTCCAGGATTCTCTAAAGGTAAACTTGCAGGTTGAGTCCGTAATTAAAAAAGCAAATGCAATGTTGTCATTTATCTCAAGAGGCTTGGAATATAAAAGCAGGGATGTACTTCTGAAGCTTTATAAAGCATTAGTTAGGCCCCATTTAGAATACTGTGAGCAATTTTGGGCCCCACACCTCAGGAAGGACATACTGGCACTGGAGCGGGTCCAGCGGAGATTCACACGGATGATCCCAGGAATGGTAGGCCTAACATACGATGAACGTCTGAGGATCCTGGGATTATATTCATTGGAGTTTAAGAGGTTGAGGGGAGATCTAATAGAAACTTACAAGATAATGAATGGCTTAGATAGGGTGGATGTAGGGAAGTTGTTTCCATTAGCAGGGGAGACTAGGACCCGGGGGTACAGCCTTAGAATAAAAGGGAGTCACTTTAGAACAGAGATGAGGAGAAATTTCTTCAGCCAGAGAGTGGTGGGTATGTGGAATTCATTGCCACAGAGGGCGGTGGAGGCCGGGACGTTGAGTGTCTTTAAGACAGAAGTTGATAAATTCTTGATTTCTCGAGGAATTAAGGACTATGGAGAGAGAACGGGTAAATGGAGTTGAAATCAACCATGATTGAATGGTGGAGTGGACTCGATGGGCCGAATGGCCTTACTTCCGCTCCTATGTCTTATGGGTTGAATTGCCTCCTTCTGCACTGTAGGTATCCTAAGGTGTAACCTATGTAGACACTTCAGTGCAGTGCTGAGAGACTGCTGTCCTTCAAACCAAGATGTGATGCCTGCTGTTTTTAAATTTTCCCCAGTATCCTGACCAATATTTATTCCTCAATCAATGCCTAAAACAGGTTATCTGGTTCTTATCTACTGTTTGTGGAAGCTTGTTGTGCAAATGGCTGTCATCTTTCCGACTGTGACCTACACTTTAAAAATAATTAATTCACTGTAAAAATACTTAATTCACTGTAAAGCAGGTACCACTTTCTCTTACTTTCTCTTGCTAAAGCCTCGTTTTTTTAGCGACTATTCCCAATTTCGGCAGCAAAGTTCGGTGTGAATACCGCAGCAAGCAATAAAATCCAAAACTTTGAAACAAACTGGTGAGCTTTACGTGATAATTTGGAATGAAATGGTTAAGCAGTGTGGAGGGCTGGACTGTCAGTAATTTGTAAAACAAGCTTCCTTTCTGCTCCTTCCAGCATCGATAGAACAAAGAACAAACAAAGAAATGTACAGCACAAGAACAGGCCCTTCGGCCCTCCAAGCCCGTGCCGACCATGCTGCCCGACTAAACTACAATCTTCTACACTTCCTGGGTCCGTATCCTTCTATTCCCATCCTATTCATATATTTGTCAAGATGCCCCTTAAATGTCCCTATCGTCCCTGCTTCCACTACTTCCTCCAGTAGCGAGTTCCAGGCACCCACTATCCCCTGCGTAAAAAAACTTGCCTCGTACATCTACTCTAAACCTTGCCCCTCTCACCTTAAACCTATGCCCCCTAGTAATTGACCCCTCTACCCTGGGGAAAAGCCTCTAACTATCCACTCTGTCTATGCCCCTCATAATAGATATACCTCTATCAGGTCTCCCCTCAACCTCCTTCGTTCCAGTGAGAACAAACCGAGTTTATTCAACCGCTCCTCATAGCTAATGCCCTCCATACCAGGCAACATTCTGGTAAATCTCTTCTGCACCCTCTCTAAAGCCTCCATATCCTTCTGGTAGTGTGGCGACCAGAATTGAACACTATACTCCAAGTGTGGCCTAACTAAGGTTCTATACAGCTGCAACATGACTTGCCAATTCTTATACTCAATGCCCCGGCCAATGAAGGCAGGCATGCCGTATGCCTTCTTGACTGCCTTCTCCACCTGTGTTGCCCCTTTCAATGACCTGTGGACCTGTACTCCTAGATCTCTTTGACTTTCAATACTCTTGAGGGTTCTACCATTCACTGTATATTCCCTACCTGCATTTGACCTTCCAAAATGCATTACCTCACATTTGTCCGGATTAAACTCTCGCCGTAACCTGTCTTCCATCCTACGGGTCTCCTCGGGCTTATCCTCTAGCCCTTCCTGGATCTCAGCCTCCACACATGAGGCAACGTGTTCCTCCTCCTCCCCCTCCTCCTCCTCCACATGTTGCCCAGCTGCTGTGCCAAGTTGTGGAGCGTGCAGCAGACCACCACAAAGGAAACCCTTTGGGGGCTGTATTGCTATGCACCGCCAGAGTGGTGCAGGCTCCAGAAGCGCATTTTGAGTGGCACTGACAGCACAGGTGGCAACATGGGCCTCCTTGTAATGGGTCTCCGCCTCTGTCTCAGGCCTCAGCACAGTTGTCATCAGCCATAACCTCAGTCCCCCAAGTGCCAACCGTCATCCTGGGGTCGTCCTCGGAGAAGTGTCCCAGGATGCAGCTGTCATGCATGCTCACAGGGTAGCGGGCACACACGTTCATGATCCTGAGGGGTGATCTCAAAGGATCTGTACATTCATGGAGTAGAACTCCTTTCTGTTAAAATAGGACACTCCCTGAATCCCCGGTGCTCACAGTGTGATATGCGTGCCATCAATGGCCCCCTGGATCTGGAGCATCCCGGCGATGGAGGCAAATCTTGCAGCCTGGGCATCTAGGGGAACCTGGTCCAGGTAGAAGGTGATGTAGCCGGATGCCCACATATACACCACATCCGTAACCTCCCAAATGCAGCTGTGGCTGATGACTGCAAGATTCCACACAGGTCCTCGCTCGAGCTCTGGAATGACCCAGTGATGTAAAGATTAAGGGCCGCCATGACCTTCACGGTCACCGGGAGCGGATGTCCTTCTCCTCCTCCAAGGGGGCCATGTATGCAAGGATGTGGCACAGATGCCGCATTGTCTCCCAGTTGAGACACAGCCTTCTGCGGCACATGTCTACCAGCTTATTGTAGGACCATCCTCGCTCATCATTGGTCTCCCCTTCTGGCCCCTCCTCAGTCTGATGGGCAGTGGGGTCCTAACTGTGTGCGGTGGCCCTCTGCCGATGTGCAGCTGCCTCTCTGATGCTGACATACTTGAGGCGAGACTTCAGCCACTGTTAAGTCCTATCACAACTCATGAGGCTAATCCCTCCTTTCAGATAGCCTTCAGCTGTCAAGATAGAAGCTGCTAACAGTGAAATGCAATGTGAACACCCAAGTACAAAAGTAGAAAAGAAGGCAGACTAAAACACTGAAACCACAGAGCCAATTGGAACCTCGGGGTGAAATTGACTATTGTGAGAGAAGCAGCAGAAGGGGTGTTCTGGGAGAGTTTGGTCGGACAAGCTACAGTTGTGGTTGGCCCTGTTATGGGTCTCCACAATATTTCAAAATGTTTTGAACACCATACATACGCAAACCACAGTCCAGGGGCAATCCCAACCTGGCCCTCTTCAGCTCCCCCCCCAACAGACCCCAGACGCCTTGAGAAGCCTCCCACCCCCCACCCCACACCCCACAACTCTTCCTGCCACCACAATACTGGGGCATCAGCTACAGTACCCTTGAGCTGCAAATGGAGAAAGCTACTCACCTCCTTGCTTCCCCTTGATGTCCTTGGTGCCTGGTCCCCATTTTTGTAGAGGAGTACGAAACAAAACCCGCGTGACTTCCCGTTGGGGGTCAGGTGACTCTCGGGAGGCCGCTGCATTCGACTTTAATCTCGCTAATGAGAGGATGGAACGGCGGCACAGTGGTTAGCACTACTGCCTCAAATCGCCAGGGACAAGTGTTCAATTCTAGCCTTGGGTGACTGTGTGGGGTTTGCACTTTCTCCCTGTGTCTGCGTGGGTTTCCTCGGGTGCTCCGTTTTCCTCCCACAGTCTATAGGTGTGCAGGTTAGGTGGGGTTACAGGGATAGGGTGGGGGAAATGGGCCTAGGTAGTGTTCTCTTTCAGAGGGTGGTGGAGACTCGATGGGCCAAATGTCCTCCTTCTGCAATGTAGGGATTCTATGAATTCTATGAATAAATGAATGCAAATTAGATGTGATCATGCCCTTTCTGAGCGAGATCCTGATCACGTCAGCTGGAGCGGTCCGGGAGAATGGCAAACTGGTGCACGCCGCAAATCCCGTTTTTGGATTCTCCCACTATTTTCCCGACATAGCGGAATTGGCGTTGCACCCGGTAAATCGCACCTGATGTCATATTGATTGTAATGAAGTGCTTCGAGAGGTTGGTCATGAGGCACATCAACTCCATACTCTCAGAACGCCTTGATCCACTGCAGTATGCATACCGCCGCAACTGACCCGCAACAGACGCCATCTCCCTGACCCTTCAGTCATCCCTAGAGCATTTCGACAACAAGGACTCCTACATCAGACTCCTATTTATTGACTCCGCCTTCACCATCATAATCCCAGCCCAGCCAAGCTCATATCAAAGCTCCAAAACCGAGGACTTGCCTCCTCAATCTGCAACTGGATCCTTGACTTTCTGACCCATAGACCACAATCAGTAAGAATCAACACCTCCGTGATAGTCCTCAATACCGGGGTCCTGCAAGGCTGCGTACTTAGCCCCCTACTATACTCCCCATACACACATGACTGGTGGCAAAATTTGGCTCCAACTCCATCTACAAGTTTACTGACTACATAACCATAGTGGGTTGGATCTCGAACAACGACGAGTTAGAATACAGGAGGGAGATAAAGAATGTAGTGGAGTGGTGTCATGACAACAATCTCTCTCTCAATGCCAGCGAAACTAAAGAGTTGGTCATTGACTTCAGGAAGCAAAGTACAGTACACATCCCTGTCTGCATCAATATGGCTGAAGTGGAGATGGTTGACAGCTTCAAATTCCTAGGGGTGCACATCACCAAAAATCAGTCCTGTTCCACCCATGCCGCCGTTACCACCAAGAAAGTACAACAGAGCCTATACTTCCTCAGGAAACTGAGGAAACTCGGCATGTCCACATGAACTCTTGCCAATTTTTACAGATGCACCATAGAAAGCATCCTATTGGGCTGCATCACAGCCTGGTATGGCAACTGCTCGGCCAAAGACTGCAAGAAACGTCAGAGAGTTGTGAACACAGCCCAGTCCATCTCACGAACCTGCCTCCCATCCATTGACTCTATCTACACCTCCCGCTGCCTGGGGAAAGCGGGCAACATAATCAAAGACCCCTCCCACCTGACTTATTCACTCTTCCAACTTCTTCCATCGGGCAGGAAATACAAAAGTCTGAGAACACACACAAACAGACTCAAAAACAGCTTCTTCCCCGCTGTTACCAGACTTCTAAACAATCCTCTTATGGACTGACCTGATTAATACTACACTCCTGTATGCTTCACCCGATGCCGGTGTCTATGTGTACATTGTGTTGCCCTTTTATAGAACATAGAACATTACAGTGCACTACAGGCCCTTTGGCCCTCGATGTTGCGCCGACCTGTGAAGCCACTCTAAAGCCCATCTACACTATTCCTTTATCATCCATATGTCTATCCAATGAACATTTAAATGCCCTTAATGTTGGTGAGTCCACTACTGTTACAGGCAGGGCATTCCAAGCCCTTACTACTCTCTGAGTAAAGAATCTACCTCTGACATCTGTCCTATATCTATCTCCCCTCAATTTAAAGCTATGTCCCCTCGTGCTGGACATCACCATCCGAGGAAAAAGGCTCTCACTGTCCACCCTATCCAATCCTCTGATCATCTTGTATGCCTCAATTAAGTCACCTCTCAACCTTCTTCTCTCTAACGAAAACAGCCTCAAGTCCCTCAGCCTTCCCTCATAAGATCTTCCCTCCATATCAGGCAACAGCCTGGTAAATCTCCTCTGCACCCTTTCCGATGCTTCCACATCCTTCCTATAATGCGGCGACCAGAACTACACGCAATACTCCAAATGCGGCCGCACCAGAGTTTTGTACAGCTGCAACATGGCCTCATGGCTACGAAACTCAATCCCTCTACCAATAAAAGCTAACACACCGTATGCCTTCTTAACAACCCTCTCAACCTGGGTGGCAACTTTCAGGGATCTATGTATATGGACACCAAGATCTCTCTGCTCATCCACACTACCAAGAAACTTACCATTAGCCCAGTACTCTGTCTTCCCGTTAGTCCTTCCAAAATGAATCACCGCACACTTTTCTGCATTAAACTCCATTTGCCACCTCTCAGCCCAGCTCTGCAGTTTATCTATGTCCCTCTGTAACTTGCAACTTCCTTCCACAATGTCCACAACTCTACCGACTTTAGTGTAATCTGCAAATTTACTCACCCATCCTTCTACGCCCTCCTCCAGGTCATTTATAAAAATGACAAACAGCAGTGGCCACAAAACAGATCCTTGTGGTACACCACTAGTAACTGAATCCCAGGCTGAATATTTCCCATCAATCACCACGCTTTGTCTTCTTCCAGCTAGCCAATTTCTGATCCAAACTGCTAAATCACCCTGAATCGCATGCCTACCATGGGGAACCCTTGTCAAATGTTTACTGAAATCCATATACACCACATCAGCTGCTTTACCCTCATCCACCTGTTTGGTCACCTTCTCAAAGACCTCAATAAGGTTTGTGAGGCACGACCTACCCTTCACAAAACCGTGTTGACTATCGCTAATCAAATTATTCCTTTCCAGATGATTATAAATCCTATCTCTTATAAACCTTTCCAAGACTTTGCCCACAACAGAAGTAAGGCTCACTGGTCTATATTTACTAGGATTGTCTCTACTCCCCTTCTTGAACAAGGAGACAACATTTGTTATCCTCCAGTCTTCTGGCACTACTCCTGTAGACAATGATGACATAAAGATTAAAGGCTCAGCAATCTCCTCCCTAGCTTCCCAGAGAATCCGAGGATAAATCCCATCCGGCCCAGGGTGTGATATGGTATGAATTAAGTAATGGCATGATGGGAAAACTGGTCAATGGGAAGACTGGTCAAAAGGTTTGATACAATGCAAGAAAGACTGAAACTACTCATTCCAGCTCACCAGGCCCAGGTAAAGAATGCTGCCCTAACCATTTTCAGACTAGTATGGCCGTAGGCCAACTCTGCATAACTTGAAGTCTGAAAAGATCAGCGAAGGTCGAGCCATTCCAAAACACCGGACCTCGGCAACTCCTGATAAAACTACCTCGTCATAACCCAGGGCCGTAGGAATTTAAAACAAAGATAAGTTCAGGAAGAATCAAGTCTATCCTGACCTTTCAATGTTCCCTCCGAGGACAAAATAATGGTATGAGTAAGATGATCAAACATGGTCTGGTCTTTGCTTCCGTTTGTATTTCCGATCAAACTCCTGACCATACTGTTGTCACATAATCTTGATAAAGATAATGTATAAATATTGAGCTAATTCTCCGCGAAAGCGCGGTACTTGTGAAAGACTGAGCAGTTTTGTTGACTGCTCTCTGACTTCAAGTTTCAGCCATTACTGCATGCAGTTGTTTTGAAAATAAAACTTTGTTATTCTGTCTTAACGAGTGTGTCGAATCTTTCTACTACAGAAGCGGGAAAATATTGACTTTGACATTTTGACGCAAGCGAGCAGTTACCAATATTCTGAATGAATTCCATGGGGGACTGAAGAATTGATCGAGCCAGACCCGGAGGAAAGAGACAGACGCCGGCACAAGGTAAGATTAACCTTGGTCTCTTTCTCTCTCGGATTGGTGGTTCGACCCCTCATCCCTGACGGAAGTAACTAAACAGGTGACGGTGCTCGAATCGAAATTGTACTTATTAAATTGTTAGTAGAGTACTTCGGGTCAGGGACCCCAATTGTGGTTAGCCTTAGGTCAGGGACGTCTTGCTTGTTTTACAGGTTTAAGTTTGGGTCAGGGACCTCTTATACAGTTTGGGTCAGGGACCCTGCAATTTGATTAGGTACCAGAGTTTTTTTTGATTGCCAGGGGCACATTTTATTGACATTATGGGACAGAGTTTAGACAAAACTGGGGGCAATTCCCCTCTATTTTTCATGTGCTCTGAAAACCCTTCTCAAGAAGGTAATTTACGAAGATTATCTGCAGCGCTGAACAATAAATTGGGTAATGATATTTGGCCACTCGGGGCTCTTGGAACTATGAAAATTGCATTTCTGCTGAGAAAATCATTTGGCAGAGAAATGCCGGTTTTAAGTGGAACTCTTTAATCTCAGAGTGGAAGAAGCAATCCACTAAGCGCCACGAACAATCACTATTAATGAGTTGGAGAGATAATGCCCGTAGAAAAGGGATTGATGATTGTGTGGATGGTAAAGCAAAAAATTGGGAGACTTTAAAATTGGAATGTTAACTTTGGGATAGAAAGCATAAACAAAAAGGTGAAAATAAAAAATCTCCAACCAATAGGCATAGAGGGCTAGCCCAGCAGATTAAACGAAAGGTGGATCCTCCCAGTTGCTCTGGCATGCCAATGTTTCCCTATTCAGGCGATACGGAAGAGGAGGAGGATTTAACCCCTTGACCCCACCCTCATTCTGCACACCCTGACCCTACAATTCCACCGTCCCAAGTCCAGACTCCCCCTTATGGTCCCACTGCCAATGAAACTCCTGCTAACGCATCCCCCGTAGCAACCCGCACTCGGTCACATATGCAAGCCGTTAATATGGAACAACCCTTCACCTCTGTTAATCAGGCTTTTCTTGATTTATCACTCCAACCTAAGGAGGAGGAAACCTTTCCGCAACACCCTCGCCCCGCAAATTATCTCATTAGGAGTGTTATTAACCCCCACGCTGGTGATAATGACGACCCATTCATTGAGGTGTGGCAGGCTTTTAAACCCCATGAGTTATGTTTGATCATGGCCCAATGTCCCTCCTGCGAAGATGACCCAGAAGGGTTCACTGAGTTTTTGAGGAGAACTGCGACCATGTACGGTGCTACCGCACGTGATCAATATTCTCTGATTTATTCATCCCTTCCCCCAGAATTAGTTAGTGCGGTGACCAGAATTGGACACAGTATTCCAAATGTGGCCTCACCAACGTTCTATATAATTGTAACATAATCTGCGAGCTTTTATACTTGATACCCCATCCTATGAAGGCAAGCATGCCATATGCTTTCTTTACTACCATTTCCACCTGTGCTGCCACATTTAAGGATCTGTGGACCCGCATGCCCAGATCTTTCTCTATCTCTGTGCTCCAGATGGTTCTGCCATTAATTTTATAGCTCCCACCTGAATTGGATCTACTAAAATGCATCACCTCGCATTTGTTCGGGTTAAATTCCATCTGCCATTTCTCTGCCCAATTTTGCAGCCTATCTATATCCTGTTGTATTCTCTGACAATCTTCATCACTATCCGCAACTCCTGCAATCTTAGTATCTTCCGCAAACTTGCTAATCAGACTCGCTACATTTTCTTCCAAGTCATTTATATATATATTACAAAGAGCAGAGGTCCCAGTACTGATCCCTGTAGAACAACACTAGTTACAGACCTCCATTCGGAAAAACACCCTTCCACTGCTACCCTCTGACTTCTATGGCCAAGCCAGTTCTGGATCCATCCAACTAGTTCACCCCTGACCCCATGTGATCTAATCTTTTGCACCAACCTGCCATGAGGGACCTTATCAAATGTTCTGCTAAAGTCCATGTAGACAACATCCACAGCTCTTCCCTTGTCAATCATTTTTGTCACCTCCTCAAAAAATTCAATCAAATTAGTGAGACATGACTTCACGCGTACAAAACATGCTGTCTGTCGCTAATATGCACTTTGAAATGTGCATAGATCCTATCTCTGAGAATCTTTTCCAACAATTTTACTATCACTGACGTCAAGCTCACTGGCCTATAATTACCAGGATTAACCTTGCAACCCTTCTTAAATAACTGTATAGCATTGGCTATCCGCCAATCCTCTGGGATCTCACCTGTGGCCAATGAGGACACACACAGTTCTGTCAGAAGCCCAGTGATTTCATCTCTTGTCTACCTCAGTAATCTGGGATAGATGCCATCTGGCCCTGGGGATTTGTCTACCTTAATGCTTTTTAACACACCTAACACTTCCTCCCTCGTAATAACGACCTGTTCTAAAGTGTTTACACATCTCTCTGAGAATACCGATGGAAAATACTCATTAAGGACCTCACCTTCTTCCTCTGGTTCTACATATAATTTCCCTTCTTTGTCCTTGAGTGGACCAACTCTTTCTCTAGCTACCCTCTTGTTCCTAATATACGTATAAATGGCTGTGTGGAAACTGCTGAAGAGTGCCAAATGTTGGCATGGCAGGTTGAAGCTGGGTTGGCGGACTGTGGGATCTGTGATAGGAAGTGATTTTTAATGGTGGTGTGTTGATTCCATTCTTGGTGCCATGGGGCCGCTGCTGTTTTTCCATGGCACGGCAGGCCATGGTCCGGCATTCACACCGTGCCGCCTGTCAATACCTGGTAAAACCCGACGAATACGAACTTGATGTATAAAATTTGGATATGTCTGCAAATAAACCCGCAAGCAAACCGAATTCCGCAAGTTCAGGCTTCAATAATCCCAATAGCACCATATTTAAAACAGCAAACAATGGCTGAGTATTCCCACTGTATGCCAATGGGCAGTGCTGAAGATCCAACCTGAACCATTAATTGAACTGAGTTGTTTGTCCGTCTTTTGTAATGCACCGTTGTATGTATTTTTGAGTTCGTTCAGTAAGAAATGGGGCTGGGTCAGTGCAGGTGTAATTAATGCAAGGACCGAGAGCTCATTTTTCAACTTTCTGTTGACAGGTAGAATTGGTTCATGTTCCGAGGGGCCACAGAGCAATAAGTCCGCCTTAACGCTCAGCCGCCCTACCAAATCTTTATCAAACTACTTTGAAACCTGGTGCTGCATTCTGGATACATCTGCAAATAAATTCACAGTGGAGAGGTCAAGCTCAACAGAAGCAGGAAAATTACCTCCTCATCCCTCAAGCAGTGATTCCACTTTGCAATGCAGCCTCTGTTGACAGGAATTGATCCAAACTGCCTGTTCGCTCCTGCTAAATATTTACTGTCTGTGCTTGGAATCTGATACAGTCCACACTGACAAGGCAAGGGAGCCCAGCGCATACAAAACAGGCAAACACATTTAACAAGACAAGGTCTAATTTGCACTGAGGTCCGAGAGGTGCCACTTCCTCATAGTTGACATGCCAATTGTTGAAAGTTCAGCAGATGGAAAAGGCAGCTGACTGCCAGTTGCAGGGTGAAAATTCAATGGAGATCCTCTGATAAAGTGCTAAATATTTAATCACTGACAAACCTGCTCGGTGTTAATCTTTATGATGTAATGCCTCATGTAAGTGTGAAGAAACAACCTGTTTTTGAATTGTGCTCCAGTGTAGTCCATTTGATAGAATGGATTCTGCAATTGCTGAATTGAGAGCTCAAAGCTGCCTCGAGTAATGAGGAGAGTAGGAGAAAAGAGGCGGTAATATCAGTGAGATAAAAATTCTGTAAGTCAGAGAGATACGGGATTGCCCGAGCTGTGTATTAACAGCATTTGGAGTTTTAGAGTGAGTCATAATATGGTTTCAGAGGGTTAGTGTTGTAGGTTATGCGAATTTAAGAACACAAACATTGCATGAGACCCACATTCAGGAGCAAGACATTGTGTGTGACCTGTGCAATCAACAATTGGGTGAGTTAATATTTAGCATTTTTGAGTAATTCAGAATGTCGGCCTTCTCCACTAATCTGGACTGAGTGATAGAGTTGTGTATTTATCTGTAGTCGGAAGTGTTAACATTGTATATTAATCCATTATCGGCAGTGTTAACGCTGCATATTTATCCATTACTGGCAGTGTTAACACTGTGTATTTATCCATTATTGGCAGTGTTAACGCTGCATATTTATCCATTATTGGCAGTGTTAACGCTGCGTATTTATCTATAACCGGCAGTGTTAACGCTGCGTATTTATCCATTGTCGGCAGTGTTAACGCTGCGTATTTATCCATTATCAGCAGTGTTAACGCTGTATATTTATCCATTATCGGCAGTGTTAACGCTGTGTATTTATCTATTATTGGCAGTGTTACTGCTGCGTATTTATCCATTGTCGGCAGTGTTAACGCTGAGTATTTATCTATTATCGGCAGTGTTAACGCTGCGTATTTATCTATAATCGGCAGTGTTAACGCTGTGTATTTATCCATTATCTGCAGTGTTAATGCTGTGTATTTATCCATTATCGGTAGTGTTAACGCTGTATATTTATCTATAATCGGCAGTGTTAATGCTGCGTGTTTATCCATTATCGTCAGTGTTAACGCTGTGTATTTATCCAATATCGGCAGTGTTAACGCTGTGTATTTATCTATTATCTGCAGTGTTAACGTTGTGTATTTATCCATTATCGGCAGTGTTAACGTTGTGTATTTATCCATTATTGGCGTGTTAACGCTGTGTGTTTATCCATTATCGCAGTGTTAACGCTGTGTATTTATCCGTTATCGGCGTGTTAACGCTGTGTATTTATCCATTATCGGCAGAGTTAACGCTGTGTGTTTATCCGTTATCGGCGTGTTAACGCTGTGTATTTATCCATTATCGGCAGTGTTAACGCTGCGTATTTATCCATTATCGGCAGTGTTAACGGTGTATATTTATCCATAGTCGGCAGTGTTAACGCTGCGTATTTTCCATTATCGGCAGTGTTAATGCTGTGTATTTATCCATTATTGGCAGTGTTAATGCTACATATTTATCCATTATTGGCAGTGTTAAAGGTGTGTAATTATCCATTGTTGGCAGTGTTAACGCTGTGTATTTTCCATTATCGGCAGTGTTAATGCTATTTATCCATTATCGGCAGTGTTAATGCTTTGTATTTATCAATTATTGGCAGTGTTAACGCTGGTTATTTATCCATTATCGGCGTGTTAACGCTGTGTGTTTATCCATTATCGGCAGTGTTAATGCTGTGTATTTATCCATTATTGGCAGTATTAATGCTGCATATTTATCCATTATTGGCAGTGTTAAAGGTGTGTAATTATCCATTGTCGGCAGTGTTAACGCTGTGTATTTATCTATTGTCGGCAGTGTTAACGCTGTGTATTTATCCATTATCAGCAGTGTTAATGCTGCATATTCATCAGTAGTCGGCAGTGTTAACGTTGTGTATTTATCCATTATCGGCGTGTTAACGCTGTGTGTTTATCCATTATCGGCAGTGTTAATGCTGTGTATTTATCCATCATTGGCAGTGTTAATGCTGTGTATTTATCCATCATTGGCAGTGTTAATGCTGCATATTTATCCATTATTGGCAGTGTTAAAGGTGTGTAATTATCCATTGTCGGCAGTGTTAACGCTGTGTATTTTCCATTATCGGCAGTGTTAATGCTTTGTATTTATCAATTATTGGCAGTGTTAACGCTGGTTATTTATCCATTATCAGCGTGTTAACGCTGTGTATTTATCCATTATCAGCATGTTAACACTGTATTTATCCATTATCAGCGTGTTAACTGTATTTATCCATTATCAGCAGTGTTAACGCTGCGTATTTATCCATTATCATAGAATTTGAATTGGATTGGATTTGTTTATTGTCACGTGTACCGAGGTACAGTGAAAAGTATTTTTCTGCGAGCAGCTCAACAGATCATTAAGTTCATGAGAAGAAAAGGGAATAAAAGAAAATACATAATAGGGCAACACAACATATACAATGTAACTACATAAGCACTGGCATCGGATGAAGCATACAGGGTGTAGTGTTAATGAGGTCAGTCCATAAGAGGGTCATTTAGGAGTCTGGTGACAGTGGGGAAGAAGCTGTTTTTGAGTCTGTTCGTGCGTGTTCTCAAACTTCTGTATCTCCTGCCCGATGGAATAAGTTGGAAGAGTGAGTAAGCCGGGTGGGAGGGATTTTTGATTATGCTGCCCGCTTTCCCCAGGCAGCGGGAGGTGTAGATAGAGTCAATGGATGGGAGGCAGGTTCGTGTGATGGACTGGGCGGTGTTCACGACTCTCTGAAGTTTCTTGCGGTCCTGGGCCGAGCAGTTGCCATACAAGACTGTGATGCAGCCCAATAGGATGCTTTCTATGGTGCATCTGTAAAAGTTGGTAAGGGTTAATGTGGACATGCCAAATTACCTTAGTTTCCTGAGGAAGTATAGGCGCTGTTGTGCTTTCTTGGTGGTAGCGTCGACGTGGGTGGACTAGGACAGATTTTTGGAGATGTGCACCCCTAGGAATTTGAAACTGCTAACCATCTCCACCTCGGCCCCATTGATGCTGACAGGGGTGTGTACAGTACTTTGCTTCCTGAAGTCAATTACCAGCTCTTTAGTTTTGCTGGCATTGAGGGAGAGATTGTTGTCGCTACACCATTCCACTAGGCACTCTATCTCCCTCCTGTATTCGGACTCATTGTTATTCGAGATCCAGCCCACTATGGTCGTATCGTCAGCTAACTTGTAGATGGAGTTGGAACCAAGTTTTGCCACGCAGTCGTGTGTGCACAGGGAGTAGAGTAGGGGGCTACGTACGCAGCCTCGCGGGGCGCCGGTATTGAGGACTATTGTGGAGGAGGTGTTGTTGTTCATTCTTACTGATTGTGGTCTGTTGGTCAGAAAATCGAGGATACAGTTGCAGAGTGGGGAGCCAAGTCCTAGGTTTTGGAGCTTTGATATCTGCTTGGCTGGGATTATGGTGTTGAAGGCGGAGCTGTAGTCAATAAATAGGAGTCTAATGCCGGAGTCCTTGTTTTCGAGATGCTCTAGGGATGAGTTTAGGGCCAGGGAAATGGTGTCTGATGTAGACCGGTTGCAGCGGTATGCGAATTGCAGTGGATCAAGGCGTTCTGGGAGTATGGAGGTGATGCGCTTCATGATCAACCTCTCGAACCACTTCATTACGACTGAAGTCAGGGCCTCTGGTCGGTAGTCATTGAGGCACGTTGCCTGGTTCTTCTTTGGTACCGGTATGATGGTGGTCTTCTTGAAGCAGGTGGGGACCACGGAGTGGAGTAGGGACAGGTTAAAGATGTCCACGAATACCTCTGCCAGCTGGTCCGCGCAGGCTCTGAGTGCACGACCAGGGATCCCGTCTGGGCCCGTTGCCTTCCGAGGGTTCACTTTCAGGAAGGCCAATCCGACATCGGAAGCTGTGATGGTGGGTATGGGTGAATTATGGGCTGCTGGGGCATTCGCCTGTGGATTGTTGGTTACCTGCTCGAACCGAGCATAGAATGCATTGAGTTCATCGGGGAGGGATGCGCTGTTGCCAGAGATACTGTTCGGCTTCGCTTTGTAGCCCGTTATGTTGTTTAGTCCTTGCCACAACCGCCGAGAGTCTGTGACTCTAGCTTGGTTTGATATTCGGATTTCGGCGGCAGCGGTTCGCAGGGGCCTTCTTGGAGGTGAGTAGTGAATTTAAAACCACTTACCTTTACAGGAGCAGCCCTTTGGATTTCGGCGGCAGCGGTGCGCAGGGGCCTTCTTGGAGGTGAGTAGTGAATTTAAATCCACTTACCTTTACAGGAGCAGCCCTTTGGATTTCGGCGGCAGCGGTGCGCAGGGGCCTTCTGGGAGGTGAGTAGTGAATTTAAAACCACTTACCTTTACAGGAGCAGCCCTTTGGATTTCGGCGGCAGCGGTGCGCAGGGGCCTTCTGGGAGGTGAGTAGTTAGTTTAAAAACCTTACCTTTACAGGAGCAGCCCTTTGGATTTCGGCGGCAGCGGTGCGCAGGGGCCTTCTTGGAGGTGAGTAGTGAATTTAAAACCACTTACCTTTACAGGAGCAGCCCTTTGGATTTCGGCGGCAGCGGTGCGCAGGGGCCTTCTGGGAGGTGAGTAGTTAGTTTAAAAACCTTACCTTTACAGGAGCAGCCCTTTGGATTTCGGCGGCAGCGGTGCGCAGGGGCCTTCTTGGAGGTGAGTAGTGAATTTAAAACCACTTACCTTTACAGGAGCAGCCCTTTGGATTTCGGCGGCAGCGGTGCGCAGGGGCCTTCTGGGAGGTGAGTAGTTAGTTTAAAAACCTTACCTTTACAGGAGCAGTCCTTTGGATTTCGGCGGCAGCGGTGCGCAGGGGCCTTCTTGGAGGTGAGTAGTGTATTTAAAAAGCCTTGCCTGGTCCCGTGTCTGTTCTTCTTTTCAGTTTTATTTGTTTTTATATAAGGCGGGAACCGGAAGTTCTACCTCTGGCAAGTGCCCCCCCCGCCCCCCCCCCCCCAACCAATAAATTCTGGTGGAGAGGAAACCCGAGACACTACACGTGTAGTGTCTCCCACCCGCCCTCCTCCTCTAACCTAATAATAAGACCCATTGGTGTAAGGTAAGTGCCATATTATATTATTATATTATTAGCATTGTGCAGGTCAAGGATCGGTGGTGGAGGAGCAGTCTCTGTCAGCGAGAGAACCTGAGAACATCTCAGACACTCAGAAGGCAAGTAAGTGATTTTTACTTTTATACCTTTTTTCAAATTGTGTGTGTCGGGGGGAAACTGAAGCGACATCACAGAAAAGCTGTGACCTGAGTGGCTGGTTGGGATTCTAACCTAAATTTAAAAAAAATTTGAGTATTTGGGAACTAATTAAACATAATAACTTAATTATAATTTAGAGGATATCTAAGCCAGAGATCGGAGAGTATTATAGTTAGCTATCGCATTTCTATTAGAAATCTAGTGCTAGGAAACAGATAGTTGACAGTAACTTTGCAATTAAAAAAAAAAAGTATTTATAAAAAAAAAAAAAGACAAATTTTAATTTTAATTAATTGACGCAATGTCAGTTAGAGGGGTGCTGTGCTCTGACTGTGAGATGTGGCAGGTCCGGGAGGCTTCCAGCGTCCCGGATGGCTTCATCTGCAGAAAGTGCACCCAACTGCAGCTCCTCACAGACCGCATGGTTCGGTTGGAGCAGCAATTGGATGCACTTAGGAGCATGCAGGTGGCGGAAAGCGTCATAGATTGCAGTTATGTAAATGTGGTCACACCCAAGGTGCAGGCAGAGAAATGGGTGACCACCAGAAAGGGCAGGCAGTCAGTGCAGGAATCCCCTGTGGTTGTCCCCCTCTCGAACAGATATACCCCTTTGGATACTGTCGGGGGGGATAGCCTATCAGGGGAAAACAGCAGCAGCCAGAGCAGTGGCACCACGGCTGGCTCTGATGTTCAGAAGGGAGGGTCAAAGCGCAGAAGAGTAATAGTAATAGGGGACTCTATAGTCAGGGGCACAGATAGGCGCTTCTGTGGACGTGAAAGAGACTCCAGGATGGTATGTTGCCTCCCTGGTGCCAGGGTCCAGGATGTCTCCGAACGGGTAGAGGGAATCCTGAAGGGGGAGGGCAAACAGGCAGAGGTCGTTGTACATATTGGTACTAACGACATAGGCAGGAAGGGGCATGAGGTCCTGCAGCAGGAGTTCAGGGAGCTAGGCAGAAAGTTAAAAGACAGGACCTCGAGGGTTGTAATCTCGGGATTACTCCCTGTGCCACGTGCCAGTGAGGCTAGAAATAGGAAGATAGAGCAGACAAACACGTGGCTAAACAGCTGGTGTAGGAGGGAGGGTTTCCGTTTTCTGGACCACTGGGAGCTCTTCCGGGGCAGGTGTGACCTGTATAAGATGGACGGGTTGCATCTAAACCGGAGAGGCATAAATATCCTGGCCGCGAGGTTTGCTAGTGTCACACGGGAGGGTTTAAACTAGTATGGCAGGGGGGTGGGTACGGGAGCAATAGGTCAGAAGGTGAGAGCATTGAGGGAGAACTAGGGAATAGGGACAGTGTGGCTCTGAGGCAGAGCAGACGGGGAAAAGTTGCTGAACACAGCGGGTCTGGTGGCCTGAAGTGCATATGTTTTAATGCAAGGAGCATTACGGGTAAGGCAGATGAACTTAGAGCTTGGATTACTACTTGGAACTATGATGTTATTGCCATTACAGAGACCTGGTTGAGGGAAGGGCAGGATTGGCAGCTAAACGTTCCAGGATTTAGATGTTTCAGGCGGGATAGAGGGGGATGTAAAAGGGGAGGCGGAGTTGCGCTACTTGTTCGGGAGAATATCACAGCTATACTGCGAGAGGACACCTCAGAGGGCAGTGAGGCTATATGGGTAGAGATCAGGAATAAGAAGGGTGCAGTCACAATGTTGGGGGTATACTACAGGCCTCCCAACAGCCAGCGGGAGATAGAGAAGCAGATAGGTAGACAGATTTTGGAAAAGAGTAAAAACAACAGGGTTGTGGTGATGGGAGACTTCAACTTCCCCAATATTGACTGGGACTCACTTAGTGCCAGGGGCTTAGACGGGGCGGAGTTTGTAAGGAGCATCCAGGAGGGCTTCTTAAAACAATATGTAAACAGTCCAACTAGGGAAGGGGCAGTACTGGACCTGGTATTGGGGAATGAGCCCGGCCAGGTGGTAGATGTTTCAGTAGGGGAGCATTTCGGTAACAGTGACCACAATTCAGTAAGTTTTAAAGTACTGGTGGACAAGGATAAGAGTGGTCCGAGGATGAATGTGCTAAATTGGGGGAAGGCTAATTATGACAATATTAGGCGGGAACTGAAGAACATAGATTGGGGGCGGATGTTTGAGGGCAAATCAACATCTGACATGTGGGAGGCTTTCAAGTGTCAGTTGAAAGGAATACAGGACAGGCATGTTCCTGTGAGGAAGAAAGATAAATACGGCAATTTTCGGGAACCTTGGATGACGAGTGATATTGTAGGCCTCGTCAAAAAGAAAAAGGAGGCATTTGTCAGGGCTAAAAGGCTGGGAACAGACGAAGCCTGTGTGGCATATAAGGAAAGTAGGAAGGAACTTAAGCAAGGAGTCAGGAGGGCTAGAAGGGGTCATGAAAAGTCATTGGCAAATAGGGTTAAGGAAAATCCCAAGGCTTTTTACACGTACATAAAAAGCAAGAGGGTAGCCAGAGAAAGGGTTGGCCCACTGAAGGATAGGCAAGGGAATCTATGTGTGGAGCCAGAGGAAATGGGCGAGGTACTAAATGAATACTTTGCATCAGTATTCACCAAAGAGAAGGAATTGGTAGATGTTGAGTCTGGAGAAGGGGGTGTAGATAGCCTGGGTCACATTGTCATCCAAAAAGACGAGGTGTTGGGTGTCTTAAAAAATATTAAGGTAGATAAGTCCCCAGGGCCTGATGGGATCTACCCCAGAATACTGAAGGAGGCTGGAGAGGAAATTGCTGAGGCCTTGACAGAAATCTTTGGATCCTCGCTGTCTTCAGGGGATGTCCCGGAGGACTGGAGAATAGCCAATGTTGTTCCTCTGTTTAAGAAGGGTAGCAAGGATAATCCCGGGAACTACAGGCCGGTGAGCCTTACTTCAGTGGTAGGGAAATTACTGGAGAGAATTCTTCGAGACAGGATCTACTCCCATTTGGAAGCAAATGGACGTATTAGTGAGAGGCAGCACGGTTTTGTGAAGGGGAGGTCGTGTCTCACTAACTTGATAGAGTTTTTCGAGGAGGTCACTAAGATGATTGATGCAGGTAGGGCAGTAGATGTTGTCTATATGGACTTCAGTAAGGCCTTTGACAAGGTCCCTCATGGTAGACTAGTACAAAAGGTGAAGTCACACGGGATCAGGGGTGAACTGGCAAGGTGGATACAGAACTGGCTAGGCCATAGAAGGCAGAGGGTAGCAATGGAGGGATGCTTTTCTAATTGGAGGGCTGTGACCAGTGGTGTTCCACAGGGATCAGTGCTGGGACCTTTGCTCTTTGTAGTATATATAAATGATTTGGAGGAAAATGTAACTGGTCTGATTAGTAAGTTTGCAGACGACACAAAGGTTGGTGGAATTGCGGATAGCGATGAGGACTGTCTGAGGATACAGCAGGATTTAGATTGTCTGGAGACTTGGGCGGAGAGATGGCAGATGGAGTTTAATCCGGACAAATGTGAGGTAATGCATTTTGGAAGGACTAATGCAGGTAGCGAATATACAGTGAATGGTAGAACCCTGAAGAGTATTGAAAGTCAAAGAGATCTAGGAGTACAGGTCCACAGGTCATTGAAAGGGGCAACACAGGTGGAGAAGGTAGTCAAGAAGGCATACGGCATGCTTTCCTTCATTGGCCTGGGCATTGAGTATAAGAATTGGCAAGTCATGGTGCAGCTGTATAGAACCTTAGTTAGGCCACACTTGGAGTATAGTGTTCAATTCTGGTCGCCACACTACCAGAAGGATGTGGAGGCTTTAGAGAGGGTGCAGAAGAGATTTACCAGAATGTTGCCTGGTATGGAGGGCATAAGCTATGAGGAGCGATTGAATAAACTCGGTTTGTTCTCACTGGAACGAAGGAGGTTGAGGGGAGACCTGATAGAGGTATACAAAATTATGAGGGGCATAGACAGAGTGGATAGTCAGAGGCTTTTCCCCAGGGTAGAGGGGTCAATTACTAGGGGGCATAGGTTTAAGGTGAGAGGGGCAAGGTTTAGAGTAGATGTACGAGGCAAGTTTTTTACGCAGAGGGTAGTGGGTGCCTGGAACTCACTACCGGAGGAGGTAGTGGAAGCAGGGACGATAGGGACATTTAAGGGGCATCTTGACAAATATATGAATAGGATGGGAATAGAAGGATACGGACCCAGGAAGTGTAGAAGATTGTAGTTTAGTCGGGCAGTATGGTCGGCACGGGCTTGGAGGGCCGAAGGGCCTGTTCCTGTGCTGTACATTTCTTTGTTCTTTGTTGTTCCAAGAGCCGGTGCAGACTCAAAGGGCCGAATGGCCTCCTTCTGCACTGTAAATTCAATGATAATCTATGATTAATCTAGGACAAAGGTTCGACACAACATCGTGGGCTGAAGGGCCTGTTCTGTGCTGTATTTTCTCTGTTCTATGTTTTAAGGCGAGGGAAAACTTGGACCCAGCATCGGCAGCCTTGCAGAGGAGCCGTTTGATGATATGGACTTCCTTCTCCCCTTTGCCGTTGGATTGTGGGTACAGGGGACTGGATGTCACATGGGCAAAATTGTACCACCTGGCAAAGTTGGACCATTCCTGGCTTGCAAAGCAGGGGCCATTCTCCGACATGACCGTGAGTGGGATGCCGTGTCGAGCAAAGGTGTCCTTACAGGCACGATGACTGCAGACGATGTGATATCGTGCAACCGTATCACCTCCGGGTAATTTGAAAAGTAGTCCACGATCAGGACATAGACTCTACCCAGCGCGTGCAACAAGTCAATGCCCACCTTGTTCCAAGGTGACGTGACCAACTCATGGGGCTGCAGGGTCTCATGTGGTTGGGCCGGCTGGAAGCGCTGACGAGTGGGGCAGCTGAGCACTGTGTTGGCTATGTCTTCATTAATGCCGGGCCAGTACACTGCCTCTCAGGCCCGTCGGCGGCACTTATCCACGCCAAAATAGCCCTCGTGTAGCTGTTCCAGGACGAGCTGGCGCATGCTACGCAGGATGACAATGCAGTCCACTTTCAGAAGAACCCCGTCTACTACCGCCAGATCATCTCTTTTAAAAAATATATATATTTTATTCAAGCTTTTTGGCCAAACATAACAATACGTAGTGTTTCTTTTACACAACAATAAAGCAATATAAATAACCGTGGCCAGTTTTAAACAAATAAATAAATAATATATAAACAAAAATAAAAACAAAACTACATGGCAACTGCCTTGTCCAAAATAAATACTCTCTAAAAATACAATCCAACAATCCAATATACGATTACATATACCAAATACCTATACATATACAATAACATCCCTGAGAGTCCATCCAATTCCCCCCCCCCGCCCCCCCCCCCGGGTTGCTGCTGTTGTGTATTTCTTTTCCATTCCCTCTATCTTTCTGTGAGGTAGTTGACGAACGGTTGCCACCGCCTGGTGAACCCCTGAGCCGAACCCCTTAACACAAACTTAATCCGTTCCAACCTTATGAACCCTGCCATATCGTTTATCCAGGTCTCCACCCCTGGGGGTTTGGCTTCCTTCGACATTAACAATATCCTGCGCCGGGCTACGAGGGACGCAAAGGCCAACACGTCAGCCTCTCTCGCCTCCTGCACTCCCGGCTCTTCTACAACCCCAAATATAGCCAACCCCCAGCTTGGTTCGACCCGGACCCCCACCACCTTCGAAAACACCTTTGTCAATACCACCCAGAACCCCTGTAGTGCCGGGCATGACCAGAACATGTGGGTGTGATTCGCTGGGCCTCTCGAGCATCTCGCACACCTATGCTCTACCCCCAAAAATTTACTAAGCCGTGCTCCAGTCATATGTGCCCTGTGTAGCACCTTAAATTGTATCAGGCTTAGCCTGGCACATGAGGACGATGAGTTTACCCTACGTAGAGCATCAGCCCACAGCCCCTCCTCAATCTCCTCCCCCAGTTCTTCTTCCCATTTCCCTTTCAGCTCGTCTACCATAATCTCCCCCTCGCCCCTCATCTCCCTGTATATGTCCGCCACTTTACCGCCCCCCACCCATGTCTCTGAGATCAGTCTATCCTGCACTTCCTGCGTTGGGAGCTGCGGGAATTCCCTCACCTGTTGCCTCGCAAAAGCCCTCAATTGCATATATCGAAATGCATTCCCTTGGGGCAGCCCATATTTCTCCGTCAGCGCTCCCAGACTCGCAAACGTCCCATCTACAAATCGATCTCTTAATTGTACTACCCCAGCTCTTTGCCATGCTCCAAATCCCCCATCCATTCTCCCCGGAACAAACCTATGATTGTTTCTTATCGGGGACCGCACCGAAGCTCCCATCCCTCCCTTATGCCATCTCCACTGCCCCCAAATTTTCAATGTAGCCACCACCACCGGGCTTGTGGTGTATTTCTTTGGTGAGAACGGCAACGGCGCCGTCACCATTGCTTGCAGGCTAGTCCCCCTGCAGGACGCCCTCTCCAATCTCTTCCACGCCGCTCCCTCCCCTTCTCCCATCCACTTACACACCATTGAAACATTGGCGGCCCAGTAGTACTCGCTGAGGTTCGGTAGTGCCAGCCCCCCACTGTCCCTATTACGCTGCAAGAATCCCCGCCTCACTCTCGGGGTCTTCCCAGCCCACACAAAACTCATAATGCTCTTCTCAATTCTTTTGAAAAAAGTCTTCGTGATCACCACCGGGAGGCACTGGAACACAAAAAGGAATCTCGGGAGAACCACCATTTTAACCGCCTGCACCCTACCTGCCAATGACAGGGACACCATGTCCCATCTCTTGAAATCCTCCTCCATCTGTTCCACCAACCGTGTTAAATTAAGCCTATGTAATGTACCCCAATTCTTGGCTATCTGGATCCCCAGGTACCGGAAGTCCCTTGTTACCTTCCTCAACGGTAAATCCTCTATCTCTCTGCTCTGCTCCCCCGGATGCACCACAAATAGCTCACTTTTCCCCATGTTCAGTTTATACCCTGAAAAATCCCCAAACTCCCCAAGTATCCGCATTATCTCTGGCATCCCCTCCGCCGGGTCCGCCACATATAACAACAAATCATCCGCATACAGAGATACCCGGTGTTCTTCTCCCCCCCCTAAGTACTCCCCTCCATTTCCTGGAACCCCTCAGTGCCATGGCCAGGGGCTCAATCGCCAGTGCAAACAATAACGGGGACAGAGGACATCCCTGCCTCGTCCCTCTCTGGAGCCGAAAATAGTCAGACCCCCGTCCATTCGTGACCACACTCGCCATCGGGGCCCTATACAGCAACTGTACCCACCTGATATACCCGTCCCCGAAGCCAAATCTCCTCAACACCTCCCACAAATAATCCCACTCCACTCTATCAAATGCTTTCTCGGCATCCATCGCCACCACTATCTCCGCTTCCCCCTCTGGTGGGGGCATCATCATTACCCCTAGCAGCCTCCGTATATTTGTATTCAGCTGTCTCCCCTTCACAAACCCAGTTTGGTCCTCATGAACCACCCCCAGGACACAATCCTCTATCCTCGTTGCCATTACCTTGGCCAGAATCTTAGCGTCCACATTCAGGAGGGAAATAGGCCTATAGGACCCGCATTGCAGCGGGTCTTTTTCCCTCTTTAGGAGGAGCGATATCGTTGCCTCTGACATAGTCGGGGGCAGCTGCCCCCTTTCCCTCGCCTCATTAAAGGTTCTCCTCAGTAGCGGGGCCAGCAAGTCCATATATTTCCCATAGAATTTAACTGGGAATCCGTCTGGTCCCGGGGCCTTCCCCGCCTGCATGCTCCCAATCGCTTTCACTACTTCCTCCGTCTCAATCTGTGCTCCCAGTCCCGCCCTCTCCTGCTCCTCCACCTTAGGAAATTCCAACTGATCCAGAAAGCACATCATTCTCTCCTTCCCATCTGGGGGCTGAGCTTCATATAATCTTTCATAAAATGCCTTGAACACTCCATTCACTCTCTCCGCTCCCCGCTCCATCTCTCCCTCCTCATCTCTCACCCCCCTATCTCCCTCGCTGCTCCCCTCTTCCTCAGTTGGTGGGCCAGCAAACTGCTCGCCTTCTCCCCATATTCGTACTGTACACCCTGTGCCTTCCTCCATTGTGCCTCTGCGTTACCCGTAGTCAACAAGTCAAATTCTACATGTAGCCTTTGCCTTTCCCTGTACAGTCCCTCCTCCGGTGCCTCCGCATATTGTCTGTCCACCCTCAGAAGTTCTTTCAACAACCGCTCCCTTTCCCTACCTTCCTGTTTTCCTTTATGTGCCCTAATAGATATCAGCTCCCCTCTAACCACTGCCTTCAGCGCCTCCCAGACCACTCCCACCTGAACCTCCCCATTATCATTGAGTTCCAAGTACCTTTCAATACACCCCCTCACCCTTAAACACACCCCCTCATCTGCCAATAATCCCATGTCCATTCTCCAGGGTGGACGCTGTTCTTTTTCCTCCCCTATATCCAGGTCCACCCAATGTGGAGCGTGATCCGAAATAGCTATAGTCGTGTACTCCATCCCCGTCACCTTCGGGATCAGTGCCCTTCCCAAAACAAAAAAGTCTATCCGTGAATAAACTTTGTGGACATAGGAGAAAAACGAAAACTCCTTACTCCTAGGTCTACTTTGTGGATAGCTTCACAGCTTGGGTCACTGTCTGTGCGGAGTCTGCACGTCCTCCCCGTGTCTGCGTGGGTTTCCTCCGGGTGCTCCGGTTTCCTCCCACAGTCCAAAGATGTGCGGGTTAGGTGAATTGGCCAATGATAAATTGCCCTTAATGTCAAAATTGCCCTTGGTGTTGGGTGGAGGTGTTGAGTTTGGGTAGGGTGCTCTTTCCAAGAGCCGGTGCAGACTCAAAGGGCCGAATGGCCTCCTTCTGCACTGTAAATTCAATGATAATCTATGATTAATCTAGGACAAAGGTTCGGCACAACATCGTGGGCCGAAGGGCCTGTTCTGTGCTGTATTTTCTATGTTCTATGTACTAAATCTCCAGGGGTCTACTCCTCCCATCTGCTCCATAAAGTCCTTAAGCACCCTAGCTGCAGCCGGCCTCCTTCCGGTCCTGGACCTCGATCTGTCCAGCCCTGGGTCCAGCACCGTATTAAAATCTCCACCCATTACCAACTTCCCCACCTCTAGGTCCGGGATACGTCCTAACATACGCCTCATAAAGTTGGCATCATCCCAGTTCGGGGCATATACCTTCACTAAGACCACCGCCTCCCCTTGCAATTTGCCACTCACCATCACGTATCTGCCCCCACTATCCGCCACTATGGTCTTTGCCTCAAACATTACCCGCTTCCCCACTAGTATAGCCACCCCCCTGTTTTTTGCGTCTAGCCCCGAATGAAACACCTGCCCCACCCATCCTTTGCGTAGTCTGACCTGGTCTATCAGTTTCAGATGCGTCTCCTGCAGCATAACCACATCTGCCTTAGGTTTCTTTAGGTGTGCGAGTACCCGTGCCCTCTTTATCGGCCCGTTCAGCCCTCTCACATTCCACGTGATCAGCCGGGTTGGGGGGCTCTTTACCCCCCCCCCTCCCTTGTCGACTAGCCATCTCCTTTTTCAATCCAGCTCCTCACCCGGTTCCCACGTAGCCGTATCTCCCCCCAACGGCGCCCTCCCGCCCCGACCACCCCACCCCATACCAGCTCCCCCTTCTCCCCAGCAGCAGCAACCCAGTTAACCCCCCCCCCCCCCCGCTAGATCCCTCACTAGCGTAATTGCACCCCCCCATGTTGCTCCCAGAAGTCAGCAAACTCTGGCCAACCTCAGCTTCCCCCCGTGACCTCGGCTCCCACTGGGCGAGGCCCCCTCCTTCCTGCTTCCCTGTTCCCGCCATGATTACCATAGCACGGGAACAAAGCCCGCGCTTCCCATTTGGCCCCGCCCCCATTGGCCGGCGCCCCCAGCTCCTCATCCTCCCTCCCCCCTCCCCCACGACATGGGGAAGAGAGAAAAGTTACAGGGTCGCAGGATTGACAACTTGGGAAATCATCTCTTCCCCCTTTTCCCCCTCTTCACCCCACATATTCGCCCCACCACTTTGTCCCAAACGTTCTTTTTCTAGCCCGCTTATTCCAGTTTCTCCTCGACAATAAATGTCCACGCCTCTTCTGCCGTTTCAAAGTAGTGGTGTTTCCCTTGATGTGTGACCCACAGTCTTGCCGGCTGCAGCATTCCAAATTTAACCTTCCTTTTGTGCAGCACCGCCTTGGCCCGATTAAAGCTTGCCCTCCTTCTCGCCACCTCCGCACTCCAATCTTGATATACGCGGATCACCGCGTTCTCCCACCTACTGCTCCGAGTTTTCTTTGCCCATCTGAGGACCATCTCTCTGTCCTTATATCGGTGAAATCTCACCACTATGGCTCGAGGAATTTCTCCAGCCCTCGGTCTTCGCGCCATAACTCGATAGGCTCCCTCCACCTCCAACGGGCCCGTCGGGGCCTCCGATCCCACTAACGAGTGCAGCATCGTGCTCACATATGCCCCGACGTCCGCCCCTTCTGCACCTTTGGGAAGACCAAGAATCCTTAAATTCTTCCTCCTCGCATTATTCTCCAGCACCTCCAGCCTTTCCACACACCTTTTGTGTTGTGCCTCGTGCATCTCTGTCTTCACCACCAGGCCCTGTATGTCGTCCTCATTCTCAGCAGCGTTTGCCTTCACGACCCGAAGCTCCTGCTCCTGGGTCTTTTGCTTCTCCTTTAGCCCTTCAATCGCCTGTAATATCGGGGCCAACAGCTCCTTCTTCATCTCCTTTTTACGTTCTTCCACGCAACGCCGCAGGAACTCTTGTTGGTCAGGCCCCATATTAAACTGCCTCCTTCCGACGCCATCTTGCTTTGTGCCTGCCTTCCTGGCCGCTGCTCTAGACGATCCACCGCAATCCGGCCACTTTCCTCTCCTCTTTCCATCCGTGTCCAGGGGGGATTCCCTTCTGGTTTATCGCACAGTGTTTTTAGCCGTTAAAATTGCCGTTGGGGCTCCTATTAAGAGCCCAAAAGTCCTTTCCACCGGGAGCTGCCGAAACGTGCGACTTAGCTGGTCATCGCCGCACCCGGAAGTCTCCACCAGATCATCTCTGACATTATAGAACTGAGGGCATTGGCCCTTGAGTCAACCTTCTGTTAGGTGGCGCATGTCACGCTGTAGCAAAGGGTCAGCCGCCATCTCACGGCGAATTTGGACGAGGCGTTCATCCGGGGCAGGTAGATTGGAGGCCATGAAGGCCACATGGGCGTCAACCTGTCAGACAAATCCCGCTGGGTCACATGGAGTGTTGACTGCCCTGGAGAGAGCGTCAGCAATGATGAGGTCTTTGCCTGGGGTGTATACCAGCTGGAAGTCACATCGCCGGAGCTTGAGAAGAATACGCTGGAGGCGAGGCGTCATGTCGTTCAAGTCTTTCTGTATTATATTGACCAGCGGGTGATGGTCGGTCTCGACGGTGAATTGAGGAAGTTCGTACACATAATTGCGAAACTTAACCACACTGTCAGAAGGCCCAGGCACTCCTTTTCTATCTGCGCATAGCACTGCTCCGTCGGGGCCATGGCGCATGACGCATATGCAATGGGGGCCCATGATGAGGCCTCACCGCGTTGCAGGAGCACTGCCCCAATGCTGGATTGGCTGACATCGGTCGAAATTTTGGTCTCTTTTGCTGGATCAAAGAAAGCTAAGACCGGGGCCGTGATGAGTTTGGTTTTGAGTTCTCTCCATTCGCGCTCGTGGGCAGGAAGCCACTGGAAGTCTGTCATCTTCCTGACCAGGTTCCTGAGATCCATGGTATGAGAGGCGAGGTTAGAGATGAACTTCCCTAAAAGGTTGACCATGCCCAGAAATCGGAGGACCGCCTTCTTGTCCTCTGGCGTTTTCATGTCTGTGAAAGCAGCCACCTTATCCGCATCCAGCTGCGCACCCAACTGGAAGATGTGGTCCCCGAGGAACTTGAGTTCCGTCTGACCAAAAGAGCATTTGGCCCTGTTGAGGCGGAGGCCCTGCTCACGTAGATGTTTGAATACACGCTGGAGGCGACTGACATGCTCCTGCGGGGTGGTCTATGTCGTCGACATAGACGCGAACACCTTCAATGCCTTCCATCATTTGTTCCATAATCCTATGGAACACTTCTGAAGCAGATATGATCCCAAACGGCATCCTGTTGTAACAATATCTGCCAAAGTGGGTATTAAATGTACACAGTTTCAACAAAACAAAGAACAAAGAAATGTACAGCACAGGAACAGGCCCTTCGGCCCTCCAAGCCCGTGCCGACCATGCTGCCCGACTAAACTACAATCTTCTACACTTCCTGGGTCCGTATCCCTCTATTCCCATCCTATTCATGTATTTGTCAAGATGCCCCTTAAATGTCCCTATCGTCCCTGCTTCCACTACCTCCTCCGGTAGCGAGTTCCAGGCACCCACTACCCTCTGCGTAAAAAACTTGCCTCGTACATCTACTCTAAACCTTGCCCCTCTCACCTTAAACCTATGCCCCCTAGTAATTGACCCCTCTACCCTGGGGAAAAGCCTCTGACTATCCACTCTGTCTATGCCCCTCATAATTTTGTATACCTCTATCAGGTCTCCCCTCAACCTCCTTCGTTCCAGTGAGAACAAACCGAGTTTATTCAATCGCTCCTCATAGCTAATGCCCTCCATACCAGGCAACATTCTGGTAAATCTCTTCTGCACCCTCTCTAAAGCCTCCACATCCTTCTGGTAGTGTGGCGACCAGAATTGAACACTATACTCCAAGTGTGGCCTAACTAAGGTTCTATACAGCTGCAACATGACTTGCCAATTCTTATACTCAATGCCCCGGCCAATGAAGGAAAGCATGCCGTATGCCTTCTTGACTACCTTCTCCACCTGTGTTGCCCCTTTCAATGACCTGTGGACCTGTACTCCTAGATCTCTTTGACTTTCAATACTCTTGAGGGGTCTACCATTCACTGTATATTCCCTACCTGCATTAGACCTTCCAAAATGCATTACCTCACATTTGTCCGGATTAAACTCCATCTGCCATCTCTCCGCCCAAGTCTCCAAACTATCTAAATCCTGCTGTATCCTCTGACAGTCCTGCTGGATTTGTCGAGCTGGATTTGCCAGAATCCTTTTGAGGCGTCGAGTTTGGTGAAGAGCTTGGCGCGAGCCATCCCGCATGTGATCTCTTCGCGCTTGGGAATTGGATAATCCTCCCACATGATATTGCGATTTGGATCCTTGGGAACAATACAAATTCTCAATTCGCCGGAAGGCTTTTTTACACATACCATGGAACTGACCCAGTTGGTTGGTTCCGTGACTTTGGAAATCACTCCTTGGTCCTGGAGGTCCTGCAACTGCTGCTTGAGGCGGTCCTTGAGGGGTGCTGGGACCCTGCGAGGTGTGTGCACCACAGGGTTAGCATTCTGTTTCAATAAGATCTTGTAGGTGTATGGGAGCGTGCCCATGCCTTCGAAGACGTTGTGGTGCTGGTTGATAATGGCGTCGAGTTGTGCCCTGAAGTCGGTGTCCTGAAAGGCAGACATGTCATTAGGAGAGAGAGAGTGAACTCTCTGAACTAGGTTCAACAGCTTGCATGCCTGCGCACAAATCAGGGAGGCTTTCGAGGAGCCCACAATTTCAAAAGGAAGGATGGCTTTGTGTGACCTGTGCGTCACTTCAAGTTGGCACGAGCCGCTGGCATCAATGGCATTGCCATTGTAATCCAATAGCTGGCAGGCTGATGGCAGGATGGCTGGTTTGACACGAAGGCTTTGGAAGTCAGATTGCGCAATGAGATTGGTGGAGGCACCAGTGTCCAGGCGGAATCGTATTTGGGACCATCAGGGTGGCACAGCACTCATCGTCTGGATCGATGCTGTATACCGACAGCGGCTGGTGTCTTTGCTTCGGGAACACCCTGTTTTTTGTCACGATACCGACTTGAAAAGGCGCCTTCGGGTCCTCGGTGTGTGGGAGGTCCGCATCGGACTCGGTGACCGTGGGTTGAATTGCCCGGACATTCCTGCGAGGCTGGCTGAAGCGATATGAATTGGCAGGCTGAGCTGCTCGGCATAAGGCAGCATAGTGGCCAAGTCTGCCACATCTCGGGCATTGTCGGGATTTGGCAGGGCATTGCCATTTTAAATGGGCGGAGCCACAGTTGCCGCACGTCGTAGCGTCAGCATGTTCGCTGCGCCACCGCGCATGCGTGGTACGCGCCTGCGCATTACGTTCTTCGACGTCGCCGTCCCCTCGTTTGGTGCGCACAAGCGCGGGAGTCTGCGAAAAGCGCGCAAAATGGCCGTCCTCATCCAAGCTGAGGCCCTGGAGTTGATCAATTGCTTGGACCCGTTCCGCCTTGTGGGGACCTTGCCGCGCCATTTCAGCCGCTTGGATGTGGGAATACCGACTCGTGGCGTCTTCGTGTAGGACACAGCTCTCAATCGTGGTCGCTAGGGTGAGGTGCTTTACTTTGAGGAGCTGCTGTTGTAGGGGGTCCGACTGTTGACCGAAAACGATCTGGTCGCGTATCATGGAGTCGGAGGTGGGCCCGTAGCTGCAAGACTGTGCAAGGATGCGGAGGTGAGTGAGAAAGGATTGGAAAGGTTCATCCTTACCCTGCAAACGCTGTTGGAACATGTAGCGCTCCAAACTTTCATTCACCTCTACGCTGCTGTGGGTGTCAAACTTGAGGAGGACCGTCTTGAACTTTGTTTTATCTTCATCATCCGCAAAGGTGAAAGAATTGAAAATGTGGATGGCATGGTCCCCGGCCGTGGATAGGAGGAGAGCAATCTTCCTGGTATCCGAGGCGTCCTCCCTGTCTGTGGCCTCAAGGAAGAGCTGGAAGCGCTGTTTGAATATCTTCCAATTGGCACCTAGGTTGCCAGCGATGCGGGGCGGCGGGCAGATGTTATCCATGTTGCAGGATGACGGAATGCTGGCGGAAGGCAGATCACTTGCAGGTAGGTCTAAGAAGTGCTAATATCCCTCAACTCCTGGTATCATGTTGTGTTGAGCGCTCTGGATCCGTAGAACACATACAGGTCACCAACACTTGAAATAGTGCAACACTATTTTATTGAGTCATTAACAGTTTAACATACTCTCACTGTAGGTTAACACGATACGAGCTTAACTAAAGACCTTTGCCTTGTCCTAACCAGTCGATGCACTCAGCACATGGTGAATGTCTGTGCTGCAGGCTGTGAGCTCTGTCCTACTGGGAAACTGCAGCTCCAATGAGCAGGAACTCTGATGCCCCCTGTCTTTATAGTGCGTGTGCTCTAACTGGTGATTGGCTGCGGTGTTGTGTGTGTTGATTGGTCCCACTGTGTGTCCATCAGTGTGTGTGTCTGCACTATGATATACTGGTGTATATTATGACACACTCATCTTAGTGTCGTCTATAAACTTGGACACATTGCACTTGGTCCCAACTCCAAATCATCTATGTAAATTGTGAACAATTGTGGGCCCAACACTGATCCCTGAGGGTCACCACTAGTTATTGATTGCCAACCAGAGAAACACCCATTAATCCCCACTCTTTGCTTTCTATTAATTAACCAATCCTCTATCCATGCTACTACTTTACCCTTAATGCCATGCATCTTTATCTTATGCAGCAACCTTTTGTGTGGCACCTTGTCAAAGGTTTTCTGGAAATCCAGGTATACCACATCCATTGGCTCCCCGTTATCTACCGCACTGGTAAATCCTAAAAAAATTCCATTAAATTAGTTAGGCACGACCTGCCCTTTATGAACCCATGCTGCGTCTGCCCAATGGGACAATTTCCATCCAGATTCCTCGCTATTTCTTCCTTGATGATCGATTCAATCATCTTCCCTACTACCGATAATGCTCTCACTTCCTCACCCCGATAATCCCCTCACCCCGATAATGCTCACACTCCCTCACCCCGATAATCGTCACCCTTCCTCACCCCGATAATCCTCACCCTCCCTCACCCCACTAATCCTCACATTCACTCGCCCAGATAATCCTCACCCCGATAATCCTCACTCTGATAATCCTCACATTCCCACACCCCGATAGTGCTCTCATTCCCTTCCCCCGATAATCCTCACATTCCCTCACCCCGATAGCCCTCACACTTCCTCACCCCGATAATCCTCACACTCCCTCACCCCGATAACCCTCACACTCCCTCACCCCGATAATCCTCACACTCCCTCACCCCGATAGCCCTCACACTCCCTCACCCCGATAATCCTAACACTCCCTAACCCCGATAATCCTCACACTCCCTAACCCCGATAATCCTCACACTCCCTCACCCCGATAATCCTCACACTCCCTCACCCCGATAATCGTCACACTTCCTCACCCCGATAATAGTCACCCTCCCTCACTCCACTAATCGTCACCCTCCCTCACCCCACTAATCCTCACATTCCCTCACTCCACTAATCCTCACCCTGATAATCCTCACCCTGACAATCCTCACCCTCCCTCACCCCACTAATCCTCACACTCCCTCACCCCGATAACCCTCACTCCAATAATCCTCACACTCCCTCGCCCCGATAATCCTCACACACCCTCACCCCGATAATCCTCACACTCCCTCACACCGATAATCCTCACACTCCCTCACCCCGATAATCCTCACCCTCCCTCACACACATAATCCTCACACTCCCTCACCCTGATAATCCTCACTCCGATAATCCTCCAAAGTCCCCCACCCCGATAATCCTCACGTTCCCTCGCGCCGATAATCCACACTACGATAATCTTCAGACTCCCTCACCCGGATAATCCCCTCACTCCCTCACCCCGATAATCCCCGCACTCCCTCGCCCCGATAATCCCCTCAGTCCCTCACCCCGATAATCCTCACACTCCCTCACCCCGATAATTCTGACACTCCCTCACCCTGATAATCCTCACACTCCCTTACCCCGATAATCCTCTCACTCCCTCATCCCGATAATTCCCTCACCCCGATAATCCTCACACTCCCTCACCCCGATAATCCCCTCACTCCCTCACCCCGAACGTCCTCACACTCCCTCACCCCGATAATCCTCACACTCCCTCACCCCAATAACGCCGTCACTCCCTCACCCCGATAATCACCTCATTCCCTCACCCCGATAATCCTCACACCCCCTCACCCCGATAATCCCCTCACTACCTCACCCGATAATCCTCACACTCCCTCACCCCGATAATCCCCTCACTCCCTGCCCCCGATAATCCCCTCACACTCCCTTACCCTGATAATCCTCACACTCCCTCACTCCGATAATCCTCACACTCACTCACCCCGATAATCCTCACACTCCCTCACCCCGATAATCCTCACACTCCCTCACCCCGATAATCCTCACACTCTCTCACCCCGATGATCCTCACACTCCCTCACCCCGATGATCCTCACACTCCCTCACCCAGATAATCCTCACACTCCCTCACCCCGATAATCCTCACTCCGATAATCCTCCACACACCCTCACCCCGATAATACTCACACTCCCTCGTCCCGATAATCCCCTCACACCCTCATCCCAATAATCTCCTCATTCCCTCACCCCGATAATCCTCACACTCCCTCACCCCGATAATCCTCACACTCCCTCACACCGATAATCCTCACACTCCCTCACCCCGATAATCCTCACACTCCCTCACCCCGATAATCCTCACACTCCCTCACACCGATAATCCTCGCACTCCCTCACACCGATAATCCTCACACTCTCTCACCCCGATAATCCCCTCACTCCCTGCCCCCGATAATCCCCTCACACTCCCTTACCCTGATAATCCTCACACTCCCTCACTCCGATAATCCTCACACTCACTCACCCCGATAATCCTCACACTCCCTCACCCCGATAATCCTCACACTTCCTCACCCCGATAATCCTCACACTCTCTCACCCCGATGATCCTCACACTCCCTCACCCCGATGATCCTCACACTCCCTCACCCAGATAATCCTCACACTCCCTCACCCCGATAATCCTCACTCCGATAATCCTCCACACACCCTCACCCCGATAATACTCACACTCCCTCGTCCCGATAATCCCCTCACACCCTCATCCCGATAATCTCCTCATTCCCTCACCCCGATAATCCTCACACTCCCTCACCCCGATAATCCTCACACTCCCTCACACCGATAATCCTCACACTCCCTCACCCCGATAATCCTCACACTCCCTCACCCCGATAATCCTCACACTCCCTCACACCGATAATCCTCGCACTCCCTCACACCGATAATCCCCTCACTCCCTCATCCCGATAATTCCCTCACCCCGATAATCCTCACACTCCCTCACCCCGATAATCCCCTCACTCCCTCACCCAGATAATCCCCTCACTCGCTCACCCTGATAATCCCCTCACTATCTCACCCTGATAATCCTCACACTCCCTCACCCCGATAATCCCCTCACACCCTGCCCCCGATAATCCCTCACTCCCTGACCCCGATAATCCCTTCACTCCCTCACCCCGATAATCCCCTTACTCCCTCACCCCGATAATCACCTCACTCCCTCACCCTGATAATCCTCACACTCCCTCACCCCGATAATCCTCACACTCCCTCCCACCGATAATCCCCTCATTCCCTCACCCCGATAATCCTCACACTCCCTCACCCCGATAATCCCCTCACTACCTGATCCCGATTATCCTCTCACTCCCTCACCCTGATAATCGTCACACTCCCTCACCCTGATAATCCTCACACTCCCTCACCCCGATAATCCCCTCACTCCCTCATCCCGAAAGTCCTCACACTCCCTCACCGCGATAATCCTCACACTCCCTCACCCTGGTAATCCCCTCACACCCTCACCCCGATAATCCCCTCACCCCAATAATCCCCTCACTCCCTCACCCCGATAATTCTCACACTCCCTCACCCCGATAATCCTCACATTCCCTCACGCCGATAATCCCCTCACTCCCTCACCCCGATAATCCCCTCACTCCCTGACCCAGATTATCCTCTCACTCCCTCACCCTGATAATCGTCACACTCCCTCACCCTGATAATCCTCACACTCCCTCACCCCGATAATCCCCTCACTACCTCACCCGATAATCCTCACACTCCCTCACCCCGATAATCCCATCCCTCCCTCGCCCCGATAATCCCCTCACTCCCTCACCCCGATAATCCTCACTCCGATAATCCTCCACACACCCTCACCCCGATAATCCACACACTCCCTCGCCCCAATAATCCCCTCACACTCTCACCCCACTAATCCTCACACTCCCTCACCCCGATAATCCACACTCCGATAATCCTCACACTCCCTCACCCCGATAATCCTCACACTCCCTCACCCCGATAATCCCCTCACTCTCTCACCCTGATAATCACCTCATTCCCTCACCCCGATAATCCTCACACTCCCTCACCCCGATAATCCTCACACTCCCTCACCCCGATAATCCTCACACTCCCTCACCCCGATTATCCTCTCACTCCCTCACCCTGATAATCCTCACACTCCCTCACCCCGATTATCCTCACACTCCCTCACCCCGATAATCCTCACCCTCCTTCTGCTCTGACAATTTTCACCCTCTCTTACCCCCATACACCAGAGGAGTCAGGGATTGCAGAAGTAGAGCTGGGGAAGAATGTGGGACGGGTTGGGGACTGTCTGGAGGGTGAGATAGAACACAGATCATAGAACAGTACAGCGCTGAACAGGCCCTTCAGCCCTCGATGTTGTGCTGAGCTTTTTCCGAAACCAAGGTCAAGCTATCCCACTCCCTGTCATTCTGGTGTGCTCCATGTGCCTATCCAATAACCACTTGAAAGTTCCTCAAGTGTCCGACTTCACTAACACAGCAGGCAGTCCATTCCACACCCTAACCACTCTCTGAGTAAAGAACCTACCTCGGACATCCCTCCTATGTCTCTCATCCTGAACCTTCTAGTTATGCCCCCTTGTAACAGCGACATCCACCTGAGGAAATAGTCTCTGAACGCCCACTCTATCTAACCCACTCATCATCCTATAAACCTCTATTAAGTTGCCTCTCATCCTCCTTCGCTCCAATGAGAAAAGCCCTAGCTCCCTCAACCTTTCCTCATAATACCTACCCTCCAATCCAGGCAGCATCCTGGTAAATCTCCTTTGCACCCTTTGCAATGCTTCCACATCCTTCCCATAATGAGGTGACCAGAACTGCACACAATACTCCAAATGTGGTCTCACCAGGGTCCTGTACAATTGCAGCATAACCCCACGCTCTTAAACTCAAGCCCCCTGTTAATAAACGCTAACACGCTATAGGCCTTCTTCACGGCTCTATCCACTTGAGTGGCAACCTTCAGAGACCTGTGGACATGAACCCCAAGATCTCTCTGTTCCTCCACATTCCTCAGTACCCTGCCGTTGACCCTGTAAACCGCATTCAAATTTGTCCTTCCAAAATGAATCATTCAAAATTTCTTCCCAAAATGAATCAACTCGCACTCATCAGGGTTAAACTCCATCTGCAATTTTTCGGCCCAGCTCTGCATCCTATCAATGTCACTTTGCAGCCTACAACAGCCCTCCACCTCATCCACTACTCCACCAACCTTGGTGTCATCAGCAAATTTACTGACCCACCCTTCAGCCCCCTCCAAGTCATTTATAAGAATCACAAATAGCAGAGGACCCAGCACTGATCCCTGTGGTACACCGCTGGTAACTGGTCTCCAGTCTGAAAATTTTCCATCCACCATCACCCTCTGTCTTCTACGTGATAGCCAGTTACTTATCCAATTGGCCAAATTTCCGTCTATCCCACACCTCCTTACTTTCTTCATGAGCCGACCATGGGGAATCTTATCAAACGCCTTACTGAAATCCATCAACTGCTCTACCTTCATCTACACACTTAGTTATCTCCTCAAAGAATTCAATCAAATTTGTGAGGCAAGACTTACCCTTCACAAATCCGTGTTGACTATCCCGGATTAAGCTGCATCTTTCCAAATGGTCATTAATCCTATCCCTCAGGACCTTTTCCATTAACTTACCGATCACCGAAGTAAGATTACAAAGAACAAAGAACAAAGAACAAAGAAATGTACAGCACAGGAACAGGCCCTTCGGCCCTCCAAGCCCGTGCCGACCATACTGCCCGACTAAACTACAATCTTCTACACTTCCTGGGTCCGTATCCTTCTATTCCCATCCTATTCATATATTTGTCAAGATGCCCCTTAAATGTCCCTATCGTCCCTGCCTCCACTACCTCCTCCGGTAGTGAGTTCCAGGCACCCACTACCCTCTGCGTAAAAAACTTGCCTCGTACATCTACTCTAAACTTTGCCCCTCTCACCTTAAACCTATGCCCCCTAGTAATTGACCCCTCTACCCTGGGGAAAAGCCTCTGACTATCCACTCTGTCTATGCCCCTCATAATTTTGTATACCTCTATCAGGTCGCCCCTCAACCTCCTTCGTTCCAGTGAGAACAAACCGAGTTTATTCAATCGCTCCTCATAGCTTATGCCCTCCATACCAGGCAACATTCTGGTAAATCTCTTCTGCACCCTCTCTAAAGCCTCCACATCCTTCTGGTAGTGTGGCGACCAGAATTGAACACTATACTCCAAGTGTGGCCTAACTAAGGTTCTATACAGCTGCAACATGACTTGCCAATTCTTATACTCAATGCCCCGGCCAATGAAGGCAAGCATGCCGTATGCCTTCTTGACTACCTTCTCCACCTGTGTAGCCCCTTTCAATGACCTGTGGACCTGTACTCCTAGATCTCTTTGACTTTCAATACTCTTGAGGGTTCTACCATTCACTGTATATTCCCTACCTGCATTAGCCCTTCCAAAATGCATTACCTCACATTTGTCCAGGTTAAACTCCATCTGCCATCTCTCCGCCCAAGTCTCCAGACAATCTAAATCCTGCTGTATCCTCAGACAGTCCTCATCGCTATCCGCAATTCCACCAACCTTTGTGTCGTCTGCAAACTTACTAATCAGACCAGTTACATTTTCCTCCAAATCATTTATATATACTACAAAGAGCAAAGGTCCCAGCACTGATCCCTGTGGAACACCACTGGTCACAGCCCTCCAATTAGAAAAGCATCCCTCCATTGCTACCCTCTGCCTTCTATGGCCTAGCCAGTTCTGTATCCACCTTGCCAGTTCACCCCTGATCCCGTGTGACGTCACCTTTTGTACTAGTCTACCATGAGGGACCTTGTCAAAGGCCTTACTGAAGTCCATATAGACAACATCTACTGCCCTACCTGCATCAATCATCCTAGTGACCTCCTCGAAAAACTCTATCAAGTTAGTGAGACACGACCTCCCCTTCACAAAACCGTGCTGCCTCTCACTAATACGTCCATTTGCTTCCAAATGGGAGTAGATCCTGTCTCGAAGAATTCTCTCCAGTAATTTCCCTACCACTGAAGTAAGGCTCACCGGCCTGTAGTTCCCGGGATTATCCCTGCCACCCTTCTTAAACAGAGGAACAACATTGGCTATTCTCCAGTCCTCCGGGACATCCCCTGAAGACAGCGAGGATCCAAAGATTTCTGTCAAGGCCTCAGCAATTTCCTCTCCAGCCTCCTTCAGTATTCTGGGGTAGATCCCATCCGGCCCTGGGGACTTATCTACCTTAATATTTTTTAAGACACCCAACACCTCGTCTTTTTGGATCACAATGTGACCCAGGCTATCTACACCCCCTTCTCCAGACTCAACATCTACCAATTCCTTCTCTTTGGTGAATACTGATGCAAAGTATTCATTTAGTACCTCGCCCATTTCCTCTGACTCCACACATAGATTCCCTTGCCTATCCTTCAGTGGGCCAACCCTTTCCCTGGCTACCCTCTTGCTTTTTATGTAAGTGTAAAAAGCCTTGGGATTTTCCTTAACCCTATTTGCCAATGACTTTTCATGACCCCTTCTAGCCCTCCTGACTCCCTGCTTAAGTTCCTTCCTACTTTCCTTATATGCCACACAGGCTTCGTCTGTTCCCAGCCTTTTAGCCCTGACAAATGCCTCCTTTTTCTTTTTGACGAGGCCTACAATATCATTCGTCATCCAAGGTTCCCGAAAATTGCCGTATTGATCTTTCTTCCTCACAGGAACATGCCTGTCCTGTATTCCTATCAACTGACACTTGAAAGCCTCCCACATGTCAGATGTTGATTTGCCCTCAAACATCCGCCCCCAATCTATGTTCTTCAGTTCCCGCCTAATATTGTTATAATTAGCCTTCCCCCAATTTAGCACATTCATCCTCGGACCACTCTTATCCTTGTCCACCAGTACTTTAAAACTTACTGAATTGTGGTCACTGTTACCGAAATGCTCCCCTCCTGAAACATCTACCACCTGGCCGGGCTCATTCCCCAATACCAGGTCCAGTACCGCCTCTTCCCTAGTTGGACTGTTTACATATTGTTTTAAGAAGCCCTCCTGGATGCTCCTTACAAACTCTGCCCCGTCTAAGCCCCTGGCACTAAGTGAGTCCCAGTCAATATTGGGGAAGTTGAAGTCTCCCATCACCACAACCCTGTTGTTTTTACTCTTTTCCAAAATCTGTCTACCTATCTGCTCCTCTATCTCCCACTGGCTGTTGGGAGGCCTGTAGTATACCCCCAACATTGTGACTGCACCCTTCTTATTCCTGATCTCTACCCATATAGCCTCACTGCCCTCTGAGGTGTCCTCTCGCTGTATAGCTGTGATACTCTCCTGAACAAGTAGCGCAACTCCGCCTCCCCTTTTACATCCCCCTCTATCCCGCCTGAAACATCTAAATCCTGGAACGTTTAGCTGCCAATCCTGCCCTTCCCTCAACCAGGTCTCTGTAATGGCAACAACATCATAGTTCCAAGTACTAATCCAAGCTCTAAGTTCATCTGCCTTACCCGTAATGCTCCTTGCATTAAAACATATGCACTTCAGGCCACCAGACCCGCTGTGTTCAGCAACTTCTCCCCGTCTGCTCTGCCTCAGAGCCACACTGTCCCTATTCCCTAGTTCTCCCTCAACGCTCTCACCTTCTGACCTATTGCTCCCGTGCCCACCCCCCTGCCATACTAGTTTAAACCCTCCCGTGTGACACTAGCAAATCTCGCGGCCAGGATATTTATGCCTCTCCGGTTTAGATGCAACCCGTCCTTCTTATACAGGTCACACCTGCCCCGGAAGAGCTCCCAGTGGTCCAGATAACAGAAACCCTCCCTCCTACACCAGCTGTTTAGCCACGTGTTTGTCTGCTCTATCTTCCTATTTCTAGCCTCACTGGCACGTGGCACAGGGAGTAATCCCGAGATTACAACCCTCGAGGTCCTGTCTTTTAACTTTCTGCCTAGCTCCCTGAACTCCTGCTGCAGGACCTCATGCCCCTTCCTGCCTATGTCGTTAGTACCAATATGTACAACGACCTCTACCTGTTTGCCCTCCCCCTTCAGGATTCCCTCTACCCGTTCGGAGACATCCTGGACCCTGGCACCAGGGAGGCAACATACCATCCTGGAGTCTCTTTCACGTCCACAGAAGCGCCTATCTGTTCCCCTGACTATAGAGTCCCCTATAACTATTACTCTTCTGCGCTTTGACCCTCCCTTCTGAACATCAGAGCCAGCCGTGGTGCCACTGCTCTGGCTGCTGCTGTTTTCCCCTGATAGGCTATCCCCCCCGACAGTATCCAAAGGGGTATATCTGTTCGAGAGGGGGACAACCACAGGGGATTCCTGCACTGACTGCCTGCCCTTTCTGGTGGTCACCCATTTCTCTGCCTGCACCTTGGGTGTGACCACACTTACATAACTGCGATCTATGACGCTTTCCGCCACCTGCATGCTCCTAAGTGCATCCAATTGCTGCTCCAACCGAACCATGCGGTCTGTGAGGAGCTGCAGTTGGGTGCACTTTCTGCAGATGAAGCCATCCGGGACGCTGGAAGCCTCCCGGACCTGCCACATCTCACAGTCAGAGCACAGCACCCCTCTAACTGACATTGCGTCAATTAATTAAAATTAAAATTTGTCTTTTTTTTTTTTATAAATACTTTTTTTAAATTACAAAGTTACTGTCAACTATCTGTTTCCTAGCACTAGATTTCTAATAGAAATGCGATAGCTAACTATAATATCCTCCGATCTCTGGCTTAGATATCCTCTAAATTATAATTAAGTTATTATGTTTAATTAGTTCCCAAATACTCAAAAAAATTTAGGTTAGAATCCCAACCAGCCACTCAGGTCACAGCTTTTCTGTGATGTCACTTCAGTTTCCCCCCGACACACACAATTTGAAAAAAAGGTATAAAAGTAAAAATCACTTGCTTACCTTCTGAGATGTTCTCAGGTTCTCTCGCTGACAGAGACTGCTCCTCCACCTCCAATCCTTGGCCTGCACAATGCTAATAATGTAATAATATAATATGGCACTTACCTTACACCAATGGGTCTTATTATTAGGTTAGAGGAGGAGGGTGGGTGGGAGACACTACACGTGTAGTGTCTCGGGTTTCCTCTCCACCAGAATTTATTGGGGGGGGGGGGGGGGGGACTTGCCAGAGGTCGAACTTCCGGTTCCCGCCGAAATCCAAAGGGCTGCTCCTGTAAAGGTAAGAGCTTTTAAACTAACTACTCACCTCCCAGAAGGCCCCTGCGCACCGCTGCCGCCGAAATCCAAAGGGCTGCTCCTGTAAAGGTAAGAGCTTTTAAACTAACTACTCACCTCCCAGAAGGCCCCTGCGCACCGCTGCCGCCGAAATCCAAAGGGCTGCTCCTGTAAAGGTAAGAGCTTTTAAACTAACTACTCACCTCCCAGAAGGCCCCTGCGCACCGCTGCCGCCGAAATCCAAAGGGCTGCTCCTGTAAAGGTAAGAGCTTTTAAACTAACTACTCACCTCCCAGAAGGCCCCTGCGCACCGCTGCCGCCGAAATCCAAAGGGCTGCTCCTGTAAAGGTAAGGTTTTTAAACTCACTACTCACCTCCAAGAAGGCCCCTGCGCACCGCTGCCGCCGAAGTCCAAAGGACTGCTCCTGTAAAGGTAAGAGCTTTTAAACTAACTACTCACCTCCCAGAAGGCCCCTGCGCACCGTTGCCGCCGAAATCCAAAGGGCTGCTCCTGTAAAGGTAAGAGCTTTTAAACTAACTACTCACCTCCCAGAAGGCCCCTGCGCACCGCTGCCGCCGAAATCCAAAGGGCTGCTCCTGTAAAGGTAAGAGCTTTTAAACTAACTACTCACCTCCCAGAAGGCCCCTGCGCACCGCTGCCGCCGAAATCCAAAGGGCTGCTCCTGTAAAGGTAAGAGCTTTTAAACTAACTACTCACCTCCCAGAAGGCCCCTGCGCACCGCTGCCGCCGAAATCCAAAGGGCTGCTCCTGTAAAGGTAAGGTTTTTAAACTCACTACTCACCTCCAAGAAGGCCCCTGCGCACCGCTGCCGCCGAAATCCAAAGGGCTGCTCCTGTAAAGGTAAGAGCTTTTAAACTAACTACTCACCTCCCAGAAGGCCCCTGCGCACCGCTGCCGCCGAAATCCAAAGGGCTGCTCCTGTAAAGGTAAGAGCTTTTAAACTAACTACTCACCTCCCAGAAGGCCCCTGCGCACCGCTGCCGCCGAAATCCAAAGGGCTGCTCCTGTAAAGGTAAGGTTTTTAAACTCACTACTCACCTCCAAGAAGGCCCCTGCGCACCGCTGCCGCCGAAATCCAAAGGGCTGCTCCTGTAAAGGTAAGAGCTTTTAAACTAACTACTCACCTCCAAGAAGGCCCCTGCGCACCGCTGCCGCCGAAATCCAAAGGGCTGCTCCTGTAAAGGTAAGAGCTTTTAAACTAACTACTCACCTCCAAGAAGGCCCCTGCGCACCGCTGCCGCCGAAATCCAAAGGGCTGCTCCTGTAAAGGTAAGAGCTTTTAAACTAACTACTCACCTCCCAGAAGGCCCCTGCGCACCGCTGCCGCCGAAATCCAAAGGGCTGCTCCTGTAAAGGTAAGAGCTTTTAAACTAACTACTCACCTCCCAGAAGGCCCCTGCGCACCGCTGCCGCCGAAATCCAAAGGGCTGCTCCTGTAAAGGTAAGAGCTTTTAAACTAACTACTCACCTCCCAGAACGCCCCTGCGCACCGCTGCCGCCGAAATCCAAAGGGCTGCTCCTGTAAAGGTAAGAGCTTTTAAACTAACTACTCACCTCCCAGAAGGCCCCTGCGCACCGCTGCCGCCGAAATCCAAAGGGCTGCTCCTGTAAAGGTAAGAGCTTTTAAACTAACTACTCACCTCCCAGAAGGCCCCTGCGCACCGCTGCCGCCGAAATCCAAAGGGCTGCTCCTGTAAAGGTAAGAGCTTTTAAACTAACTACTCACCTCCCAGAAGGCCCCTGCGCACCGCTGCCGCCGAAATCCAAAGGGCTGCTCCTGTAAAGGTAAGAGCTTTTAAACTAACTACTCACCTCCCAGAAGGCCCCTGTGCACCGCTGCCGCCGAAATCCAAAGGGCTGCTCCTGTAAAGGTAAGAGCTTTTAAACTAACTACTCACCTCCCAGAAGGCCCCTGCGCACCGCTGCCGCCGAAATCCAAAGGGCTGCTCCTGTAAAGGTAAGAGCTTTTAAACTAACTACTCACCTCCCAGAAGGCCCCTGCGCACCGCTGCCGCCGAAATCCAAAGGGCTGCTCCTGTAAAGGTAAGGTTTTTAAACTCACTACTCACCTCCAAGACTCCATTAACTGGCCTATAATTACCAGGGTCATTCCTATTCCCTTTCTTGAACAGAGGAACGACATTCGCCACTCTCCAGTCCTCTGGCACTATCCCCGTGGACAGTGAGGACCCAAAGATCAAAGCCAAAGGCTCAGCAAACTCATCCCTTGACACCCAAAGAATCCTAGGGTATATCCCATCTGGCCCAGGGGACTTGTTGACCCTCAGGTTTCTCAAAATTGCTAATACATCTTCCCTCAGAACATCTACCTCCTCCAGCCTACCCGCCTGTATCACACTCTCATCCTCAAAAACATGGCCCCTCTACTTGGTGAACACTGCAGAAAAGTATTCATTCAACACCTCTCCTATCTCTTCTGACTCCATGCACAAGTTCCCACTACTGTCCTTGACCGGCCCTAACCTCACCCTGGTCATTCTTTTATTTCTCCATAAGAGTAAAAAGCCTCGGGGTTTTCCTTGATCCGACCTGCCAAGGAATTCTCATGCCCCTCCTAGCTCTCCTAAGCTCTTTCTTTAGCTCATTCCTTGCTGCCTTGTAACCCTCAGCGACCCAACTGAACCTTGTTTTCTCATCCTTACATACGCTTCCTTTTTCCTCTTGTCAAGATATTCAACGTCTTTTGTGAACCATGGTTCCCTCATATGGCCATTTCCTCCCTGCGTGACAGGGACATACCTATCAAGGACACGCAGTATTTGTCCCTTGAACAAGCTCCACTTTTCATTTGTGCCTTTCCCTGACAGTTTCTGTTCCCATCTTGTGCTCCCTAATTCTTGCCTAATCGCATCATAATTACCCCTCCCCAATTATAGACATTGCCCTGCCGTATGGCCCTATCCCTCTCCATTGCAAAAGTGAAAGACACGGAATTGTGGTCACGATCTCTAAAGTGCTCTCCCACAAACAAATCCAACATTTGGCCCGGTTCATTACCCAGTACCAAATCCAATGTGGCCCCACCTCTTGTCGGCCTATCCACATATTGTGTCAGGAAACCCTCCTGCACACACTGTACAAAAACTGCTCCATCCGAACTGTTCGACCTTAGAGGTTCCAATCAATATTTGGAAAGTTAAAGTCACCCATGGCAACTACCCTGAGACCTCCACACCTATCCATAATCTGCTTTGCAATTTCTTCCTCCACATCTCTGTTACTATTTGGGGGCCTATAGAAAACTCCTAACAACGTGACCGCTCCTTTCCTATTTCCAACTTATGCCCATATTCGGCAGGAGCTAGGGAATGTGGATTGGGAGCAGCTGTTTAAGAGTAAATCCACATTTGAAATGTGGGAGTCTTTTAAGGAAAGGTTGATTAGAGTGCAGGACAGACATGTCCCTGTGAAAATGAGGGATAGAAATGGCAAGATTAGGGAACCATGGATGACGGGTGGAATTGTGAGACCAGCTAAGATGAAAAAGAAAGCATACTCGGCATCTAGGCGACTTAAAACTGAGGAATATCGGGAAAGTAGGACAAATCACAAACGCGCAATAAAGAGGGTTAAAAGGGGTCATGAAATATCTTTGGCTAACAGGGTTAAGGAAAATCCCAAAGCCTTTTATTTGTATATAAGGAGCAAGAGGGTAACTAGAGAAAGAATTGGCCCACTCAAAGATAAAAGAGATAATTTATGCGTGGAGTCAGAGGAAAAGGGTGAGATTCTTAATGAGTACTTTGCATCGGTATTCACCAAGGAGAGGGACATGATGGATGTTGAGGCTAGGGATGGATGTTTAAATACTCTAGATCAAGTCGACATAAGGAAGGGAGACGTTTTGGGTATTCTAAAAGGCATTAAGGTGGACAAGTCCCCAGGTCCGGATGGGCTCTATCCCAGGTTACTGAGGGAAGAGAGGGACGAAGTAGCTGGGGCCTTAATATCTTTGCAGCATCCTTGAGCACATCCCGGAGGATTGGAGAATTGTTAATGTTGTCCCTTTGTTTAAGAAGGGTAGCAGGGATAATCCAGGGAATTATAGACCTGTGAGTTTGACGTCAGTGGTAGGCAAACTGTTGGAGATGATACTGAGGGATAGGATCTATTCACATTTGTAAGAAAATAGACTTATCAGTGATAGGCAGCATGGTTTTGTGCAGGGAAGGTCATGTCTTACAAACTTAATAGAAGTCTTTGAGGAAGTGACAAAGTTAATTGATGAGGGAAAGGCTGTAGATGTCATATACATGGACTTCAGTAAGGTGTTTGATAAAGTTTCCCATGGCAGGTTGATGGACAAAGTGAAGTCGTATGGGGTTCAGGGTGTACTAGCTAGCTGGATAAAGAACTGGCTGGGCAACAGGAGACAGAGAGTAGTGATGGAAGGGAGTGTCTCAAAATGGAGAAAGGTGACCAGTAGTGTTCCACAGGGATCCGTGCTCGGATACAGATAGATTGGAGAGTTGGGCAGAGAAATGGCAGATGGAGTTCAATCCAGGCAAATGCGAGGTGATGCATTTTGCAATATCTAATTCAAGAGCAGACTATACAGTCAATGGAAGAGTCCTGGAGAAAATTGATGTACAGAGCGATCTGGGAGTTCAGGTCCATTGTACCCTGAAGGTGGCAACGCAAGTCGATAGTGGTCAAGAAGGCATCCAGCATGCTTGCCTTCATCGGACGGGGTATTGAGTCCAAGAGTCAGCAGGTCATGTTACAGTTGTATAGGACTTTGGTTAGGCCACATTTGGAATATTGCGTGCAGTTCTGGTCGCCACATTACCAGAAGGATGTGGATGCTTCAGAGAGGGTGCAGTGGAGGTTCACCAGGATGTTGCCTGGTATGGAGGGTGCTAGCTATGAAGAAAGGTTGAGTAGATTAGGATTGTTTTCGTTGGAAAGACTGAGGTTGAGGAGAGACCTGATTGAGGTCTACAAAATTATGAGAGGTATGGATAGGGTGGATAGCAACAAGCTTTTTCTAAGTGTGGGGGTGTCAATTACAAGGGATAAGGATTTCCAGGTGAGAGGGGGAAAGTCTAAGGGAGATGTGCGTGGAAAGTTTTTTAATCAGAGGGTGGTGAGTGCCTGGAACACTTTGCCAGCGGAGGTGGTAGAGGTGGGCACGATAGCATCATTCAAGATGCATCTAGACAGATATATGAACGGGCGGGGAACAGAGGGAAGTAGATCCTTGGAAAATAGGCGACAGGTTTAGATAAAGGAACTGGATCGGCGCAGGCTGGGAGGGCCGAAGGGCCTGTTCCTGTGCTGTAATTTTCTTTGTTCTTATATTGCCTCAGTCGGCAAATCCCCCTTGAACAGCCTTTCTGCAGCCATTAAACTATCCTTGATTAACAATGCTACTCCTCCACTTCTTTCACCACCTTCCCTACTCTATGCCCCGGAACTTCCAACATCCATTCCTGCCCCTGTTCTAACCATGTCTCCGTAATGGCCACAACATCGTAGTCCCAGGTACCAATCCGTGCTCCAAGTTCACCTACCTGATTCCGGTTGCTCCTTGCATTAAAGTAGACACACTTCAACCCACCTTCCTGCCTGCCGGTACACTCCTGTGACCTTGATACTCTCCTCAGCAACTCACTGCTCTCAACACTGGCTTCTGGACTACAGCTCGTTTTCCCATCCCCCTGACAAATTAGTTTAAACCCTCCTGAAGAACCGAGGCAAATTTTCCTCCCAGGATATTGGTGCCCCTCTGGTCCAGGTGCAAACCGTCCTGTTTGTACAGGTCCCACCTTCCCCAGAATGTGCACCAGTTATCCATGTAATTGAAACCCTCCCTCCTACACTATGTTATTCTCGAAGTCTGAATAAAGATTGTAGACTTCCAGTTAACACAAATACTTTATTCAGTAGGTTTGTTCTGTTTCCAGAGCTTAACTAGATATAATACAGTCAAGAGGTATGACCAGTGAAGCTAAGGTAAGCTGCCTATGCTGAGCTGTCTCTGTGTGCTGCTGCTCACAAGCCGGGTGTTTCTGACAGAGGCGGATCCTACCTTGGGCTGGACACTTTATACCCGTCTCTGAGGCCCTCTAGTGATGCTGTGGCTGTTACATCTGTCTGCAGTGCCTGGTGTATGTGCAGATGTATACAGATGTACAGATCACTACATCTCCCCCCACCCCCCTTTCATTGGACATGTTTTCTAGACTGGCCTCAAGAAAACTGTACATAACAAGTGGTGAGAATATGCAAACCTGCACCCTGTAAAATGATAAAAGTAACACAGAAACAATTAACTGTGTTGTGAGTCCATCGTGAAAAATGTCCATATTCGCCTTGCGCGTGTGTTGAAGTGTCGTCACAAATCTAGCCAGTCGGGTGCCTTACGGCTTCTTCTGGAGCGTCTTAACAGTGGTAGTAGGGATGATGGTTTGATGTCATCAAGAGTACTGTCTGGCGTTGTGTGGCGAGGAACGTCCTGTGGACAAATGGACTCGGTCAAGTCCAGTGTGGGAAATACTGATGTTGTAGGTCAAATCTCTACTAGATCCCGGCGGTTACGGCGAAAATGTATTCCCGCAAACGATTTGACAATGTTGGACCGCGGTGCCTCCTGCCTGATCACCGTGGCTGACTCAGACCACCCGCCTTCTGGGTCCCTGATTCTGATGATGTCAGCTATTGTCAGTGGCTTGAGTTGGATCGCATGTTGATCGTAGTATAGTTTTTGTTTGGCGCATAGTGCCCGCATGTCGTCGAGAACCGGTGCGCTGCCGGGGTCTCGGAATTGCTTTGCCGTTAGGGTTGTCCGGATGTCTCTGCCGAAGAGCATTTGCGCTGGCAACAGTCCTGAGCTCAATGGGGTTGCTCGGTACGGTAACAGAACTAGGTTGATGTCGGAATGTGACTCGGCTGCCTTGCTGATGAGTCGTTTAATGACGTGGACACCTTTTACCCCTGTTCCATTTGATTGTGGGTAGCGATTCTGTGTCACATCATTGTCTGACCTCGACTTTTTCTGGTGTTTGTGGTATTGATTCTGTATGTCATTGTTCGTGAAAGCTGTTTTGCATGTGTGTTCTGGAGCAGATGTGAATTTGTGAGATTCTTTATCATGCTATGGCATGTTTGTAGTCCTGTCATTGTTTCGCAGTGTGCTGTGGCATTGTCCTTCACGTGCAGAGTTGTACCATGTTGTACAGATCGTTGTTTCATTGTTGTTGTTTCTGTCGTTTCTGTCTTTGTTGTTTTCGTTGCCGCTCTTGTTGTTGTGGTTCTTGTTCTTTTTGTCGCGCTTGTTGATTCGGTTTTCGTTTTCGCTTTTATTCTTGTTCTTTTTCTTGTCGTGCTTGTTGTTTCTGGGATACTTCTTGTTGCTTTTGTTGTTCTTGTTGTGCTGCATGTTGTTTTTGTTGTTGCTGTTGTTCTTGTTTCTGCTGTGCTTCTTGTGGTTTTTGTTGTTTTTGTTGCGCGCAATGAGTGTGCATGTGGATGATTTGAGTAATTGTCATAGTTATTGGTGTCAGTGTCCTTTGTGGTATCTGCTACGTTGAGCGTATCTTCTTGAGAATTGTGAGAATGATCTGATGTTGCATTGATTTTGGTGACATCAGTCATTTGTGGTGGATTCGACTCCTCTTCTTTGCTGACTTGGTACTCCTCTTCTAGAGTCATTTCAGGTTCACTTGAATCATCTGTGATCTCTTTGTGCTCCTTTTCTGGAGTCAAAATCTTCAAGATTTATATTGACGTGGTCTCTCTGGACTCTTGATGCTCCTTTTCTTGAACATAGAACATAGAACATTACAGCGCAGTACAGGCCCTTCGGCCCTCAATGTTGCGCCGACCTGTGAAACCACTCTAAAGCCCATCTACACTATTCCCTTATATGTTTATCCAATGACAATTTAAATGCCCTTAATGTTGGCAAGTCCACTACTGTTGCAGGCAGGGCATTCCATGCCCTTACTACTCTTTGAGTAAAGAACCTACCTCTATCCTATATCTATCTCCCCTCGATTTAAATCTATGTCCCCTCGTGCTAGACATCACCATCCGAGGAAAAAGGCTCTCACTGTCCACCCTATCTCATCCTATGATCATCTTGTATGCCTCAATTAAGTCACCTCTTAACCTTCTTCTCTCTAACAAAAACAGCCTCAAGTCCCTCAGCCTTCCCTCATAAGATCTCCTCCCCATACCAGGCAACATCCTGGTAAATCCCCTCTGCACCCTTTCCAATGCTTCCACATCCTTCCTATAATGCGGCGACCAGAATTGCACGCAATACTCCAATTGCGGCCGCACCAGAGTTTTGTACATGACCTCATGGCTCCGAAACTCAATTCCTCTACCAATAAAAGCTAACGCGCCACACGCCTTCTTAACAACCCCCTCAACCTGGGTGGCAACTTTCAGATCTATGTACATGGACACCGAGATCTCTCTGCTCATCCACACTACCAAGAATCTTACCATTAGCCCAGTACTCTGTCTTCCTGTTATTCCTTCCAAAATGAATCACCTCACACTTTTCTGCATTAAACTCTATTTGCCACCTCTCAGCCCAGCTCTGCAGCTTATCTATGTCCCTCTGTAACTTGTAACATCCTTCCGCACTGTCCACAACTCCACCGACTTCAGTGTCATCTGCAAATTTACTCACCCATCCTTCTACGCCCTCCTCCAGGTCATTTATAAAAAGGACAACCAGCAGTGGCCCCAAAACAGAACCTTGTGGTATGCCACTAGTAACTGGACTCCAGTCTGAACATTTCCCATCAACCACCACCCTTTGTCTTCTTCCAGCTAGACAATTTCTGATCCAAACTGCTAAATCACCATGAATCTCATGCCTCTGTATTTTCTGCAATAGCCTACCGTGGGGAATCTTATCAAACGCTTTACTGAAATCTATATACACCACATCAACTGCTTTACCCTCGTCCACCTGTTTGGTCACCTTCTCAAAGAACTCAATAAGGTCTGTGAGGCATGACCTACCCTTCACAAAACCGTGTTGACTATCTCGAATGAAATTATTCCTTTCCAGCTGATTATACATCCTATCTCTTATAAACCTTTCCAAGACTTTGCCCACAGCAGAAGTAAGGCTCACTGGTCTATAGTTACCGGGGTTGTCTCTACTCCCCTTCTTGAACAAAATTCGCTATCCTCCAGTCTTCTGGCACTATTCCTGTAGACAATGATGACATAAAGATCAAAGCCAAAGGCTCAGCAATCTCCTCCCTAGCTTCCCAGAGAATCCTAGGATAAATCCCATCCGGCCCAGGGGACTTATCTATTTTCACACTTTCCAGAATTGCTAACACCTCCTCCTCATGAACCTCAAGCCCTTCTAGTCTAGTAAAAGTCAAAAGTTCTGGCGTCAAAATCTTCAAGATTTCTATTGACGTGGTCTCTCTGGACTCTTGGGTGGCCGTCCTCTGATTATTGAGTGCTTCTGTGCAGACGAGCTGCGATATGTCAGTCTCGCTGTGATCCTGCACATCCTGTATGGGAATTGTGATTTCTTCGTCACTTGTCTCACATACAGTGGGTAGACATTCAGTGTCTTCTTCTGGTGGCTCAAATAAGCTTGATAGATCTTCATGGTCTTGTACATGCATGGCGTTCGCTATGGAGTGTTTGCTTGCTTCCATTTTTGAGTCTGTCACCGAGCTGTCTGTGGAGGCTTGCATCGCTCTCTTTGTGGAGGCTTGTGTCGCTCTCTTTTGTGGAGTCCTTCATCGCTCTCTCTGTGGAGTTTGTCATCGCTCTCTCTGTGGAGTCTGTCATCGCTCTCTTTGTGGAGTCGTGCAGTGTTCTCATTGTAGAGTCGATCTATGCTCTCTCAACGGAGTCGTTCTGTGCTCTCTGTGTGACGTCGTCTTCGTCTTGGGTATTGCTGTCATCCCATGTATCGACGAACTGCCATGGTACCATGGTATTGGATTCATCTACCATGAGAAGTGTCGTATTGAGTTTTTCAACCGTGTTGCTGATGCTGTGATCAGGATCTCCGAATAACTCAGCCATATCTGAGCAGTATTGTGTGTATTGTTCGACAGACAAATTGTCGCTTTTTGTTTTGGAGTTGTGATCGTTCTCTTCATGTTCAATGAACAAATCATCTTCTTGTGTGGAGGCTGGGACCCTTCGTGGTGCGTGGACTACTCTCTGTTTCTTGGCGTCAGGCCGCAGCATAATCTTGCTCTCACGAGTCGAGATGTCATATATGCTGGGCTGAAGATTCCCCAATCCGAAGAACTCACCGTTGGGGTCTTCACGGTACAACACCTCTAGTTGCGGTTCGGATTTGGTACTGGGGTAGCCATCTCCCAAGATGAAATCTTCGCCTGAGTCGTAGTCTACAAGGACCATATCATCTTCTCGGGTGGTACTAACTGCTTGTTCCAGGGTGTTGTGAAAGTTGACTGCTGGTGTAAGTTCGGGCATTGTTCTGTCTTTTGAGGCAAGAAAATTGAGTTTTGCAGCTTTAAATTTCTTTTTGTTCATTTTCGTGCATTTCCTTTTTAAGTGGGCGTGATCCTGGTCTTCTGACGTCATGACGCTCGTGACATCATGCGTAGGACTCGATTGCCCATGCGCACTCCGAGTTTCCTGTACTGTGCGCACTTTTCGCAACTGCGCATGTGCAGCTCCTTTCTCAAAATGGCTGCCGCTCAGAATCTCCGTCTTCCTCCGATTCAGTCCTGTCGCCGCCTCATGGTGAGTGTTCGCACCATTTTTACTGATTTTGTATTCTAAATAATGATTCTGTGTTTGTAGAGACTCATAGTATTGATTTTGCTTTGTTCCTAAGCAAGGCATTTTTGTATAGCGATTTCTAGAGTTAGATACTTATTTTGTGCAAGTTCTTCCCTCAAATTTTTATCAGATAGTCCAGAAATTAATTGATGCATTATCACAGTGTCTCTGAAATCAGCATAATCACAACCTTGTGGAATTAGCTTGAGATTTGTAATAAAATCAGAGATGGGCCCTCCGTTTCTCTGACAAGAGTTAAATCTTTCCAGCATCTCACCAGAGTGACTCTTAAAGTGTTCATCAAATTTTTTGAGTATAACTTCTAATTTGGTGTTGTCCTCACCTTCTAAGTAATTAAAGCAATTATAGAATTCTCTAGCTTCATGCCCTCCTGTTGAGAGTAGTAGGGCTATTTTCGGTACATCAGAGGCAGTGCTTAAATCATTAGCTGTGATAGATATTTGGAACAGCTGTTCAAAGATTTTCCAGTTATAACTTAAATTACCGCTGTTTCCAGTTGTCATGGAGTTCCAACAAGTTCCATCGAATCAGTTAGTCATCGAGGATCCATTTTCTGCAAAGTCTTCCACAGTCGAATATACGGTTTAAGTTTTTCTTCTCTTGCTGGTGTCTAGCTAGCTTTCTGAAATCACCCCTGGTATCATATGTTATTCTCTAAGTCTGAATAAAGATTGTAGACTTCCAGTTAACACAAATACTTTATTCAATGGGTTTGTTTTATTTCCAGAGCTTAACTAGATATAATACAGTCAAGAGGTATGACCAGTGAAGCTAAGGTAAACTGCCTATGCTGAGCTGTCTCTGTCTGCTGCTGCTGCTGCTCACCAGTCCTGTGCTTCTGAAAGAGGCAGATCCTACCTTGGACCCTTTATACCCGTCTCTGATGTCTTCTAGTGATGCTGTGGCTGTGACATCTGTCTGCAATCCCTGGTGTATGTGCAGATGTATGTACAGATGTATAGATCACTACATACACCACCCTGCAGCCACGTGTTTATCTGCACTCTCTCCCTGTTCCTGAACTCGCTAGCACATGGCACCGGCAACAAACCAGAAATGACAACATGGTTTGTCCTGGCTCTCAGCTTCCACCCTAGCTCCCTAAATTCCTGTTTTAAATCCCCGTCCCTACTCTTACCTGTGTCGTTGGTACCGATGTGTACCACGACTTGTAACTGTTCCCCCTCAACTTTAAAATATCTTGCAAGTCTGACCTGAAATAAAGCACCATAGCTTCAGTAAGACAATTGGGAATCTCCAAAAGAGCTCCATAGAATGTACAAATGTAGAAAAAAAGCGGCAGAAAAATCAACTGTTCAGCTTAATAAGGGCTGCACCATAGCACACAGTGACCTGTGAAAAACACTGGTCCAAAAGCAGAGTCAAAGAACCTAGCAATGATCGAAGAAGATGGCGCAAACCTTGAAAAGGGCTCCAAATCTTCAAATTAACAGTGCAAGATGTATGACCGCATCGAGAAAATCCCCACAGTTCTGTGATGGTGTTATATTTAATATTTTTGAGGTGTACAGTGTTAATCAGTGAAGCAGGCTGCCGGGTCTGTGTGTGAACATAATTTAGTTAAACTGAAGAGAGATTATCTGGTAGGGTTGCAAACTTGAAAGGTGGATAGCTGCGAAAGGCATACATTTGGCTTAAAGCTGGAAAGTGCATTTACTATAAGTAAACCAGCATTAGGTAGACATTTGCATTAGCAGATACATAATTGTTTGTTTTCAGTTGTTATATTTCAAGGGGAAGTTTACATCTTGTATAGGTTTAATAAATATACAAGGTAAGGTTATTACATTTTATTTGACTCCAAACTGGGGAAATAAGGAGAACATTAAAGGTTTTTATATTCTGGAAAAGTTTCAAAGTGGAGCTAAGGACAATGAAATAAAATATGAAAGATATAACAATAATACTTGAGAGCGATTGAGGCATTAAGCGGAGTGGCTGTATGAGACCTCCTGGGTGCTCCGCTGAGTTTGGAAAAGGGCTGTGAAGAGGCAAGGTGAAGCAGCCAGAAATGTGTCTGTTTTTCACAAAGCAGGGTTTTGTTTTGGAAGTTTTGTTGAATTTACATAACAAAGTGGAGAGAATGAATGAGAAGCCCCATGATAAACCTTTCCTGTGAATCAGCAGATTTTCCTTGTGATAATATTACTAAAATTTTTATAGTTAAACATCAATGGGGATTGTTGTCTATTGGGTGTTTACTTGTGAATCTGACAAAATAGGGAGTCTTTTTGGGAAATGTTTTTATTGTAACTTGCACAAGAACCAAGGGGCCGGGCCGATTAGGTTCCCTATGAGTCTCCTGGAGTACGAGCTTCCCTGCTGAGGGGCGAAGCTCCCTCATCAGCAGGGGAGCAAATCAGGCCCTGAAAACCCGGCCCGATTGTGGGCTGGACGTGGGGAGTCCCTTCTGGGACCAGTGTCATAGGCTCTTCGATCTATATTGATAAACCTTTTGTTTCCTTATGCTCCTGTTTTGTCGCTTCCTCGAAATCAACAGTTTTGTAAGACTAATTTTAACTGTGTAAATGTAATCTTGTGTGTTTAAATTTATGTCCTTTTATCAATGAATGTTTAATCTTTAAAATCCCAAAAGTGGTGCTCGAATTTGTGACTTCTGAATTCAGTAAACTTGGGCAGGATTCTCCGACCCCCCCCACCCCCCGCCGGGTCGGAGAATCGCCGGGGGTCGGCGTGAATCCCGCCCTCGCCGTCCTCCTAATTCTCCGGCCCCCCCAAAAATCGGCCTGGCATGAGTTGCGCCGCCCGGAACTCGATGGGCGCCGGGGCTGCCCGAATTCGCCGGCCCGCAATGGGCTGAAGTCCTGCCCGTCTTTTGCCTGTCCCGCTGGCGTAAATTGGAGTAGGTCCCTTACTGGTGGGACCTGGCGGCGCGGGCAGGCTCCGGGGTTCTTGGGGGGCCGTGGGGGGGATCTGGCCCCAGGAGGTGCCCCCATGGTGGCCTGGCTTGCGATCGGGACCCACCGATCCGTGGGCGGGCCTGTGCTGTGGGGGCACTCTATCCTTCCGCACCGGAGGCTGTATCGGTCTGCCATTCCCGGTGCGGAAACGAAGCCCTCTGCGCATGCGCGGGATGACACCAGCACGGGCTGGCGCTCCCGCGCATGTGCCACCTCGCACCGGCAGGGGGAGGCCCTTGGGCGCCGGTTGGCATGGCACCAACCCCCTTTCCCACTGGCTGGTGGGGCGCAAACCACTCCGGGGCGGGCCTAGCCCCTGAAGGTGCGGAGGATTCTGCACCTTTGGGGCGGCCCGATGCCGGAGTGGTTCACGCCACTCCTTGGCGCTGGGAACCCCCGCCCCGCCGGGTAGGGGAGAATCCCGCCACTTATCTTCCTCTTGTCAGAATATTAAAAAAAGAGTTGTGATACATGGGCCAAGTTTCTTTTGTGATTTGGATTCTGCAGCAATTGCCATCTATATCATTCTGGATCTGAGGGCATTACAGCAATGGAAAAAAAATGGCTGCTTCATGTTTCCCCAATGGAAGAAAGACCGTTCTGACTGGTTGGCAAGTGGACTCTGATTGGTTGAGGCATTGTCATGCAAAATTCATCAGTGAACTGAAGACTGACAGTTAACTGCCAAGCTTTGTTTAAATTCAAACACGGCTGGTTGACTCTGATTAGTCAAGGCATTGCCCTGGTTAATGAACCAGAGAATCATTGTTGTCTATTTTTGTTGATTTGAAAAAGGGACAATGTTTGTATATGTTCTTTCTGTCTGCGAAGGTCAAAGGCCCTGTGTATTAATATTACCATCAATCATCAGTTAACTGGTGCATTCTCTATGGCAATACCTCTACCAATTAGAGTCCACTTGCCAACAAATTAGCACTCTCTTCTCAAGCAGTATAAATTGTTGTTCCCTTTATATTTGGTCTTCTTGCAAATTGGCCTGATGAGTACAAGACGAAAAGCTTTGACAAGGACTCCTACATTAGACTCCTATTTATTGACTACAGCTCCGCCTTCAACACCATAATCCCAGCCAAGCTCATATCAAAGCTCCAAAACCTAGGACTTGGCTCCCCACTCTGCAACTGGATCCTCGATTTTCTGACCAACAGACCACAATCAGTAAGAATTCACCTGAGGAAGGAGCAGCGCTCCGAAAGCTAGTGACATCGAAACAAACCTGTTGGACTTTAACCTGGTGTTGTAAGACTTAGTAAGAATGAACAACAGCACCTCCTCCACAATAGTCCTCAACACCAGCGCCCCGCAAGGCTGCGTACTTAGCCCCCTACTCTACTCCCTGTACACACACACGACTGCGTGGCAAAACTTGGTTCCAACTCCATCTACAAGTTTGCTGACGATACGACCATAGCTGGTCGGATCTCGAATAACGATGAGTCCGAATAGAGAATCTAGTGGCGTGGTGTAGCGACAACAATCTCTCCCTCAATGCCAGCAAAACTAAAGAGCTGGTAATTGACTTCAGGAAGCAAAGTACTGTACACACCCCTGTCAGCATCAACGGGGCTGAGGTGGAGATGGTTAGCAGTTTCAAATTCCAAGGGGTGCACATCTCCAAAAATCTGTCCTGGTCCACCCACGTCGACTCTACCACCAAGAAAGCACAACAGCGCCTATACTTCCTCAGGAAACTAAAGAAATTCAGCATGTCCACATTGACTCTTACCAACTTTTACAGATGCACCATAGAAAGCATCCTATCGGGCTGCATCACAGCCTGGTATGGCAACTGCTCGGCCCAGGACCGCAAGAAACTTCAGAGAGTCGTGAACACTGCCCAGTCCATCACACGAACCTGCCTCCCATCCATTGACTCCATCTACATCTCCCGCTGCCTGGTGAAAGCGGGCAGTATAATCAAAGATCCCTCCCACCCGGCTTACTCACTCTTCCAACTTCTTCCATTGGGCAGGAGATACAGAAGTCTGAGAACACGCACGAACAGACTCAAAAACAGCTTCTTCCCCACTGTTACCAGACTCCTAAATGACCCTCTTATGGATTGACTTCATTAACACTACACCCTGTATGCTTCATCCGATGCCAGTGCTTATGTAGTTACATTGTATATGTTGTGTTGCCCTATTATGTATTTTCTTTTATTCCCTTTTCTTCTCATGTACTTAATGATCTGTTGAGCTGCTCGCAGAAAAATACTTTTCACTGTACCTCGGTAGACGTGACAATAAACAAATCCAATCCAATGTGTGTCTATTTTCAGCAATGCTCAACTTCTGTACTGCCAAATGAGTCAAGTTTTAAGTTGGACCCAGGCTGATAGGGGATTGGTCATCTCAGGAATATCTCTGAGCCTTTGAGTGATTGCACAAAATCTGGCTTAAAATGACCATCAAAAAGTGATGTGGAAGTGGTGATGTCCCATTTGCTGCCCCATTAGGTGATAGCACTGTGGGGTTAGAGTTGTGCGATCTTTATTCTTGGTAAATCTATACTATAACTTACACATTGCATTATTATAATGATATTTACTGTACAACACCCAAATCACTCCTAAGGGTTTGGATAAACACATTATGGGTTAATTTATTAAGACTAAGAACATGAAAACTGATTTGCATTGGCATGAATGTTAAAGGCATCAGAGCTGTTTGGTGCGCTCTGCTCAAGGCAAAAGTGATATAAGACTGGATCACAAGACACAGGTCCCTTTTAGTGATATCCGGCTGATTTCCCTTAAAGGCACATTGCAACATTACCTGGAGATGCTTAATTCGGGAAATAATCTTTGTACAGAATGGAGAAGCAATAGAGCACAGCTGGAGAGATTGGGGCAGCTCTGTTCTGGACTCTGTTAATTGATCTTGGTTGCATTTCTGTTATAATTTTGGCATTTTGTGAATGGTCAAATCAGGATTGTACCATGTAACCACTGAATCAGCACAGGCGTTACCAATTCTCCAGGGCTTTCCTGGAGATACCAGGAGCTAAGTGTGAATCTCCAGGACATTGCAGCAAAGAACCCAGAGACAAATTGACCCCTGGCAATGCGAAAATAAAATGTTAACGTCCATCTCCCTTTTGTTGATTAATTATAAAAATATTGGCGTTGTGTAGAAAAGCTGATAGCCAAGAGTTTGATTGCTTTACAGTTGGCAGGAAAAGGCAGTGTGCTGTGCAGATTGAGGTGTCGGGTGATGTGTTTGTGGAGTTTTGTCACTGGGGTAGATGGAGGCTGGAGCACATTTGATAAACCTCCCTGATGTGGCACCCAACTCTATTGCAACCCATCACTGTCCAACTCCCTTCACTGTCTAGAAGGAAAAAGTGGTGACATTTTGCACCTCAAAGGGTTAATCACCCATTACTTCCTATTGTGTTTACTCTTTGGTCTGTCATCAAGCAATTTACAGAGAGAGAAAAATGTCAAGCTCTGCCTTTTATTGAAATCCTGGGAATTAGTGTCAGCAGCTCCCCTGTCAATCTCATCAGGTGTAGAATTTTCACATTCACAACACAGGCGTGAAGCCACCAGAGGACAGTGCTGTCAGAGACGGTTCTACTCTTTGCTGCATCTCAAATTTTTCTTTTGTATATTAAACATCTTGAGATATTTTTTCTTCTGAGATCTTAGTGATCAGACCTGTCTTTACTGGTCCAAGAACTTGCCACTCAAGAGATTAGAACCTGGAGCTGTTTTCTTTCACATGAGTGTTTCCTATTGAAAAGCTTTGTTCCGACCGAGAGAACCCAGTCTGCAGATCTTGTCTACCCAAGACGGACATTTTCTGTGAAATGCTTCATATTCGCTGCCACAGTTTGTTAATGCATTTGCCTAATTTATTTGTCCTAACGGTTTACTTTTCCACATCAGCTCATTTAATCTTGGCCCAGCTGACTGTGAATGCAGTTTTGTGACGTACTGCATACTAAGCTTTGTAGGACAAATAATGTGGAGGATGTCGCACTGAAATTCCACATCACTTTGGTTAGGCCTCCTGGGTGGTGTGGAAGCACAGAAACTAGGAGCAGGAGTAGGCCATTCGGCCCTTCGAGCTCACTCTGCCATTCAATATCATCATGACCAAGCCTCTATCTCAATGCCATTTTGCCGCTTTCTCCACATATCCTTTGGTGCCATTATAATCTAAAAAAAATCTATCTCTTTCTTGAATACATTCAGTGACTAGGGGTGCAATTTAATGGCAAAGGTTCTTAAGTGTAATTTCAGGCAGGTTGTGACGGGGAGTTCCCCCCTAGCTCTGTCGGCGAGTTTCCCACCGCTATCAAACCACACTTCGTCACCTTTTTCGGGCCCTGGGGAGTCTCTCTCAGTGTAGCCCACACGTAGAATTTTTTCCATCACTGGGGAACTGAACTCGCTGGCTAGACCGGCTCCTCAAACATTGAGCCACCATTTTGAAAGGGAGCCCCGATCTCTAAGTGAGCCCAAGCTCACTTTTTCATTTCAAGCGTCAACTACACCCCTACACCCATGGGCAATGTCACCCCCCACACACATAGGAACTACCCCACTCTCCCCCAAGTGAAGATACACTGCTATGGGGTCGCTGAGGGCCCCCCCCCCCTTTTTCAGGTCTTCCCATGCCCCCTTTCGGGCCCCCCTTTCAGGACTCTCACTCTTCACTGCCCCACTCTTTATACCCCTTGAACCTACTTTCATGGGCATGGCCCCCCTCAGGCCGGAATGTGAAAATTGGTGGGGTGGTAAATAGTGAGGAGGCTAGCCTTTGATTACAGGAGGATATAGATCGGCTGGTGAGATGGGCTGATCAGTGACAAATGGAATTAATTGAGTTTAAGAGCAGGGATGTTATGCTGGAACTGTATAAAACGTTGGCTAAGTCACAGCTAGAGTATTGTGCGCAGTGGAATCGATAGTAAAGGAGGGATGTGATAGCACTGGAAAGGGTGCAGAGGAGATGTACCAGGATGTTGTCTGAGCTGGAGAATTTTAGTTATAAAGAGAAATTGGATAGACTTGGATTGGTTTCCTTGGAGCAGAGGAGACTGAGGGGGATATGATTGAGATGTGTAAAATTATGATAGAGTAGTCTGAAAGAAACCGTTCCCTTTGGTGAAGGGATCAATGACCAGGGGCCTTGGATTTAAGGTAAGGGACAGGAGGTTTAGAGGGGATGTGAGGACATTTTAATACCCAGAGGGTTGTGGGAGTCTGAAATACGGTGCCTGAAAGTTTGGAGGCAGAGGTCCTCATAACATTGAAGAAGTGTTCAGTATGCACCTGCGATCCCAAGGCGTATACAAAGCTATGGGCCAAGTGCTAGAAAATGGGATCAGAATAATTAGGTGTTTGTTTTTGACTGGCACAGACGCGATGGTCAGAAGTGCCTTTTCTGTGCTGTATGACTCTATGACCATTTGCAGTGCGATCCGGGCACCCTGGAAGTGCCCTCACCATCCTGGCAGTGTCACTTGGTCACCTTGACAGTGTCAGGTGACAGTGCTAAAGTGTCAGCCTGGCAATGCCAAGGTGCCCAAGTGAAAGGGGGAGATCTAGAGTGCCACCCGGCCCGGTCCAAATTTGCAAATGACACCAAGTTGGGTGGGAGGGTGAGCTGTGAGGAGGATGCAGAGATCCTTCAGTGTAATTTGGACAAGTTGAGTGAATGGGCAAATGAATAGCAGATGCAGTTTAATTTGGATAAATGCGAGGTTGCCCACTTTGATAGCAAAAACAAGGAAGCAGATTATTATCTCAATGGCTATAAATTAAAAGAGGGGAACGTGCAGTGGGACCTGGGTGTCCTCGTACACCAGTCACTGAAGGTGAGCATGCAGGTGCAGCAGGCGGTAAAGAAGGCAAATGGTATGTTTGGCTTCATTTTGAGAGGATTCGAGTACAGGAGCAGGGATGCCTTGCTGCAATTATGCAGGGCCTTGGTGAGGCTACATGGAGTATTGTGTGTAGTTTTGGTCACCTTATCTGAGGAAAGATATTCTAGCTAGCGAGGGAGTGCAGCGAAGGTTTTCCAGACGGATTCATGGGATGACAGGACTGATGTACAGGAGAGATTGAATCATTTAGGATTGGATTCGCTGGAGTACAGAAGAATGAAGGATGATCTCCTAGAAACGTATAAAATTCTAATAGGACTAGAACGGGATGATGCTGGAAGGATGTTCCCGATGATGTGTGTGACAAGAACCAGGGATCATAGTCTGAGGATACGGGATACCATTTAGGACAGAGATAAGGAGATATTTCTTCACCCTGAGCGTGGTGAGCCTGTGGAATCCGTTACCACAGGAAGTAGTTGAGTCCAAAACATTGTATGTTTTCAAAAAGCAGTTAGATGTAGCACTTAGGGTGAAGGGGAGCAAAGGATATGGGGGAAAGTGGGATTAGACTCTTGATCAGCCATGATCATAATGAAAGGCGGAGCAGGCTTGAAGGACCGAAGGGCCTCCTCCTGCTCCTATTTTCTCTATGTTTCTATGTCCCTGATGACCCAGGGACCTCCAGTGGCCTGGGAGGTCCCCCCCCTCCCCCCGGTGCCTCTAGTACTAATCACCGCCCAGCTGGGAGGCTGATAGATGCCGGGAGACGGTTAGATCCAGCATCAGCATGGCTAAGTGGGTTTTTAAGCCCATTTACCTGTGCAAGACTGGGTCCGTCCCATTGTATGTGGGACACAGAAATCTGCTTCAATTTCACGAAGCGTAATGGCTTTAGGGGAAACCAGGGGGGCATCTCCCGGCAACTAGCGGCCACGTCCCACTCCAATTCCGGCAGGAAGCAGCGGTTGATCGCGCCCTTGGCCTCCACGGCCTGCTGTGGTCGAGAATTCCACAGGTTTTTACCCTTTGGGTAAAGACATTTTTCCTCATCTCAGCCCTAAATTGTCTATCCCAAATCCTGATACTGTGTCCGCTGGTTCTAGATTCCCCCAAATTGTCACATGGTAGCAAAAAGAGGTGATTGTGAATTGGCAGCTCGTTCGACGGCACTTCCCAATTTTTAATCCATTGCATTGTTGGTCACAGCATCTCAAATTCAAGCCCAAGTAATTTTACCATGCAATGAAGTCCCTGCCTCCCCCAACCTTTTAGGCAATTAGTTCCAGACAGTAGTCACCATCAGGAAGAAAAATATACTGCTCAACTCCCCTCTAATCCTACCAATCACCTAGCCTTGTTGTAATGATTAATGCACAGATTGCTCATCCTTGGGTATTGATTATTCGATGCGTGACCTACCTAAACACCTTGATTGGGTTACAGCTTGTAACTCACTCCCTGTTATTCTGTTCATAAACCTGTTAAATCACTTGCTTAGTTGAAAATGAATCGATACAAGAGGCACAAACACATGAGTAGGGACACTCACAAGATCCAAGATTGAACTCGAGAAGCAATTAAAAAAAAATTAAAAATGTTCAGGGGAGTAGCAAGGAACTGAGAGAAGGGAAGAAAAACAATAATACATTTCATATTCTTGTCTTCTAAGAAAAGGTTGAACGGATTGGACCTTTGCCCTTTGGTGTCTCGAAGAACGAAAGATTGAAACATATATGGGCGCAATTCAGCCAAAGTGTTGTGCCGGGCACCGAGCCAATTGCGAGTCGTCTGACTCGCCGCATCCGGCGTGATCTGGATCATGCCCTCGTTGGGCGTGAGCCAGACAATGAGATTTCTATCCCAAAGCTGCATTCTCCAGATCCCGGAAGTCACCGGCCACATGGCACGGCCTCAACCGGCCGGAGATTAGTACCAGTCTCCACAAGCGGAGACCAATCATGAAGGCCACTTGGGAGTTTCAGAGGCCATTTGAGCCCCCCGGGTAGTCATGGACAGGGCAGGACAGGACCTTGGTACACCCAGGCATCCTGGTGGTGCCAAATGGGCACCTGACAGTGCCAATCTGAAACGGCACTTCGGAGGGTCTCCCAGGTATTCGAGGCCCCCAGGTGGATGGCCTCTGGGCAGGATGACACCTAGGCACTGCTGATGCCATCGGAACACCTTGGCACAGCCATAGTGCCAGGCTGTCAGTGCCAAGGTGCCAGGATGGCATTTTGCCTACACCGGCGATCAGGCCCAGTGGTACCCTGACGATATGAGGTGGGATGCGGGGGGCCGAGGACCTCCTTATAGGTGAGTCAGGGCATTGGGTGGGGGTCCAAGAGTCGTGCCAGAGGGTCGAGAAATCGGAGCTCCACTTCAAAATGGCGCCATGATCTCTTCCTGCACTGAGGAGCTCCGCTCGTTGGAGCTCCACAATACAGGATACGCGGCCAAGTGTGGTCTCGGCAGACGTTCCCTTCCGGGGGGGCCGAGAAAGAAATTGAGTGCTGTTAGAGAACAGGCTCATTCCTGGTGCTACCCCCTTGATTCCCACCCATGTGTGGGCAGCATGATAGCACAGTGGTTAGCACAGTTGCTTTACAGCTCCAGGGTCTCAGGTTCGATTCCCGGCTTGGGTCACTGTCTGTGCAGAATCTACAAATTCTCCTCGTGCCTCTGGGTGCTCCAGTTTCCTCCCAGTCCAAAAAGGTTAAGTGGGGTTACTGGGTTACGGGGATAGGGTGGAGGTGTGGGCTTGAGTAAGGTGCTCTTTCCAGGGGCCGGTGGAGACCTAATGGGCCTTGTTCTGCATTACAAGCCAGCTGTTTAGCCCACTGTGCTAAACCAGCCCTTGGGTACAGTTCATGATCAGTGACCCTTGCTGGATACAGTTCATGAGCACCGACCCTTACTGGGTACAGTTTTGATCACTGACCCTTACTGGGTACAGTTCATGAGCACTGACCCTTACTGGGTACAGTTCATGAGCACTGACCCTTACGGAGTACAGTTCATTAGCACTGACTCTTACTGGGTCCAGTTTTGATCACTGACCCTTACTGGGTACAGTTCATGAGCACTGACCCTTACTGGGTACAGTTCATGAGCACTGACCCTTACGGAGTACAGTTCATGAGCACCGACCCTTACTGGGTACAGTTTTGACCACTGGCCCTTACTGGGTACAGTTCATGAGCACTGACACTTACTGGGTACAGTTCATGAGCACTGACCCTTACTGGATGCATTTCTTGAGCACTGACCCTTACTGGGTACAGTTCATGAGCACTGACCCTTAGTGGATGCAGTTCTTGAGCACTGACCCTTACTAGGTACAGTTCATGAGCACTGACCCTTACTGGGTACAGTTCATGAGCACTGACCCTTACTGGATGCAGTTCTTGAGCACTGACTCTTACTGGGTACAGTTCATGAGCACTGACCCTTACTGGATGCAGTTCTTGAGCACTGACCCTTACTGGGTACAGTTCATGATCACTGACCCTTACTGAACTTCGGATCATTCGGGAGGCAGAAGGGGTCATAGATAGCAGCTTCAGGGAATTAGTTACACCAAAGATTGGAGATAGGTGGGTAACTGTAAGAGGGACTGGGAAAAAGCAGTCAGTGCAGGGATCCCCTGCGGTCGTTCCCCTGAGAAACAAGTATACCGCTTTGGATACTTGTGGGGGGGACGACTTACCAGGGGTAAGCCATGGGGTACGGGCCTCTGGCACGGAGTCTGTCCCTGTTGCTCAGAAGGGAAGGGGGAGAGGAGCAGAGCATTAGTAATTGGGGACTCGATAGTCAGGGGCACAGATAGGAGATTTTGTGGGAGCATGAGAGACTCACGTTTGGTATGTTGCCTCCCAGGTGCAAGGGTACGTGATGTCTCGGATCGTGTTTTCCGGGTCCTTAGGTGGGAGGGGGAGCAGCCCCAAGTCGTGGTCCACATTGGCACTAACGACATAGGTAGGAAAGGGGACAAGGATGTCAGGCAGGCTTTCAGGGAGCTAGGATGGAAGCTCAGAACTAGAACAAACAGAGTTGTTATCTCTGGGTTGTTGCCCGTGCCACGTGATAGTGAGATGAGGAATAGGGAGAGAGAGCATTTAAACACGTGGCTACAGGGATGGTGCAGGCGGGAGGGATTCAGATTTCTGGATAACTGGGGCTCTTTCTGGGGAAGGTGGGACCTCTACAGACAGGATGGTCTACATCTGAACCTGAGGGGCACAAATATCCTGGGGGGGAGATTTGTTAGTGCTCTTTGGGGGGGTTTAAACTAATGCAGCAGGGGCATGGGAACCTGGATTGTAGTTTTAGGGTAAGGGAGAATGAGAGTATAGAGGTCAGGAGCACAGATTTGACGTCGCTGGAGTGGGGCCAGTGTTCAGGTAGGTGGTTTGAAGTGTGTCTATTTCAATGCCAGGAGTATACGAAACAAGGTAGGGGAACTGGCAGCATGGGTTGGTACCTGGGACTTCGATGTTGTGGTCATTTCGGAGACATGGATAGAGCAGGGACAGGAATGGATGTTGCAGGTTCCGGGGTTTAGGTGTTTTAGTAAGCTCAGAGAAGGAGGCAAAAGAGGGGGAGGTGTGGCGCTGCTAGTCAAGATCAGTATTACGGTGGCGGAAAGGATGCTAGATGGGGACTCTTCTTCCGAGGTAGTATGGGCTGAAGTTAGAAACAGGAAAGGAGAGGTCACCCTGTTGGGAGTTTTTTATAGGCCTCCTAATAGTTCTAGGGATGTAGAGGAAAGGATGGCGAAGATGATTCTGGATATGAGCGAAAGTAACAGGGTAGTTATTATGGGAGACTTTAACTTTCCAAATATTGACTGGAAAAGATATAGTTCGAGTACAATAGATGGGTCGTTTTTTGTACAGTGTGTGCAGGAGGGTTTCCTGAAACAATATGTTGACAGGCCAACAAGAGGCGAGGCCACGTTGGATTTGGTTTTGGGTAATGAACCAGGCCAGGTGTTGGATTTGGAGGTAGGAGAGCACTTTGGGGACAGTGACCACAATTCGGTGACGTTTACGTTAATGATGGAAAGGGATAAGTATACACCGCAGGGCAAGAGTTATAGCTGGGGGAAGGGCAATTATGATGCCATTAGACGTGACTTGGGGGAGATAAGGTGGAGAAGTAGGCTGCAAGTGTTGGGCACACTGGATAAGTGGGGCTTGTTCAAGGATCAGCTACTGCGTGTTCTTGATAAGTATGTACCGGTCAGACAGGGAGGAAGGTGTCGAGCGAGGGAACCGTGGTTTACCAAGGAAGTGGAATCTCTTGTTAAGAGGAAGAAGGAGGCCTATGTGAAGATGAAGTGTGAAGTTTCGGTTGGGGCGATGGATAGTTACAAGATAGCGAGGAAGGATCTAAAGAGAGAGCTAAGACGAGCAAGGAGGGGACATGAGAAGTATTTGGCAGGAAGGATCAAGGAAAACCCAAAAGCTTTCTATAGGTATGTCAGGAATAAGCGAATGACTAGGGAAAGAGTAGGACCAGTCAAGGACAGGGATGGGAAATTGTGTGTGGAGTCTGAAGAGATAGGCGAGATACTAAATGAATATTTTTCGTCAGTATTCACTCAGGAAAAAGATAATGTTGTGGAGGAGAATGCTGAGCCCCAGGCTAATCGAATAGATGGCATTGAGGTACGTAGGGAAGAGGTGTTGGCAATTCTGGACAGGCTGAAAATAGATAAGTCCCCGGGACCTGATGGGATTTATCCTAGGATTCTCTGGGAGGCCAGGAAAGAGATTGCTGGACCTTTGGCTTTGATCTTTATGTCATCATTGGCTACAGGAATAGTGCCAGAGGACTGGAGGACAGCAAATGTGGTCCCTTTGTTCAAAAAGGGGAGCAGAGACAACCCCGGCAACTATAGACCGGTGAGCCTCACGTCTGTAATGGGTAAAGTCTTGGAGGGGATTATAAGAGACAAGATTTATAATCATCTAGATAGGAATAATATGATCAGGGATAGTCAGCATGGCTTTGTGAAGGGTAGGTAATGCCTCACAAACCTTATTGAGTTCTTTGAGAAGGTGACTGAACAGGTAGACGAGGGTAGAGCAGTTGATGTGGTGTATATGGATTTCAGCAAAGCGTTTGATAAGGTTCCCCCCGGTAGGCTATTGCAAAAAATACGGAGGCTGGGGATTGAGGGTGATTTAGAGATGTGGATCAGAAATTGGCTAGCTGAAAGAAGACAGAGGGTGGTGGTTGATGGGAAATGTTCAGAATGGAGTACAGTCACAAGTGGAGTACCACAAGGATCTGTTCTGGGGCCGTTGCTGTTTGTCATTTTTATCAATGACCTAGAGGAAGGCGCAGAAGGGTGGGTGAGTAAATTTGCAGACGATACTAAAGTCAGTGGTGTTGTCGATAGTGTGGAAGGATGTAGCAGGTTACAGAGGGATATAGATAAGCTGCAGAGCTGGGCTGAGAGGTGGCAAATGGAGTTTAATGTAGAGAAGTGTGAGGTGATTCACTTTGGAAGGAATAACAGGAATGCGGAATATTTGGCTAATGGTAAAGTTCTTGAAAGTGTGGATGAGCAGAGGGATCTAGGTGTCCATGTACATAGATCCCTGAAAGTTGCCACCCAGGTTGATAGGGTTGTGAAGAAGGCCTATGGAGTGTTGGCCTTTATTGGTAGAGGGATTGAGTTCCGGAGTCGGGAGGTCATGTTGCAGCTGTACAGAACTCTGGTACGGCCGCATTTGGAGTATTGCGTACAGTTCTGGTCACCGCATTATAGGAAGGACGTGGAGGCTTTGGAGCGGGTGCAGAGGAGATTTACCAGGATGTTGCCTGGTATGGAGTGAAAATCTTATGAGGAAAGGCTGATGGATTTGAGGTTGTTTTCGTTGGAGAGAAGAAGGTTAAGAGGAGACTTAATAGAGGCATACAAAATGATCAGGGGGTTGGATAGGGTGGACAGTGAGAGCCTTCTCCCGCGGATGGATATGGCTGGCACGAGGGGACATAACTTTAAACTGAGGGGTAATAGATATAGGACAGAGGTCAGAGGTAGGTTCTTTACGCAAAGAGTAGTGAGGCCGTGGAATGCCCTACCTGCTACAGTAGTGAACTCGCCAACATTGAGGGCATTTAAAAGTTTATTGGATAAACATATGGATGATAATGGCATAGTGTAGGTTAGATGGCTTTTGTTTCGGTGCAACATCGTGGGCCGAAGGGCCTGTACTGCGCTGTATTGTTCTATGTTCTATGTTCTATATGTTCTATGGGTACAGTTCATGATCACTGACCCTTAGTAGATGCAGTTCATGAGCACTGACCCCCTACTGCTGTGTACAGTTCATGAGCTCTGACCCTAACTGGATACAGTTCATGATCACTGACCCTTACTGGGTACAGTTCATGATCACTGACCCTTACTGGATACAGTTCATTGGCACCGACCCTTACTGGGTCCAGTTCATGAGCACTGACCCTTACTGGATGTAGTTCATGGACACCGACCCTTACTGGGTACAGTTCATGGGCACTGACCCCCTACTGCTGTGTACAGTTCATGAGCACTGACCCTTACTGGGTACAGTTCATGAGCACTGACCCGTACTGGGTACAGTTCATGGGCACTGAATCTTTTTATAAAAAATATTTTTTAATCTCCTTTTTCACATTTTCTCCCAAATTTACACCCACTAACAATAAACAGTAATCAGTAACAAATATGTCAATCCCCATATCAATAACAACGATCCCATCCTCCCACAAACCCCAAACATTTGCCCGCATGTTCACACAAACAAATGACAAAAAGGAATTAGGAATCACCCATAGTCACCATTAACACACAGAGCCCCCTCCCCCCAAACCTCCCACCCACGCGCCCCAACTAATGTCGATGTTACCCAGTTCTAGAAAGTGCATAATGAATAATGCCCATGAATTGTAGAACCTCTCCATCCTTCCCCTAAGTTCAAACTTAACCTTCTCAAGAGTCAAGAATTCCAACAGGTCCCCCCCCCGCCCCGCCAGGGCACAGGATGGGGAGGTTGCTCTCCAACCTATCAGGATCCGCCTTTGTGTGATCAACGAGGCGAAGGCTACAACATCTGCCTCTGCACCCGTTTCCAAACATGGCTGGTTCGACACCCGAATATGGCCTCCCGGGGGCCCGGGTCCAGTTTCACGTGCACCACTTTAGAAATTACCCTAAAAACCTCCTTCCAGTAATCCTCTAGCTTTGGACAGGACCAAAACATATGAAAGTGATTAGTGGGGCCCCCTCTGCAATGTTCAAACACATCTTCTACTCCTTCAAAAAATCGGCTCATCCTTGCCCTCGTGTAGTGTGCTCTGTATACCACCTTCAGCTGTATCAGCCCCAACCTCACGCACGAGGTGGAGGCATTCACTCTCCGTAGCTCCTCACACCAGAACACCACCTCCATATCCTCTCCCAACTCTTCCTCCCACTTTGCTTTGATCCCTTCCAGTGGTGCCTTCTCCTCTTCCAAAATAGCTCTGTAAACTGCTGACACTACCCCCTTCTCCAGTCCCCCTGTCATCAGTACCTCCTCCAGCAATGTGGAGGCCAGCTCCACCGGGAAGTTCTGTATCTCCTTTCTGGCAAAATCTCGAACTTTCATGTATCTAAACATTTCCCCCTGCTCCAACCCATACTTTGCTTCCAGCTCCTTCAATCCTTGCAAACCGACCCCTAAGAAACAAATCTTTCAGTGTCTTAATCCCCTTCTCCTCCCATTTCCGAAAATTTCCATCCCACCTCCCTGGCTCAAATCTGTGGTTCCCAACCGGAAGTGTTGGCGAAACTGCCTCCAAATTCTCAATGAAGCTATTATTACCGGACTCCCTGAGTATTTCCCTGGGGCTATCGGGAGCGGCGTTGATGCTAGCGCCTTCAATCCCGACTCCCTACACAAATTCTCCTCCATTCTGGCCCACTTGGAATCAAGCCCTCTGTCCCAGCTCTGCACCTTCTCCACCTTCGCCGCTCAGTAATAATACATCAAGCTCGGAATACCCAAAACCCCTGCCTGCCTTCCCCTCTGTGGCAGCACCTTTCTAACTCTGGCCACCTTCCCTCCCCATATGAACGAAGTAATCCTTCCCTAAATCGCTCTGAAAAAAGCCATTGGCAGGAAAATCGGAAGGCATTGAAAAATAAACTGAAATTGCGGCAACACGTTCATTTTAACCGCCTGTACCCGATCCGCCAGTGACAGAGGGAGACCATCCCACCTTGCCAGATCAGCTTTCACTCTCACCACCAAACTAGAAATGTTGTACCTGCGGAGCCCCCCCCGCCCCCCCCCCCCCCAATCCCGGGCAACCTGCACCCCCAGGTACCTAAAGTGAGTCCCTGCCCTACGGAATGGCAGCCCCCCCACTCCTGCCCCCACCCCCGGCCGAGACACCACAAAATACTCACTCTTGTTTAGATTTAGTTTGTACCCCGAGAAAGACCCAAACACTCGTAGCAGCTCCAATATTCCCCCTATCGACACCCTCGGTTCCGACACGTATAACAGCAAGTCATCGGCATATAAGGACACCCTGTGCTCTCTTTCCCCCCCCCCCCGCACTATTCCTTTCCATACCCCCGAACTTCTTAATGCGATGGCCAACGGCTCAATCGCGAGTGCAAACAGCAGGGGGGGGGGGGACATAGGACATCCCTGCCTAGTCCTACAGTGGAGAGAAAATTATCTCGAGCTGATGTTGTTTGTGCGGACACTCGCCCTCAGCTCCTTATGTAGTAGCTTTACCCAGTTCACAAATCTTGGTCCAATCCAAACCGCTCCAGAACTGCCATCAAGTACCCCCATTCTACCCGGTCAAACGCCTTCTCAGCGTCCAATGCCACAACCACCTCTGTTTCCTTCCCCTCTGCCGGTGCCATAACGACATTCAATACCCTTCTAATGTTTGAAAAGAGCTGCCTCCCTCTCACGAACCCCCTCTGATCTTCACCTATCGATGGGCACTGACTCTTAATGGGTACAGTTCATGAGCACTGATCCTTACTGTGCACAGTTCATGAGCACCGACCCTTGAAATAAAATGAAAATCGCTTATTGTCACAAGTTGGCTTCAAATGAAGTTACTGTGAAAAGCCCCAAGTCGCTACATTCCGGCGCCTGTTCGGGGAGCCTGGGAATTGAACCATGCTGGTGGCCTGCCTTGGTCTGCTTTCAAAGCCAGCGATTTAGCCCTGTGCTAAACCAGCCCCTTACTGGGTACAGTTCATGAGCACTGACCCTTACTGGGTATAGTTCATGATCACTGACCCCTACAGTATACAGTTCATGGGCACTGACCCTTGCTAGGTACAGTTCATGAGCACTGACCATTACTGGGTGCAGTTCATGATCACTGACCCCTACAGTATACAGTTGATGGGCACTGACCCTTACTGGGTACAGTTCATGGGCACTGACCCTTACTGGGTGCAGTTCATGAGCACTGACCCTTACTGGTGTTGTGGGAGAGGCGTTTTGAGAACCCCAAAATGCATCATGGAGTTCAACCAGCCTCCCCCTTTAATATATTGTTGCTTTTCGGAGCACATGGCTTGTTCTCCAGGGGTGGGATTACAATTATGGACACGTGGGTTTTCAAACACAAAACAATGTTTATTCTATGAACTCAACTTAACCCTTTTAAATAAACATTGGCTCACTTAACACCCCTCACTTCAAAGATAACCCCGAATATAATACAACACTAAATAATCCTTCAGTTATTCCTTTCAACACCCAAGAGACTTAACACCTTTAAACAGAAACACATCAGGTGAAAGGCATTACTTTTATGAGTTTAAATCACCCAAATGATCCACAGATAGTCTTTCATGGCAGAGATCACAGCAGATCCAGCTCACTGCAAACACAGACACTCCCAAGCTCTTTTCCAACTGAAAACTGCAAAATGGCTGATCTAAAGCCCAGCTCCACCCACACTCAGATATCACTGCATTTCTTAAAGGTACATTGCTTAAACATCCATTTCTTAAAGGCACCTCCCACCAAGAAAAAAAAAAAACCCATCAACTTCAAGATGGTTTCATTTTTCACTTTTGCACCATCCACTAAGACATGTACACAGTAAATAGACCTTTTTGTTTTAAAAAAAAAAACAACACACACAAACAGGTATAATAATATAGTCCATTTTTCTTTGTTGTTCTTCCTCCAACCAAAATCCTTCTCGATTGACAGTCTCTTGGAACAAAGTCTCTGCATGATCCATCCATTCCTCTACTCCCCGGCATTTCTTTTTAGAATCAGATACTTTAGTTCAATCTGACCACAGAGTCCCTTGCAATTCTCCAATACAGGAACATTGGTGATCACAGCTTTCAGGCAATCAAATGCCTGTTGAAAGTCTGCTGTCCATTGAAATTTTTGAAGTTTCTTTAGCAAGACAATCAGTGGAGCAACCACGCTACAAATCTTTTGCACAAAGGGTCGATCAAATTCATTCATGCTCTCCTCTAACCTAATAATAAGACCCATTGGTGTGAGGTAAGTGCCATATATTATTATTATTAGCATTATTATGTTATATTATTAGCATTGCACAGGTCAAGGAGACACAGCCTGAGTGAGAGAGATACAGACAGTGAGAATTTGGTAATTTGGTGCAGTGAGGTAACCAGGAAAGGTAAGTGGTTAATCTAATTGTGCTGTTTTTCAGTTAAAAGTGCAGTGTAGATTAGTGCCTGATTGGCTGAAGCTGCCTCCACCATAAACTTAAATTAAACTAATTAATTAATTAGTGATGGCTGGTCAGGTGATGTGCTTGAGCTGCTTGATGTGGGAGCTGGCAGACCCCATTGCGAGCTGCAGCGACCACATCTGCAGTAAGTGTTGGCTGCTCGAAGAGTTCTGGCTCAGAGTTGATGAGGCACTGAGGCACATCCGGGAGGGGGAGACTTACCTGGACACTGTGTTTCAGGAGGCAGTCACACCTGTCAGAGTAAGTAGATTAAATCCTGCCAGTGGCCAGGGACAGCATGGTGTGACTGCAAGTCAGGCACGTAAAGGGAACCAGCAATCAGGAACTCAGGAGCCTCAGCCCTTGACTCTGTCCAACAGGTATGAGGCACTTGCTCCATGTGTGGATGGTGAACAGGGTTGCAGGAAGGATGAGTCAGCTGACCAAGGCACCATGGTTCAGCAGGCCATTCAAGGGGAGGGAGTAAATAGGCAAGTTGTAGTTGTAGGGGATTCTATTATCAGGGGGATAGCTAGTATCCTTTGTGAGCAGGATAAAGAGTCCCGCATGCTATGTTGCCTGCCCAGTGCTAGGGTGCGGGACATCTCTGACCGGCTTGAAAGGATACTGGAGAGGGAGGGGGAGGATCCAGTTGTTGTGGTCCATGTCGGTACCAACAACATAGGCAAGTCTAGGAAAGAGGACCTGTTTAGAGATTATAAAGAGCTAGGATTCAAATTAAAAAACAGGTCCTCAAGGGTCATATTCTCCGGATTACTGCCCGAGCCACGTGCAAATTGGCATAGGGAGGCAAGAATAAGGGAAGTTAACACGTGGCTGAAAGAGTGGTGTGGGAATGAGGGGATCCTTTTCATGGGACACTGGCATCAGTTTTGGGACAGGGGGGACCTATACCGTTGGGATGGTCTCCACCTGAACCGAGCTGAGACCAGTGTTCTGGCGAAAAGAGTAAATAGGGTGGTCAATAGGACTTTAAACTAAAGATTGGGGGGGAAGGGAAAGTCAAGGAACCAAGAGGTGAAGTAATCAGCGGGGAGCGTAGCTACTTAGGAATACAAAAAAACACGAACAGACAAAACTCAAGAGTGGTTACGATTGTCCCCATCCCACAAAATATGACACAGTGTATGGAAAGGCTCAGTAAACCAAGGTCCACCACACTAAGAAAACAAAAAGGGACGGTCAATAGAGAATTAAAGGTGCTATATTTAAATGCGCGCAGTGTACGGAACAAGGTAGATGAGGTTGTGGCCCAGATTGTGACTGGCAGGTATGATGTGGTAGGCATCACAGAGACATGGTTGCAGGGGGTTCAGGACTGGCATTTAAACATCCAGAGATTCACAACCTATCGAAAAGACAGAGAGGTGGGCAGAGGGGGCGGGGTTGCCTTGTTAATTAGCAATGAAATTAAATCAATAGCACTAAACGACATAGGGTCAGATGATGTGGAGTCTGTGTGGGTAGAGTTGAGGAACCACAAAGGCAAAAAAACGATAATGGGAGTTATGTACAGGCCTCCTAACAGTGGTCAGGACCAGGGGCACAAAATGCACCACGAAATAGAAAGTGCATGTCTGAAAGGCAAGGTCACAGTGATCATGGGGCACTTCAATATGCAGGTGGACTGCGTAAATAATGCTGCCAGTGGACCCAAGGAAAGGGAATTCATTGAATGTTTACAGGAGGGCTTTTTGGAACAGCCTGTGATGGAGCCCACGAGGGAACAGGCCATTCTGGACTTAGTGTTATGTAATGAGCCAGACTTGATTAAAGATCTTAAAGTAAGGGAACACTTAGGAGGCAGTGATCATAATATGGTAGAATTCAATCTCCAATTTGAAAGAAAGAAGGTAGAATCAGATGTAAAGGTGTTACAGTTAAATAAAGGTAACTACAGGGGCATGAGGGAGGAACTGACGAAAATCGACTGGGAGCAGAGCCTAGTGGGAAAGACAGTAGAACAGCAATGGCAGGAGTTTCTGGGAGTAATTGAGGACACAGTACAGAGGTTCATCCCAAAGAAAAGAAAGGTTATCAGAGGGGGGATTAGGCAACCATGGCTGACAAAGGAAGTTAGGGAATGCATCAAAGCAAAAGAGAAAGCCTATAATGTGGCAAAGAGTAGTGGGAAGTCAGAAGATTGGGAAGACTACAAAAATAAACAGAGGATAACAAAGAGAGAAATAAGGAAAGAGAGGATCAAATTTGAAAGTAGGCTAGCCAGTAACATTAGGAATGATAGTAAAAGTTTCTTTAAATACATTAAAAACAAACGGGAGGCAAAAGTTGACATTGGGCCGCTCCAAAATGACGCTGGTAATTTTGTGATGGGAGACAAGGAAATAGCTGAGGAACTGAATAAATACTTTGCGTCAGTCTTCACAGTAGAAGACATGAGTAATATCCCAACAATTCCGGAGAGTCAGGGGGCAGAGTTGAATATGGTAGCCATCACAAAGGAGAAAGTGCTAGAGAAACTAAGAGGTCTAAAAATTGATAAATCTCCGGGCCCAGATGGGCTACATTCTAGAGTTCTAAAGGAGATAGTTGAAGAAATAGTGGAGGCGTTAGTTATGATCTTTCAAAAGTCACTGGAGTCAGGGAAAGTCCCAGAGGATTGGAAAATCGCTGTTGTAACCCCACTGTTCAAGAAGGGAACAAGAAAAAAGATGGAAAATTATAGGCCAATTAGCCTAACCTTGGTTGTGGGCAAGATTCTAGAATCGATTGTTAAGGATGAGATTTCTAAATTCTTGGAAGTGCAGGGTCGGACTAGGACAAGTCAGCATGGATTTAGTAAGGGGAGGTCGTGCCTGACAAACCTGTTAGAGTTCTTTGAAGAGATAACAAATAGGTTAGACCAAGGAGAGTCAATGGATGTTATCTATCTTGGCTTCCAAAAGGCCTTTGATAAGGTGCCTCACGGGAGACTGCTGAGTAAAATAAGGGTCCATGGTATTCGAGGCAAGGTACTAACATGGATTGACGATTGGCTGTCAGGCAGAAGGCAGAGGGTTGGGATAAAAGGTTCTTTTTCGGAATGGCAACCGGTGACGAGTGGTGTCCCGCAGGGTTCAGTGTTGGGCCACAGCTGTTCTCTTTATATATTAATGATCTAGATGACGGGACTGGGGGCATTCTGGCTAAGTTTGCCGATGATAGGTGGAGGGGCAGGTAGTATGGAGGAGGTGGGGAGGCTGCAGAAAGATTTAGACAGTTTAGGAGAGTGGTCCAAGAAATGGCTGATGAAATTCAACGTGGGCAAGTGCGAGGTCTTGCACTTTGGAAAAAAGAATAGAGGCATGGACTATTTTCTAAATGGTGACAAAATTCATAATGCTGAAGTCCAAAGGGACTTGGGAGACCTAGTCCAGGATTCTCTAAAGGTAAACTTGCAGGTTGAGTCCGTAATTAAGAAAGCAAATGCAATGTTGTCATTCATCTCAAGAGGCTTGGAATATAAAAGCAGGGATGTACTTCTGAAGCTTTATAAAGCATTAGTTAGGCCCCATTTAGAATACTGTGAGCAATTTTGGGCCCCACACCTCAGGAAGGACATACTGGCACTGGAGCGGGTCCAGCGGAGATTCACACGGATGATCCCAGGAATAGTAGGCCTAACATACGATGAACGTCTGAGGATCCTGGGATTATATTCATTGGAGTTTAGGAGGTTGAGGGGAGATCTAATAGAAACTTACAAGATAATGAATGGCTTAGATAGGGTGGATGTAGGGAAGTTGTTTCCATTAGCAGCGGAGACTAGGACCCGGGGGCACAGCCTTAGAATAAAAGGGAGTCACTTTAGAACAGAGATGAGGAGAAATTTCTTCAGCCAGAGAGTGGTGGGTCTGTGGAATTCATTGCCACAGAGGGTGGTGGAGGCCGGGACGTTGAGTGTCTTTAAGACAGAAGTTGATAAATTCTTGATTTCTCGAGGAATTAAGGGCTATGGAGAGAGAGCGGGTAAATGGAGTTGAAATCAGCCATTATTGAATGGTGGAGTGGACTCGATGGGCCGAATGGCATTACTTCCGTTCCTATGTCTTATGGTCTTATGGTCTTATGCTAAGAGATTGCATTATTTCCCTTTGTCTTGAAGGTATCGGAAACTCCGCAAGGAAAGTGATTCGGGCTTCTCCAAATTCACTTTCAGCTAGGTTCATCATCAAACCCGCCACCTGAAGTAGATCGAAGAACTCCATACGATGTTTTAAATGTTCTTTCCATGTCTGGAAGTTGGAAATAAAAGCAGATTGTCTCACTTTCTCAATGCAATCCTTCAAATGTGGGATAGGATAAAAGTCCGTTCTTGTAACTGCATTCACCTTTCGATAGTCCATATCTGGTTTAGGTACCATCACTATGGGTGAGCTCCATTGGCTGCAACCCATTTCAATTATGCAATTCTTCAGCATACTCTCAATCTCTCTGTTAACCTGTGCCAATTTTAAAGGATTAAGTCGATATGGATGTTGTTTGATAGGAACAGCATTTCCTACATCTACATCATGTATAGCCATTTTAGTACTCCCCAATTTATCTTTACAAACTTGCCCATGTGATATCAATAACTCTTTCAGGTCATTTCATTTTTCCTCTGGAAGGTAACTTAACAATTCATCCCAATTTTTTAGAACATCCTCATTTTCCAATTTAATTTGAGGTATGTCAAATTCACAGTCATCTGGATTTGGTTCGTCGCTTTGAGTTAGAATCATTAAAACCTCCTTTTTCTCTCCTTCCCTTCCAAAGTACCTTTTAAGCATATTCACATGTCACACTCGGTCAGTCTTCCTTCCATCTGGTGTTTTTACCACATAATTCACCTCACTTAATTTCCTTTCAATCTGATACAGTCCACAAAACCTAGCTTTTAAAGGCTCACCTTCACTGGTAACAACACTAAAACTTTATCCCCACTGACAAAACTACGAACTTTGGATTTCTTGTCCGCTACCCATTTCATCATATTTTGTGCAACATTCAAATGTTGTCTAGCCAATTCACCTGCTCTATTTAATCGTTCCCTAAAATTTGACACATAATCCAATTGTGTAATTTCCGATTTCACACCCACCAATTTTTCCTTAATCAATTTATGTGGTCCTCTTACCTCATGCCCAAAATTTAGTTCAAAAGGACTAAATTTGGTAGGCTCATTAGGTGCATCCCTAATTGCAAACAATACGAATGGAAGTCCTTTATCCCAATCCTCTGGATAATCTTGACAATACGCCCTCAACATTGTCTTTAATGTCTGATGCCACCTTTCTAACGCTCCCTGCGATTCTGGATGGTACGCAGTTGATTTAAATTGTTTTATTCCCAAGCTATCCTCAACTTCTTTGAATAACTTTGAAGTAAAATTCGAGCCTTGATAAGCCATTCATTATCTGTGGGTCGTCCATATCTAGTAAAGAATTTAAGTAACTCATCCACAATCTTTTTAGCTGTAATATTATGTACTGGAATGGCCTCTGGAAACCTAGTAGACACATCCATTACAGTCAAAAGATATTGATTCCCACTTTTTGTTTTAGGAAGCGGTCCTACACAATCAATTAGGACCCTTGTAAAAGGTTCCTCAAATGCTGGAATGGGGATTAAGGACGCTAGTTTTATCACTGCTTGAGGTTTCCCCATCACTTGACATGTGTGACATGATTGACAAAATGTCACTTTATGTAGTCCAGGCCAATAAAAATGTTTCTGGATTTTAGCTCAAGTTTTCCTTATTCCCAAATGACCTCCCACTTCCCTTTACCACTCTACCACATCCCACTGTCTTATCCTGTTTTACCACATCAGGCTTCCCAGTGCTTTTCTTCCACCACCAACACTGTGACTTTACATGACCTAGTTTATTACAGCGAAAACACTTGAAAATTTTCATCTCTTTTCCACCCTCCTGGATTTCTTTTTAAATCTGAGGTACACTCTCTTTATTGTCTCCCATCAGATCACCTTTACCTTTACCACTTGAGTATTTCTCATGTCCCCAGTTTCTATCCCTCACCGGCTGAAACTGATGTCGGAAACCAATCTTTGATTTATGAACTCATTCTTAATCATCTGCCATTTCTGCTGCTAATCTCGCAGTTTTAACCCTCTGTTCTTCCACATGAGTTCTCACTAGATCAGGAATTGAATTTTTAAACTCCTCCAAAAGTATAATTTCTCTGAGAGCTTCATGTGTTTGGTCTATTTTCAAAGCCCTTATCCACCTATCAAAATTACTCTGTTTGTCTCTTTCAAACTCCATGTATGTTTGACCAAATTCTTTCCTTAAATTTCTAAACTTTTGTCTGTAAGCTTCAGGCACCAGCTCATATGCACTTAAGATGGATTTCTTCACCTCCTCATATGTTCCAGATACCTCCTCCGGTAGTGATGCAAACACTCCACCAGCTCTACCTACCAGCTTTGTTTGAATCAGTAATACCCACATGTCCTGTGGCCATTTCATTTGTTTAGTAAAGGCTTCCACTTCCTTCTCGTCAAACCTTGGCAATGCTTGGACATATTTAAATAGATTCCCACCGAGCCTTCGACTATGACGTTCTTTCTCACTATCCTCATCACTATCATCCAACTGTGCGTTTCCCTTTACGTCTGCCAATTTTAATTGATTGTCATGTTTCATGGCCATTTTCTGAAGTTCAAACTCCCTCTCTTTATCTTTTCCATGATCTGTATCTCCCTTTCTTTTTCTTTTTGTTCTGCTAGGGCTATTCTTTCTTTTCTCCTTTCTTCTCTCTCCTTTTCTTTTTCCCCTCTCTCTCTTTCTTTTTCCTCTCTCTCGCTTTCTCTCTCTTTTTCCTCCCTCTCTCTCTATCGTATTCAAGCCGCTTTAATTCTTTCTCATGTTCCATTTGTTTAATTTGCAACTGAATTTTTGCTGTTTCCCATGAGTCAAACTCTATATCAGGCAACTTTAAATGCTTAACCACCGCCATAATTACCTCATCTTTTCGCATTTTGTCAGGTAATGTTAACTGCAATGTTTTTGCCAGACCCAACAGTCTGCGTTTAGTCTCTGTCCGTAAGGTACTGCTTGTGACAGTCTCCACCCACAAAAACGTCTGAGCCTCTGAAAGAGCCATTGTCTACAATACACTTAAACTAAAATACCACACCGGAAAAGCAACAATCTTTCACTGTCTTTAAGTTCACAAAAGCCAATCCAATAGATAGACTTTTATCCCCCTCGAGCCCCCAATTGTTATGGGAGAGGCATTTTCAGAACCCCAAAATGCATCATGGAGTTCAACCACCCTCCCCCTTTAATGTATTGTTGCTTTTCGGAGCACACGGCTTGTTCTACAAGAGTGGGATTACAATTATGGACACATGGGTTTTTAAACACAAAACAATGTTTATTCTATGAACTCAACTTAACCCTTTTAAATAAACATTGGATCACTTAACACCCCTCACTTCAAAGATAACCCCGAATATAATAAATAATCCTTCAGTTATTCCTTTTAACATCCAAGAGACTTAACACCTTTAAACAGAAACACATCAGGTGAAAGGCATTACTTTTATGAGTTTAAATCACCCAAATGATCCAGAGATAGTCTTTCATAGCAGAGATCACAGCAAATCCAGCTCACTGCAAACACAGACACTCCCAAGCTCTTTTCCAACTAAAAACTGAAAAATGGCTGATCTTCAGCCCAGCTCCACCCACACTCTGACATCACTACATTTCTTAAAGGTGCATTGCTTAAACATTCATTTCTTACAGGCACTCTCACATGACATTGGGCACTGACCCTTACTGGATACAGTTCATGAGCACTGACTGTTGCTGGGTACAGTCATTTGCACTGACCCTTACTGGGTACAGTTCATGAGTACTGACCCTTACTGGGTGCAGTTCATGGACACTGACCCTTACTGGGTACAGTTCATGAGTACTGACCCTTAGTGGATACAGTTCTTGAGCACTGACCCTTACTGGGTACAGTTCATGATCAGTGACCCTTACTAGGTGCAGTTCATGATCACTGACCCTTACTGGGTCCACAGATGTTTGCTGTCAGAGGTGTCCTGCTTCACTGTGTGCGACGGAATGACAAGCCTATTTTGCCTGCCATCCGTTTTGTTTGTTCAAATGTGCCTCAAAAAGAAACAAAACTTGGGATAGGAAACATAGAAAATGTGTGTTGTAGTTTAAATTGCGTTTACATTAAATGTTTACAGAAAATCGTTAACTCTAACATAACCCTGATGAATGAACTCTTCAATCGTGCGTTGGCTTGTGTTTGCAGGCTCAGGAGCCCAGGCCAATGATACAGAAACGGAGATAAATGCATTCTGAGGCCATAATCAATCCTGTTGCCTGGTGCAGGCGGTAATTAAACCGGGAATGCTGTGTGTACTTGTTGTGTTGGCTCCATATGAGCAATGATGCTGAAGAGATGACAATTACTGGAAACCTGAGCGTGGTTACGTGCTGTGAGTTCCTGCACACTGAGGGATGGTTTGAGTGTGTCCAGCTTCATTTGTGAGTCAGAAATGTGAAATTTAGTTTTTGGAGTTGGTGAGCAGCAGGAGCTCCTGAAGTAAAATTTACAACTCCTATTACAGTTGCACGCTGTCAGGATTTCCCGTCCTACTCGGGGGGCAGAATGGACTGGAATTTCCTGACGGCTGTTTTTAGCTATTTCCACTGTTTCAAAAGGAGGAGAGGAGATTTGGATTTGTTTATTGTCACGTGTACCGAGGTACAGTGAAAAGTATTGATATACGTACAGTCCAGACAGATCATTCTGTACATGAAAAAAAAATATAGGACATGCATAAATACACAATGTAAATACATAGGCAGAGGCAACGGGTGAGCATAGAGGAGTGTAGTACTACTCAGCAGAGATGTGTGAAGGGATCAGATCAGTCCTTATGAGGGTCATTTAGGTGGAAACAGTGGGGAAGAAGCTGTTTTTGAATCTGTTAGTGTGTGTTCTCAGACTTTTGTATCTCCTGCCCAATGGAAGAAGTTGGAAGAGTGAGTAAGCTGGGTGGGAGGGCTCTTTGATTATGCTGCCCCCTGTCCCAAAGCAGTGGGAGGTATCGACAGAGCCAATGGATGGGAGGCAGGTTCGTGTGATGGACTGGGCTGTGTTCACGACTCTCTGTAGTTTCTTAGATCTTGGGCCGAGCAGTTGCCATACCAGGCTGTGATACAGCCAGGTAGGATGCTTTCTATGGTGCATCTGTAAAAGTTGGTAAGGGTCAATGTAGACATGCCGAATTTCCTTAGTTTCCTGAGAAAGAATAGGCGCTGTTGTGCTTTCTCAGTCGTAGCGTCGACGTGGGTGGACCCCACATCAACCAAGTTATTTGACCAAGTTACAGCAGGAGTTTTGGAGATCCTTGCTCTGCCCTCTATGAAAATTCCGCAACTCTGTGTCCAGGTGGACACTTTGGAGTCCATTTTAAGAAATGGGACCTAATGGCGAAGCAAAAGCCTCAAAATAGTCTTGGGGGCATTACTGCCCCAGTAACAACCTGACATTGACAGCTGATAAGCCTCATTAATATGCAAATCAGGGTCTAATGACACACAGTCAGCAGAATTTTCCATCTGCAGGGTCCTCCGGTCCGCCGGCAGTGCAACCGTGCCCGCGGGTTCCCTGGCGGTGGGGTGTGGCCACAATGGGAAACCCCATTGGCCGGCTGCGGGAACGGAGAATTTCGCTGCTGGCAGGGGGCGCCACGCAGGAAAACACGGCTGGCGGACCGGAGAATCCCGTACAGTGTGTATCTCCGACTTGCTCCAATGGTAGTGGAGTTACATGCGCCCCTGAAAGATCAGTTTGAAATTATGTTGCCCCATGAAAATAATTGGGAGCAAACCAGCCTGGGTCCCCTCCATTGTGGGCGTGGCGCCACTCTCAGCCTGAACCCAGCAAGCCGAGGTGCCCATATTGCACCGACCAGTTTAACTTAAATGTGGCCAGATGCAGAATGGTTCCAGCTGCTGCTCCATAGAATGGGCAGAACAAACGTTTAGTCTGATCCCATCAGTTTGCCACCAGGTCAGTGAAACTAAGGTCAATTGCATCACCACTGACACCGGATGATTCTGGCAAAGTGGCAGATTGGTTAAAAAGTACACATAGCAACCACATTTCCCTTGCTAGTTCAGAAACCATTGCCAAAAATCTAGCAGCCAAAACAGATCAATCCCTCATCCTAACAGTAACACTGGCTGTGTCCCTGTATGGCCCACACATCGTTCTTTTATGGGACACAGACTGGGAAGGATATTACCGACAAATGATTCATCCATCCACTCCCAGAAGGAAAATCAGTTCAGACCAATATTCTTAATTCCACTTTTTATTGTTTTTTCCTTCTGTCAGGTCTGGATGGTTTTGCAGATTCTGCTCTTGTCTGCCAACACTGCTCGCTATTCCAGGATCGTTTTGTAATTTGCAATGTAAATGCAGTCTTCGATATCATTGTAAGAAGTCTTACAACACCAGGTTAAAGTCCAACAGGTTTGTTTCGATGTCACTATCTTTCGGAGCGCTGCTCCTTCCTCAGGTGAATGAAGAGGTATGTTCCAGAAACATATATATAGACAGATTCAAAGATGCCAGACAATGCTAGGAATGCGAGCATTAGCAGGTGATTAAATCTTTACAGATCCAGAGATGGGGTAACCCCAGGTTAAAGAGGTGTGAATTGTGTCAAGCCAGGACATTTGGTAGGATTTCACAGGCCAGATGGTGGGGGATGAATGTAATGCGACATGAATCCCAGGTCCCGGTTGAGGCCGCACTCATGTGTGCGGAACTTGGCTATAAGCTTCTGCTCGGCGATTCTGCGTTGTCGCGGGTCCTGAAGGCCGCCTTGGAGAACGCTTACCCGGAGATCAGAGGCTGAATGCCCTTGACTGCTGAAGTGTTCCCCGACTGGAAGGGAACATTCCTGCCTGGTGATTGTCGCGCGATGTCCGTTCATTCGTTGTCGCAGCGTCTGCATGGTCTCGCCAATGTACCACGCTTTGGGACACCCTTTCCTGCAGCGTATGAGGTAGACAACATTGGCCGAGTCGCACGAGTATGTACCACGTACCTGGTGGGTGGTGTTCTCACGTGTAATGGTGGTATCCGTGTCGATGATCTGGCACGTCTTGCAGAGATTGCCATGGCTGGGTTGTGTGGTGTCGTGGTCACTGTTCTGAAGGCTGGATAGTTTGCTGCAAACAATGGTTTGTTTGAGGTTGCGCGGTTGTTTGAAGGCAAGTAGTGGGGGTGTGGGGATGACCTTGGCAAGATGTTCAACTGATTTTGGAGAGTAATCCATGGTGAGTCTGATGGTTGGATGGAACTTATTGATGTCATCGTGTAGTAATTTCAGTGATTCTTCGCCGTGGGTCCAAAGGAAAAAATTGTCATCGATGTGTCTGGTGTATAACGTCGGTTGAAGGTCCTGTGCGGTGAGTAGGTCTTGTTCAAACTTGTGCATGAAAAATCAGTTGCATTCTTGGACACACTTGTCTCCATCAAGGACGGTCACCTCAGCACTTCGCTTTACCGCAAACCCACGGATAGCCTCACAATGCTCCACTTCTCCAGCTTCCACCCTAAACACATTAAAGAAGCCATCCCCTATGGACAAGCTCTCCGTATACACAGGATCTGCTCAGACGAGGAGGAGCGTAACAGACATCTACAGACGTTGAAAGATGCCCTCGTATGAATGGGATATGGCGCTCAACTCATCGATCGACAGTTCCAACGCGCCACAACAAAAAACCGCACCGACTTCCTCAGAAGACAAACATGGGACACAACTGACAGAATAACCTTCGTCGCCCAGTACTTTACCAGAGCAGAGAAACTATGACATCTTCTTCACAGCCTTCAACACGTCATCGATGAAGTTGAACATCTTGCCAAGGTCATCCCCACACCCCCACTACTTGCCTTCAAACAACCGCGCAACCTCAAACAAACCATTGTTTGCAGCAAACTACCCAGCCTTCAGAACAGTGACCAAGACACCACACAACCCTGCCATGGCAATCTCTGCAAGACGTGCCAGATCATCGACATGGATACCACCATTACACGTGAGAACACCACCCACCAGGTACGCGGTACATACTTGTGCGACTCGGCCAATGTTGTCTACCTCATACGCTGCAGGAAAGGGTGTCCCGAAGCGTGGTACATTGGCGAGACCATGCAAACGCTGCAACAACGAATGAACGGACATCGCGTGACAATCACCAAGCAGGAATGTTCCCTTCCAGTCGGGAAACACTTCAGCAGTCAAGGGCATTCAGCCTCTGATCTCCGGGTAAGCGTTCTCCAAGGCGGCCTTCAGTCCGCGCAACAACGCAGAATCGCCGAGCAGAAGCTTGTAGCCAAGTTCCGCACACATGAGTGCGGCCTCAACCGGGACCTGGGATTCATGTCGCATTACATTCATCCCCCACCATCTGGCCTGCGAAATCCTACCAACTGTCCTGGCTTGACACAATTCACACCTCTTTAACCTGTGGTTACCCCATCTCTGGATCTGTAAAGATTTAATCACCTGCTAATGCTCGCATTCCTAGCATTGTCTGGCATCTTTGAATCTGTCTGTATATATGTTTCTGGAACAGACCTCTTCATTCACCTGAGGAAGGAGCAGCGCTCCGAAAGCTAGTGACATCGAAACAAACCTGTTGGACTTTAACCTAGTATTGTAAGACTTCTTACTGTGCTCACCCCAGTCCAACGCCGGCATCTCCACATCTTCGATATCATTGATCACCCATCCTTCCCTATTAACACTCCTCACTCACCCAGTCCTATTCCTATCTCTCCGGTCATGACCAGAGAACTAATGCAATGGTTTTTATTTGACCCACAGATCAGTTTTCTAACCTACATCCACTCCAGCACCTCTGGAACTTGGCTGATCTCTACACCTGCCCTCAATACATCTGCTAGTGAAACTGTTGCTATATTTACTCGCTATAAATATGGCAGTCAATAAGGTGGCCCTTCTTTTGTCTAGATATTGATATTATATTGCTCTCAGAGTCGCCCGATATCAAATGATACCACCACAAGGTTCAACCGAACATCGATCAAAGACCCAACAACCAGTTAGTCAGTTCAAGTTCAATAATACTTTATTTACACACAAGATTAACTTATACATGCAACATAAACACTACGAGCTAAAATACGCCTAACACTATGACAACCTGTACTTAACTTCAGGCACCCGGCTTAGGTCAGAGGAACAGTGGCCTTTGTTCGAATCTGGATCTGCTGGGTCTGGAGAAGTAACTGCGATTCGGCTAGGCTCATCCATCTGGTAGCGAGCTTTGAACTTGGGCTTGCTTCTGGTCGTGGTGCTGCAGTTGGAGATAGATGTTGCCGGAGCGCCAGGTCCAAAAGAGATCAAACACATGTCAGTGTCTCTCTTTATCCTTGGGGGGTTTCGCGCTCTTGTGGGCGGTCCTTAGGTTTGGACCCAATAATTTGGCAGACTTCGATCACTGCCTTCGATCTGAGCCAGTAAAGGGGCGAGTGCCTTGATGGCTGGGCGTGTCCTAAGCGGTCATTGACCTTGCTGTTTATGCTTCCAGAGTAAAGGGAGTGGCGCCGATGTGTCTGCAATTGTATCGGTTACCTGAGTACCATTCCTTTGTCTTAGGGAAATGGGTCATTAGAATGCAAATCGGCTGGGGGTTTCAACACTGTCTAGTTCTCTGCTTACAAATATACATTTAGGCTCTGAGCCTGCCTGAATCTTGTATTGGCCATATTTCCCTTGAGTCTTTGCAAATGTTCATGTTTCTTTGTAAGTGGCCATCCCAGATGGCTACAGTCCGCCCTCTTGATCCTAAACGCGAAGTGTGGTGGATCACACTACTGAATCTTCATCTGTTCTTTGGTGTGCCGGGTACCCTTAATCAAGGACAGGTTCTATAATACTCTGCCCTATGGATTGGAACATTTACCTCAGTTGTTAATACATCACACATTCATAAATTCTAAAGGGGCACTATAAAACATTTAATCATTACACATTTAACTTATTTACACAAAAAGGGGAACGTCCAACTGTCCTTACCTAAACTACACTTATGCTGCTAGCTAATAACCAAAAAGAGCTTATATGACAGAACAAAATGTTTAAACAATAGCAGCATCACATTCCTACTTAACGTATCACATTTACCGAAAACGCAAACTTTATTCATCAGAAAGAGTTCAAAAAGAGTGCGGGGTCTGTTGAAGTCCAACAAAGGGGGCTCGGAGTGTATATATCGGGGAGCAAGAGGCTCTCCTTCGTCATTTCCGAAGTCTAAGTGTCTGAACGACACTGCATATTATTGCAATAAATAATAGGGCTTCTACCATGTATGAGAGGGAATACCATTTTATGATATCGCACCATGTGGGGGTATCAATGTTTATTTCCATGTGAGGTGTGGTGTCCGGCCTAGGGGTATTGTGTGGTATGGTTGTGTTTGGGGCCAATGTGGTGTGGGTTACAGGGGCCGTCGATGCACGCAACTGTAGTGATCCAACGATGATCATGATGGAGGTCATCAGTTCCATCTTCATCTTGCCTTTTGTTCTTTGTATCCTCGTATATTCCTGGGGGTGCAAGCATATTATTACCTTTGTTTAATATCTCGTTTGTCTGTCCGTTTCTCTTTGATATCAATTTCCCATTAGAATTCTCACCATGTGTGACTCCCTCATTTTCTTTTTTTTAAAACCAACCGTTTTGGAGACAAGACATCCGAAGAAAAAAAATTCTGTCACAGTGCGAGCAATCTCGCAGCCTGTGGTCGATGCATTGAGTGGGCGGACAATTTATCCGTCCAGTGTTGAGGTAATTTTCCATATCTGCAGATTGTGTTTCAACCAAGTGTGTTCAATATGTATATAGCAGTTTGGGGTAGCGACCGAAGGGTCGTCGGAAAGCAAAAAAACCAAAACTGTGGCAAAGTGCATTCTTTAAACCACATCTAAAAGAGTTTTCAAAAGAACTTTCCAAATCAGTGGGACATGTGCCCTGCCGAGGCAGTATGTGCCTCGGCAGGGCAAGAATGAGTGGAATCCCCGGGTAGGGCGGTGATCAGTGCCGTTGCTCCACTACCCGAGCTTGGCTGACCAAATACATAGGGGGTCCTCAGGAAGGGTGGGGATTAGTGCCGTTACTCCATTACCTGGGTGACCTTACAAGAACAGAAAGAATTTGAATATCTATGGACTTACGACAAACTTGTTCCTTTAACTACCATTTTGGTGTCAAAAGAATAGTTATGACGGAATCAAGAAATTCAGCATGAGACCGAAAGAAGAAACTGTATCAAAAAATTTAGTGAGAGGTCGACACAAATAGTCATACAAAAGCCAATCATTCAACATTTAAAAATAACTAATTAAAGAAAGAAAAGTGGGCAGGCTCCATTAGAAAATAGGACACTGTAAATCTCAATCGGTTCCTTTCTCTCATCATCTGGACACCTCAGGGTTCCATTCAGAAAAGGGTAGTAAAGGGGTTACCATGGTGGGAGTCAGACTTTGAGTCATCACCATCTCCCGGTTGCCAAACTCGTGTCTAGCGTTTTAGTGCCATGGCCGCGTGGGCTGTCGTGGGATCCATTTCATAATTTCTTGTAAACCGACAAGAGTTATCCACGTGCCATTGTTTCTTGGCAAAGGGGGGAGTTGTATCGTCGGGCGGTTGCTCTGGTTCTGGTTGAGGCAAATAAATGGTTTCTGAGGGGCCAAACATATCTTGGTGGGTGTTACTGGGGCTGTCGTGACTGGGTCCTGGTCTGTTTTGCCATTGGTCGGGGATCTCAAGTAAGTCCGTTGTGCTGTCGTTGTCGCTATCGGCCGAATCAAGTCTGAGGTGGAAACTCGTCCCTGGGGGCGGAGTGAAAGTTGTGTCTGTGGACGTGCTGTCCTGTCTGGGGGAGGGTGATCGATCTACCATGCGGTTTAAGCAGCACTTTGAGATTACTAGAACTCAGTAGAAATTTAAGTTAAAACTTCTCAGGTGCAAATAAGAATCGTTTTATTTGTCTTCTATTGATTACAATTGAGAGTCATTTAAAATCTTATTCTCTAATAGGTCCAGGCAGCATAGGACTCACAGAGAGGCAATTTGTAGACAATTGAACTGTCAGAGAATCACAGAGATGATTTTCTTGCTTAGGTAAACATCTCGCAATAACTTCAAAAGTCAAAGTCAGAAAGTGAAATATGAAAGAGAGCGAATAGTTAAGTCAAAGTATAGATTGATTCCGGAAAGAGAGAGAGAGAGAGAGAATGATCCAGATAAAAATGGCCGAACGAAGCTTCACAGTTATACTGTATCATATCTGTCTTCAGACATCTAATTACACCCCTATGTAATCCTAATTGGTTTGGATTAACATCAAATGAGTTTGATTAGAGGGTTAGTTGTCACTCATTTATAGGCAACATTAACCTAAAATGTATTCTTGTATAAGCTATGGAATGCGATTCGGCGCTGTTATCGCAAGCGGCCTGAACTGGTTTGTTGCTGACTTGACTGTTGGGACAATAGTTCTTTTAGGTTCTATACTGTTGCTATGCTGTTGTCATGGCCTTGGACTGCACTTTATCTTGCAAATGTATTTTTAGAACAATGGGACTCAGTAGAGTGAGTTTTGCTGAAATTACTTATGCTGAATATGTGTTTTGAAATGACCTGAAGTTATGAGAGTGCTGAAATTCTTAATTTTAAATGGGTAAACTTGGGTATAATAGACTAGGGGCTTAATGTTTTTACCTATCAGATGTATTAGAAATAGTTGGCTTCTACAGAGGGTTGGATTAAGTTGCCAGTGGGCGGGTCGTCATTGTCTGCTATTGCCAGTGAAATGTGGTGTGAGTGGCTGCACTGAGTTCCAAAAACCTTAAGTTGGTTTATATGAAACCATCCTGATTTTCCGTTTGGATACATAATTTTATATACTGAGGAGCTTACTTTCTCAGAAATCGAGTAGGGTCCTGCAAATTTGGGGAAGAGGAATGAACTCGGATTGTATCGGGAGACCATCACCTGCTGTCCAACTGTATATTCTACCGGGTGTACTGTTTTATCAAAGCAGGCCTTACTCTGCTTTTTCCTAGCGCCTAGTCGAACAGCTGAAGTGAGCTGTGCTGCTTTAATATTTTCCATTATTTGTTGGACCGCTTTTTTGTGGGTAAGGGCAGTGACTGTGGGGCTGGCCAAATCAAGTTCAAATAAACACTCGGTACCCTTCATGGGTCGTCCGGTCATCAGGGTATAGGGGGTGTAGCCTGTTGAACTCGACACCGTGTTTCTCATAAACATCAGTGCAAATGGTAGTACTGTGTCCCATGTCGTATTGTGCTCTTGCACCATTTTCCTAATCGTTGTTTTTAGGGTTCGGTTCATGCGTTCCACAATGCCTCTGGATTGTGGGTGACAGGCAATATTAAACTTTTGTTTAATGCCGAAAATTGTGAGAACACGAGGAATTAAGGGCTATGGAGAGAGAGCGGGTAAATGGAGTTGAAATCAGCCATGATTGAATGGTGGAGTGGACTCGATGGGCCGAATGGCCTTACTTCCACTCCCTATGTCTTATGGTCTTAACATTTTTCATCACTCTTCCTGTAAAATGCAAACCTTGGTCTGATTCAATACTACGGGGGAATCCCCATCTTATTAATATTTGTTGAGTTAGAATTTTTGCTGTCGCTTTAGCCATGTTTGTCCTGGAAGGAAATGCTTTCACCCATTTTGTGAAGGTATCGATCACTACCAACTCATATTTAAAACTATTTCTGCAGGGGGGAGGGGACCAATATAATCGAGCTGTAAATTCATCCAAGGGCCATTAACAGGGCAGGTGTGTCTTAGTTGACCTTTCTTTGCATATCTGTCTGGATTGTTCTGAGCGCACATTAAACAGTTTTCAATGTAATGGGTGACATCTGTTTTTAAATCGGGCCACCAGCAGAGAGGGTCTTAGGTGGGCAAGGGTGGTTTCTATCCCTTGATGTCCATTTCCTGTCATGAAATTGACAAATAATCTGGTTCCTGTCCTGGGTGGGGACCACATAAATATCATTCTTTAATATAATTCTGTCCTGAATCGTTAAAGTGTCTTTGAATTTGTCGTAGGGTGCTGGGTAATCACCTTTTAAAATTTCCTTAAGCGTGTCATCTGCTTTTTGCGCCTGTGCTAAATCTTGAATATTGGTCTGTGAGACCTGGACTGCGTGTACTGGGGCACTCTCAGGAGGTGGGGTTGCCAAAAGTGACCATGTCGTGATCCAGCTTTTGCTAGGGCGTCTGCTTTTACATTAACGGGTGGAGAGGAACGATGATGGCTTCTAACCTTTATGATGCCATATTTGCTATCTTTAGCTTCTTCGAGAATGTCCTTTAGTAATGGCGCTGAGGGTCGGGGTTTACCGTCGGCGGATATAAATCCTCTCGATTCCCACAGGGCCAGGAATTCCGTCAAACTGTTGCAGACATATAGACTGTCTGAATATATATCTGCGGGGGTCGGGAACAAATTTGGATGCTGCACTATGTATGCGATGGCTGCTAACTCGGCTGCCTGCGAACCTAAATGTCCTGGTAACTTTAATGATATCTCCTCTAATGTGCTTTCCTGCGCGTCTTCTACATATATGCCACATCCCGTAATCCTTTTCCCATTATCAATGGTGGAGGCGCAATCTACATAAATTTTTAGAGAACTATCTGTGGGCTGGGTTTTCTGTGGTCTGATGCCTGCTTTTGTCGGGAACGATTTGGGAATAAAGGGTCCTGTGTTGTGCCTGGCTGCAATGATTTAACACTCATGTGGGGTTCCTGCGTACTGTAAAATATGTGCCAAAAACGTGTGTCTTTGTCCTCTTCACTGTGATGTTGAGCCCTTGTAGGAGTAGGGTCCAGCGCGCTGCTCTAATTTGGCTAACTGTACCGTCCTCAGCCTACCGTCTAACAGTAGCTGTGTTGGGGTGTGCTCGGTCAAAATGGTTACGGGGTTGAGTTCTGTTAAGTACATGAAGTACAGAACAGCCCAAAGAACTGTGATCAAGTGCCTTCGCAGGCTGAAAATACTTGCTCCACCGGATCTAAAACACCGTGAGGCATATGCTATGCATATGCTAAATGATCGTGCCTTTTCTGAAGTATGGCCAAAAGGGTTCGGTCGGTGGTCGTTACCTCTATTGCGTATGGGGAGTGTCGGTCTGGTGCGTGCAAAGCGGAAGCTGTACCTAGGGCGCGTTTTAGTGCATCAATGGCATCCGTGTGCTGTGGAAGCAATTTCCATGGGGCCTGTTTCTTAAGGAGCTGGGAAAGTGGGGCTGCCTTTATGGTGAAACCATTTTCCTGCAACAACCAACTCGTCCTAAAAATGACCGGAGTGCTGTAACATTATGGGGCAAGGACAATTTAACAATTGAATCAATACGTTTTTGCTCTATCTCGCGTTTACCATGCGCTTTTCTTGGAGAATTTGGGCTTTTTTGGGGTTGACTTTACATCCAATTTCTTTTAGGAGAACTAATAGTTCGGAAAGAAGTGAAATGTGCTCTTCCTTGGTGTCAGTCTGTAGAAGCAAGTCGTCCACATACTGAATGAGGCATTCGGGTCGGGAAAATTTCGATAATCCATTCGCCAATAATCTGTGAAAAATGGAGGGGGAGTTGTGGAAACCTTGTGGAAGGCATGTCCACGTGTATTGCTGTCCCTGGAAGGTGAACGCAAATTTATATTGGCAATTTTTTTCCAATGGAATGGACCAAAAGCCATTGCTAATATCCAGAACCGTAAAATATTTTGACTGAAGTCCCTGCTTTTGGGCAGTACAGCATTGTGGATTGCACAATTGTTTCACAGCTCCAGGGTCCCAGGTTCGATTCCGGCTTGGGTCACTGTCTGTACGGAGTCTGCACATCCTCCCCGTGTGTGCGTGGGTTTCCTCCCACAGTCCAAAGATGTGCAGGTTAGGTGGATTGACCATGATAAATTGCCCTTAGTGTCCAAAATTGCCCTTCGTATTGGGTGGGGTTACTGGGTTATGGAGACAGGGTGGAGGTGTTGAACTTGGGTAGGGTGCTCTTCCCAAGAGCCAGTGCAGACTCGATGGGCTGAATGGCTTCCTTCTGCACTGTAAATTCTATGATTAACACTGTCTTGGGACTCGTGGCAACGGTGGAGGCTGCTAATGGAGTTACTTTAGTGAGTTCTCTATAGTCGATGGTCAGTCTCCATGAACCATCTGGTTTTCTTACGGGCCAAATCAGGGCATTATTTGTTGAAACTACGGGCCGGATTACACCTTGATCCAATAAACTTTGAATTACCTTAGCTATTTCTCCCTCGGCTTGCTTTGGAAAACCGTATTGCTTCTGGGGCTTAGGATCGGGACCTGTAATGGTGACCATTCCTGGAATTTTACTGCAATCGTGCTTGTGCTGAGCAAAAGATGCTTTGTGTTTCTTTAAGACTTCCCTAATTGTTTTGTCTGTGGTAATGGTTTGTGGATCAATCCAGTAATCTCCCACTGAGTTAATCCTGTGTTCGTATTCTCCTACTGTGAGCGTGGCGGGGGCTCGTGCTGCTCTCGCCATTTTCCACACACTCTTATTCACGGGGTCAAAAGAAAGGTTGTGTGAGCTCATGAAATCTATCCCCAAGATGTGCTCTGCTGTCTGGGGTAAATCTACTAAAATGACTGAGTGCTTGGTTCTAATGTTACCGACCTGAATATCCACAGGGGCTGTAATGTGTCCCTGCTGGAGGTGTCCTGTAAATCAACTAAGAGTGATAGTGTCTGTAGTGGGCCATATATCTGGCTGGTACATCGTGGAGGTGTTTAACGTGGTTCGGGACCCTCCTGTATCCCAAAGGACCTCTACGAGGTGTCCCCGGACTGTGCCTGTGACTACCGGTCTTCTAGACTTGTCCCAGAGTGTGTCGCAGACCCAAGTTGGGGAGTCCGAACACCGTCAATCGGTGCGATTTATGGCCAAATTATCTGAACAGGCGCTAATGCTCTGGATAGGCCTGGCATTGTTCCTATGTGGGCATTTGCATGTTGATTCCGTTCTGGGTTCGGGGTGGGGCATTGCATTCTCAGGTGTAATGTCCCCTCTGTCCACAATTATAGCATCCCTGTGCTTTATGCTGCTGTGTGTCATTTCTACCTTCATTGACCCATGTGGGGCCTTGATGTGTCCTAACTGGATTCATGTTTGCTTCTACCTTCTCCTGCTGTGCCTTTTTATGTAGGGATTGTTCCCAAGCTCTCGAGAGTCTCTTCAGAACCCACACTTCATTGTGTGCAGGGTCTGAGGGGTCATAATTTGCACATGCTTTTTGTCCTGCGTCTGTGGCGTGGGAGACTAAAATACTGGTCCATTTGGCCATATTGTCTGCAGTTAAATGGGCGCGGGCTAAATCTCCAAATACTGCTGTGAAGTGTATCCAGAGGCATCCAGCAAATGCTGCTGGATGCTCTCCTTTCTTCTGCCTACATCGGTTGAGTCCTTCTACGGGATCTCCTCTATTTTAGCCAATTGCATCGATGATAGCTGTCTTCATATCCTGGAGGCTACCTCCTCCTACATTTTGTGGGTCGGGAAGGGCTGAACTTACGGATGGGTCAAGGCTCATTACTATGAGTTTCACTTGCTCTTGTTCATCCAGACCGTACATGGCTGTCTGTTGTCTAACTCGCTCAAAGAAGTGGTGTGGGTCTGATGTGGGTTGAAAGGCTTCTATTTTATCACGGGCATCCCTTAACTGGGTGATGGTTAGTGGGGTGGTGTACACAAAATCGGGTTGGTCTTCTGTCGGTACTCTGCTGCGTGGTGACTGGATTCAGAGGGTTGTGTGCTGCCTGTGCAGTCGGTGGTGCGGGTGCTTTCCTTTTCGGGGCCTGGGGGGCTCTATTCTGAATCTCTGTTCCGTTTAAGTATCGATGGACAGTTTCATTAAGTTCCTGCCAATCGGGGCCATCTTTCTGGTCTAAATTTGGTCTAAAGGTGTCTCATTTTGCACTGAGAGCAGTGACTGTAACCGTGAAATTTGCTGCCTGCATTTGGCGTGGTCGACCAAACTCTGCTTTTGTTCCGTGGTGGAACTGTGGAGTGCTTGTAGGGCTGCCTTTAAGTCCTCACATTGCTTCTTTAATTGCTCTGCTTGGTGTTCCATTTCTTCTCTTACCAAAACTGCGCGTTGCGTGTCTTGGTAGGGCTTATCATATTGTGTCTGAAAGTTGCTGAGGTGAGCTAGACAAGATTGGTGTGCCCGTTTGACATCAGTCATCTCCTTGTCCTTCGCTGCTAGCTGCTCTCGGAGTTGCTCATTTACTTTTTCACATTCACTAACATTTCCCTCACTACTCTTCCTCTACAAGCTGTCTGCGGAGCGTCCTCACAACCTCCTCTGTGCCTCGCAATTGTGCCAAACAGGACACGATTGCCATCGGCTTCCAAACTTTACCTAAACTCTTTTTATGGATCTTGGTCAGTTTATCCTACCAAGTTTGTCCTATACTACCAGGATCTGTCTCTTCATTTGAAATTGAAATTGAAAATCGCTTATTGTCACAAGTAGGCTTCAAATGAAGTTACTGTGAAAAGCCCCTAGTCGCCACATTCCGGCGCCTGTTCGGGGAGGCTGATAGGGGAATTGAACCGTACTGCTTGCCTGCCTTGGTCTGCTTAACGCACAAAACTCAGACCATAGGGGCCATCCTTGCCCGTTTAGGTACTTCCTAATTTCCTCTTCCCATATGGGACACTGCCCTGCTCTATTGGTCTCTGTGACCTCGGGTTCCTGTGGGTACATAAGGCGTTCCATTGCCTTCATTTCTACGATTATGTCTTTTCCTACCATAATCTCTGTATATTTACCGTAATCTCTGTATCTCTACCGTGAATTTGGGACGGGGGGAATAAAGCGGTGATGCAAACAACGGCTTAAGCTATTTTCCGGTTCACACAACTCCCGAAAGTTTCACGCAACAAAATATAACGAGTTTACCTTGTATCCCTGTTAATACGCATGCAAATTACTACACACTTCGGAATCTTCTGGAGGTTTGATCGATACTGGTCTTACACTTGTGATTTCTTTCATTTTTCCAATTGGGTTTCTAATTCACACGTTTTGTGGGTTCTCTTGGAGTGACAAAATCATTTCTGGGTCGTGTCCCGGCGGAGTCGCCAATAATGTTGCTCTATTTACTCGCTATAAATATGGCAGTCAATAAGGTGGCCCTTCTTTTGTCTAGATATTGATATTATATTGCTCTCAGAGTCGCCAGATATCAAATGATACCACCACAAGGTTCAACCGCATATCGATAAAAGACCCAACAACCAGTTAGTCAGTTCAAGTTCAATAATACTTTATTTACACACAAGATTAACTTATACATGCAACATAAACACTACAAATTAAATTACACCTAACACTATGACAACCTGTACTTAACTTCAGGCACCCGGCTTGGGCCAGAGGAACAGTGGCCTTTGTTCGAATCTGGATCTGCTGGGTCTGGAGAAGTAACTGCAGTTCGGCTAGGCTCATCCATCTGGTAGCGGGCATTGAACTTGGACTTGGTTCTGGTCATGGTGCGGCAGTTGGAGATAGACATTGCCGGAGCGCCAGGTCCAAAAGAGATCGAACACATGGCAGTGTCCCTCTTTATTCTTGGGAGGGTTTAGTGCTCTTTTGGGCGGTCCTTAGGTTTGGACCCAATAATTCGGCAGACTTCGATCACTGCCTTCGATCTGTGCCAATAAAGGCGAGTGCCTTGATGGCTGGGCATGTCTTAAGCAGTCATTGACCTTGCTGTTTATGCTTCCAGAGTAAAGGGAGTGGCGCTGATGTGTCTGGAATTGTATCGGATACCTGAATATCAGTCCTTTGTCTTAGGGAAATGGGTCATTAGAATGCAAATCAACTAGGGGTTTCGATACTGCCTGGTTCTCTGCTTACATTTAGGCTCTGAGCCTGCCTGAATCTTGTATTGGCCATATTTCCCTTGAGTCTTTGCAAATGTCCATATTTCTTTGTAAGTAGCCACCCCAGATGGCTATGTTAGCTCTGGACTTCCCAATATTCTTCCGCCTGCACTGCTTAGGTCTGAGTGTATGTTGAAACTGAACTTCCATTAAGAAATATGTGAATCGATCAATTCTTCAGCAAACTCTCCCGTGAGTCACGAGTCATTCAATATCCTACTGATCAGAGAAGGTGAAATCACAAAGGGTGTCATGTCTGTTGTCTGATCAAATTAAGGGCAGGCGTGGTGATGAAATGATTGAGCCAAAGGGAGTATTACTTTATCTTGTAAGCCCAGTCTCCCTTGACAGACTGAGGGCACTTTGTTTTCTTGAGCACATTTTCAGTGTGTGAAAACCTTTTATTTATCGAACCTTTTGTTAGTGTCAAAAAGGGGAAACTTTGATCGGCAGGAGTTTGTGGGGTTTGGGCGCAGGTTTAAATCCAACAACACTGTCAGTTTGTCAGGAAGCTGGGTTCTTTTGCATCGATTTCTGCATTTTCCTCCAATGTGTTCGGCTGCATGTGTGTAATCCCTCAGAGGAGAGAGGTTGTCAAATGAAATGTTAATTGCTCAATTAGAGCAATATTGACATGATGTTGCACATTAACCTTGGGTCCAGGGGTTTGACATACATTCTGATAATAATAATAATCACTTATTGTCACAAGCAGGCTTCAATGAAGTTACTGTGAAAAGCCCCTTGCCAAAAGGAGGAAGGGCAGGTGTGGAGTCCATTGAGGAAGCTGCAGCCATGTCAGTTAAAAATGCGATAAATGCTCAGTACGCACAACTGCTTTCTTACTGGTTTGTGGGGGAGCATTTGTTTGCAGGACTTGTGCTGAGAGATTTTACATCCTTTGGAGATTTCATTTAAACTTTGGGGATGCAGAGGTCTGATCATGGCACCAGCAGTACCAGCTGCAGCAGCAGTAGCTGCAGCACCAGCAGTAACACCAGCTGCATCAGCAGCAACGCCAACAGCAGTAGCAGTAACAGCTCCAGCAGTGACACCAGCTGCATCAGCAGCAACGCCAACAGCAGTAGCACCAGCAGCTACATAAGCATCAGGAGATGCAGCAGCTGCATCAGCAGCACCAGTAGCAGCAGCAGTGACACCAGCTTCATCAGTAGCAACGCCAACAGCAGTAGTAGCAGCAGCAGGAGATACATAAGCACCCGGAGATGCACCAGCTGCATCAGCAGCAGCAGTAACAGTACCAGCAGTAACACCAGCTGCATCAGCAGCACCAGTAGCAGCAGCAGCACCAGCAGTGACACCAGCTGCATCAGCAGCAACGCCAACAGCAATAGCAGCAGCTACATTAGCACCAGGAGATGCACCAGCTGCATCAGCAGCACCAGTAGCAGTAACAGTACCAGCAGCAGCACCAGCTGCATTAGCACCAGCAGATGCACCAGCTGCATCAGCACATGCAGCAGTAGCAGCCTCTCCCAGTGTCAGTATTCCGACCTCTCCCGGTGTTAGAACAAAGAACAAAGAAAATTACAGCACAGGAACAGGCCCTTCGGCCCTCCCAGCCTGCGCTGATCCAGATCCTTTATCTGAACCTGTCTTCTATTTTCCAAGGATCTACTCCCCTCTGTTCCCCGCCCGTTCATATATCTGTTTAGATGTATCTTAAATTATGTTATCGTGCCCGCCTCAACCACCTCCGCTGGCAAAGCGTTCCAGGCACCCGCCACCTTCTACGTAAAAAGCTTTCCACGCACATCTCCCCTAAACTTTCCCCCTCTCACCTTGAAATCGTGACCCCTTGTAATTGACACCCCCACTCTTGGAAAAAGCTTGTTGCTATCCACCCTGTCCATACCTCTCATCATTTTGTAGACCTCAATCAGGTCCCCCTCAACCTTCGTCTTTCCAACGAAAACAATCCTAATCTACTCAACCTTTCTTCATAGCTAGCACCCTCCATACCTGGTGAACCTCCTCTGCACCCTCTCTAAAGCATCCACATCCTTCTGGTAATGTGGCGACCGGAACTGCACGCAGTATTCCAAATGTGGCCTAACCAAAGTCCTATACAACTGTAACATGACCTGCCGACTCTTGTACTCAATACCCCGTCCGATGAAGGCAAGCATGCTGTATGCCTTCTTGACCACTCTATCAACCTGCGTTGCCACCTTCAGGGTACAATGGACCTGATTTCCCAGATCTCTCTGTACATCAATTTTCCCCAGGACTCTTCCATTGACCGTATAGTCCACTCTTGAATTGGATCTTCCAAAATGCATCACCTTGCATTTGCCTGGATTGAACTCCATCTGCCATTTCTCTGCCCAACTCTCCAATCTATCTATATTTTGCTGTATTCTCTGACAGTCCTCCTCGCTATCTGCAACTCCACCAATCTTAGTATAATCTGCAAACTTGCTAATCAGACCACCTATACCTTTGTCCAGATCATTTATGTATATCACAAACAACAGTGGTCCGAGCACAGATCCCTGTGGAATACCACTAGTCACCTTTCTCCATTTTGAGACACTCCCTTCCACCACCACTCTCTGTCTCCTGTTGTCCAGCCAGTTCTTTATCCATCTAGATAGTACACCCTGAACCCCATGCAACTTCACTTTTTCCATCAACCTGCCATGGGAAACTTTATCAAATGCCTTACTGAAGTCCATGTATATGACATCTACAGCCCTTCCCTCATCAACTAACCTTGTCACTTCCTCAAAGAATTCTACTAGGTTTGTAAGACATGACCTTCCCTAAACAAAACCATGCTGCCTATCACTGATAAGTCTATTTTCTTCCAAATGTGAATAGATCCTATCCCTCAGTATCTTCTCCAACAGTTTGCCTACCACTGACGTCAAGCTCACAGGCCTATAATTCGTTGGATTATCCCTGCTAACCTTCTTAAACAAAGGGACAACATTAGCAATTCTCCAGTCCTCCGGGACCTCACCCGTGCTCAAGGATGCTGCAAAGATATCTGTTAAGGCCTCAGCTATTTTGTCCTTCGCTTCCCTCAGTAACCTGGTATAGATCCCATCCGGACCTGGGAACTTGTCCACCTTAATGCCTTTTAGAATGCCCAAAACTTCCCCCTTCCTTATGCCGACTTGACCTAGAGTATTTAAACATCCATCCCTAATCTCAACATCCATCATGTCCCTCTCCTTGGTGAATACCAATGCAGAGTACTCATTAAGAATCTCACCCATTTCCTCTGACTCCACGCATAAATTCCCTCTTTTGTCTTTGAGATTTTCCTTAACCCTGTTAGCCAAAGATATTTCATGACCCCTTTTAGCCCTCTTTATTGCGCGTTTGAGATTTGTCGTACTTTCCCGATATTCCTCCAAAGCTTCATCAGTTTTAAGTCGCCTAGATCTTATGTATGCTTCCTTTTTCATCTTAGCTAGTCTCACAATTCCACCCGTCATCCATGGTTCCCTAATCTTGCCATTTCTATCCCTAATTTTCACAGGGACATGTCTGTCCTGCACTCAAATCAACCTTTCCTTAAAAGACTCCCACATTTCAAATATGGATTTACCCTTAAATAGCTGCTCCCAATCCACATTCCCTAGCTCCTGCCGAATTTTGTTATACTTGGCCTTTCCCCAATTTAGCACTCTTCCTATAGGACCGCTCTCGTCCATGAGTATTCTAAAACTTACGGAATTGTGATCGCTATTCCCAAAGTAACCACCGACTGAAACTTCAACCACCTGGCCCGGATCATTCCCGAATACCAGGTCCAGTATGGCCCTTTCCCGAGTTGGACTATTTACATACTGCTCTAAAAAATCTCTCCTGAATGCTCCTTTCAAATTCTGCTCCATCTACGCCTCCAACACTACATGAGTCCCATTCAATGTTGGAGAAGATAAAATCTCCCATCACGACCACCCTATTGCTCCGACATTTTTCTATAATCTGTCTACATATTTGTACCTCTACTTCACGTTCGCTTTTGGGAAGCCTGTAGTAAAGTCCCAACAATGTTACTGCACCCTTCCTATTTTATAGCTCTACCCATATTGCCTCAGTGCTCGAATCCTCCATCGTGCCCTCCTTAATCACAGCTGTGATATCATCTCTGACCAGTGATGCAACTCCTCCACCCCTTTTACATCCCTTTCTATCCCTCCTGAAGCATCTATACCCTGGGATATTTAGTTGCCAATCTTGCCCTTCCCTCAACCAAGTCTCAGTAATACCAATAACACCATATTCCCAGGTACTAATCCAAGCCCTAAATTCATCTGCCTTACCTGCTACACTTCTTGCATTGAAACAAATGCACCTCAGACCACCTGTCCCTTTGAATTCATCATCTCTTCCCTGCCTACTCTTCCCCTTAGTCACAATGAGTTTATTATCTAGTACCTTACTGGCTTTAATTGCTGCCTTTTACTGACCTCTAACTTCCTAATCTGGTTCCCACCCCCCTGCCACATTAGTTTAAAACCTCTCCAACAGTGTTAGCAAAAGTATCCCCTAGGCCATTGGTTCCACTCCTGCCCAGGTGTAGACCATCCGATTTGTAATGGTCCCACCGCCCCCAGAACCGGTTCCAATGTCCCAAAAATCTGAACCCCTCCCTCCTGCACCATCTCTCAAGCCACGTATTCATTCTGACTATTCTTGAATTTCTACTCTGACTGTCTCGTGGCACTGGTAGCAATCCTGAGATTACTACCTTTGAGGTCCTACTTTTTAACTTATCTCATAACTCCATAAATTCTGATTGTAGGACCTCATCCCATTTTTTACCTATATCGTTGGTGCCTATATGCACCACGACAACTGGCTGTTCACCCTCCCCCTTCAGTATGTCCTGCAGCCGAGCTGAGACATCTCTAACCCGTGCACCCGGGAGGCAACATACCATTCGGGAGTCTCTTTTTCGACCACAGAAACGCCTGTCTACTTCACTTACGATTGAAACCCCGATGACTATAGCCCTGCCAGTCTTTTTCCCGCCCTTCTGTGCAGCAGAGCCAGCCACAGTGCCATGAGCCTGGCTACCGCTGCCGTCCCCTGATGAGTCATCTCCCCCAACATTATCCAAAACGGTATACCTGTTTTGGAGGGAGAGGACCGCAGAGGACACCTGCACTGCCTTCCTACTCTTTTTCTACCTTTCGGTCACCCATTCCCTGTCCCCCTCACCAATCCTAATCTGCGGTGTGACCAACTCACTGAACGTGCTATCCACGACCTCCTCAGCATCGCGGATGCTCCAAAGTGAGTCCATCCGCAGCTCCAGAGCTGTCATGCGGTCTAACAGGAGCTGCAGCTGGACATACTTCCCGCACATGAAGGAGTCAGGGGCATCGGCCGCGTCCCTGAGTTCCCACATTGAGCACGAGGAGCATAACACGGGTCTGGGATCTGCTGCCATTTTTACACTTTACCTTAACTGATTACAAATATAATATCAAATAATGAATAAGTGAAAGGAATAAAGATTTTACTTACCAATCACAATATTTACCAACACACGAAGAGTTAAATTTCTCCCAGCTATTGCTAATTGTAGCACTTTCCTTACCAGCCAATCAGGTCACTGCTTTGCTGTGACGTCACTCGTCAAATTTATCCCCAAAGACCCTGTGGCCGGTGTTTAAGCAGCGAAGCAGCTAGTTTAATTACTCACCGCACAACTCTGTAGCTCCGCCCACCCCAACAGCTGAATCCCCGCCGAAAAGACGCGAATCCGCGAAGCAGCTAGTTTAAATACTCACCGCTCGACTCCGTAGCTCCGCCCATTCGAACAGCTGAATTCCCACCGAAAAGGTGTTGGTAAAAGGTTGAGGCATTGCAAGACCCTTATTAAGATCTAGTGCTGGACTTCCCTCCAAGTCTCACTGACTGGACCTCGGTAGAGTGCACTTTCAGTGGGTCGGTGCAGACTCGATGGGCCGAATGGCCTCCTTCATTTTAGGAATTCTATGATTCTATGACTGGTCACTTCCCGGGGTTTCAATCTTGCCTCCCTAGACCTGGATTCTAAACCTGTTTTCCAGCACCTACTCATGGACACAACTCCAGGGGTGGAATTTTACGCCAGTGGGAATTTACAGGCCTACTGATGTCCCCACCAAACACTCCCAAGACAGGTACAGCACGGGGTTAGGTACAAAATAAAGCTTACTCTGCACTGTCCCATCAAACACTCCCAAGACAGGTTGAGCACAGGATTAGATACAGAATAAAACTCCCTCTACACTGTCCCCATCAAACACTCTCAGGACCTGTGCAGCACAGGGTTAGATGCAGAGTAAAGCACCCCTACCCTGTCCCATCAAACTCTCCCGTGGCAGGTACAGCACGGAGTTAGATACAGAGTAAAGCTCCATCTACACTGTCCCATCAAACACTCCCAAGACAGGTACAGCACAGGGTTAAATGCAGAGTAAAGCTCCCTCGACATGTCCCCATCAAACACCCCCAGGACAGGTACTGCACGGGGTTGAATACAGAGTAAAGTTCCCTCGACACTCCTGTCAAGCACTCTCAGAACAGGTATAGCACGGGGTTAGATACAGAGTAAAACTCCCTCTACACTGTCCCCATCAAACACTCCCAGGATCTGTACAGCACGGGATTAGATACAGAGTAAAGCTCCCTCTACATTGTCCCATCAAACACTCCCAGGACAGGTACAGCAGGGGGTTAGATAAAATAGAAATTATTCATTTTCCTGACCCAGGAGTTATTGATGGGACAGTAAGATAACCAAAATGGAAAGTAACACGTTTCCAGTATTGGAGCTTTACCTGGATGAGCACAAAGATTAAAAATATTAATGATAAAGTTTTGGAATATTGTTCTGCAGCTTTTCAATCAATAGCAATGTTTCATGTGACAAGGAGTCAACCTGCAACGTAATTTGTGGCTCTGGGAGACTGAGCAATGCTGAGCAGACACTGCAATGTAAACTGGTCAAAATCAATAAGGCAACGTACATTTTGGCAAGTGTTTGAGTTGTCACGTACAGCTCTGACTTTGTACTTCAATAAAAAGAAGGAGATGCCAAGCTATTTCTGATTGCTGTTGCAGAGAGGTAACACCATGAAATATTTACTCTTGGCAAAAAGTGATTTATCTGATTTGAAATAAATGCTCAGTCAAGAGGGAATAGCTCCTGCCTGCAGTTGTAGGTCAGTAGCATTTGCTTTCAGAGATTTAGCATTTCCGATTGAACAAACAACTGCATCCTCCCCCCACACCCCTCCTAGCTAAGGCCTCTGCTGTCTCTACCCTCCATGCCATCTCTACCCAAATCTATTTCTACCCTCAATGCCATTTTTACCCTGCATGCCATCTCTGCTCACACCATTTTTGTTTTGCATGCCATCTCACCCACCCATTCTCTATTTCCCATTTGATCTCTAGCAGACAGATTTTTAATCAACAAAGGGAGTTAAGGGCGATTGGGTGGGGGGGGGGAGGCAAAAAAGTGGAGTTAAGTCCATAATCAGATCAAGCACAATCTTATTGAATAGTAGGAGCAGATGCAAAAGCCTCTTGTTGAATTGTAAAGGTGGTTAGTAATATATTCAATATTGAATGGCATAGCTTAGGAAACTGAGCATTAAGGTGGAAATACAAATTTAAATCAGATATTTAGGAAGGACATCTTGAGCCAAAGAAGGCAAGGGTCGATGAAACTGGGCAGCAAGCAATTTTGGTGCAGCCACCCAATCTGACGGCAGGATTGAACCGAGTGACTCCCACATTCTTGCCATCTACTCAACATTGCCGGTTGCCTCTGCATTTAGCCCATTAATATTCTTTACAAACCACAACTTGCAGCCAGATTACTCTTTTCAAAAGCAAGCTGTTCCTCTTGAAGGAAAGCAGAAAGGAATACTGCAATTTTCATGGATATCATCCAACATCAGAAATAGAGATGATCTCAGAGTGATGGATGAGGTGCCGGAAGGCATTAGGAATGGACTGGGGGAGGATGGGAGAGACTGAATGGTTCTGTGAGGAAGTGGGATGGGGGAATTGTGGGAATTCCTCAAACAGCAACACCCCCCCCCACCCCCTATCTCTCCCCGCCCCCTCCCCCCCCCCCACCACCTCAGAAGGGGATGGGAGGGGGTGGCTAGGAGCCTGGAGTTAAGGCAGCAATGCTTTCAGAAGTCTAATGACCTCACAGGTCCAGATCAGTGAATGAATTTTCACATGATATCTCCCACCCACCAACCTGCCACATTGCCCCGTCACTCACACTACAGCATCTAACTTTTAAATCTTCAGAGAGTGGTGTTGCCCTGCTGCAGCCATAGAGGATGCAAGGGAGAGAGCTGATTGGTAAGTAATGGGCGAGGTTGGGTACGTTTTTACTCTTTTTATTACTTGTAGTTTGAGATGTCTTTTTGTGATTTATAGTTTGTTTGGGCTATATAAAGGGCCCTAGGGAATTGGATATTATATGATATTACGCATCTTCTAAAGGTTTAATTTAAAGGGATAAGTCCTGGAATGAGAGCTCAAAGCAGTGGTTTGCTTCTCATGCTGCATGTGGGAAGCTGGGAATATTGCCAATGTCCGGGGCCAGCATATGTGCAGGAAGTGTCTCCAGCTACAGCTCCTGGAAACCTGAGTTTCAGAGCTGAAGCGCCAGCTGGAGACACTGCGGAGCATCTGCGAGGCACAAAGTATCATGGATAGCACATATAACGAGGTAATCACCCGCAGCCTCAGACTCCATAGGCAGGAAGGGAATGGGTGATCACCAGGCAGAGCAAGAGGTCAAAATGGCAGTGCAGGAATCCCCTGTGGCCTTTCCCTGAAAAACAGATATACTGCTTTGGATACTATTGAAGGGACTGACCTCTCAGAGGAAAGCAGCAACAGCCAAATTTGTTGCGCCACTGTTGGTTCTGCTGCAGAGGGGAGGAGCAGAAAGTGTGGGAATACAATAGGGGATTCAATTGTAAGGAGAATAGATTGACATTTCTCTGGCTGCAAATGAGACTCCAAGATAGTATGGTGTCTCCCTGATTTTAGGATCAAGGATGTCTCAGAGCAGCTGCAGGACATTCTGGAGGGAGAGGGTGAACAGCCAGTGGTCGTGGTGTACATCGGTGCCAACAACATAGGTAAAAAAAGGGATGAGGTCATAAAAACAGAATATGGGAAGTTAGGAAAAAAATTGAAGTCAGACCTCAAAGGAAATGATCTCAGGATTACTATCAGTGCCACGTACTAGTCAGAATAGAAATAGCAGGGTATATCAGATGAAAATGTGGCTGAAGAGATGGTATAAGGAAGAGGGTTTCAGATTCCTGGGACATTGGGACCAGTTCTGGGGGAGGTGGGACCAGTACAAACTGGATGGGTTACACCTGGGCAGGACCTGGACTGATGTCCAAGGGAGAGTATTTGCTAGAGTGGCTGGGGAGAGTTTAAACTGAAATGGCAGGGTGATGGGAACTTATGCAAGGAGTCAGAGGAGGCGGAAATACGGACAAGAACAAAAGACAGAAAAGGGAATTAAAAAGGAGATAGGCAGAGAAACCAAGAGCGAGATTCAAACAGGACCACTGTGAAAAATAATGGGAATGCGGCAAGTAATGTTCAAAAGACAAGGCTTTGTGCCTTAACGCATAGAAAATTTGCAATAAAGTGAATGAATTTTTAAAAAATATATTTTTATTCTCCTCCTTTTTCACATTTTCTCCCAAATTTGCACCCACCAACAATAAACAATAAGCAGTAACGAATATAACGTCAATCCCCATATCAACAACAATCCCATCCTCCCACCAACCACCAAACAACTGCCCACATGTTAACATAAATAACAAAAAGGAATCAGGAATCACCAATAGTCACCATTAACACATACAGTCCCCGACCCCCCAACCCTCCCAACCACCCCCACCGACTAATGTTCGACGTGATCCAATTCATGAAAGTGCATAATAAATGACGCCCATGAATTGTAGAACCCCTCCATCCTTCCCCTCAGTTCAAACTTAACCTTCATAGGGTCAAGAATTCCAACAGGTCCCCCCGCCACGCCAGGGCACAGGATGGGGAGGTTGATCTCCATCCCAACAGGATCTGCCTTCGGGCGATCAACGAGGCGAAGGTACAACATCTGCCTCCGCACCCGTTTCCAACCCTGGCTGGTCTGACACCCCGAATATGGCCTCCCGGGAACCCGGGTCCAGTTTCACGTGCACAACTTTAGAAATTACCCTAAAAACCTTCTTCCAGTAATCCTCTAGCTTTGGACAGGACCAAAACATATGAATGTGATTTGCAATGTTCACACACATCACACAGAGGGTGGTGGTTGATGGGAAATGTTCAGAATGGAGTACAGTCACAAGTGGAGTACCACAAGGATCTGTTCTGGGGCCGTTGCTGTTTGTCATTTTTATCAATGACCTAGAGGAAGGCGCAGAAGGGTGGGTGAGTAAATTTGCAGACGATACTAAAGTCAGTGGTGTTGTCGATAGTGTAGAAGGATGTAGCAGGTTACAGAGGGATATAGATAAGCTGCAGAGCTGGGCTGAGAGGTGGCAAATGGAGTTTAATGTAGAGAAGTGTGAGGTGATTCACTTTGGAAGGAATAACAGGAATGCGGAATATTTGGCTAATGATAAAGTTCTTGAAAGTGTGGATGAGCAGAGGGATCTAGGTGTCCATGTACATAGATCCCTGAAAGTTGCCACCCAGGTTGATAGGGTTGTGAAGAAGGCCTATGGAGTGTTGGCCTTTATTGGTCGAGGGATTGAGTTCCGGAGTCGGGAGGTCATGTTGCAGCTGTACAGAACTCTGGTACGGCCGCATTTGGAGTATTGCGTACAGTTCTGGTCACCGCATTATAGGAAGGACGTGGAGGCTTTGGAGCGGGTGCAGAGGAGATTTACCAGGATGTTGCCTGGTATGGAGGGAAAATCTTATGAGGAAAGGCTGATGGACTTGAGGTTGTTTTCGTTGGAGAGAAGAAGGTTAAGAGGAGACTTAATAGAGGCATACAAAATGATCAGGGGGTTGGATAGGGTGGACAGTGAGAGCCTTCTCCCGCGGATGGATATGGCTGGCACGAGGGGACATAACTTTAAACTGAGGGGTAATAGATATAGGACAGAGGTCAGAGGTAGGTTCTTTACGCAAAGAGTAGTGAGGCCGTGGAATGCCCTACCTGCTACAGTAGTGAACTCGCCAACATTGAGGGCATTTAAAAGTTTATTGGATAAACATATGGATGATAATGGCATAGTGTAGGTTAGATGGCTTTTGTTTCGGTGCAACATCGTGGGCCGAAGGGCCTGTACTGCGCTGTATTGTTCTATGTTCTATGTTCTACCCCCTCAAAAAGCCGACTCATCCTCGCCCTTGTGAGGTGGGCTCACGTTCAGCTGTATCCGCCCCAACCTCACGCACGAGGTGGAGGTGTTCACTCTCCGGAGCCCCTCACACCAGAACCCCTCCTCCATACCCTCTCCCAACTCTTCCTCCCACTTTGCTTTGATCCCTTCCAGCAGATAAAGTGAATGAATTAATCACGCAAATAGATGTAAATGGGTATGATATAGTCAGGATTACGGAGACATGGCTGTAGGGTGATCAGGGATGGGAAATGAACATCCAAGGATATCCAAAAGGGAAACGGCGGTGGAGTTACATTGCTGGTTAAAGAGGAAATTAACGCATTGTGGGAAGGATATCAGCTCCAACGATGTGGGGCTGGATTCTCCGTTCTAAGTTCTCACGCCGTCATGAAAACTGTGGTCTTTTACGACAGGAAAACTGGTGTTAAAAGGCCACAGTTTCACCGTTTTCCTGGGGGCTAGCAGGAAGCCGTCATAGAGCTCACAGCTCTAGCTGCTGATACGGCCACCAGCACTTCTGGGTCAGAGGCCACGCATGCGTACAGCAGCGGCCTCCAGCGGCCGCGCCATGCTCCATGGCGGACCGGCAAAATAATGCCTTGCATCGGACGCTCGCGCACCCAGGAGCGCCCACAACACAGCCCCCAGCCCTGAATGAAGCCCTCCCTGACTGCCGATCAGCCTTCCTCCGACTGTGGCGGCCCCGGATTGAGTCCACAGCCGCCTCGCGAGCTTCCCGGACGGTGAGATCATGAGAGGTACACGCCGTCGGGAATTCAGCCAGTCGGCAACAGAGCATCGGCGTGGCATACTCCATGAGCACGCCGATGTTTAGAGGGCGGAGAATTTGAAAACCATTGCCGTTTCGATTTTGGCACCAAAACGGATTCTCCGCCCCGCCGCCGAATGCGATTTCGGCGTCGGGAAGTGGATAATCCAGCCTCCGGAATCTCTATGTGTAGAGCTGAGAAACACAAAGTGGCCAAAAATATAGTGAGGGTTGTATATAGACCTCAAGTCGCGCTGATGTTGGAAATGGCATTAAACATGAAATTAGACACGCACGCAATAAAGAAACATCTGTAACATTTAAAAATATATATATTTTTATTCTCCTTTTTCATATTTTCTCCCAAATTTATACCCGCCAACAATAAACAATAAGCAGTAATGAATATAATGTCAATCCCCATATCAACAACAACAATCCCACCTCTACCAAACTCCCAAACAACTGCCCACATGTTAACATAAACAAATAACAAAAAGGAATCGGGAATCACCCATAGTCACCATTAACACTTATAGTACCCCTCCCCCCATCCCTCCCAACCACCCCACCGACTAATGTTCGATGTTATCCAATTCTTGAAAGTGCATAATGAATAATGCCCATGAATTGTAGAACCCCTCCATCCTTCCCCTCAGTTCAAACTTTAACCTTCTCAAGAGTCAAGAATTCCAACAGGTCCACCCACCACTCCAGGGCACAGGGTGGAGAGGTTGCTCTCCATCTCAACAGAATCTGCCTTCGGGCGATCAACTAAGCGAAGGCTACAACATCTGCTTCCGCACCCGTTTCCAGCCCTGGCTGGCACGACAACCCGAACATGGTCTCCCGAGGGCCCGGGACCAGTTTCACATGCACCGCCTTAGAGATTACCCTAAAAACCTCCTTCCAGTGATCCTCCAGCTTTGGACAGGACCAAAACATATGAACGTGATTTGCGGGCCCCCCCCCCTGCAATATTCACACACATCTTCTACCCCCACAAAGTGCCGGCTCAACCTTGCCCTTGTGAGGTGTGCTCTACATAGCTGTACCAGCCCCAACCTCACGCACGAGGTGGAGGCGTTCACCCTCCGGACCACTTCACATCAGAACCCCTCCTCCATATCCTCTCTCAACGCTTCCTCTGACTTTGCTTTGATCCCTTCCAGTGTTGCCTTCTTCTCTTCCAAAATAGCCCCGTAAACCGCCGACACTACCCCCTTCTCCAGTCCCCCTGTCGTCAGCACCTCCTCCAGCAATGTAGAGGCCAGCTCCACCGGGAAGTTCTGTATCTCCTTTCTGGCAAAATCTCAAACCTGCATGTATCTAAACATTCCCCCTGCTCCAGCCCATACTTCGCTCCCAGCTCCTTCAATCCTGCAAATCGACCCCCGAGTAACAAATCTTTTAGTATCTTAATCCCCTTCTCCTCCCATTTCCGAAAATTTCTGTCCCACTTCCCTGGCTCCCCCGAATCGGCAATTTCCTTGACCCTGCCCCCAGGGTTGGCGAAGCTGACTCCAAATTCTCAATCAAGCTATTATTACCGGACTCCCTGAGTATTTCCCCGGGGCTATCGGGAGCGGCGCTGTTGCTAGTGCATTCAATCCCGACCCCCTTCACAAACTCTCCTCCATTCTGACCCACTGGGAATCAACTCCTCTGACCCAGCTCCGCACCTTCTCCACCTTCGCCGCTCAGTAATAATACATCAGTTTTGGAAGACCTAAACCTCCTGCCTTCCCTTCTGTAGTGGCACCTTTGTAACTCTGGCCATCTTTACTCCCCATATGAACGAGGTAATCATTCCTTCAATGTCTCTAAAAAATGCCTTTGGCAGGAAAATCGGCAGGCATTGGAAAATAAACAAGAATCGCGGCAGCACATTCATCTTAACCGCCTGTACCCGACCCGCCAGTGACAGAGGGAGACCATCCCACCTTGCCAGATCAGCTTTCACTCTCCCCACCAAACTAGAAATGTTGTACCTGCGGAGCCCCCCCCACTCCCGGGCAACCTGCACCCGCAGGTACCTAAAGTGTGCCCCTGCCCTACGGAATGGCAGCACCCCCACCTCTGCCCCCACCCCTGGCCGAGATACCACAAAATACTCACTCTTGTCTAGATTTAATTTGTACCCCGAGAGAGACCCAAACACCCGAAGCAGCTCCAATATTCCTCCTATTGACACACTCGGTTCCGACACGAATAACAAGTCACCGGCATATAAGGACACCCTATGCTCTATCCCTCCCTAGCAATATCGCTTTCCCAAACTTCTTAACACGATGGCCAATGGCTCAATCGCGAGTGCAAACAGCAGGGGGGACATTGGACATCCCTGCCTAGTCCCACGGTGGAGAGGAAAGTATCCTGAGCTGATGTTATTTGTGCGGACACTGGCCCTCGTCTCCTTATACCCAATCCGCAAATCTTGGTCCAATCCCAACCGCTCTAGAACTGCCATCAAGTACTGTTACGGGCCAGGGTTTAGAGAACCCCAAAGTGTTTCATGGAGTTCACCTGACCCACAACTTTCAATAAATTGTGGTATGGGGAGCACACGGTCCACTCTACAGGTGTGGTACAGCAGAAATCAAAAAGTATTTTTTAAAGCAAAACAATGTTTATTCTATGAACTCAAGTTAACCTTTTTAAAACATACAGTGAACATCTTAGCAACTATTAATTCAAATACAATCCCCACAGATTACAACACTAAGTAATCCTTAATAATTTCCCAAACAACATCCAGAAGACAAAAGAAACACCTTTTAACAGAAGCACATCAGGTTTAAATTCACTACTGAGAACATTTATAATTATGAATTCACTAAATGATCAAGAGATAGTCTTTGCATGGCAGAGAGAACAACAGTACACCTGCTTTGTCTGGCTTCAGTTCCAACACTGAAACGAAACCAAAAAAAAAACACACCCAAGCTTTCCTCAAAGTGAAACTAAAAAGCAGAGCCAGAGCTCAGCTCCACCCACACTCTGACATCACTGCAGTAACTTGAGCAGCCAAACATTTCTTAAAGTGACATTGTCATGACAGTACCCCCATCCTACCTGGTCAAACGCTTTCTAGGCGTCCAATGGCACACCCATTCTGTTTCCTTCCCCTCTGCCGGTGCCATAACCATGTTCAATACCCTTCTAACGTTCGAAAAGAGCTGCCTCCCTCTCACAAATACTGTCTGATCTTCACCTATTACCTTCGGGAGGCACTCCTCCAGCCTACCTGCCTTTGTCTTTGCCAATACCTTTGTCAATACCTTTGCTTCCACGTTTAAAAGTGATATGGGCCTATATGACCCACACTCTGTCAGATCTTTATCTTTTTTAAGCAACAGGGAAATCGATGCCTCACCCAAAGTTTGTGGTAACACCCCCTTCCCCATCGCCTCCTCAAACATCCCCACCATCAGGGTGCCAGCTTATCCTTGAATTTTTTATAATATTCCACCGGAAACCCATCCGGCCCTGCCCCTTCCCCGACTGCATCCTCCTAATCGCATCTTTTATCTCCTGTTCCACTATCGCTCCTTCTAATGTAGCCCTGCCCCCAGCCCCTAACCTCGGATACTCAAGCCCGTCTAGAAATTCCTACATCTCCCGGTCTCCCCTCGGTGGCTCTGACCTGTACAACCTGTCATAGAATTCCTCAAAGACCTTGTTAATCAGATCCGGAGCCACCACCAACTTCCCTGCCCTGTCCAGCACCTGAACAATTTCCCTTGCTGCCGCCTGCTTCCGAAGCTGCCCCGCCTTCTCTCCATGCTCGTAAACTGCACCCCTTCCTTGCCTCAGTTGGCGTACCACCTTCCCGGTCAAAGCTCGCCTGGAGTTCCTTCCTCTTTTCCAACGTCGCTGAGTCCCCAGCTTCTGCATAACTCCTATCTACCTCCAACATCTCATCTATTACCCTCTGCCGCTCCAACCTCTCCTCTTTGTCCACCCTGGCCTTAAACAAGATCACCCTCACCACCGCCTTTACAGCCTCCCAGACAACTGCCGTCGACACCTCACCCGTACAATTGAAACCTATATATTCCTCAATTACTTTTTCAATTTTGTCACCGAACCCTCGGTTCCCCCAACAGTTCCACATCTAATTTCCACCCCGGCCTCTGTACCATATCCACCCAATGCAGAGCATGATCTGACGGGGGCACAATGCTGACGGGGGTGGTGGACACGGGGTGCTCGGCGATCACAATGCTGACGGGGGTGGTGGGCACGGGGTACTCGGCGATCACAATCTCAGATCATGCCCTGCACTGGGTTGCCCTGCTGGTTAGTAAAGACAGTAATCAGCGCCCGCACTGGAGGCTGGACGTGGGACGTTTAGCTGATGAAGAGGTGCGTGGGCGGCTGAAGAAATCTCACACTCCATCTGAGTAGCTCACACTCTGAGGTGTTGTAGTGGATTCTGTCTCTGAGCTCCAGCTGCTTCTGACTGTATCATTGCTCCCTGACCTGGTGTGTTATTCTGTATGCTGGCTGCCTTTTCTGGACTTGAAGCCTGGACTATGGCAAGGGTGAACGGTGCTACGACCGGATGGATGGAGGTGAGGTTGCTTGGAGTGGAAAGAGAGGATGGAGTTGCCTGCCTGCAGTTGCCACGCCTAGGACTCGTACGTGTTACTGGCTGCCTTTCTGCTTACAGGCTGGGAGTGGAGCATGGGGCAGGTTTTGCTTGGCCTGCTGCTGGTTGAAAGTTGAGGAGAACGTACTCGGTTTTGTAGTTTTAGACTGGATGGTGTCTGTAGACCGGATGCCAGAACTGAGAGCAGCAGGGCGGTGGCCAATTGGCTATGTGTACTGTTTATACTGATGTTGTTGTTGTTTTATTGTTGGACGATTGATTGGTTATTATTATACTTTTGTTGTGTATTGTTATTTTAGACCTAGTGGCTGGGTGCTTGCCAGTTGCGGCCCTCCTGCTTCTGTGCACTGGGGGTTGAGGGACCCTTGCTGATGCTAGTGAGGGGAGGGGTGTTCATACTCTCTCACCTCAACCACACATTGCCTGTCCTTTTCCGGTGGATTGAGCTGCTTGTGGGCTCCTCATCACTGATGTGGGGCTGTTGGTGGAGCCGGGGGAGGGTGGGGAAGGGGTGCTTGGCGACTTGAGTGCTGGCCATTTTGCCTTGCACTTAATTGTTTGTTGAGTTTCTTGTGGTTGCTCTGTATTTTGTCTTTTTTTTTTGTAAAGGTGTTCTCTCTCTCTCTTCTGCCATGCTCCGTATCGGTGTGTCCTTTTCCAGTAGCCTCAGCCTCTCGTTTGGGCGCCTTTCCACTGATGTGGGGCTACTGTTGGAGTGGGCGGGGGGGGGGGGGGGGGGGGGCAGAGGGTGCCATATGCTGGCTTTGCAGCTGGTGGTTTGTTTACAGGAACTGTTTAGGGTTGAACTGTCCCTCTCTAATATTGTGGAGATCAGCAAATATGACAATTGAGGATCCCCAGTAAGGAGCCAGTGGGCATTGAGGTGGGTGAAACACTGCTTTGCCACAAATCGTGGCATTAAGCCAACAGCAATGTTCCACAAACCTGCCACAATGTCAACTCTGAGACCCCCTCTGGTACCAGCTGTGGCTGGGTGCTGGTACCCTTGTTGTCTGAGCTTCACTCTGGAGACTCAATCTCGGCTGATTCTCCGAGTGCACATCTGTGTGAGTTCCCTGCAGATTTGCTTGCCTACCCCTCTCTCACTATTTGGGGTCTGATAAAATACCCCCATGAGCACGATTATCCCCTTTCTGCTTCTCAACTTTAAGTAGCTCACCAACCTCATTCACCACACTTTGTGCCTTTACATACATGGGTCAAGATTTAACGGGACAAAAACAGTCCCATTTCAGGCATGTTTAGCGGGGTAGTTTCTCGGCGCCTACAGTGTTGAGAAAGATCCCGCTTTTTAATGACACTTTGCCTTGCTGAGATCGCACTTACATCATTTCCTGCACTGATGAGCTCAGCTCGACGGTGCACAAAAATTATTTGTGGATTGGGGCGCCATTTTTAAATGCCGCCTGATGTTTTTAACTCCCCTCAGCCACCCATCGTGTACCCCGAACCCACCCCACAGCACCCAACCTACCTCTTCCCGCCCATTGGTCGCACATGGCTGGGGGTGCGCAAAATGGAGGCGCCCATCCATCGCACGTGGCGTCCGCGGGGCAAGATGGCAGTGCCCGGAGGCCACACGTGGCCCTGGACGAGGAAGATTGCGGCACCCGCTGGCCGCACGGGGTCCACCTCGAACTTCATTTCATGAGACGTTTCAAGCGTCACGAGGATCATGTCAGGCATGACAAGGTGATTAAATCCCACCCATGCATTCTAAACCAGGCCTGGATTCTCTGCCCCTTGGCGCCGTGATCGCAAATCACGATCAGGTGGAGAATCAGATGTCCGGCCAAAATCGAGGTTCACTCTGGGCGGTGAACCGACTGCTATGGTGCCCCCCTCCCCTCACCACCCAGCCGGCAGGGGAACAGTATTCGTGCCTGCGTAACAACGGGAGTATGGTAATGGATGCAAATGGATCCCAATGACTTAGGTGAGCCAGGTACCAGTGTCTCCGGGTCTCCATGATTCTCTGGTCATCTGGGGCGGGAATCATGTGTGTGGGGCATCACTACACGCATCACCAAATGTGAACCTGACCTGGTGGACCACGCGTTATGCCGAGGGAGTAACCCCTTGTGGTAGTCTGTGTTAGGAGGATTACGGTAACTAGTAATGCCGGAATGCCATTGGTGGAGAATGTGCTTGTTCCCATTGGATAAGTTTGTATGTTAGCTCCGCCTTGCAAAGCAGGGTATGAGAGCCCGTGCCGCCCCAGCAGCTTTCTTCTGTACCTGCGCTGCTGGGGGAAACATCTAGCGTATTAAAGCCTTCAATTGTCTCCAATCTCGTTTCTGAGGTTATTGATTGTGTATCAATTTAATTTGCTAGATTTAATAGAATGGAGCTCCGAATCAAGCCGGAGTGTCTGCAACTCAGCCCCCACGTGGCAAACTCAGCGGCAACCTTCAAGCACTGGCTGGCGTGTTTCAACGGATGTCTCAGAACGGCCGAAAACACATCCACCGGAGAACAGAAATTGCAAGTCCTGCACTCGAGGGTGAGCCTAGAAATTTACACCCTCATCGAGGACGCGGACGACTTCGATGCAGCAATGGAGCTGCTGAAAGGACATTATATTTGCTCGGTAAACCAGGTCTACGCCCGACATCTGCTCGCGACGAGGTGACAAATCCCTGGGGAATCGCTGGAAGAATTCTACCATGCGCTCCTGGTGTTGGGGAAAAACTACAGCTGCCCGCAAGTTTTGGCGAGCGACCACACAGAAAGTTTGATCCGGGACGCTTTTGTTGCAGGTATGCTGTGCTCCCAAATCCGCCAGCGATTGCTGGAGAAAGACACCCTAGGCCTCAAGGAGACACTGGCCCTGCCAGCTCCCTGAATATGGCCTCCCGAAATGCCAGCGCTTACGTCCCCAACCGCGCGGCAGCCCCCTGGGCAGCGTGGAAGCCCCCGCGGCCGACCCCGGACATCTCCCATCCCCCCACAAGCTTGTGCTGCAAGATGGCCTGGCAACCCCGGGGGGCCCCGCTGCTATTTTATGCGGGCAGGCCAAGCACCCCCGACAGCGCTGTCCGGCCCGCGCATCCACCTGCAAGGAATGCGGTAAAAAGGGCCACTTTGTGGCAGTATGGCAGGCCCGGGCGGTCGCTGCGGTCTCTGGTGGCGAATGCGGACCGCCACCACAATCCTCTCCACGGACCCCGTGCGGCCAGCGGGTACCGCAATCTTCCTCGTCCAGGGCCACATGCGGCCTCTGGGCACTGCCATCTTGCCCCGCGGATGCCACGTGCGATGGATGGGCGCCTCCATTTTGCGCACCCCCAGCCATGTGCGACCAATGGGCGCCGCCATCTTGGATAGACTCCCAGGACCCCAGTTCGGCTGACCACACACCGCCTGAAGAGAACATTCAACTGCTGCCATGAGTAGCCTCGATGACCCTGGACCAGTCTCGGCCCCGAACACTATCGACTGCTACGACGACGGTGCTTATCAACGGGCATGAAACGTCCTGCCTAATCGACTCTGGGAGCACGGAGAGCTTCATACTCATCGACACGGTAAGACGCTGTTCTCTCCCCGTCCACCCCATTAATCAAAAAATCTCCCTGGCCTCCAGATCTCACTCAGTAGAGATCAAGGGGTTTTGTATAGCTAACCTCACAGTCCAAGGAAGGGAGTTCAAAAACTACCGTCTCTACGTCCTTCCCCACCTCTACGCGGCCACACTCCTAGGATTGGATTTTCAGTGTAACCTCCAAAGTCTAACGTTCAAATTCGGCGGCCCTATACCCCCCCCCTCACTGTCTGCAACTCCCGACCCTCAAGGTCGATCCGCCCTCCCTGTTTGCGAACCTCACCCCAGATTGCAAACCCGTCGCCACCATCAGCGGACGGTATAGTGCCCAGGACCGGATCTTTATTAGGTCAGAGGTCCAACAGTTACTGAAGGAAGATGTCATTGAGGCTAGCAACAGCCCCTGGAGAGCTTGTGGTGGTAAAGACCGGGGAGAAGCAAGGCTCACAGCTGGTTTGTGGAAGCTGTCAATCACAGCTCACTATAGAAATGAATGAATGGTTTGCAGCTAATGAATCTGAGGAGTTTAAACACAGGTCACGTGGGGCGTGACCCGTTGTGAACTTAGGGCCAAGGGTCTTATAGGTGTCCCCCCAGGCCATCCCCTTATGTGTCTCTGGCCCCAGCCGACCCATCAGCTGTATGGTCATGCTCCAGCACAACCAGTGTATCTTGCTGGCTGGGATGAGGGTGTCCTCCAAAGTTGCTGAGTCGCTCCAGGTTTGCTGCCAGTTTTGCTGGCGTGAAAGTCCACGGATTCTGCCCCGGCGTCAACACTAAGGGTGGGATTCTCGATTGCCGATACCAAAATTGCATTCGGTGATCAGGCGGAGAATCCGTTGTGACTCCGAAATTGGGGGCGACGCCTGTATTCTGATGCTCCAACCCCTCCAAAACGGAGTAATCAGTGAGTATGCCGCACGCCGGATGCCACCTGAAGCCCCTCCCCCAATTCTCCACCCCCAATGGGCCGACAACCAATGGCGTGGATCACTTGTGCTCTGAGTTATCCTCAACCTCGCGCGGCGGCGGCAGACTGTGTCCAGCACCGTCATATTCGGGGAGGGAGCAGTTCTGCTGGCTGGGGGAGCTTCAGCAGGGGCTGGGGGGAACTGGTGGGGGATGGTCTCGGGTGGTGAGGGAGGTTACAAGGGGGCACTATCTGGCCGGCCGCGTCCACATGCGGCCGGCGCCATGTTGTACGACACGAACGCTGCAGGTTGCTGCCATGCGCATGCACGGCCACAAACCCCGCAATTCTCCAGCCATTTGTGTCGGGAATGCCGGGGGTTTTACGTGCGCGGCTGCTATTCCCCCATCGGTTGGAGCATCGGTGGGGGGGCGGTGCCGACATTTTCATCGGAAGACTAGATACTTCCCCCAGACGTAGCCTCAAAATCGGACAATCGAGCCCTTAGTCTAAGGAATGGAGAATCCTGCCCCTGGTGCTTCCAGGTGAGTGTTGCCTCTGTAATTGTTTTTCACTGCCTCTGTCTGGACTGCTCCCTAGCTTCCAGACAGGGTCTCTTTTCTGGGAGGGGTCTGTGGGGGTGGTCCCTCCAGTTAGGGGGTCCCTATGGGTGGTCCCTCCAGTTAGGGGGTCCCTGTGGGTGGTCCCTCTAGTTAGGGAGTCTGTGTGGGGGTGGGTCCCTCTAGTTAGGGGGTCCCTGTGGGGGAGGTCCCTCTCGTTAGGGAGTCTCTGGAGGTTTCCCACTAGTTAGGGGGTCCCTGTGGGTGGTCCCTCTAGTTAGGGGGTACCTGTGGGGGGTCCCTCTCGTTAGGGAGTCTCTGGAGGTTCCCCTCTAGTTAGGGGCCTCTATGAGGGGTTCCTAATAAGGGGGTGTCTGTCGGGGTCGCTTTAGTTACGGAGTTCCTGTAGGTGGTTCTTTTAGTTTGGGGATTCCGGGGTGTCCCTCCATTTCGGGGGGGGGAGTCTGGTCACCCCCGTACCTGGGGAAGATGCGGCACCCAGAGAATCCGGGGGTGGCCGCTGCTTTGCGATGCGGTGTGGTGGTGGGGGGGGGCGGGGGGGGGGAAGAATGCTGTGGTGGCGGGCAGCTTCGCAGTGCAGGGGGGAGGGGGTAGCCCGTAGCGGGATTTCGCTATCGGGCTGCCCGCGTGGGAATCCTTTGTATTTCTTGGCGTACATAAATTTGCATGATGAGGAATACTGAATTGCTCCTGGAGCCCAAATCGTGTGTAATTCAACCCTGGCGGGAGAAATGTCTCCCAAATGGAGAATCTCGCAACCTGTCTTTGTATTTATGAATAATAAATAATAATCTTTATTGTCACAAGTAGGCTTACATAAACACCGCAATGAAATTGCGTAGTCATTCTTAGTCCGCTGCTTTCTATTATCATATTACTTCCTTCTCTAGCACTATGCAAAACTCTCCCCTTTATGTATCTTAATCCTCTTTCCTACTTCCATATGTCATTTCCCACCCCCTTGCCAATTTAGTTTAAACACTCCCAGACCACATGCGTGAATCTAGCATGAGGACGTTTGTCCAGATGAAATGAAATGAAATGAAATGAAAATCACTTATTGTCACAAGTAGGCTTCAAATGAAGTTACTGTGAAAAGCCCCTAGTCGCCACATTCCGGCGCCTGTTCGGGGAGGCTGGTCTGGTCTGCTTTAAAAGCCAGCGATTTAGCCCAGTGAGCTAAACCAGCCCCTGAGGATGTTTGTCCCAGTCCTGATGAGGACGTTTGTCCCAGTCCTGATGAGGACGTTTGTCCCAGTCCTGATGAGGTGCAACCCATCCTTTAGGATAGACAACTCCTGCCCCAGGTTTAGCCCCAGAATCTGAAGCCCTCCCTGTTGCTTGATCCATGCATTGATCCTTTCTATTTCTGATCTCACTAGTGTGTGGCACTGGGCCTAATCCAGGGATTACGAGACAAAGCTTATTACCCCTCGAGTGATAAATTGTCAAATAAAATTATCTTTGTTCAGGCACAAATGATCTCAAATTACTTGTTCACATTACATTACAATTTAGGTCTCAGTGACATTACGTATAAAAATAACAGATGAAAAAGTTTGTGACGTGAAATGCACTCAGTCAGCTCTTCGGAATCTATGTGCTGGGTGCAAAGGGCAGAAATGCCCTCGAGAGAAATTCAAGATAATTACTTGTTGGAATTCATTTTGTCCTGATCTTCAGTCATGTCAACAGTTAAGAAGGGCATGAGAATTGGTTGGTAGAGTGAGTTGTCAGAATGCTTTTCAATTGTCAGAATGAATTCAACCTCAACTGAATGAATAAGGGTCTTCTGCTTCTGTTGGTAGTAATTGTGTTTCATGCCTATGTTTGGAGTAGTCCATAGCCCCAGAACAGGAGCAGACCAATTGCTATATTCTACATCAGGCTTGTCCAGCATGCAGCATGAGGGTGGATAGGCCCCCCCACTACCCCGCGAAGACCCGCGATGTGGCCTCTGGAGCCAGTTTTCAAAATTCAGATCAAACAGGTCACTTTAAATGGAAAAAACTGCATGGAGCTGCTCGTCCAATCACCGGTCACTTCTTTCCCATGTGTGATGACATGCATAAAGCAATTCTGTACATAATATTGTACACGACCTCCGACCAGCAGGTGGCAGTGTAAGTGTACCATGCGGCTCTGTGCCTCGGGGAGTTGGAAGTAAGTCATGTTGGTAGATAGATGTGTTTTGCAGTAACTCTATAATAGTTAGTTAGTGTTAGTAGTCTGTTATTTATTTATTCCAGTTATGTATTCCAGGGACTGCATGGTAGCACAAGTGGATAGCATTGTGGCTTCACAGCCCCAGGGTCCCAGGTTCAATTCCCGGCTGGGTCACTGTCTGTGCGGAGTCTCACGTTCTCCCTGTGTCTGCGTGGGTTTCCTCCGGGTGCTCCGGTTTCCTCCCACAGTCCAAAGATGTGCAGGTTAGGTGAATTGGCCATGTCAAATTGCCCTTAGTGTCCAAAAAGGTTAGGAGGGGTTATTGGGTTACGGGGATAGGGTGGAAGTGAGGTCAGTGCAGACTCGATGGGCCAAATGGCCTCCTTCTGCACTGTATGTTCTATGTTTACCACACAATTGTTTCATAATAAATTATTTAAACCAGATGTTCTGTAATTCATAGAATCATAGAATTTACAGTGCAGAAGGAGGCTATTCAGCCCATTGAGTATACACTGGCCCTTGGAAAGAGCACCCTACTTAAGCCCACACCTCCACCCTATCCCCATAACCCATCCTAACCTTTTGGATACTAAGGGGCAATTTAGCATGGTCAATCCACCTAACCTACACGTCTTTGGACTGTGGGAGGAAACCGGAGCACCCGGAGGGAAGCCTACACAGACGCGGGGAGAAAGTGCAAAACTCTACATAGACAGTCACACGAGGCCGGAATTGAACTCTGGTACCTGGAGCTGTGAGGCAGCAGCCGCCCCTCATTCATATCAGTCAGTCTACAGAACATAGAGTCATAGAATTTTCAGTGCAGGAGGAGGCCATTTGTCCCATCGAGTCTGCACCAGCCCTTGGAAAGAGCACCCTACCCAAGCCCACACCTCCACCCTATCCCCATAACTCAGTAATCCCACCTAACCTTTTTGGACACTAGCCCTTAGTCTTTAGCATGGCCAATCCACCTAACCTGCACATCTTTGGACTGACACCATGTTTGCTGCTGATAGGCTCACTAATGAGCCTATCAGCAACAAATGTGGGAGAGAAACAGTCTGTGATTGGAGGAGCAGGAAACACCAGCAGCAGGGAGTATGGGAGCCTGGAAATCTGAGGGCCAGGGTGACAGTCGATCAGGATCCCTCGAGCTGAGGACCAGGGAAGCAATGGAGTGGGGCCTGGCAGGCGGGGGCCAGGAGCCAAGGAACGTGGCCCGGATGCTGAGGGTCAGTCAGTGGGCCAAGAACCAGGGCTGGGTAGCTGAGAGCCGGGCGTAAGGTGCAAGGAGCGGAGATGCTCTTGGCAGCTGAGTGAGAGAGAGATTGTGAGGTGGGAGAGAGAGAGTATGGGGGGGGGGGGGGGGGGGGGAAGGGAGTGAGACGAGTGGTAGAGAATGTGTGGGGGGGAATGGTGACAATTTTCAGAGGGGCTGGAGAGTATGAATGAGGTTGAGTGTTATAAGGGGTGAAAGAGTGCGAGAAGAGGTTGAGAGAGTGAGTGGGGGTGAGAGAGTGTGAGTGGGGTTGTGAGTAAGAGTGAGAGAGTGAGGAAGGGGGTGATGAGAGAGTGTGGATGGAGGGTTGAGAGTGGAAGGGAGGGGGCATAATGTGTCCCATTGTCAGGGTCTGCACTCGCCCTAACCAACACACACCATCATGCCCTCTCATCCATTCTCACTGTGGATAAAGGTACCCTGAGCCTGGGAGTGGCCCAGAATCACACTCTCTCACCTTATTGCACTGTAATACTCATCTTTATTTATCACTCATTTTTTTTTCTCAGCAAGTTGTTTCTTATCATACCTGAATGTTGTACCAAATTTTATCTTTCCTAAACTTGCGCATCGGCCCCTGAAGTGAGAAAATGTGGTCCCCCAGGTCAATAGGTTAGACCAGCCAGATCTACATTTTGCTGTGTGGCACAGTGGTTAGTACTGCTGCCTCACAGTACCAGGGTCTCAGGTTCGATTCCCACCTTGGGTGACTGTCTGTGTGGAGTTTGCACTGTCTCCCTGTGTCTGCGTGGGTTTCCTCCGGGTGCTCCGGTTTCCTCTCACAGTCCAAAGATGTTCAGGTTAAGTGGATAGGCCATGATGAATTGCCGATTAGTGTCCAAAGATCTTCAGGTTAGGTGAGGTTACGGGGATACATGGATGGGGCGAGGGAGCGAGCGAGCCTGAGTGGAGTGCTCTTTCGGAGGGTGGGTGCAGACTCGATGAGCTGAATGGGCTCCTTCTGCACTAGGGATTGTGTGTGTGAAATCGTAGGAACGAGATTTTCCAAAGCCCGTGATGGTGAGATCAGTGTGGTGTTCTTTGTGATTCTGTTATCAGGATGGATGTTGTAGTGTTCACAAAGACCACAGAAGCTAAGTTCATTAAGTAAATAATAATCTAGTAATCTACAATCAAACTCAACTAAAACTGGACTCTACACTCTATCTATCACTGAACTCTGAACTCTCTCACTGCTCCTATGCTCTCCTCTCCAGCCTTCTCCCAGAAGCCTGTGAGTCAGTGCTTTATACAGTTCTGCATCTGGCTCTATCTAGTGGTTAGTTATGGTATGACATTAACCCTTTGTGACATTATGGGAAATGTTCAGAATACAATCAGATGTGGGTGCGCATTGAAATTTGCATTCCAGATGACATCGCTGGACAGTGATGCCTCTAGAATGTGACATGATTTTCAACAGCAACATGGAAGAGGTGGATCCCAAATCGTACAGCTGCAATGAATAGCTTGCTGAACTCGTGGAAACTCATGAACAGTTTCTGAGCAGCATTTTGAGATTTGCAATCGGGAGGCAAGGTTAATGGTCTGGGACATGTTAGGGTTCAGCTCTTAGGAACGCAGTGGAGAGCCATGAGTGCCAATGGACGCAGTGGTCACCTTATTGAAGAATCGGAGATTTAAACTGAGAGGCTTGTGTTTGTGACCAGTGAATTGGTTGACACATTGGTTGGCTGGCAGCCTGTGGGCAGTAGAGGCTGGTAGAGGAAAGCTCTGGTCAATGAACAAGTCGCAGGTGGTGGAGATGAAATGGACAGGGTGGACAAGAGGAACTTCAGCAGGTTCATCCTCCTGGTCAGAGGAGCGCAGTGAGGGTCTACAAGGGGAAGACGGTGCTACCCTAGATATTGGGTGACTCACCTGAGAGTAGGCTGCTTTCAAATGGCAGAGAGATCACCATTGCCGAAGGCGATTGAGCCTGTGATAGAACCATAGTAACGTTATGATGCAGAAAGAGGCCATTCAGCCCATCATGTCTGCGCTGGCCAAAAAAGTGAAAAAAAGTAACTCATTTTAATCTCACTTTCCAGCACCTGGTCATCAGCCTTGTAGGTTACAACATTTCAGATACAGATACAGGTATTTTTTAAATGAGTTGAGCATTACAACATCAACCACCAAGTCGGGCAGCGAATTCCAGACACCCACCACGCTCTGGGTGAAAACATCTTTCCTTCTACCCATCGCCTTAAGCACATGCCCCCTGGTAAATTGACCCCTCGACTAGGGGAAACAAATCTTTCCCATCTACCCTGTCTAGGTCCTTCATAATTTTATACACCTCAATTAGATCATCCTTTAACTTCCTCTATTCTAAGGAAAACAACCCCAGCCTATCCAATCTCTCCTCATAGCTGCAACTTTCAAACCCTGGCAACAGCCTTGTAAATTTCCTCTGCTCTCTCTCCGCGGCAATTAGATCCTTCCTGTAATGTAGTGACCAGAACTGTGCACACAACCCCAGATATGGCCTAACCAGCATTTTACACAGTTCCGTTATTATATTCTGCTTTCTTTTTAATACTTTGTGCAATCTGGAAATTCATTTCATATGCCTTCTTTGTCACCTTGTCCACCTGTCCTATTATCTTCAAGAACCTGTGCACATGGACTTCAAGGTCTCTCACTTCCCCTATCCCTCTCAATATCTTCCCATTTATTGAATATTAACTGCCCTCCCCAAATGCATTACCTCATACTTTTCCAGACTTAATTCCATTTGCCACTCTTCCACCTACTCAACCAAACCATTAGCTATTTATCAAGTAGATAAATGGAGGGGCAGCACGGTGGTGCAGTGGTAGCACTGCAGTCTAGTCCCAGGTTCGATCCCGGCTCTGGGTCACTGTCCGTGTGGAGTTTGCACATTCTCCCCGTGTTTGCGTGGGTTTTGCCCCCACAACCCAAAGATGTGCAAGGTAGGTGGATTGAACACGCTAAATTGCCCCCTAATTGGAAAAAATGAATTGGGTACTCTAAATTTATAAAAGAAGAAAAAAAAGTAGATAAATGGAGGGGATGGCAGAGAGGGCAGTGCAATGTTCCTGCAGAATGTTTGAGGTGTGGGACACCGTCAGTGGCCCTGCTGAGTTCACCTGCAGGAAGTGCACCCATCTCCAGCTCCTCAAAGACCGTGTTAGGGAACTAGAGCTGGAGCTGGATGAACTGAGGATCATTTGGGAGGCAGAGTCGGTTATAGATAAAAGATACAGGGATGTAGTTACTCCTAAGAATGAAGGTAGCTGGGTGACCCTGTGGCTCAGAAGGGAAGGGGGGAGAACAGGAGAGCATTAGTTATTGGAGACTCTATAGTTAGAGGTACTGTGGCAATGATAGAGGCTCACGGTTGGTGTTGCCTTCCGGGTGCCAAGGTCCGTGACGTCTCTGATCATGTTTTCAGGATCCTTAAGGGGGAGGGGGATCAGGCACAAGTTGTGGTACACATCGGTACCAACGACATAGGTAGGAAAAGGGACGGGGATGTAAAACTAATTCAGGGAGCTAGGGTGGAAGCTGAGAGCCAGGACAGACCGTGTTGTCATCTCTGGTTTGCTGCCGGTGCCACGTACTAGTGAGGTGAGGAACAGGGAGAGAGTGCAGTTAAACATGTGGCTACAGGTATGGTGTAGGAGGGAGGGTTTCAGTTACTTGGATAATTGGAGCACATTCTGGGGAAGGTGGGACCTGTACAAACAGGACGGGTTACACATAAACCAGAGGGGTACCAATATCCTGGGAGGGAAATTTGCTACAGCTCTTCGGGGGGGGGGGGGTTTAAGCTAATTTGGCAGGGGGATGGAAAGCTGATTTGTAGTCCAGGAGATAGCGTTGCTGGAGTTCAGGAAGTTGAGGGTAGTGCAGTACTGAGGAAAGTACCAAGGTCACGAGTGGACCTGCAGACATGAAGATGGTTTGAAGTGTGTCTACTTCAATGCGAGGAGCATCAGGAATAAGGTTGGTGAGCTTGAAGCATGGATTGGTACCTGGGACTACGATGTTGTGGCCATTACGGAGATGTGGATAGAACAGGGGCAGGAATGGTTGTTGGAAGTTCCGGGGTTTAGGTGTTTCAGTAAGATTAGGGAAGGTGGTAAAAGAGGTGGAGGAGTAGCATTGTTAATCAAGGATAGTATAATGGCTGCAGAAAGGCAGTTTGAGGAGGATCTGTCTACTGAGGTAGTGTGGGCTGAAGTTAGAAATAGGAAAGGAGCGGTCACTTTGTTAGGAATTTTCTATAGGCCCCCATACAGTAATAGAGATGTGGAGGAAAAGATTGCAATGCAGATATTGGATAGGTGCGGTAGTCACAGGGTAGTTGTCATGGGTGACTTTAACTTTCCAAATATTGATTGGAACCACTATAGTTTGGATGGGGCTGTTTTTATCCAGTGTGTGCAGGAGGGTTTCCTTATCTAATATGTGGATAGACCGACAAGAGGCGGGGCCACATTGGATTTGGTACTGGGTAATGAACCGGGCCAAGTGTTAGATTTGGTTGTGGGAGAGCACTTTGGAGATAGTGACCGCAATTCGGTGGCTTTCACTATAGCAATGGAGAGAGAGAGGAACATACGGCAGGGTAAGGTTTATTATTGGGGGAAGGGTAATTACGATGCAGTTAGGCAAGAATTGGGGAGCATAAGATGGAAACAGGAACTGTCAGGGATAGGCACAATTGAGATGTGGAGCTTGTTCAAGGAGCAAATACTGTGTGTCCTTGATATGTATGTCCCTGTCAGGCAGGGAGGAAATGGTCGAGTGAGGGAACCATGGTTTACAAAAGGGGTTGAATGTCTTGTCAAGAGGAAGAAGGGGGCTTATGTAAGGATGAGAAAACAAGGTTCAGTTAGGGCGCTTGAGGGATACAAGATAGCTAGGAAGGAGCTCAAGAAAGGGCTTAGGAGAGTTAGGAGGGGGCATGAGAAGTCCTTGGCGGGAATGATCAAGGAAAACCCCAAGGCTTTTTACACTTGTGAGGAATAAAAGAATGACCAAGGTGAAGTTAGGGCTGGTCAAGGACAGTAGTGGGAACGTGTGCATGGAGTCTGAAGATATAGGAAAGACCCTAAATGATTACTTTTCTTCAGTGTTCACAAAGGAGAGGGGCCATGTTGTTGAGGAGGATCGTGCGATACAGGCTGGTAGGCTGGAGGAGGTAGATATTCGGGAGGAAGATGTATTAGAAATTTTGAGAAGCCTGAGGATAGATAAGTCCCCTGGGCCTGATGGGATATATCCTAGGATTCTTTGGGAGGCGAGGGATGAGATTGCAGAGCCTTTGGCTTTGATCTTTATGTCCTCACTGTCTACAGGAATAGTGCCAGAAGACTGGAGAGAGGCGAATGTTGTCCCCTTGTTCAAGAAAGGCAATAGGTATAATCCTGGGAATTATAGGTAAATTATTGGAAAGGGTCCTGAGGGATAGGATTTATGATCATTTGGAAAGATACAGCTTAATCCAGGATAGTCAGCACGGATTTGTGAGGGGTAAGTCTTGCCTCACAAGTTTGATTGTATTCTTTGAGGAGGTAAGTAAGTACACAGATGAAGGTTAGAGCAGTTGATGTCGTATACATGGATTTTAGTAAGGCATTTGATAAGGGGCCCCGTGGTCGGCTCATGCAGAGAGTAAGGAGGCATGGCATAGAGGGAAATTTGGCCGATTGGATCAGTAACTGGCTATCACATAGAAGACAGAGGGTGGTGGCAGATGGTAAATTTTCATCCTGGAGCCCAGTCACCAGCGGTGTACCACAGGGATCAGTGCTGGGTCCTCTGCTATTTGTGATTTTTATCAATGACTTGGGAATAGACAGGCATTTCTGTGGCTGCAAATAAGAGTCCAGGTTGGTATGTTGCCTCCCTGGTGCTAGGGTCAAGGATGTCTCAGAGCGGGTACAGGACATTCTGGAGGGGGAGGGTGAACAGCCAGTGGTCGTGGTACACATCCGTACAAACGACATAGGTAAAAAAAGGGATGAGGTCCGAATACATGGAGCTAGGAAGGAAGTTAAGAAATCGGACCTCGAAGGTAGTGTTCTCAGGATTACTACCGGTGCCACGTGCTAGTCAGAGTAGAAATGACAGGATATACAGGATGAATACGTGGCTGAAGGGATGGTGTCAGGGGGAGGGTTTCAGATTCCTGGGCCATTGGGACCGGTTCTGGGGAGGTGGGACTTGTACAAACTGGGTGGGTTACACCTGGGCAGGACTGGAACTGATGCCCTATTTGCTAGAGCGGTTGGGGAGTGTTTAAACTAATGTGGCAGGAGAATTGGAACCGATGCAGGAAGTCGGAAGGTACTAAAACAGGGACAGAAACAAAAGGCAGTAAGGGGGAAAGTGTAAGGCAGAGAGGCCATACTCAAAAATCAAAAATCACAAGGTGCAGTGACTGAGGGGAGCTCAGTGAATAGGCCCAGTAATACTAAAAGGAATAAAACGTGGAGTAAAAACATAAATGGAAAGCGACGCGGTAGGTTGTTACATGAAAATATGGGTTCAACGACAAGGAAAATTAGGAGAAAAGTGAAAAGGAAAAATAGCTTACGAGAGGTTACCGATCAAGGTGTTAAGATTCAAAACAGAGGTATAAAAGCCAACATAAGTGTACTTTACCTGAATGATCATAGTATTCGGAATAAGGTAAATGAGTTGATGGCGCAAATCATCGTGAATGACTATGATTTAGTGGCCATTACTGAAACATAGTTAAAGGACGGTCAGGACTGGGAGTTAAATATCCAAGGGTATCAAACTATACGGAAGGACAGAGTGGATGGTAAGGGAGGTGGTGTAGCTCTGTTATTTAAGGATGACATCCGGGCAATAGTAAGGGATGACATCGGTGCTATGGAGGATAAGGTTGAATCGATTTGGATGGAAATCAGGAATAGTAAGGCGAAAATGTCACTGATAGGAGTAGTCTATAGGCCACCAAATAGTAACATTATGGTGGGGCAGGCAATAAACAAAGAAATAACGGAACCATGTAGAAATGGTACAGCAGTTATCATGGGGGATTTTAATCTACATGTCGATTAGTTTAACCAGGTCGGTCAAGGCAGCCTTGAGGAGGAGTTTATAGAATGTATCCGCGATAATTTCCTACAACAGTATGTAATGGAACCTATGAGTGAACAAGCGGTCCTAGATCTGGTCCTGTGTAATGAGACAGGATTGATTCATGATCTCATAGTTAGGGATCCTCTCGGAAGGAACAATCACAATATGGTGGAATTTAAAATACAGATGGAGGGTGAGAAGGTAAAATCAAACACTAGTGTTTTGTACTTAAACAAAGGAGATTACAATGGGATGAGAGAAGAGCTAGCTAAGGCAAACTGGGAGCAAAGACTTTATGGTGAAACAGTTGAGGAACAGTGGAGAACCTTCCGAGTGATTTTTCACAGTGCTCAGCAAAGGTTTATACCAACAAAAAGGAAGGACAGTAGAAAGAGGGAAAATCGACCGTGGATATCTGAGGAAATTGAATTGAAGGAAAAAGAATACAAAGTGGCAAAGATAAGTGGGAGACTAGATTATCATAGAATTTACAGTGCAGAAGGAGGCCATTCAACCCATCGAGTCTGCACCGGCTCTTGGAAAGTGCACCCTACCCAAGGTCAACACCTCCACCCTATCCCCATAACCCAGTAACTCCACCCAACACGAAGGGCAATTTTGGACACTAAGGGCAATTTATCATGGCCAATCCACCTAACCTGCACATCTTTGGACTGTGGGAGGAAACCGGAGCACCCGGAGGAAACCCACGCACACACGGGGAGGATGTGCAGACTCCGCACAGACAGTGACCCAAGCCGGAATCGAACCTGGGACCCTGGAGCTGTGAAGCAATAAGGGAGATAAGGGAGAGTATCAAATTGAAGGAAAAAACTTACAAAGTAGCAAAGATCAGTGGGAGACTAGAGGACTGGGAAATCTTTAGGGGGCAACAGAAAGCTACTAAAAAAGCTATAAAGAAGAGTAAGATAGATTCTGAGAGTAAACTTGCTCAGAATATCAAAACAGATAGTAAAGGTTTCTACAAATATATAAAACAAAAAAGAGTGGCTAAGGTAAATACTGGTCCTTTAGAGGATGAGAAGGGAGATTTAATAATGGGAGATGATGAAATGGCTGAGTAACTGAACAGATTTTTTGGGTCGGTCTTCACAGTGGAAGACACAAATAACATGCTAGTGACTAATGGAAATGAGGCTATGACAGCTGAAGACCTTGAGATGATTGTTATCACTAAGGAGGTAGTGATGGGCAAGCTAATGGGGCTAAAGGTAGACAGGTCTCCTAGCCCTGATAGAATGCATCCCAGAGTGCTAAAAGAGATGGCTAGGGAAATTGCAAATGCACTACTGATAATTTACCAAAATTCACTAGACTCTGGGGTGGTCCCGGTGGATTGGAAATTACCAAACGTGACGACACCACTGTTTCAAAAAGGAGGTAGGCAGAAAGCGGGTAATTATAGGCCAGTTAGTTTAACTTCGGTAGTAGGGAAGATGCTGGAATCTATTATCAAGGAAGAAATATCTGGATGGAAATTGTCCCATTGGGCAGACGCAGCATGGTTCATAAAGGGCAGGTCGTGCCTACTAATTTAGTGGAATTTTTTGAGGACATTACCCGTGCGGTAGATAATGGGGAGCCAATGGATGTGGTGTATCTGGATTCCCAGAAAGCTTTTGACAAGGTGCCACACAAAAGGTTGCTGCATAAGATAAAGATGCATGGCATTAGTAGCATGGATAGAGGATTGGTTAATTAGTAGAAAGCAAAGAGTGGGGATTAATGGGTGTTTCTCTGGTTGGCAATCAGTCGCCAGTGGTGTCCTCCGGGATCAGTGTTGGGTCCACAATTGTTCACAATTTACATAGATGATTTGGAGTTGGGGACCAAGTTTGCAGACGACACTAAGATGAGTGGTAAAGCAAAAAGTGCAGAGGATACTGGAAGTCTGCAGAGGGATTTGGATAGGTTAAGTGAATGGGCTAGGGTTTGGCAGATGGAATGCAATGTTGACAAATGTGAGGTTATCCATTTGGTAGGAATAACTGCAAAAGGGATTATTATTTAAATGATAAAATATTAAAACATGCTGCTGTGCAGAGAGACCTGGGTGTGCTAATGCATGAGTCGCAAAACGTTGGTTTACAGGTGCAACAGGTGATTAAGAAGGCAAATGGAGTGTTGTCCTTCATTGCTAGAGGGATGGAGTTTAAGACTAGGGAGGTTATGCTGCAAGTGTATAAGATGTTAGTGAGGCCACACCTGGAGTATTGTGTTCAGTTTTGGTCTCCTTACCTGAGAAAGGACATACTGGCGCTGGTGGGTGTGCAGAGGAGATTCACTAGGTTAATCCCAGAGTTGAGTAGGTTGGATTACGAGGAGAGGTTGAGTAGACTGGGACTGTACTCATTGGAATTTAGAAGGATGTGGAGGGATCTTATAGAAACATATAAAATTATGAAGGGAATAGATAGGATAGATGTGGGGCAGGTTGTTTCCACTGGCAGGTGAAAGCAGAACTATGGGGAATAGCCTCAAAATAAGGGGAAGTAGATTTAGGACTGAGTTAGGAGGAACTTGTTCACCCAAAGGGTTGTGAATCTATGGAATTCTTTGCCCAGTGAAGCAGTAGAGGCTCCTTCATTAAATGTTTTTAAGATAAAGATAGATAGTTTTTTGAAGAATAAAGGGATTAAGGGTTATGGTCTTCGGGCCGGAAAGTGGAGCTGAGTCCACAAAAGATCAGCCATGATCTCATTGAATGGCGGAGCAGGCTCGAGGGGCCAGATGGCCTACTTCAGCTCCTAGTTCTTATGTTCTTATGATGGAGTTGAAGGTTGGGTTAGGAAATTTGCTGATGACACCAAGATTGGTGGGTTAGTGGATAATGTGGAGGGCTGTTGTAGGCTGCAAAGAGACATTGATAGGATGCAGAGCTGGGCTGAAAAGTGGCAGATGGAGTTTAACCCTGATAACTGTGAGGTGATTCATTTTGGTGGGACAAATTTGAATGCGGATTACAGGGTTAACGGCAGGGTTATGAAGAATGTGGAGGAGCCGAGAGATCTCGGAGTTCATGTCTATAGGTCTCTGAAAGTTGCCACCCAAGTGGATAGAGCCGTGAAGAAAGCCTATAGTGTGTTAGCATTGATTAACGGGGATTGAGTTGAAGAGCGGTAAGGTTTTGCTGCAACTGTACAAGACCTTGGTTAGACCACATTTGGAGTATTGTGTGCAGTTCTGGTCACCTCATTATAGGAAGGATGTGGAAGCATTGAAAAGGGTGCAACGGAGATTTACTAGATGCTGCCTGGATTGGAGGGAAGATATTATGAGGAAAGGTTGAGGGAGCTAGGGCTTTTCTCATGGGAGTGAAGGAGGATGAGAGGTGACTTAATTGAGGTGTATAAGATGATGAGAGGGATAGATAGAGTGGACATAGAACATAGAACATTACAGCGCAATACAGGCCCTTCGAACCTCGATGTTGCGCCGACCTGTGAAACCACTCTAAAGCACATCTACACTATTCCCTTGTCATCCATATGTCTATCCAATGACCATTTGAATGCCCTTCGTGTTGGTGAGTCCACTACTGTTGCCTGGGGCAGTGTTGGGGGCAGTGTCGAGGTGGGGGTGGGGGCTTCCGATAGGGAGATTCAGGGTTGGGGGAGGTTCCCTGGTGAGGGAGGGTGAGGTTCCCCTGTCCGTCGGGGGGGCAGGGGGGTCCATTTCCGTGGGGGAGTCTTTTTTTGAATTTTAATTGTTTCAGATCGGGGTGCTCTGGTATTTCGGCAGGGCGAAGTTGCTGACGTCGTAGCTTCTGCACTTTACATATTTTTTCCAACATGCTTCAAAATTTTGTGGAAAAAGCAGAGGAAAACCCACTGGCTGGCTTGCCTGTTTTCCGGCCTGAGATAACACTTTGCAAAAGAATAATAAAAGTCCACCCGGTGTCTTGTGGCCCCCATGGCAGCCCCCTATCTGCAGCCATCAGGATCATTGTCGTCTCAAAGTTCTAAGCATCTGGGTCATTTGAAGGATCAACTGTGGGCCTGGATGGCACCCCGCAGTTGGCAGCTCAGCATACTATCAGTCAGGAGGCAGATACCCTGTCCCAGAGGGTGGGAAACTCCATTCATTTAGAGCTGGATAAACCAGTGCTCGCAAGGGCAACTTATCATGGCCAATCCACCTACCCTGCACACCTTTGGACTGTGGGAGGAAACCGGAGAACCTGCAGGAAACCCACACCGACATGGGGAGAAACTGCAAACTCCACAGACAATCACCCGAGGCCGGAATTGAAACCAGGTCCCTGGCACTGTGAGGCAGCAGTGCTAACCACTGTGCCACCGTGTTGCCCTATATGTGGTAAAAGGAAATTTTCCTCCACTTTTCGACGAGCATGATAAAAAATCTAACTAAATTGGCAAGCTGTGAACTAACTGTTGATGGGAAGAACACATTACAGAAACTCTTCGAAAAGTACAAGACGACATTTGGAAACACATTTGGAGAAATGACTGGAGTCGTGATGTGACTTAAGATAAAACCTGATGTAATCCCAAAATGCTTAAATGCAAGGACTGTGCCAAAAGCTACCAAACCAAAATGGAACTTGGCAAATTGATCAAAGATGGAGTGATCGAGTCTGTAATGAAGAGTAATTGGGAAACCCCAATTATCCCAGTTATCAAGCCAAATGGTTCAGTATGAATCTGTGTGACTTTAAAATGATGATGAACCCAGTGCTGTGTGCCGACCAATATCCTTTACCATTAACAGAGAACCTATTTGATGGGTTGTCGGGCAGTCAAAAGTTCAGTGCGATAGATTTTTCCTAAGCATACTTCCAGATGAATGTAGCATCTGAGCCTCAACCTGTTTTAATTATTATATCTCACAAAAGACTATTCAGGTACAAGTGCCGACAATTCGGAATAACGTCAGCACCGGCCCTATTCCAAAAGTCCATGGACCAAATCCTTATTGGCCTCAACGGTGCTAAATGCTATTGGGGCGACATCTTAATTACCGGCAGGACTAAACAGGAGCACCTAAAGAATTTGGAAGACATATTGGAGCATCTTGAAAGACACAGCGGGATTCTCCGTTAGCCGATACTAAAATCGGGACGTGTGATCAGGTGGAGAATGGATCCCGACGCCAAAATCGGGGCAGGTGCCAGTTTGACGCTGAATCGTGATGCTCCGCCTCTTCGGAAACGGAATCAATGCGGCGCACGCTGTGTGTAGTTGAAACACTGTTCGGATATGATTAGCGGGCCCACCCGTGATTCTCTGCCTCCGATGGGCCGAGTTCCCGACGCGCAGTCCACGTGTGCTCTCACAAATCGTGAACCTGGCGTGGTGGCTGCTGAGAGAGAGAGAGACACCAGCACCGCCATACTTCACTGACAGTCGTGCCGCTGGCCGGGGGGTTTTTTTTAAGGCTGGGGGGAGTAGTGGGAGGTGGCCAGGAGGTGGGCTGTGGGGTCGGGGTAGATGGGTACGCAACACCATTACTGCAGCCGGCAAGGCAGCCATGCAGCTGTGCATGCCGCTGACAGCCCACTTTAAACCTGGTGCCTGGGTCGTATAGGTGAACCCCCGGGGCATCCGCCTGGGTGCCCTCTGGCCCCAGCCGACCAATCAGCTTTATGGGCGCTCCAGCACAATCTGTCCCATCTTTTTGTCCCTGATTAGTGTGTGTGTGGGGTGTATTGTTTAAGTGTGGCTGCAGCTTGCCAGCCCTGCGAGTGTCCATCACGGTCCCAGTGATTCCTGGACCGTTTTGCGTGGGTTTCGATGTGTTCCACACGGCGACGGTGCTAGCCCCTCACTGGTAGCAGAATTGGTGCGGGTTTGGCACCAATTTTTCTGACGTGAAAGTCCGCAGATTCTCCGTTGGCATCAGTACTTAGACTCAAAAACGGAGAATCCGGACCACACTGGGATTCCCTGTCCTCGGGATGCCCAGAATGCGTTCTCCAATGGGCCAGAGAATCGGGCATTGGGGAAAAATCAGGATTGGCCGACCCGAATGCCATGCTCCGACCCATCCCTGGCGGCGTAAATGCCGCACGCCAGCGGGAGCATGGCAATAAATGCAAACATGTTGTAATGACCCAATTGCGGTCCTGGCGCCCTATGCTCTGCCCTTCCATGATTCTCCGGTCCCTGCGGCCGGGATTCACATGGGCGAGGTTCACTTCTGGTCTTACAGCCATGGCCCTGATGTTGTGGGCCTTGAGATGGGCCAAGGGCGTAACCATTTCCCCCTTGGTCCACCACACCAGTGCTGCGATGGTAGTGCCCATCCGAGGCCATCACCGCCCCCCTCCCCCCCCCCCCCAGATGGAATCCCTCAGGGACCCCTGTAATAGGCAACTCCCCAGGGACTTGGATAATAGGGGGACACCCCCCAGGGATCGCTGTAGTAAGGGGACCCCCACAGGGACTCCTGTACCAGGGGGACCCCCCACAGCGACCCCCTTTCTATAGGAGCTCCCTCCACAGACTCTCCCACCCCCAGGAAATAGATCCCTGTTTGGAAGTTAGAGAACAGTCCAGACGGGGCCGGTGGGAAGCCTGTTGTAATACTTACCTTGCAGGACTTCCGGTGGCGGCAATGAGGGAGTGAGTCGCACATTCGGTGGCTCTCACTCCGGCTGGCTTTTTGGACCTGGTTTCCCGACTTTTCGGAACTTTTGAGCGCCAGTAAAGACGGCCACAAAGTTGCTGATTGAAGTGTGCAGAGCTGTATGGAAACACGGAGCAGAAAGCAGCGAAAGTAAGAAAAGAAGGGGCAGAGACAAAGTGGTGTGGGAGCTGACCCGGGACCAAAGATGGCTGACCGGCCCGCGGACCCGATGATCCAAGCAGCGCTGGACAATATGCTGCAGGTCACAAAAGGAAGTTTTGAAGTGATGAAGCGGGATAACTTAGAACCGCTGCAGAAAGCGGTGGAGCAAGTGAACCAAAGGCTAGAGGCCCAGGACAAAAAGGTCAAGGAGCTGGAGCAAGCGGTGGAGGAACAGGCGGACACACAAACGATCGCTGCAATAGAGATAGATGGGTTGAAGGAGCGACAGAGAAGGCTGCTTGACAGAATTGAAGACCTGGAAAACAGAGCCCGCAGACAAAATTTGAGAATTGTTAGCCTCCCAGAGGGGGCCGAAGGAGGGGACGCCATGACGTTTGTGGCAGACCTGTTGCAGCAGCTGGTGGGGGCTAACTCCTTTCCGTGACCACTGGAGCTGGACGGGACACACAGGGTGCAGGTGAGGCAGCCGCGACCCCCCCCCCCCCCCCCCCCCCCCCCCCCCGACCAGTGGTGGTCAGGTTCCACAGGTTCACAGACAAGGAGCGGGTCCTTCAGTGGGCAAAGAGTACGAAGAGCTGTACATGGAACAACAAATGTCCTGCGCATTTACCAAGACCTAAGTCAGGAGGTGGCCAGGCAGCGAGCAGCCTTTAAAAGAATTAAAGAGATTTTGTTCAAAAAGCACGTGAAGTTCGGTCTGCTTTTCCCGGCGCTGCTTTGGGTCACTCACCAGAGCCAGCATTACTACTTTATGGACCCCGATGAGGCGATGGAGTTCGCAAAGGATCAGGGACTGGTACCGAACTGAGGGCCCACGGACCAAAGTCAGAGTCTGAGTATTATTGTCTGTGGGACTTCTAGTTTTCTTGGACTGACTTAATATTTTTTGTTGCTTCACAGGTACTTTGTAGTTGCTTTTGTTTCTCATTTTGGAGCTTCCAACGTAACAGAAATTTGGCCGGGAAGCAATGGGGGTTAAAGGTATTGGATGTAGGGGGTGACGCGGGTACTGTGTTGCTGTGTGTTTTTATTATTAATGCGCAGAAAGGGGTGATCGGTATCACTCATCTGTTTACACAACTGGAACAGCATTACAGCTGGAGCGGTCTCAGGTCTTTGTTTGATTACCCTTGTGTGGTATTATAGGTATTACGGTACCTGATAGGCTAAAGCACCATTGGTGGAAACTGTATGCTTTCTATTGGTTAGAATGTATGATCGTTCCGCCCTGCTGGGCGGGATATAAGAACCCGTGCCACCCCAGCAGCCTTCATTCTTACCTGAGCTGCTGGGGGAAACATCTAGCTTATTAAAGCCTTCAGTTGGACTACAACCTCGCTTTAGTGGTCATTGATCGTGCATCACCTTGTTTTTTGTTTGAACTCCCTTACTGCAGGGAGACTGCTCGAGCAGGACACATCAGGGGGATGGGTGTGGATGGGTGGGGGGGATGAGCTCGGGGGAACAATAGGAGCGAGACAAGTGGGCGCCAGAGGGATGAGTCACCGGGCTAGCGGGAAACTAGTCAAGGGAGTCAGGTGGGGGGGATGCATACAGCCAGTACATGGCAGGGGTCGGGTTATAGAGGGGTGTTGTTGCTAAGGGGGGGGGGCAGGGGGGGTAGTTATTTTGCTGACATGGGAGGGATCTAAAGTAGGTAACAGAGTGGAGGTCGGGGGTGGGAGCTGCCAGGAGGTGAACTGGGAGGGGCGCGGCACATGGGCTGGGGGCGGGCCCAAGAAGGGGGATGGTTCATCGGCAAGAGGGGGGGAGGCAGGTGCCCTCCAACCAGGCTGATCACCTGGAAACTGGCCAGTCAAGAGGGCGCGTGTGTTCAGAGATAGTGGGGCCGGTGCTGACTAGGGTATTTAACGAGGCGAGGGACAGAGGGACGTTACCCCCCCCCGACGATGTCACAGGCTACCATTTCGCTGATATTAAAACAGGATAAAGACCCGGAAGCGTGTGGGTCATATCGACCAATCTCCCTGATCAACGTCAACGCCAAGCTCCTGGTTAAGGTCTTGGCGCTTAGAATTGAGGACTGTGTCCCGGAGGTGATCGGGGAAGACCAAACAGGGTTTGTGAAAGGCAGACAGCTGGTAGCCAACTTGAGAAGACTACTCAATGTGATCATGATGCCCCCGGAGGGCAGAGAGGTAGAGGCAGTGGTGGCAATGGATGCCGAGAAGGCCTTTGACCGGGTGGAGTGGAAATATTTGTGCAAGGTATTCGGATGGTTTGGGTTCGGGGAGGCCTTTGTTGACTGGGTTAGCCTATTGTACCAGGCCCCAAAAGCTAGCGTGAGGATGAATAGGACAACACCAGAGTACTTTAGACTACACCGGGGGACCAGACAGGGATGCCCACTCTCCCCGTTGCTGTTTGCAGTGGCCATAGAGCCGCTGGCGATTGCCCTGAGAGCTGCGAGGAGGTGGAAGGGAATGATTAGGGGAGGAGTGGAACACAGGGTATCGTTGTACGCGGACGACCTGCTCCTGTACGTATCGGACCCGCTGGCTGGGTTGGACTATATACTGGGAATATTGAGAGAATTTGGCAGGTTTTCAGGGTACAAACTGAACATGGCTAAGAGTGAGATGTTTGTAGTGCAGGCGAGGGGCCAGGAGAACAGGTTGAAGGGGCTGCCATTTAGGATGGTTGGAGAAAGTTTCCGATACTTAGGGATACAGGTGGCACGAGACTGGGGCAGGCTGCAGAAGCTAAATTTGAGTAGAGTGGTGGAACAAATGAAGAGCGAGTTCAGGAGATGGGATGCACTCCCGCTATCACTTGCGGGGAGAGTGCAGACGATAAAGATGACAATCCTCCCAAGATTCCTGTTTATTTTTCAGTGCCTCCTGGCCCTTCTTCAAAAGGGTCAACAAGATTATTATGGGCTTTGTCTGGGCAGGGAAGTCCCCGCAGGTGAGGAACCGTAGTGAGGGGGGGCTGGCGCTGCCGAACCTCAGCAACGTCTTCTGGGCAGCCAACATAGTCATGGTAAGGAGTTGGATGGTGGGTACGGGGTCTATTTGGGGGCGAGTGGAGGCGGCTTTGTACAGGGGCACCAGTTTGGCAGCCCGGGTCACGGTCTCCAATATGCCACAACCACCGATTCGCCCCTGGGAGTATGGACGGTGGATTCCGAGCGTGGCGGCGGGCGAGGGTGGGAAGGATGGCCAATATGTTCTTGGGGGGGGGGGGGGTGCTTCTCGAGCATGAGGGCCTTGGAGGAGAAATTCAGACTAGTCAGAGGGAATGACTTTCGGTACTTGCAAGCGCGTGACTTCATATGTAGACAGGTCACATTCTTCCCACGCCTCCCACCAAATGGGACCCAGAGTAGTGTCTAGGGGAGAAGTAGGAGAGGGGAAAGTCTCGGATATTTACCGTGAACTTATGAAAGGGGAGGAGTCCCAGACAGAGGAACAGAAGCTCAAGTGGGAGGAGGAACTCGGCGAGGAGATGGAGGAGGGGGTAGGGGGGAGGCCCTGAGTAAGGTAAATTCAACTGCAACATGTGCTAGGCTCAGCCTGATTCAGTTCAAGGTCGTCCACCGGGCCCACGTGACGGTGGCTCGGGGTGGAAGATAAATGCTCCAGGTGTGCAGGAGGGCCAGCGAATCACGTCCACATGTTCTGGGCATGCCCAAAACTTAGAAGGAACTGGGAGGGATTTGCGGACGTCATGTCCCAGGTACTGAAAACTTGGGTGGTGATGAGTCCAGTGGTGGCAATTTGTGGGGTCTCGGAAGACCCGGGGGTCCAGGAGGAGAGGGAGACCGACGTCTTGGCCTTTGCTTCCCTGGTAGCCCGGCGACGTAGACTGCTGGAATGGAGGGACTCAAAGCCCCCAAAGACCGAAGCATGGCTCTCGGACATGTCAAACTTTTTAGGACTGGAAAAAAATTAGGTTCGCCTTAAGAGGATTTGTATTAGGTTTCACCCGAAGGTGGCAACCATTCATCGACTTCTTCGCGGGGAATTAAATGTCAGCGGGGGGGGGGGGGGGGGGGAGGCGGGGTGGGGGGCAGATTAGAGTAGAATAGGAGGGATAAATAGGCCGGTACTGTTTATGAGAGAGGAGTCTTTTGCACTATGTTTCTGCTTTGTGTTGATATTTGCACATTACTGTACACTGTAACTGTTTACAATGCCAAAAATATCTCAATAAAATTGTTTATTAAAAAATAAATACTTACCTTGCAGGTCCAGGTGTCCATTCCTCGAAGGAGAGCAGCTGTGACTGTGTCTGGTTCCCACAGATTCACTATCTGCAATCCATTCATGGCTTTCCAGTAGTGATTGACAGCCCCTTAAAACCATCTGCCACTTTGATTGATTCATGTCCCTTTGCATCAGTGGCCTATGTGGTGAAACCCCAATATTTGTAAACATTGCCCACATCAAAGAGATATAAGTTGCACTAAGTATATTCCAATCACTCAAGCATGCGATTTCACTGCATTTTGCCAAATGGGAATGAAAGACCAACAGCTTTTGCTTCGAGAACATTGACAAGCTCTGAACAGAATTCTGCTCAATTGGAAATGGAAGCCTTGAGTATAATATTTGGAGTCAAATGATTCAATCACTACTTGTATGGAAGACATTTTACCTTGTTAACAGACTACGGGCCTTTAACAATGATTTTTGGTCCATAAAAAGGAAAACTGTCTCCAGCTGTGAGTCATTTGCAGAGATGGTCCCTTATCTTCCCTTATCAGCGAATAATTATAAGATTAACTGCAGAAGATCTGAGCAAAATGCAGTGCCGATGCTCTATCATACTTACCAAGTCGGGCAAAGCCTAATCACAGGAAACCACCAAGAGCGTGAAAGCAAAGACTCCTGAACAATGGATTCTGTCTCAGCGGAACTCACGTCCACCTAAAAGACTCTCGTACTGATTGGAAATAGAATACATATATAAAACTATGTATAATAATAATTGGTAAAATAATTCTTGTTCATAGTGGAGAAGAGTTAAATTTAATGCTAGTTGCCGAATTATTAAAGTAAAAGAGGGATTTATGTATTTTAAACAAATGCATCTCTGTGCATCATAGAATCATAGAATTTACAGCGCAGAAGGAGGCCATTTGGCCCATCGAGTCTGCACTGGCCCTTACAAAGAGCACCCTACTCAAGCCCACGTACCTACCCTAACCCAGTAACCCCCACTTAACCTTTTTTGGACACTAAGGGCAATTTAGCATGGCTAATCCACCTAACCCGAACATCTTTGGACTGTAGGGGGAAACCGGAGCACCCGGAGGAAACCCACGCAGGCACGGGGAGAACGTGCAGACTCCGCACAGACAGTGACCCAGCCAGGAATCGAACCTGGGACCCTGGAGCTGTGAAGCAACTGTGCTAATCACTATGCTACCGAGATGCATGTAGTGTCACATGATTATGTGGTTACATCACCGGAGGCACTTGGGAGATGTTCCCTCTCTTTCACCTCGGACTGTGAGAAAGCAACACCTCTCTCATAAATTCTAACGAGTTGGTTAAGTAACCTACAGTGTGGCAACATTTTCATCATTTGTTTCTACTGTAAAGAAAGAGCAGAATCACTAAGAATATAACAGTTTTCCGACAGTAATTCATCAAATTGAAATCTCGAAGGTTTCCCCAGTGCTCAGAGTCACGGGTACAAATGACTGGCATTTCCTTGTGCTATCTGTTCACTTCAAGACTGAGATTGCTACATTTTTGTTGGGTATGTTGTCTTGAGCGACAGATCAGTTATGATCTGATTGACTAACAGAGCAGGCTTGAGGGGCTGAATGACTCTCCCACTCATGGTAACACACTGGTCTCCAAATTCAGGGTACGTTTGCCAACAGGGTGTGAGGGTTTCTGTTATAACAAAATATTGTGCTAATCGGGGAGATGGTGGCGTATTGGTAATGTCCTTGGATGAGTTATTGGAAGACCATCTTGTTCACTAATGTTCTTTAGGGAAGGAAATGTTCTGCCCTTGCCTGGTCTGGCCGAGATGTTGTTATGATATTTTGTGTGTGGCATTGTAATGTAAAGGTGTTCAGCAGAGCAAGGTGTAACATAGGACTGGAAAATAGCACCGCCCACAGTATGATGTATTGAGTCTCATGGTAACAGACTTGGAGAGAACACTCTGGAAGCCAACCTGCATGGAGAAACAGCACAATGCATGATAATAACCTGGGATCTGTATATAGTTAAAGATTAACAATAAATGGTTCATGTTTAAATGTACGAGTCTCAAGATATCATCATTGAAACATCTAAAGAATCCATATTACAACATGGTTGGCAGTGGGGGGATCACCAAAAAACATGGGGCTGGATTTTCCGTCGGCGTGATCCTCCGTTTCGTCAGCAGTGCACTCACGCCCGCGGATTTCCCGACCGGTGTGGGGGTGTCCACAATGGGAAATTCCAGTGCCTGGCTGCGGTAGGGAGGATCCTGCTGCCGGCAGGGGCGTGCCGCACCAGAAAATGGGTGCGGCAGAACGGAGAATCCCGCCCATGGTAATCATCGGTGAACATGAATCAAGAACAGTCTCCCAAGATATGAAGACTAAAAGCAGCTGAACCTGAATTAGAGAGAAGTGCACCTAAGAAGAAAAAATAAATAAAAGCAAATTACTGCGGATGCTGGAATCTGAAACGAAAGAGAAAATGCTGGAAAATCTCAGCAGGTCTGGCAGCATCTGTAGGGAGAGAAAAGAGCGAACGTTTCGAGTCCAATGACTCTTTGTCAAAGCTAACAATCGGAGAATGTGTGGAATATTTATACTGTGGAGTGAGAATGAACGATGAGTCACAGCCACAGAACCCCAGCGAAACGGGGTGCTAATGGCCACAGAAACCAAGGGAAAAGAGTGCTAATGGCAGTCCCCAGAGAGAACAAAACGAGGGAGAGGCCAAACAGCAGAGAAACTAACATCAGAGGCTAAACTGTGACAGATGGAGATGTGGGGGGAGGGGAAGGGGGAAGCAAAGGGGAGAAGGGGTAAGGAAAGGTGGATAAGATTGGGGAAGGGGGTTAAATATATATTAAGAAAGACAAGAAAGAAAGAAATGGTAAAAGACAGTTAAAATGAAATGGGATGAAAATAAATGGGTCGAGGTGGGGGAAGAGCTAATCATCTGAAGTTGTTGAATTCGATGTTGAGACCGGAAGGCTGTAGCGTGCCTAACCGGAAGATATGATGTTGTTCCTCAACATCCTCAAGAAAAAAAAAAAGCAGTTAAAGAAGGTTCGCTACAGACGTGAGGAAGTTGAAGAGTCCATCAGAGTGAGTGGAAGCCCATAGCAAGAATCCCGAGTGATGCAGAGTAAAGAAAACCAGGTCAGATCACAAAGATGGGTAAGAAAAACTACAAAAATTGCAAGAGCCTGAGTGATATAGAGTTAAAGAATCTGGTCAGTTTACGACATTGAGCAATAATTATGAAAAAGAAGTTGTACTTAAAGGATAGAAAAGCTGACTGTCCCAGGGCTTGGCAAATTGAAACAGTGGTGGCCATGTTTCACTGAAGTTGAACAAAAAGTTAAATAATAATCAGCTAGTGCACTCAAAAGTTTAAGAAGAACGTGCAGAGTTTAGAGAAAGAGAGACCTGCACGGTTTAAGGAAGCATTACTGTGCCTTTAAGTTTAAACTAAAATGGGCCTTGGTCAAACCACAAGCCTGCCAAAATGCCCAAAGCACAGAGTTTACAGAGAACAGAAAAAAACATAATTAATCACCCAGAAATGAGATGCTGCTGTTTTGAAGAAAAAAACCCTGTTTTAATACATGGCTCACGATCATGGGGATCCCAATAAAAAGCACCAAGCTCCCCAAACACGAAGTTCAAAGGACATGCTGAGAAAGAAAAAAAACCCGCAGAGAATTCTTCTACCTCAAAAAGTTTGAAATATTTTTTTCAAATGAGCTCCATGATTGCTGGGGAGCCTGCTAGGATCTGAAAACGCACAGGAAAATCATAGTGGTAGAATTGACAGCTGCTGCCACTTGAAGTGGAGAAATAAAACGGTTACTGCACTGACAACCTTAAAGTGGCAGAGAGAGGGCAACTCCCAATAAAGTGCCGATGGGAACAAGAGACTCCAGAGAGAGTGCAATATCTGATCAAATGCTGAAGACAACACACGACCCCAGAGTGAGGGAGACAATATTCAAGTGAAGCACTGGAAGGTTGCTGACCATGCCAGTGCAATGAAATACATGAGCCAAAGAGTTTCGCACAGTAGAAATAAATCACTGAGAAGCAGCATAAAGGCTCAAATGTAGGGCTTCTTGAAAATTCTGACACAGAACCCAAACTGCAACAGCCGATGGCAGTGCAGAGTGAACAGATGGCTGTGAATGAATGAAAGCTATCTGAGGTAACTCAAAAGAAGCAAAACATGCCAAACATAAATGAAGGTGTTCTACAGGAACATGTCCACATTAGAGCTGAACTACACAACAAGATTTGAAGCACAATACTCAAGCTGAGTATATACTTTTGAAAATGCAAGATAAACTGAAGTTTTCAATGAACCAAACTGTTCGAGATCTGAATGAAGAAATTTCAGAGATGGCACAAAGGTATCAGGAGCAAATAATGACTAAAATTCCATTGTTGGCAAATCAAAGCAGGAGTTGGAGAAACTCAACCAGATGTATAGCCAGGTAAAATAGGTGAAAAGGCATGAAAAGAGATGTTGCATGAAAGAACCCTTAAAGAACCAATGTGGAAAAACATAGCCATAGAAAAACACGAGGAGCTAAGAATATTTTTGAAAATGACTTCAAAAGCTGTGTTGGAACCATCAGTAGCAGCGAAATGGTGCACTGCAACCCAGATGAGTGGACAGTAGGCCTAACAAGAAAATAAACAGTTGAAAGAACAGCTGATTGTTCTTCAAGATCGAATGCAAAAGCAATGTGTATTCATTCAGAAACATGAAGAAATGTTAAACAGCGGGATGGAAGGACAGCAGGAGAAACTTCAGGAGACTTTGCTGAATTATAGGCAATCTCAAGATGAAGCAAGCATGACTCGCAAAGAAAAGGAAAACGTGTTGAAGGATCTTCACATGTTACACAAATCCCTCAGGATAAAGTTTGTTCCTCTGGAAAATTAGGAAGAAAAGCAAAATGAATTTAACATCACTGAACAAATTGGTGACCAGTGGGCAGACTCTTCAATGTTCCAGGAGAAAAACGAAAACTACAGGAAAGAGACTGGAGAGCTGAAAAACCAGCTGAACGAAAACAAGGACAAAGTTCTGCTGCAGACACAGAAAGAAAAAACAGAATAAGATTGGATCTTATCTCAACCCAACCCTGGCATGCAAGGCACTAATTAGAAAGATATCTCAGATGTGCTGAGAACCATTGACATGAATGAAAAGATACATAAGCTTGCAAGTTGAAAATAAGTCAGCAAACAAATGTTTGGCTGAGATTGCAAAACAATTCGAAATGAAGGTTCCACCTGTGAAGCAGTCAAAATCCAGTAAAAACATCACAGACGACACGGAAAAAGAAAAGTTGAATCCATTATAGGAAAGCATGGAGTGCGCATTCCCCTTGGAAGGAACTCATGGATGCACTTGTGGCCTGTAGCTTGGGAAGTGCCACACAATTCCCCGCTCAAGCCTTGGAATGAACCATTTGCACAAAGGTTCAGGGCTGTGTTGACCTACACAGCCACCGGGAGCAGTTGTCCTCCTCCACAGGAGCCAAGTCCACGAGGACATGGCGCAGGTTGATGAGGTTTGTTGAGATGGAGTCTCTTGCAGCAGATGCCGTCCGTCTTCTCCTTGAAAGACCAACAATGCCATTACATCTTGGGCCATCACTGGCGTCCCCCTCTGGGTTCATCTTCAACATGATCAGTGGCTGGGTCTTCAGGATTTGCTGCATCCTCCTACACATGGGGTGCAGCCTCCAGCCTGCTTCAACACTGCTGCCACCTTCTCCATCATCTGCCTGCCTGGCCTTCCACCAGCACCGCGAGGGCAGCCTCTGTGGGACAGACATTACCCGCCATATTGTTATATCTGTAAGGAATTGGAGAAAGAGAGAGACCGACAATCACCCGGGACCCTCAATTTCCCCAAGCCTCCCCCACCCTTATGTCCCGCCTTTCTCAGAGTACCATCCAGTGAGCCAGCTCACTTGGCTAGACAGCTGGCTGATGATGCAGAGCAAGACAGCAGTGTGAGTTCAATTCCCGTACCGGCTGAAGTTATTCATGAAGGTCCCACCTTCTCAACCTTGCCCCTCACCTGAGGTGTGATGATCCTCAGGTTAAATCACCAGTCAGTTCTCCCCCTCAAAGGGCAATGCAGATGGTCATCTGGGACTATGGCTACTTCACCTTTACCATCTAGCGAGCCAGTTTTACTGGCGAACATCACATTGCGCACTCACCTCCGGCCACATCAGAAGCTCCCAGACTCCAAATCTCTGCCAGGAACATTAGGGAGATTGTGCTCAGGTTCCCTCCCTGATCCACCCACTGACCCTTTCGTTGCGAGGATATCCCCAGTGCTGAAGCCCAGCTCTTGAGTGTTTGATTGTTGGCTGCTGCCTCTGTGGTGCTGATGCTCCTAGAGTTCAGGAAATGTGTTCAAGCTTCAAAGTTTGATTGAGATACGATGTAATAATCTAGGATTGCAACAGGATCTTGATCAATTAGGCCAGTGGGCCGACGAATGGCAAATGGAGTTTAATTTAGATAAATGTGAGGTGATGCATTTTGGCAGATCGAATCAGGCCAGGACCTACTCAGTTAATGGTATGGCGTTGGGGAGAGTTATAGAACAAAGAGATCTAGGAGTACAGGTTCATAGCTCCTTGAAGGTGGAGTCGCAGGTGGACAGGGTGGTGAAGAAGGCATTCGGCATGCTTGGTTTCATTGGTCAGAACATTGAATACAGGAGTTGGGACGTCTTGTTGAAGTTGTACAAGACATTGGTACGGCCACGCTTGGAATACTGTGTGCAGTTCTGGTCACCCTATTATAGAAAGGATATTATTAAACTAGAAAGAGTGCAGAAAAGATTTACTAGGATGTTACCGGGACTTGATGGTTTGAGTTATAAGGAGAGGCTGGATAGACTGGGACTTTTTTCCCTGGAGCGTAGGAGGCTTAGGGGTGATCTTATAGAGGTCTATAAAATAATGAGGGGCATAGATAAGGTAGATAGTCAACATCTTTTCCCAAAGGTAGGGGTGTCTAAAACTAGAGGGCATAGGTTTAAGGTGAGAGGGGAGAGATTCATAAGGGCCCAGAGGGGCAATTTCTTCACTCAGAGGGTAGTGAGTGTCTGGAATGTGCTGCCAGAGGTAGTAATAGAGGCGGGTACAATTGTGTCTTTTAAAAAGCATTTAGATAGTTACATGGGTAAGATGGGTATAGAGGGTTATGGGCCAAGTGCGGGCAACTTGGGACTAGCTTAATGGTAAAAACTGGGCGGCATGGACTGGTTGGGCCGAAGGGCCTGTTTCCATGCTGTAAACGTCTATGATTCTATGATTCTAATCATTATCTGAGACACAGCACATGTACCCACAGGAAGCCACTTGAGAGCTGTGAACTGCTCTAACAAGGCCAATTCCTTATTCGCACTAACCTTCAGCTGTGAAGCTAGAGACTGCTCACAGTCAAAGGGAGTTAAAGTGACCTTCAGCATATAACCAAGAACAGGAGTGAGCCCTGACCTGAAATGCCCCATGACCAAGCCCAACTCACCTGAGAGGTCCCCTGCTCCCCCCAAGCACTGGGGCAGCCCCTCCAGTGCCCTTGAGCTGCATGCTGGAAAATGGAAATGGCTACTAACCTCCTCAGTTCATCTCAGTAGCCACGGGGATGAGCAAAGGTGCCCATGTACACATTAGATGGTGATGGAGGAGAGTTTGCAACAGCATCCGAGATTCCTGAAAGAGTTGATGAGGAAAGGATGGAGGAGGGAGCTGCATTGGAGGACGGAGAGGAGTGTCAGGAGGGTAAGCTACCTGATTTGGAGGGTAGTGTTGATTAGTTGAAGTTAAATATTGTGGATTGTGTGAAGGCGGAAGCCTGTGATGATCTAGCTGCTGTGGTGGAGTGAGGGCACTCAGAACATCAGAACCTTCTGGAAGTGAGGAACCTGGGGCTTTAGGAGCAGAAGCTCTGCCGTCTCCACGAGCACACAGACAACATCAGGCATATGCTGCTGGTGAAGAAAATTATACTTTTGAGCGCTTACATCAGGAACAGGTTCAAAGTACAGAGAGTTATCAGGCACTTCTAACTTGCTTCAGCAATCTTTGGATGGTCAAAAATGCAGTCCTACACTACGATGCCTACAACCTGTGAAATTATAAATAAAAACAGGAGTCAGCCACTCCAGCAAAGGTGGAGAGGAAGTTGGAGGAAATCATGTTTCCTTTTCCTGTTTTACAGAAGGGTTGCACGGGACTACACAAGGGTGGCACAGTGATTAGCACTGCTGCCTCATAGCACCAGGGACCCGTGTTTAATCCCGGCCTTTGGTGACTGTGTGGAGTTTGTATGTTCTCCCCATGTCTGTGTGGGTTACCTTTGGGTGCTCTGGTTTCCTCCCGCAGTCCAGGGATGTGTGGGTTAGATGAGGTTATGGGTTTGCAGGGCTAGGGCAGGAGCCTGCTTTGGGTGCTTTGTTAGAGGGTTGGTGCAGATTCGATGGGCTGAATGGCCTTCTTCTGCACTGTAGAGATTCTATGATTGCACAAGCTTCATGGGCGAAATTCTCCGGTATCGGCGTGATGTCCGCCGACTGGCGCCCAAAACGACGCAAATCAGTCGGGCATCGCGCCGCCCCAAAAGTGCGGAATGCTCCGCATCTTGGGGGGCCGAGCCCCAACCTTAAGGGGCTAGGCCCGCGCCGGACTGATTTCCGCCCCGCCAGCTGGTGGAAAAGGCCTTTGGTGCCTCGCCAGCTGGCGGAAAAGGCCTTTGGTGCCCTGCCAGCTGGCGCGGAAATGACATCTCCGGGCGGCGCATGCGCGGGAGCGTTAGCGGCCGCTGACGGCATTCCCACGCATGCGCTGTGGAGGGAGTCTCATCCGCCTCCGCCATGGTGGAGACCGTGGCGAAGGCGGAAGGAAAAGAGTGCCCCCACGGCACAGGCCCGCCCGCGGATCGGTGGGCCCCGATCGTGGGCCAGGCCACCGTAGGGGCACCCCCCGGGGCCAGATCGCCCCGCGCCCCCCCCCAGGACCCCGGAGCCCGCCTGCGCCGCCTTGTCCCGCTGGTAAGGTAGGTGGTTTAATCTACGCTGACGGGACAGGCATTTTAGCGGCGGGACTTCGGCCCATCCGGGCCGGAGAATCGCGGGGGGGGGGGGGGGGGCCGCCAACTGGCGCGGTGCGATTCCTGCCCCCGCCGAATATCCGGTGCCGGAGAATTCGGCAACCGGCGGGGGCGGGATTCACGCCAGCCCCCGGCGATTCTACGACCCGGCGGGGGGTCGCAGAATCTCGCCCCATGTTTTTAAAAAGGCGTATGAAACAACGCCAGTGTGATTTCTCGCTGGGAAGCCAATTAATTCCCGAGAGGCTATTACAATCGACTTCAATCTCGCTAATAAATTGGAAATTAATGCAAATTAGTGTTAATGATTTGCTCGCCATATTTGGGTGAGATATGGAACTCGCCAATGAGAGCGGGCTGGCGCGCAAATCACGATTTTGGCCTTTCCCGCTATTTAACCGACACATCCAGATGCGCACTGGACGCAACATGATAGTTAAATCGCACCCATTGTGTTTAGTTTTAGTATGATGATGTGGTTAATGGGAAGAGCCAGGGGCTGAGGCAGTTTCTGGAGTTTCAGTTTGAGTTTTGGATTGGAATGTAAACATACAAGAAGCAGTGCTCTCAACACAGTGAGGTTAAAGATCTGTCTGTGGACTGACTAGCAGTTTCTGGAATGAACAGTTCAGTGAAAGAGTTGACTGGGGCAAGACCAGATATGTGGTGTTCTCCAGACAGTGAATTAAAGGTTTTGCTGTGTACAGGTCAGGAGAAGTGTTTCAAGCTGGCTGTTTAAACAGCATTTTGAGACAGGCAAGAATCTGCAATCTTGGTCATGAAGGATATCGCTTTCTCAAAATGATTTATCCAAGACATCTGTTTACATCAAATATTCCTGAATCTGCCAACTGTATTTAAAGGTGGATTTTGACCTGAGGTGGGTGTTGCTTGAGTAGAGATAAAGGTAGCAGTTAAGGGTTATTGTTTCATTGTATTGTTCAGCATTGTCTAACTGGTAATTGTAAGCTATTTGTCTTTATGATGTTAAAGTTATGAATACTGTGTTAATAGTAAACTTTGTTTTAATATGCCATATCCCTAATTATGTGTGGAATCACTCCTGGAGCAGAGTATCCTTTCCTCACAGTCTTACATAGAATTTACAGTGCAGAAGGAGGCCATTCGGCCCATCGAGTCTGCACCTGCTCGTGGAAAGAGCACCCTACCCAAGGTCAACACCTCCACCCTATCCCCATAACCCAGTAATCCCACCCAACACTAAGGGCAATTTTGGACACTAAGGGCAATTTTGGACACTAAGGGCAATTTATCATGGCCAATCCGCCTAACCTGCACATCTTTGGACTGTGGGAAGAAACCGGAGCACCCGGAGGAAACCCACGCACACACGGGGAGGATGTGCAGACTCCGCACAGACAGTGACCCAAGCCGGAATCGAACCTGGGACCCTGGTGCTGTGAAGCAATTGTGCTACCCACAATGCTACCATGCTGAACACTTATTACAAATTAAAATATTGGGGTTTCTGTCCTGTATCCTAGCAACTGCTGGGGTCTGGGATCATAAGAAGAGTCACATGATAAGAAACTCAGAAAGAAAGCTCTGGAAGCTGATCTGTATAGAGAAGTATAGCAATGCATGACTAGCCTGGGATCGATATATAGTTAAAGACTAACAATACTGGGTTCATGTTTAAATGTACAAGTCTCACCATTAAGACATCTACAGAATCGGGGCTGGATGCGAAAAACAGGGGGGTGGCTATATTAGTGGGGAAGCGGGTAATGTTCGAGGCAAAGACTATAGTGGCGGATAACGGGGGCAGATACGTGATGGTGAGTGGCAAATTACAGGGAGAGATGGTGGTGTTGGTAAACGTGTATGCCCCGAATTGGGACGATGCCAATTTTATGAGGCGAATGCTAGGACGCATCCCAGACCTAGAGACCGGAAAGCTGATAATGGGGGGAGACTTTAACACGGTGTTGGAACCAAGGCTGGATAGGTCGAAGTCCAGGACTGGTAGGAGGCCGGCAGCAGCCAAGGTGCTTAAGGATTTTATGGAGCAGATGGGAGGGGTGGACCCGTGGAGATTCAGTAGACCTAGGAGTAAGGAGTTCTCGTTTTTCTCCTATGTCCATAAAGTCTATTCACGCATAGACTTTTTTGTGTTGGGTAGGGCATTGATCCCGAGGGTGAGGGGAACGGAATATACGGCTATAGCCATTTCGGATCATGCCCCACACTGGGTAGACTTGGAGATAGGGGAGGAAACAAGAGGGCGTCCACCCTGGAGAATGGACATGGGACTAATGGCGGATGAGGGGGTGTGCTTAAGGGTGAGGGGATGCATTGAAAAGTACTTGGAACTCAATGACAATGGGGAGGTTCAGGTGGGAGTGGTCTGGGAGGCGTTGAAGGCGGTGGTTAGGGGGGAGCTGATATCAATAAGGACACATAAAGGGAAGCAGGAAAGTAAGGAACGGGAGCGGTTGTTGCAAGAACTTTTGAGGGTGGACAGACAGTATGCGGAAGCACCGGAGGAGGGACTGTATAGGGAAAGGCAAAGGCTGCATGTGGAATTTGACTTGCTGACCACAGGCACTGCAGAGGCACAATGGAGGAAGGCGCAGGGTGTACAGTATGAATATGGAGAGAAGGCGAGCAGATTGCTGGCACACCAATTGAGGAAAAGGGGAGCAGCGAGGGAAATAGGGGGGGTGAGAGACGAAGATGGAGAGACGGAGCGGAGAGAGTGAATGAAGTGTTTAAGACATTTTATAAAAAATTGTATGAAGCTCAACCCCCGGATGGGAGGGAGAGAATGATGGAGTTTTTGGATCGGCTGGAAATTCCCAAGGTGGAAGAGCAGGAAAGGATGGGATTGGGAGCACAGATCACGGTAGAAGAAGTGGTGAAAGGAATTAGGAACATGCAGACGGGAAAGGCCCCGGGACCGGACGGATTCCCAGTTGAATTTTACAGAAAATATTTGGACTTGCTCGCCCCGCTACTGACGAGGACCTTTAACGAGGCAAAGGAAAGGGGACAACTGCCCCCGACTATGTCAGAAGCAACGATATCGCTTCTTTTAAAGAAGGAAAAGGATCCGCTACAATGCGGGTCCTACAGACCAATCTCCCTCCTCAATGTAGATGCCAAGGTCTTGGCCAAGGTAATGGCAATGAGAATAGAGGAATGTGTCCCGGGGGTGGTTCATGAGGACCAAACTGGGTTTGTGAAGGGGAGACAGCTGAACACGAACATACGGAGGTTGTTAGGGGTAATGATGATGGCCCCACCAGAGGGTGAAACGGAGATAGTAGTGGCGATGGATGCCGAGAAAGCATTTGATAGAGTGGAGTGGGATTATCTGTGGGAGGTGTTGAGGAGATTTGGGTTCGGAGAGGGTTATGTTAGATGGGTGCAGCTGTTGTATAGGGCCCCAGTGGCGAGTGTGGTCACGAATGGACGGGGATCGGCATATTTTCGGCTCCATAGAGGGACAAGGCAGGGATGTCCTCTGTCCCCATTACTGTTTGCACTGGCGATTGAGCCCCTGGCGATAGCGCTGAGAGGTTCCAAGGGATGGAGGGGAATACTTAGGGGAGGAGAAGAACACCGGGTATCTTTATATGCGGATGATCTGCTACTATATGTGGCGGATCCAGCGGAGGGGATGCCAGAAATAATGCGGATACTTGGGGAGTTTGGGGATTTTTCAGGGTATAAATTGAACATGGGGAAGAGTGAGCTGTTTGTGGTGCATCCAGGGGAGCAGAGTAGAGAAATAGAAGACCTACCGTTGAGGAAGGTAACAAGAGACTTTCGTTACCTGGGGATCCAGATAGCTAAGAATGGGGCACATTGCACAGGCTAAATTTGACGCGGTTGGTGGAACAGATGGAGGAAGATTTCAAGAGATGGGATATGGTAGCATTGTCCATGGCAGGGAGGGTGCAGGCAGTTAAGATGGTGGTCCTCCCGAGATTCCTCTTTGTGTTTCAGTGTCTCCCGGTGGTGATCACGAAGGCTTTTTTCAAAAGGATAGAAAAGAGTATCATGGGTTTTGTTTGGGCCGGGAAGACTCCGAGAGTGAGGAAGGGATTCTTACAGCGTAGTAGGGAGAGGGGGGGGCTGGCACTACCGAGCCTAAGTGAGTATTATTGGGCCGCTAATATTTCAATGGTGAGTAAGTGGATGGGAGAGGAGGAAGGAGCGGCGTGGAAGAGATTAGAGAGGGCGTCCTGTAGGGGGACCAGCCTGCAGGCTATGGTGACAGCCCCATTGCCGTTCTCACCAAGGAACTATACCACGAGTCCGGTGGTGGTAGCTACACTGAAGATTTGGGGACAGTGGAGACGACATAGGGGAAAGACCGGAGCACTGGGGGGGTCCCCGATAAGAAACAACCATAGGTTTGCCCCGGGGGGAATGGATGGGGGATATGGAATGTGGCAAAGAGCAGGTATAACGCAATTGAAAGATCTATTTGTGGATGGGAAGTTTGCGAGTCTGGGAGCGCTGACCGAGAAATATGGGTTGCCCCAAGGGAATGCATTCAGGTACATGCAATTGAGGGCTTTTGCGAGACAACAGGTGAGGGAATTCCCGCAGCTCCCGACACAAGAGGTGCAGGACAGAGTCATCTCAAAGAAATGGGTGGGGGACGGTAAGGTGTCGGATATATATAGGGAAATGAGAGACGAAGGGGAGACTATGATGGACGAACTAAAAGGGAAATGGGAAGAAGAGCTAGGGGAGGAGATTGAGGAGGGGATGTGGGCAGATGCCCTAAACAGGGTAAACTCGTCGTCCTCGTGCGCCAGGCTAAGCCTGATTCAGTTTAAGGTATTACACAGGGCACATATGACTGGAACACGGCTCAGTAAATTTTTTGGGGTGGAGGATAGGTGTGCGAGGTGCTCGAGAAGCCCAGCGAATCATACCCATATGTTTTGGTCATGCCCGGCACTACAGGGGTTTTGGATGGGGGTGACAAAGGTGCTTTCGAAAGTAGTAGGAGTCCGGGTCGAACCAAGCTGGGGGTTGGCTATATTTGGGGTTGCACAAGAGCCGGGAGTGCAGGAGGCGAAAGAGGCCGATGTTTTGGCCTTTGCGTCCCTAGTAGCCCGGCGCAGAATATTGCTAATGTGGAAAGAAGCCAAGCCCCCGGGGGTGGAGACCTGGATAAATGATATGGCGGGGTTCATAAAGTTAGAGCGGATTAAGTTCGTCCTAAGGGGGTCGGCTCAAGGGTTTACTAGGCGGTGGCAACCGTTCGTCGAATATCTTGCGGAAAGATAGATAGGGGAGAACAAAGAAGGCAGCAGCAGCGGCTCAGGACTTGGGGGGGGGGGGGGGGTGGGGAGGGATGGGGGGGGATGGGGGTGGTGGTGTGTGGCCTGAGACAAGGCAGTTGCCAATTAGGGCTAGTTTTTATTTTTTGTTATTTAATATTTATTTATTTGTTGTTGTTTTTGTTTAAATTTAAAAAGGTCATTATTATCTGTATTCATAGAATCATAGAAGTTTACAGCATGGAAACAGGCCCTTCGGCCCAACCAGTCCATGCCGCCCAGTTTTTTACCATTAAGCTAGTCCCAGTTGCCCGCACTTGGCCCATAACCCTCTATACCCATCTTACCCATGTAACCATCTAAATGCTTTTTGAAAGACACAATTGTACCCGCTTCTACTACTACCTCTGGCAGCCCATTCCAGACACTCACTACCCTCTGAGTGAAGAAATTGCCCCTCTGGGCCCTTCTGAATCTCTCCCCTCTCACCTTAAACCTATGCCCTCTAGTTTTAGACTCCCCTACCTTTGGGAAAAGATGTTGACTATCTACCTTATCTATGCCCCTCATTATTTTATAGACCTCTATAAGATCACCCCTAAGCCTCCTACGCTCCAGGGAAAAAAGTCCCAGTCTATCCAGCCTCTCCTTATAACTCAAACCATCAAGTCCCGGCAACATCCTAGTAAATCTTTTCTGCACTCTTTCTAGTTTAATAATATCCTTTCTATAATAGGGTGACCAGAACTGCACACAGTATTCCAAGTGTGGCCGCACCAATGTCTTGTACAACTTCAACAAGACGTCCCAACTCCTATATTCAATGTTCTGACCAATGAAACCAAGCATGCCGAATGCCTTCTTCACCACCCTGTCCCCCTGCGACTCCACCTTCAAGGAGCTATGAACCTGTACTCCTAGATCTCTTTGTTCTATAACTCTCCCCAACGCCATACCATTAACTGAGTAGGTCCTGGCCTGATTCGATCTGCCAAAATGCATCACCTCACATTTATCTAAATTAAACTCCATCTGCCATTCGTCGGCCCACTGGCCTAATTGATCAAGATCCCGTTGCAATCCTAGATAACCTTCTTCACTATCCACTATGCCACCAATCTTGGTGTCATCTGCAAACTTACTAACCATGCCTCCTAAATTCTCATCCAAATCATTAATATAAATCACAAATAACAGTGGACCCAGCACCGATCCCTGAGGCACACCACTGGTCACAGGCCTCCAGTTTGAAAAACAACCCTCTACAACCACCCTCTGCCTTCTGTCGTCCAGCCAATTTTGAATCCAATTGGCAACCTCACCCTGGATCCCGTGAGCTTTAACCTTCTGCAACAACCTACCATGCGGTACCTTGTCAAAGGCTTTGCTAAAGTCCATGTAGACAACGTCTACTGCACTACCCTCATCTACCTTCTTGGTCACTCCCTCAAAAAACTCAATCAAATTTGTGAGACATGATTTTCCACGCACAAAGCCATGCTGACTGCCCCGAATCAGTCCTTGCCTCTCTAAATGCTTGTAGATCCTGTCTCTCAGAATACCTTCTAGCAACTTACCTACTACAGATGTTAGGCTCACCGGTCTGTAGTTCCCAGGCTTTTCCCTGCTGCCCTTCTTAAACAAGGGCACAACATTCGCCACTCTCCAATCTTCAGGCACCTCACCTGTGGCTGCCGATGATTCAAATATCTCGGTTAGGGGACCCGCAATTTCCTCCCTAGCCTCCCACAACATCCTGGGATACATTTCATCAGGTCCCGGGGATTTATCTACCTTGATGCGCTTTAAGACTTCCAGCACCTCCTCCTCTGTAATATGCACACTTCTCAAGACATCACTATTTATTTCCCTTAGTTTCCTAACATCCATGCCTTTCTCCACCGTGAATACCGATGAGAAATATTCATTCAGGATCTCACCCAACTCTTGTGGCTCTGCACATAAATGCCCTTGTTGATCCTTAAGAGGCTCTACTCTGTCCCTAGTTACTCTTTTCCCCTTTATGTATCTGTAGAATCTCTTTGGATTCTCCCTTGCATTATTTGCCAAAGCAATTTCATGTCCCCTTTTTGCCCTCCTGATTTCCCTCTTAACTCTATTTCGACAATCTCTATACTCTTCAAGGGATCTACTTGATCCCAGTTGCTTATGTACGTCATATGCCTCCTTCTTCTTTTTGACCAGAGTCTCAATATCTCGAGTCATCCAGGGTTCCCTACTTCTACCAGCCTTGCCCTTCACTCTAAAGGGAATGTGCTTACCCTGCACCCTGGTTAACACATTTTTAAAAGCCTCCCATTTACCAGCCGTCCCTTTGTCTGCCAATAGTCTCCCCCAATCTACCTCTGCAAGTTCCTGTCTGATACCATCAAAATTGGCCTTGCCCCAATTAAGAATTTTAACTCTTGGGCCAGACCTATCATTCTCCATAGCTATCTTAAAACTAATGGAATTATGGTCACTTGTCCCAAAGTGATCCCTCACTAGCACTTCTATCACTTGCCCTTCCTTATTTCCCAAGACGAGGTCAAGTTTTGCCCCCTCTCTAGTCGGTCCATCCACATACTGAATGAGAAATTCCTCCTGAATACACTCAACAAATTTCCCTCCATCCAAGCCCCTAATGCTATGACTGTCCCAGTCAATGTTGGGAAAGTTAAAGTCCCCTACTACTACCACCCTATTATTCTTGCAGCTATCTGTAATCTCCTTACATATTTGCTCCTCAATTTCCCGCTGACTATTTGGGGGCCTGTAGTACAGTCCTACCAAGGTGATCTCTCCCTTCTTATTTTTCAGTTCCACCCATATAGACTCAGTGGGCGAACCCTCGGATATATCCCCTCTAAGAACTGCCGTGATGTTCTCCCTAATCAAAAACGCCACTCCCCCTCCTCTCTTACCTCCTGTTCTATCCTTTCTATAGCATCTGTAGCCCGGAACATTGAGCTGCCAGTCCTGCCCCTCCCTTAGCCATGTTTCAGTCATAGCTATAATATCCCAGTCCCATGTGCCCGTCCATGCCCTGAGTTCATCCGCTTTGCCCGTCAGGCCCCTTGCATTGAAATAAATGCAGTTTAATGTAGACCTTCCTTGCTCTCTGCCCTGCTTTCTCTGGTCATGCTTTACACACTCTCCTTTCCTGCCTTTTGTTTCTGTCCCCACTGACTTCCTACATCGGTTCCCATCCCCCTGGCACATTAGTTTAAACCCTCCCCAACTGCACTAGCAAACACCCCCCCGAGAACATTGGTTCCAGTCCCACCCAGATGCAGACCGTCCGATTTGTACAGGTCCCACCTCCCCCAGAATCGGTCCCAATGTCCCAGGAATTTGAAACCCTCCCTCTTGCACCATCTCTCAAGCCACGTATTCATCCTAGCTATCCTGTCATTCCTACTCTGACTATCACGTGGCACTGGTAGCAATCCTGAGATTACTACCTTTGAGGTCCTACTTTTTAGTTTAACTCCTAACTCCCTAAATTCAGCTTGTAGGACCTCATCCCGTTTTTTACCTATATCGTTGGTGCCTATATGCACCACGACAGCTGGCTGTTCACCCTCCCCCTCCAGAATGCCCTGCAGCCGCTCCGAGACATCCTTGACCCTTGCACCAGGGACGCAACATACCAACCTGGATTCTCGTTTGCGTCCGCAGAAACGCCTGTCTATTCCCCTTACGATTGAATCCCCTATCACTATAGCTCTGCCACTCTTTTTCCCGCCCTTCTGTGCAGCAGAGCCAGCCACGGTGCCATGAACCTGGCTGCTGCCACCTTCCCCTGGTGAGCCATCTCCCCCAACAGTTTCCAAAACGGTAAATCTGTTTTGGAGGGAGATGACCGCAGGGGATCCCTGCACTGCCTTCCTACTCTTCCTCTGTCTGTTGGTCACCCTTTCCCTATCTGCCTCAGTAATTTTAATCTGCGGTGTGACCAACTCACTGAATGTGCTTTCCACAACTTCCTCAGCATCGCGGATGCTCCAAAGTGAGTCCATCCGCAGCTCCAGAGCCGTCAAGCGGTCTAACAGGAGCTGCAGTTGGACACACTTCTTGCAGATGAAGGAGTCAGGGACACCAGAAGGGTCCCTGACTTGCCACATCTCACAAGAGGAGCATGACACGGGTCTGAGCTCTCCTGCCATGACTTAAACCTGAAGTTAAATTTGAACTACACTACACAGCTAGGAGAAAGTCAAAGAGAGAGAAATCACTTACCAGTTACAAGCCAAACACTTACCTGCTGGCTGTGATGTAGTTGCTCCAGAGACTCCCTCACAGGTCTGCTTCTCTGCACCTCCTTCAGGTGAGCACCAAATTCCCTTAACTAGTTAATTACTTTACTTAATTAACTTGATTTTTTTTTTTTTTTTTTTTTTGTCACTCCCCTCTTACCCGAACTCAGCCTTACCCAAACTCAGATACACTCTGTTTGCCTTCAGCACTCTGTTTCTAAAGGCACTTCAGCCACACCCTTTGTATCCTTCCTGATTTACAGTCAGCCAATAGGCCTGCTCCCAAAACTGATCTCTCTCCCAAACAGCTGACCTGCAAGGTAAGGAAGTGGTTATGCAGTACTTACCTCACCCACAGCGCGCCCTTTTAAACTGTCCCCTCTGCCTCGCAGCTCCCGCGCTTTTTGAAACTCCCGCGCTGTTTCCAAGGTCCTGGCTCCCTCTCTCTCCCGAACAGCTGACCTGCAAGGTAAGGAAGTGGTTAAGCAGTACTTACCTCACCCACAGCGCGCCCTTTTAAACTGTCCCCTCTGCCTCGCAGCTCCCGCGCTTTTTGAAACTCCCGCGCTGTTTCCAAGGTCCTGGCTCCCTCTCTCTCCCGAACAGCTGACCTGCAAGGTAAGGAAGTGGTTAAGCAGTACTTACCTCACCCACAGCGCGCCCTTTTAAACTGTCCCCTCTGCCTCGCAGCTCCCGCGCTTTTTGAAACTCCCGCGCTGTTTCCAAGGTCCTGGCTCCCTCTCTCTCCCGAACAGCTGACCTGCAAGGTAAGGAAGTGGTTATGCAGTATTGTTACAATGTTGTGTAAAGGATGCACAATGTACTGTGTTGGTTGACCAAAAATTTTCAATCAAATATTATTTTAAAAAAAAGACATCTACAGAACATGGGCTGGATTTTCCACCGTCGGGATGCTCCGTTTTGCCGGCAGCCCGGGGGTTTCCCGATGGCATTGGGCTGCCTCACAATGGGAAACCCCATTGAGCAGCCTGCGTAACGGAGCATCCCGCCGGCGGGGTGAAACAGAAATGTGGCGTGGCGGGGTGGAGAATTCAGTCCCTTATATTGCAACACATGATGACCCCAGACCCACAATAATGTAGTTGACTCTTAACTGGCCTAGCAAGCCGTTCAGTTCAAGGGTAATTAGGGGTTCACAACAAATGCTGGTGAAGCCCACAATCCATCAAAGATTTTTTAAAAAATCATTTACCTAATCAAATGAGGCTGTTTTTACACAAAATTCCAAGAAGTAACTCCAGAATCTCTGAAGCTAATGGGTTAGGATCAGGCTCATCAGCCACACAAGAGCTGCCAGAACCCATGACCAGTAATACAGACTCTCTTAGGTGGACAATCATACTCGTTAACGATTGATCACCGAAGAAGAAGAATGGAATGTTATACAGGAAAATTGGAATTGCTAGACAAAGAAAGGCCAAGATTTTCCGAATTTGTCTTCCACCATGTTACGCAATGATAATGACCAATCTCAGAGCAAGCAATCCTCTACCATTGACTCTACCAGAGACCTCAAAATGAGGAGAGGAAAATGCCAGTGCCTGACAGCTTTGGGAATATGGAAATTCCTTGTGGGAATGCCATGAATCTGGAGCAGGAATCCTCAGGGCTTCTCCAAGCTAAGTTAAATTACGGTTCAAGGAAACTCCTTTGGCTTAGGTTTTGCAAATATGGAACCAGAAAACTATGCCTCGGGGGGTCAAAGGTGGAAGAAAATGATTTTGTGAGCGCAAGTGTGCCTATGTTGCTCTAGTCACAGCTGAGACTAATGTAGGGAGACAATGAACCCTCATTACAATGCCAAGAGGCAGATTTCTGTCTGTGAAGCAGCTTCGAGGCATGTTAACAAATTTAAACCAATACATCAATGGTTTAAGCCTTTATGTCACATTTTCATATACACCAACCCCTGTGAAGTGATTTGACAGATTTTGATGTTATGTTCAGACAGGGCAAGAAGTCTCCTGTTTTACAAGGAAGGCAAATATTCTGGGGCACTTGGGGTGGGAAATGAGGGTTTCTGCGCCGGGATACCAAGTCTATCCAAATGATCAATGAACTTGCTTTGGACTCGTTGATGTGTTGCAAAGCTCCTTTCTAGATATTGACATTGCTGTTGACTGTGGCACTGCTGTCTGAATGTATCAGCATCAAGGAGAGATGTGTCTCTGGTGAAAAACAGACGGTTCAAAATAAAGTCAAGTCTAAATGGCTCATGGACAGTTTTGAGGGGAAATTAATCCAAGAAACTCACCAGATATAAAAGTGTAATTGACAAGAGATTGGGAAGAAGGGTAAAAACGAAAAGAGAATTACTGGAACCAGCAAAAAAGAGCAAATAACAATGGCTGGTTGCAAGACAGAGCAAGGTTGTTGTAATAAACTACAATAGACAGGGTTAGATTGGAGCTTGGGGGAATTTAGAAGAACAGCTTACAACCAAAGTTATGGCTGCTATGAACAGCAATGCAAAGTACCTGTTGAGCGCATCTGTAGGTGATGTAGGTGATGCTATAGACCCAGTTAAAAAAGCTGAGTGTGTAGCAGTAATAACTCAGATGACTGTAGCTGGGATGGTTGCACCTAATTGTGAAAATGTCTAAATATCATCGCCCCCATCTCCCAGAGTAATAGTAATTAAGGTGGCAGATCTGTAACCCGGGGTAAATCTCTGATTTCAATCTTAGTTAGTGGGATGTGCAGAAACTCATTCCAATCTGTCAGAGTGAGGTCCGAACCATTTCAGCTCCCACCTTGCTCCATTCTCAGGCTTCATTACCACAATCCAGGCCCATCTCCCACCCGAGTCCATTTACAATGATATAAAGGTTGACAGGCAAGATTTGTCTATGCACGGAAGAAGTCTGTTGCCAGTAATAACCAATACCACCCCTGCACTCCCCCCCCCCACCCCCTTGGATCCTCCAGAAGTCAGGTAAGTGCATTGGGTGATGGGTAATTGTAGTGGGGGGAGGAGGAGGGAAGTTTAGGCTAGGAGTCACCAATATTTCTTTGCAAGTTCTGGAAGAGCATTCCTGCTCCAATGAAATGACAGTCAGATGTGTTGGGCGGTTAGTATTGCTGCCTCATAGCACCAGAGACCTGGGTTTGATTCCGACCTCTGATGACTGTGTGGAGTTTGCACATTCTTCCTGTGTCTGCGCGAATTTCCTCCAGGTCCTCCGGTTTCATCCCAAAGATGTGCAGGTTAGGTGGATTGGCCATGATAAATTGCCCCTAGGCGGGGTTACAGAGATAGGGTAGGGAATTGGGCCTGGGTAGGGTGCTCTTTCAGAGGGCCAGTGTAGACCCGATGAGCTGAATGGCCTCCTTCTGCACTGTAGGGATTCTGTGTATTATACAACCAGTGGTTGATTCTATATCGGCGATCACCTACCATCACTTAAGATTAAAATGATCCAAATGCAAGATTTTCAATGGTTTCAATGTGTGCACTTCTTGTGAAGAGAGTGTGCATGAATCTCTGGCTTCAAGCGAGAGCGCAACACGGTTGGTGAATAGCGGGAGAGGCCAGAGACGAGACCCACGCTGGGACAAAACAGTTTGCGATGCAACCGGCTCGTTCCTGTTGGTGAAATCGGGATCTCGCCGTAGCGTGGTGAGAAACTAATTATCACCACTTAAGCTCTATTTCCATGCAATTAACGGGAGCGACCCCATATCCAACGGCCTCCCGAGCAAGTGGTCATGAATAGTACTCCTTTTGAAAAATGTGAACCTGGCGGATGTGCTGCTGCAGGGAGGTGAGTAGCCATCTTTGCTCACAGGCAGTGAGCTCGGGGACACTGGGCATGTTGCCCCTATGCTCGGGGGGGGGGGGGGGATCGGGAGGTTGCAGCCCCGATTGGGGGTGGGATGCCATGGGGGCTGGGGATCTCAGGGCTGAGGGAAAGGTCCACCTGGGGGTGGCCCTGATGGAGGCAGGGGTACTGTGCATGCGTCCTCCATGCCAACCCCTGGACCATGTGTTCCTGTTCCAGTGACAACCCTAGTCCCTGACTGTTTGTCCTTCAAAGGCCCTGGTGGGCGTCCTCTGGGACAAATGTGAGGTAATGCATTTTGGAAGGTCTAATGTAGGTAGGGAATATACAGTGAATGGTAGAACCCTCAAGAGTATTGAAAGTCAGAGAGATCTAGGTGTACAGATCCACAGGTCCACAGGTCACTGAAAGGGGCAACACAGGTGGAGAAGGTAGTCAAGAAGGCATACGGCATGCTTGCCTTCATTGGCCAGGGCATTGAGTATAAGAATTGGCAAGTCATGTTGCAGCTGTATAGAACCTTAGTTAGGCCACACTTGGAGTATAGTGTTCAATTCTGGTCGCCACACTACCAGAAGGATGTGGAGGCTTTAGAGAGGGTGCCAGAAGAGATTTACCAGAATGTTGCCTGGTATGGAGGGCATTAGCTATGAGGAGCGGTTGAATAAACTTGGTTTGTTCTCACTGGAACGACGGAGGTTGAGGGGCGACCTGATAGAGGTCTACAAAATTATGAAGGGCATAGACAGAGTGGATAGTCAGAGGCTTTTCTCCAGGGTAGAGGGGTCAATTACTGGGGGGCATAGGTTTAAGGTGCGAGGGGGAAGGTTTAGAGTAGATGTACGAGGCAAGTTTTTTTACACAGAGGGTAGTGGGTGCCTGGAACTCGCTACCGGAGGAGGTGGTGGAAGCAGGGACGATAGTGACGTTTAAGGGGCATCTTGACAAATACATGAATAGGATGGGAATAGAGGGATACGGACCCAGCAAGTGTAGAAGATTGTAGTTTAGTCATGCAGCATGGTCGGCACAGGCTTGGAAGGCCGAAGGGCCTGTTCCTGTGCTGTACTTTTCTTTGTTCTTTGTTCTTTGTTCTTGACACTGGCATATTGACGGCGGCACATGCACAGCCCTACTGCCTCACCAGAGGGGTGGAACTCTGGGAACTGGTGCCACTGTCGCTTGTTCATCGGATGGATCCGGATTGCCAACCTTTTAAAAAAATGTAAAAAAAATTTAGAGTACCCAATTCATTTTTTCCACTTACGGGTCAATTTAGTGTGGCCAATCCACCTAGCCCGCACATCTTTGGGTTGTGGGGGCGAAACCCATGCAAATACGGGGAGAAAGTGAAAAATCCACACGGACAGTGACCCAGTGACCCAGAGCCGGGATCGAACCTGGGACCTCGGCATCGTGAGGCAGCAATGCCACCACTGTGCCACTGTGCTGCCCCCGGATTGCCAACCTGCGCTACCACTCAGTGCCCTTAGGGTCCTGGGGTTCACCCCGGGATGGAGGGACTGCTGGATTGAGCCCTAGCTACCCCTGTGCCATCTGGCTCTGCCAGCCCTGGTGGCTCCCCAATGTCTGCACCATGGTGTCGATGCCCTTGGTGATGCTCCTCAGAGACTGGGTCATGTTCTGCAGTGACTAGGGTTAGGGTTAGGGTTAGAGTTTTACACAGAGGGTAGTGGGTGCCTGGAACTCACTACCGGAGGAGGTGGTGGAAGCATCGACAATAGTGACATCTAAGGGGCATCTTGACAAATACATGAATAGGATGGGAATAGAGGGATACGGACCCAGGAAGTGTAGAAGATTGTAGCTTAGTCGGGCAGCATGGTCGGCACGGGCTTGGAGGGCCGAAGGGCCTGTACCTGTGCTGTACTTTTCTTTGTTCTTTGTTCTTTGACTAGACAATACCCTCTTGCGACTGGGATAAGTTCCGCAGGACCTCGGCTATTCCCATCTGAGTCCGGAACATATCCCACAGCGCCTCATGAAGGTCAGCCTGGTACTGGGTCACGTCCCCCAGTGAGTTGGATAGTTTGCTGAGGCCCTCAGCCATGGCCGTCACTGACTGAGCGACGCCTCTGACACCTTCACTAATGCTACTGACATCGTGCACCAGGCTCTCCACTGGTGACATCTGCTGCGCCTGTGGAGACACCTCCAATCGACTATCGAGCTGCTGGAGAGTCACTGACGTCGCCCTCTGAATGTCCCAGCCGCTCCCTAACATCTCCATCAGCTCCAGGAGAACATGTTCCACAGGCTCAGCATCTGGCTGGGACCCAGCTGGATCCTGGAATCCAGCAGACCTCCGATTGCTGTCCCACCTGGACCTTCTTGCCTCCAGCTGATGTGCATCAGTGACTGTGTGGTGCTCACCAGATTGTTTCCCAGAAGCCTGTTCACTAACGTTGCCCACCAAGGTGTGTGTATCTGCACTGGTGGAGAGTGGATCACCACAGGTGTGATGCATCGATTGTGGCATCCTCTGTGCTCTCCTCCGAGGTGGTCTCATGGGAGGCAGGGAGGGGGCACTTGAATGGGCTGGCACTGTCGGCTGTGGGACCTGTGGGAGAATGAACATGTGGTCGATGGGAGGGATGGACCAGTGTGTATGGTGATCACAACTCATGTTTGACAGGTCCTGCAGGTGGGACCCGGTGGATCCTCACCTATGCAGCATGTGCTGACCTCCGCATTGGTGACGCTCTGTCTTGGCCACTCCCATCATTTCCGGGGCCCATTCCTTGAATGTCATGCAAATTCTTATGTCCAGCACCCCTCCACCTGTCTGTGCCCCCTCCCGACGATCATAGGACAGCTTCTCCTGCGGAGACCAAGGGCATCATTAGCCATACGTGCAGTTCACATTGGTGGGGTGGCATGAGGAAGGAATTTGGGGGGTGGTGAAGTGGGGCTGAAAGGTGGGTTATGGGAGCGGGGAAAATGGAGGGTTGGGGGGCAGGTCGCGTGGGAGTGGGAAGATTCCTGGGGTTGGGGGGTTATTTGTCAACTCACTCGTGTGGTCTGGTGTAGGCCGTTGACCTTTTGCGGCACTGGAGGCCAGTCCTCTTGGTCACGCTTCCCAAGCTGATGGCCGCTGCCACTTCATCCCAGGCAACACAGGTTGCCCTGTGGCTCACTCATCGAGATCCTTGGGGGAAGAGGACATCCCTCCAGGCCTCAAATAGATCTATGAGCCTCCCCAGGTCCTCGTCTCCAAACCTTGGGGCCGGTCGCCTTAGCAATGAGCTGAGTGGGACTGGTTGTGCAAGTGCTGTTTAAGTTCTTCATGTCCTTGTTAGTGGGGGGGGGAGGGGGCGGCTGGCTAGTGTGTGCCGGAAAATCTGCTGGCGAGCCTTCATTTGTGTTGTGAAGCCCATGGGGCCTCATTAAGAGGACCAATTAACTTTATATTGCATTGCCAGCCTCGCTGGGCTGAGCGCGGTGAAGCTTGCGGTAGTTCCCGGTCCCTACCACACTGAGGAACCTTTCCGGATAATCACGCCCTTTGCTACGTCAGCAAGGGTTTGAATTCTGGGGGGAAAATGGAAATTTATTGTTCTGGTAAATGTAAATGATCCACTTTTCAATGAGGAGAAAGAGTAAATGGAGCATCGGGAATGAAATTCATAATACAGGTCTTCCTCCCTCAAGTAATATGTTCGTCAGTCCGTAAGGTGTTACTGGATCTGGTTATGAATAATGGAACAGATCTGGTCGATGATGTTGCTCTTTTTAATGAGTGCAATACTATCCCACCAGCGTCACCAATAATGTTGCCAATCGGCACCGGAGTAATGTTGCCAATTAATAATGACGCTCTTTAGAGTCGCCAGGTATCAAATGATACCACCACAAGGCTTTACCGGATATCGATCAAAGGACCACACAACCAGTTAGTCAGTTCAAGTTCAAAGGTAGTTTATTTACACACAAGGATTAACACTACAAGTTAAACTACACCTAACAACTACAATAACCTATACTTAACTTCAGGGCAACTGGCTCTGTGCAAGTGGATAAGGCCTTTATCTTGATCACGTGGCTGCTTTGAAGAAGTGGCTCTGTCTCTGCTGGGCTCAGCCGTCAGGTAGCGATTGTTGGTCTTGAACTTGGCTGTCTGGTCGTTATGCTGCCGTTGGGCTGGCACAGGCCGGATTCAAAGGATGGTGGCACAGGCCGGGTCCAAAAGAGACAGAACACATGGCTGCATTGTCTTTTAACTGGCTTGAGTTTTCCCCGCCCCTTTTGTGGGCAGTTTCTTGGTCACTGTCAGTCAATTCCTCAGGGCTCCACTCTCTTATTGGTTACATCCAATCAGGGGCTGCCACATCACTTTTGGGGTGGGCATCAGTGGCCAATCCTGGGAGGGCTCCGAGCAGGAGCTCGGTGCTGCCTAGTCTGGAAGATGATGCGATGAACCTGATGGTCCCATTGTTAGTTTAATCGCCTTGAATGGCACATTTGCAGGTGTGAATTCCTGCATACCTCTGGGCTGCCGTTTGCAAAGATACAAGCTGCAGCTTGTCTGTGTCCCAAACCTGGCCATAATTCCCATCATTCTTTGCAGGTGGCCATCTCAGATGGCTACATCGAGCAGAATGTGAGAGAGCCTTTGGGAGCAGTGACCACAATTTGATGCACTTTAAAATCCAATTAGAAGTGAGAAAAAATGTCAACAGAAAGACTTGAGCACAGATTGGATTAGGGCCAATATTGGAAAGGTGAAGATGGAATCAGTTGAGGTGTGGTGCATGGAGAGATTGACACACAGGACAACAGTGTAGCACCAGTAGGGCATTTGTAAAAAGAGCTACGGAATAAATTTACCCCTTTGAAAAAACAAGTCAACTAATAGTCCAAAGATGTTTTGGAAAAATAAAGGTTAAAAAATAAAAGGGGGTTATATCAGCTGCAGTTGAGGAAGCGGGGTGATGACGATGTGAAGGCATTAGAGAGAGTGTAGAAAAGATTGATGAGAATGATTCCAGGAATGAGGAATTTCCATTACATGGATAGAGTGGAAACGTTGGGAGTAATTTCCTTGGAGAAGAAAAATTTGTGAGGAGATTTGATGGAGATATTCGAAATGATGAGAGCCTGGACAGTGTAGATCGGGAGAAACCGTTCCCATTGATGGAAGGATCGAGAGCGAAGGGGCACAGATTTAAAGTAATTGGCAAAAGAAGCAATGGAGACAAGAGGAGAAACGTTTCCTCACAGCGAGCAGTTAGGATCTGGAACGTGATGCCTGGGAGTCTGGTGAACGCAGAGTCAATCAGGGTTTTCAGGAGGGAATTGGATTATTATCGGGAAAGTAGGAATGTGCAGAGTTACGTGTTACGTTCTGGTGCTTGGCAGGTAGGAGCAATGCACAATAGAACGTTTAGTTCTTGACTAGTTAGATATTTATTACTAAACAAATGTGAGGCTCAAATAACTATGAGAAATATATCAAAAAAACTACTTTCAATATTAAATTATCCCAGGGCTACTGCAAGTATGACTATCCACTAATACAACTATCTCCAGACTCCTTGAAGTATAGAGTCACATTGTATTCTGTACTGCCACCTGTTGGATGGAGGTCGTATAGATTATTATTTACATGATTGCTTATTCATATCATCACATCCATTTTCCTATGGAAGTGCAAACTATTTACCATCAAATATACATGATATGCATAATTCGTTTGATCATTTGACCTTCTAAGCATTGGTTCAACTTGTGAACTTGCTTGATTTTCATTCGTTGTTATGATTCTTGTCGTTTTTCTTGGATTTGTGCATTTTCACTTTGTTCTGGCTCTGTATGCTGAGGTGTCTCTTGTTCAACTTGGATTACTTACAATATCCTCTTATGATCCCATAACAAAAGGTTGCTGAACCTTCAGCAAAGCTTTCCCGTTTCTCTTTAAGACTGTTCCATCATCGGTGATGATTAGATATGAATGAGGACCTGCCTGTTGCAGTACCTTAGCATACTTCAACCATCCATTTCCATCAGGATCTTCCACCCTGACTGTCATCTTTTATCAATAGTTGCAGCTTTCTTGTGGATTTGTCTTAATACCTCTTTTGCCTTCTTTTTGGAGAAATGAGTTTCCTCCCTAATTTTTTATTCTTTGGTTGCTTTGTACTGTATGGCAAGGCTGTTCTAAGCTGCCGATTCATCAACAACTGTGATGGTGAAAGCCCATTGATTAACAGTGCTGCTCGATAACTCAGTAGCGCGAGACATTCTCAGCTATCCATAGCTTTCCTGAGGAGCTGCTTCACAATGTGAACACCTTTTCCAGCCTTCCCGTTGGATTGCGGGTCAGGAGGACGAGAAGTTATACGTTGGAAATCGGAAGTACATGCGAACTCTGCCCATTTATGACCACTAAAACATGGGCCATTGTCACTCCTGACAATTTGAGGTATTCCATGGCATGCAAAAACGTCTTCAGTATGCTTGACCGTGTTACACACCTAGCAGATGGGTTTGCTAGTTGTACCACTTCTGGAAAGTTGGGAAAGTAGTCAATTACTAACAGGTATTCTATTCCTGCCAGATAGAACAAATCCATTCCCACTTTCTAACATGGAGTTGTAATGATTTTGCCCATTTGCAGTGGTTCTTTCCTTTGTTTGCACTGAAATTTCTGACAAGTTTCGCAGTTATCGACCATGAGTTGAATATCGTGATTGATGCCTGGCCAATATACTGTCTCCCTGGCTGTTCATTTACACTTTTCTATTCCCAAGCGCCCTTCATGAATCTTTTTAAGAATCATTGACCTTAAAGATTGCGGAATTACAATCCTTGGTTGTCGAAGCAAAAAAAAACATTGGCATTACTTCACTCTGCTCTAATATTATAATAGTTGGAACAGGATCCTATAGGCCATCCGTCGTGGAGATATTTTATCACCTTTTCTAAGACTTCATCTTTGGTGTTTCATCCTTAATCAGTCTTGATTTGTAATCAGATACGGAAGGGATTCTGTTACAAGATTTACGTGGACCAGCACATCCTCATCCATCTGATGTATCTCTTTCAAGTCTGTAGCGTGAGATAGTGCATCAGCTACTATTGTACCTTCATCATCATACGCTGTATCCTTGGAGACTAGCCCCACAAGTAGTCTATGTCTGTTGGCCATGTACGCAGTCATGGAATTTGGTTAATCCATTAATTAGGCCTAAACATTCCTTTACAATTTGAGCATTCCTGCGCTCTGTGTCAGACATTGGCCTGGAAGCAGAGGCAATTCGAAGCCAATTTTCATCATTGTCTTGCTGCAATAACACCGCTCCCAACCCATCTTTCGATGCATCTGTCGATATTTTTGTCTTTTTTTTAGGGTCAGAAAACGTCAGAACTGGAGCTGTTGTCAATGCTTCTTGTAATGCTTGCCATTCCTGTTCATGTCCATTAGACCACTGGAAAATAGTGTCTTTCTTGATGATTTCTCTTAGGTATGGGGGGCTGGATTCTCCGTTTTTGGGACTATGTCCCCACGCTGTCGTGAAAACTGTGGTCTTTTATGCCAGGAAAACTGGCATCAAAAGGACACAGATTCACCGTCTTGCAGGGGGCTAGCAGGCAGCTGTTGTGGAGCTCGCAGCTCCAGCTGCAGATACGGCCCCTCCAGCGGCCACGCCGTGCTCCATGGTGGACTCAGCCTACGGACCTGGACCACCGAAATAGTGCCCCGCATCGGCCGCTCACCCGATCTGAACACATAGCCCCCAGTCCCGAATGAAGCCCCCCCCACACTCCGATCGGTCCTCCTCCTCCGACTGTAGCGACCCTGGACTGAGTCCACTGCTGCCACGCGAGCTTCCCGAACGTCAGGACCACATTAGAAACACGCCGTCCGGAATTCGGCCGGTCAGGGACGGAGAAAAGCGGGGCAGGCCTCAGGCAATGGCCTGAGGTGGTGGATACTCGTGCTGCGTAATTTCGGGGGTGGATGAAAGTGGAACCAGTGCCGGTCCCGATTTCGTGCAGGGAAACGGATCGTCCGCCCTGTCGCCGAATGCGATTTCGGTGTCGGGGTGCAGACAAACCAGTCCCAAGTTTTTTCTGCAAGATTAAGAATAAATTTTCCAACAAAATTTATCATACCTAGCATCCTGAAGACACCATTTTTGTCAGTAGGGCGTGACATGTTCGAGTTTGCCGTTATCTTTTCTCGATCAGGTTGTATACCTTTTGCAGAAAGTTTACCTCTCAAGAATTTGATATTGTCGACACCAAACTGGCATTTGGTTTTATTCAACTTCAAGCCATTCTTTTTATTGCTCTTCAGCACTTTGAGAAGCCTTTAATCGCGCTCTTCCCTTGTTGAGCCTGAGGATTATATCATTACCATATACTCTGACACCTGGAATTCCTTCTACGATGAGTTCCATTGACCTGTGGAAAATTTCCGGTGCTGAAATTAGACCAAAAGCCATTTTTCGAAAACAATATCGTCCGAATGGAGTGTCAAAGGTGCTCAGCTTTGTACTTTTCTTATCCAACTTGAGTTGCCAAAAACCCTACGATGCATCTGTTATATTATGTTGTGTAATATCTTATTATTCGTTTACTTCTTTCCAAGATGGTCCTATACGCGATGTTCATTAACAGTCGATTAATTGAGTCGATTTCGGCGGGAGAAGAGCTGGTGAGTCAGTTTCAGCGGGAGCAGTGCGGAAGTGGCTGCTGGGAGGTAAGTCTGTCCTTTAAAAGTACTTGTCTTTGCAGGGGCAGGCCAGTCGATTTCGGCGGGAGTGGAGCTGGCTGGTTAGTCAATTTCAGCAGGAGCTGAGAATTAAAAAAAAAAAAGAGAGTTTTAGGCGGGAACAGGAAGTCGACCCGCGGACGTCTGGGAAGACCCTCACCAATAAATTCTGGTGGAGAGGAAACCCGAGACACTACACGTGTAGTGTCTCCCACCCGCCCTCCTCCTCTAACCTAATAATAAAACCCATTGGTCTGAGGTAATTACCATATTTTATTATATTATTATTATTTTTTATAAAAAATTTAATTTAGTTGTTAGCCAGATCTTGGTAGAAAGTTAGAGGAATGGCAGGGAAGGGAGTGCAATGTTCCTCCTGCAGGATGTTTGAGGTGAGGGATGCAGCTAGTGTCCCTGCTGATTTTACCTGCAGGAAGTGCTGCCATCTCCAGCTCCTCCAAGACCGAGTTAGGGAACTGGAGCTGGAGTTGGAAGAACTTCGGATCATTCGGGAGGCAGAAGGGGTCATAGATAGCAGCTTCAGGGAATTAGTTACACCAAAGATTGGAGATAGGTGGGTAACTGTAAGAGGGACTGGGAAAAAGCAGTCAGTGCAGGGATCCCCTGCGGTCGTTCCCCTGAGAAACAAGTATACCACTTTGGATACTTGTAGGGGGAACGACTTACCAGGGGTAAGCCATGGGGTACGGGCCTCTGGCACGGAGTCTGTCCCTGTTGCTCAGAAGGGAAGGGGGGAGAGGAGCAGAGCATTAGTAATTGGGGACTCGATAGTCAGGGGCACAGATAGGAGATTTTGTGGGAGCGTGAGAGACTCACGTTTGGTATGTTGCCTCCCAGGTGCAAGGGTACGTGATGTCTCGGATCGTGTTTTCCGGGTCCTTAGGTGGGAGGGGGAGCAGCCCCAAGTCGTGGTCCACATTGGCACTAACGACATAGGTAGGAAAGGGGACAAGGATGTCAGGCAGGCTTTCAGGGAGCTAGGATGGAAGCTCAGAACTAGAACAAACAGAGTTGTTATCTCTGGGTTGTTGCCCGTGCCATGTGATAGTGAGATGAGGAATAGGGAGAGAGAGCATTTAAACACGTGGCTACAGGGATGGTGCAGGCGGGAGGGATTCCGATTTCTGGATAACTGGGGCTCTTTCTGGGGAAGGTGGGACCTCTACAGACAGGACCGTCTACATCTGAACCTGAGGGGCACAAATATCCTGGGGGGGAAATTTGTTAGTGCTCTTTGGGGGGGTTTAAACTAATGCAGCAGGGGCATGGGAACCTGGATTGTAGTTTTAGGGTAAGGGAGAATGAGAGTATAGAGGTCAGGAGCACAGATTTGACGTTGCAGGAGGGGGCCAGTGTTCAGGTAGGTGGTTTGAAGTTTGTCTACTTCAATGCCAGGAGTATACGAAACAAGGTAGGGGAACTGGCAGCATGGATTGGTACCTGGGACTTCGATGTTGTGGCCATTTCGGAGACATGGATAGAGCAGGGACAGGAATGGATGTTGCAGGTTCCGGGGTTTAGGTGTTTTAGTAAGCTCAGAGAAGGAGGCAAAAGAGGGGGAGGTGAGGCGCTGCTAGTCAAGAGCAGTATTACGTTGGCGGAGAGGATGCTAGATGGGGACTCTTCTTCCGAGGTAGTATGGGCTGAAGTTAGAAACAGGAAAGGAGAGGTCACCCTGTTGGGAGTTTTTTATAGGCCTCCTAATAGTTCTAGGGATGTAGAGGAAAGGATGGCGAAGATGATTCTGGATAAGAGCGAAAGTAACAGGGTAGTTATTATGGGAGACTTTAACTTTCCAAATATTGACTGGAAAAGATATAGTTCGAGTACAATAGATGGGTCGTTTTTTGTACAGTGTGTGCAGGAGGGTTTCCTGAAACAATATGTTGACAGGCCAACAAGAGGCAAGGCCACGTTGGATTTGGTTTTGGGTAATGAACCAGGCCAGGTGTTGGATTTGGAGGTAGGAGAGCACTTTGGGGACAGTGACCACAATTCGGTGACGTTTACGTTAATGATGGAAAGGGATAAGTATACACCGCAGGGCAAGAGTTATAGCTGGGGGAAGGGCAATTATGATGCCATTAGACGTGACTTGGGGGGGATAAGGTGGAGAAGTAGGCTGCAAGTGTTGGGCACACTGGATAAGTGGGGCTTGTTCAAGGATCAGCTACTGCGTGTTCTTGATAAGTATGTACCGGTCAGGCAGGGAGGAAGGCGTCGAGCGAGGGAACCGTGGTTTATCAAGGAAGTGGAATCTCTTGTTAAGAGGAAGAAGGAGGCCTATGTGAAGATGAGGTGTGAAGTTTCAGTTGGGGCGATGGATAGTTACAAGGTAGCGAGGAAGGATCTAAAGAGAGAGCTAAGACGAGCAAGGAGGGGACATGAGGAGTATTTGGCAGGAAGGATCAAGGAAAACCCAAAAGCTTTCTCTAGGTATGTCAGGAATAAGCGAATGATGAGGGATAGAGTAGGACCAGTCAAGGACAGGGATGGGAAATTGTGTGTGGAGTCTGAAGAGATAGGCGAGGTACTGAATGAATATTTTTCGTCAGTATTCACTCAGGAAAAAGATAATGTTGTGGAGGAGAATGCTGAGCCCCAGGCTAATAGAATAGATGGCATTGAGGTACGTAGGGAAGAGGTGTTGGCAATTCTGGACAGGCTGAAAATAGATAAGTCCCCGGGACCTGATAGGATTTATCCTAGGATTCTCTGGGAGGCCAGGGAAGAGATTGCTGGACCTTTGGCTTTGATTTTTATGTCATCATTGGCTACAGGGATAGTGCCAGAGGACTGGAGGACAGCAAATGTGGTCCCTTTGTTCAAAAACGGGAGCAGAGACAACCCCGGCAACTATAGACCGGTGAGCCTCACGTCTGTAGTGGGTAAAGTCTTGGAGGGGATTATAAGAGACAAGATTTATAATCATCTAGATAGGAATAATATGATCAGGGATAGTCAGCATGGCTTTGTGAAGGGTAGGTCATGCCTCACAAACCTTATTGAGTTCTTTGAGAAGGTGACTGAACAGGTAGATGAGGGTAGAGCAGTTGATGTGGTGTATATGGATTTCAGCAAAGCGTTTGATAAGGTTCCCCACGGTAGGCTATTGCAGAAAATACGGAGGTTGGGGATTGAGGGTGATTTAGAGATGTGGATCAGAAATTGGCTAGCTGAAAGAAGACAGAGGGTGGTGGTTGATGGGAAATGTTCAGAATGGAGTACAGTCACAAGTGGAGTACCACAAGGATCTGTTCTGGGGCCGTTGCTGTTTGTCATTTTTATCAATGACCTAGAGGAAGGCGCAGAAGGGTGGGTGAGTAAATTTACAGACGATACTAAAGTCGGTGGTGTTGTCGATAGTGTGGAAGGATGTAGCAGGTTACAGAGGGATATAGATCAGCTGCAGAGCTGGGCTGAGAGGTGGCAAATGGAGTTTAATGTAGAGAAGTGTGAGGTGATTCACTTTGGAAGGAATAACAGGAATGCGGAATATTTGGCTAATGGTAAAGTTCTTGAAAGTGTGGATGTGCAGAGGGATCTAGGTGTCTATGTACATAGATCCCTGAAAGTTGCCACCCAGGTTGATAGGGTTGTGAAGAAGGCCTATGGAGTGTTGGCCTTTATTGGTCGAGGGATTGAGTTCCGGAGTTGGGAGGTCATGTTGCAGCTGTACAGAACTCTGGTACGGCCGCATTTGGAGTATTGCGTACAGTTCTGGTCACCGCATTATAGGAAGGACGTGGAGGCTTTGGAGCGGGTGCAGAGGAGATTTACCAGGATGTTGCCTGGTATGGAGGGGAAATCTTATGAGGAAAGGCTGATGGACTTGAGGTTGTTTTCGTTGGAGAGAAGAAGGTTAAGAGGAGACTTAATAGAGGCATACAAAATGATCAGGGAGTTGGATAGGGTGGACAGTGAGAGCCTTCTCCCACGGATGGAAATGGCTGGCACGAGGGGACATAACTTTAAACTGAGGGGTAATAGATATAGGACAGAGGTCAGAGGTAGGTCCTTTACGCAAAGAGTAGTGAGGCCGTGGAATGCCCTACCTGCTACAGTAGTGAACTCGCCAACATTGAGGGCATTTAAAAGTTTATTGGATAAACATATGGATGATAATGGCATAGTGTAGGTTAGATGGTTTTTGTTTCGGTGCAACATCGTGGGCCGAAGGGCCTGTACTGCGCTGTATTGTTCTATGTTCTATGTTCTATGTTCTAACACTCAAAGTCTTCAATTAAAGCAAATACCATTCCCAACTAGCGAAACAAGGACCATTATCGGACATTACCATTTGTGAAAACCCATGCCGCAAAAATGCTTCCTTACATTCCTTTGTGACTGATGAAGAAGTAAGATCAGTAAGTTTCATAATCTCCGGATAGTTTGAATAGTAATCCATGATGAGAACGTAGTCACTACCAGTTGCATGGAAAAGGTCGATCCCTACATTTGTCCATGGTGATGTGATTAGTTCATGTTGTAGAAGTGTTTCTTTACACTGTGTAGGTTGGTGTTTCTGATAGGTATCACATGTTATGACCATGTCAGTGATATCTTGTTGATGCCAGGCCAGTAAACTGCCTGTCGTGCTCTCCTCTTACGTTTCTCGATTCTGAGATGTCCCTCGTGAATTCTGTGTAGCATTTCAGAGCGTAGACTCTGTGGAATCACAATTTGATCATTTCTTAACAATAACCCATTAACTACTGTTAACTTGGTTTGAATATTGCGATATTGTGGACCCTTTTGTCCAACCATGCCGTAGATGATGATGCATCACCCTTGGCAAAGTTGCATCTTTCTACGTTTCTTGTCTGATAAGCTGTAGCTGCTCATCAGATGCTGGAAGATTCTCCGTACATAACTGAGTTGAGCTTCTATGTCTCTGATAAATTCTAGTGGTGTGCTCTCTGTAGCAATAGATCTGGGGCGGGATTCTCTGACCCCTGGCCGGGTCAGAGAATTGATGGGCCGGGCATGATTCACGCGAGGCCACCCTGACGCCGGCCCGCTGATTCTCCGGTCACCGGAGAATCGTCCCCATGGGCGCCACTCTACGCGGCCCCCCCCCCACGGGGAATCTCCGCGCGGGATGTGCCGAGTGGCCGCCGAGATAGGCCGAGTCCCGCCGGCGCCGTTCACATGTGGTCTTACCCGGCGGGACCTCGGCGTCCACCCTGCGGGGGGCGGCCTGGTGGGGGAGGGGGGTCCGACTCCGGGGGTGGGGGGGGGCCTCCACTGTGGCCTGGCCCGCGATCGGGACCTACCGATTGGCGGGCCTGCTTCTCCTGGTGGGGGCCTCTTTTACTCCGCGCCGGGCCCCTGTAGCTCTACGCCATGTTGCATCGGGGCCGGCGCGGAGAAGGAAACTAGCGCACATGCACGAGTTTGTGCCGGCCGCAGCGCACATGCGCAGACACGCATTGCCCATTTGACACCGGTATCAGCAGCAGGAGCTACGTGAGTCGCTCCAGTGCCGTGCCGATCCCCTGTAGGGCTCAGGATTGCTGCTCCTGAGGGCCCGTTGACGCCGTCGTATAACACGACGGCGTTTATGATGGCGTCAACACTTAGCCTCAGGATCAGAGAATCCCACCCCTGGATTACATATCAGCAATGATGAGATCTATTTCAGGCTTATATATCAAGTTAAAATCATACCTTGGTGACTTCACCATGATACGCTGTAGACAAGAACATAGAAAATACAGCACTCCTGTCATTTCATTTAAATTAAGGAGTCATGTCATTTAAATTCTTCTCAATGATGTGGACCAGCGGCCTGTGATCTGGTTCCACTATAAAGGTTGGAAGCCCGTACACATAGTCATGGAATTTTAAAATTCCCGTGCGTAATCCGAGACATTCCTTTTCTATCTGTGCCTATCTGCACTCTGTTGCAGTCATAACCCTTGAAGCATATGCAACAGGAACCCAATCAGATTGATCGTCCTGCTGTAAAAGAACTGTGCCAATTCCATCCTGACTTGCATCAGTGGATATCTTGGTTGCTGTTTTCGGGTCGAAGAAAGCAAGTATCGGTGCGGTCATTAATTGTCGTTTAAGATCCACCCATTCATTTTGATGATTTTATTTTCATTCAAAAGTGGTGGACTGTCTGATCAGATTTCTTAATCAAGACGTTCTTGATGATAGGTTTGAGATAAACTTGCCCAAGAAATTTACAAAACCCAGAAACCTTAGAACAGCTTTCTTATCTTCTGGCGTGTTCATATTTTGGATGACAGAGATTTTAGTGTTACCAGGTCCGACACCTTGAGAGGATATGGTATCTCCCAGGAAGTTTAATGATGATTGCGCAAACATGCACTTTGCCTGATTTAATTTCAATCCAAACTTATGGATTCGTTGAAAAACCTTATTTAAACGACAAATGTGTTTTCCTTCGGTCGTGGACCAAATGGTTATTTCATCAACATACACCCTTACACCATCGATAGCCTCAGTCATCTGCTCCAATATCCTATATAAAATCTCTGAAGCAGATATTATTTCAAAAGGCATGTGGTTGAAGCAGAACCGCCCAAATTGAAAGTGCATAATAATCTGCTCGAGTCGTTAAGCTGCAGCTTCCAGAATCCTTGCGAAGCGTCGCGTTTTGTGAAGGTACAAGCATTCGCCATCTCACATGTGATTTCTTCACGCTTAGGGATGGGATAGTGTTCCCTACGAATATTTTTGTTTAAGTCCTTCGGATCTATGCAGATTCGAAGATCTCCAGATGGTTTTTCAACATATACTAGAGAGCTGACCCAGTCTGTTGGCTGCATGACTCGAGAAATGATTCCTTGTGATTGGAGTCGGTCAAGTTCTAGTTTCAACCTCTCTCGCAAAGGAGCTGGAACCCTCCTGGGAGGACGAATTACAGGTTTTGCATCTTTTTCTAGTAAGATCTTGTACTGGTAAGTTAAAGGGCCTATACCTTTAAATACATCAGGGTACTGTTGAAGGATATGCTGGATTTCGTCTTCCATGCGTAATGTGTCCTGAGTAGTCATAAATTCTTTGAACAAGTTACAAGTCTTTGCCAGCCTGAGCGCCTAACAGTGATGATTTTTTGTTTTCCACGATTTCAAATCATAGCGACTTCTTTATTTTCTTGTTTGTGACTTTGAGATGGCACGCTCCCAATGAAGCAATCTGATTACCATTGAAGTCCTTCAACCTACATGCAGCTGGAAGCATCTCGTGTTCGCCTGGAATCGTATTGAGATCCTTTCTTGTCAGTAGATTGGCTGGAGCCCCTGTGTCAAGCTTGAACAATATCGGAAAATTGTTAACTTGCACAATTGAGTTCCATTCACTGCTGGAGTTGATCATGTTTACTGATGGAGGAGTGCTTGTTGTAGCTTTAGGTTCCTCACTTTTTTAAATTATTCCCACAAAAAAAAACGTGTTTTCTAATGTGAAATTGTCCTCTTCTGATGAATAATCCTCTTCGGTTTTCTTCTCCACTGAATCCACACTTCGAACGTTGACGTTCCTTTGTTTTGGTTTTGGAGTTTGAAATTGCGCTGTTGATCTGCATTGTGAAGCTAGTCATTGAGCTTTCCACACTTTAAACATTGTTTGCCTTGAACCGGACATTTCCTTTTTAAGTGGGCGTTGCCATATCAGTAACATGTCATGACGTCGTCTCTCTGAGATACGTTCGCGCATGCGCAGACTTCTTTTCTTCCGTCTCGCATTTTCTGGCAAAGTGCGCATGTCCCGGGTTGGAGTGTGCACGCGCAAGATAGCTGTAGTTTGAAACGTGCTTCTTTACTGTCTGTAACACCATTTTACACTCTCAACCTCGTGGTTGACTTTCGCGCCGTTTTCACGGTGATAAAATTCAATATACTGGTTTTCACTCTGTTCATGAGCTAAACATTTTTCAATTGCAATTTTCAACATTAAATCTTGCTGTCTTAACAATGCTCACATTACTTATGCCATACACAATTTGAACATGGATCAACGAAACATGCAAAGCTGCACAGTTACAAGTTTGTGCTAGTAATTTTAAATCGGTGACGAAGCTGATGAATGATTCCACATAATTTTGCAAACGTATGATTTGCCCCACACCTCAGGAAGGACATACTGGCACTGGAGCGGGGCCAGTGGAGATTCACACGGATGATCCCAGGAATGGTAGGCCTAACATACGAAGAACCTCTGAGGATCCTGGGATTATATTCATGGAGTTTAGGAGGTTGAGGGGAGATCTAATAGAAACTTACAAGATAATGAGTGGCTTAGATAGGGTGGACGTAGGGAAGTTGTTTCCATTAGCAGGGGAGACTAGGACCCGGGGGCACAGCCTTAGAATAAAAGGGAGTCACTTTAGAACAGAGATGAGGAGAAATTTCTTCAGCCAGAGAGTGGTGGGTCTGTGGAATTCATTGCCACAGAGGGCGGTGGAGGCCGGGACGTTGAGTGTCTTTAAGACAGAAGTTGATAAATTGTTGATTTCTCGAGGAATTAAGGGCTATGGAGAGAGAGCGGGTAAATGGAGTTGAAATCAGCCATGATTGAATGGTGGAGTGGACTCGATGGGCCGAATGGCCTTACTTCCGCTCCTATGTCTTATGGTCTTATGGTATGTTGAATCTAAATCTCTCAAAGATTTCATTTGTCTGAATTTTGCAATGGCCATCAAATTTGTTAATTATTATATCGAATTTGCTTTTGTCCTCCCCTTCAGAGTAGTTGAAAGAGTTATAAATTTCTATTGCCTGCTGTCCTGCCATAGATAAATGCAGAGCAATCTTCGAGCGTTAGTAGCGGTGGTTAAATCATGTACCTCTAGATAAATCTGTAACTGCTGTTTGAACAGATTCCAATTGGAATTAAGATTATCGGTTGTCTTGTGTTGACGTAGAGCTTGAACGTGGTCTATCGAGGTGATTTTTCTGCAAAGGATTTGAATGCTGCAAAGCTTCCCCAGTTGAATAGTTGGCATGAATTTGTTCTTTTTTCTAATCTAATCTAGTTAGTTTTCCTGAAGTCAAAACCCTGGTACCATGTTATATTATGTTGTGTAATATCTTATTACTATTTGCTTCTTTCCAAGATGGTCCTATACTCGATGTTCAGTAACACTCAAAGTCTTCAATTAAAGCAAATACTGTTTATTGAGTAACAATAACAATTGAACTGTGAGTTTGTTCTCTCTTCAACAACTAAACTAGAGATTAAATTAACAAGATTAAATATATATTTACTATGATGAACAACACCTGCACTCTAAGCTATCCCTCTCTACCTTTGGTCACCAGCCACTCTAAACACGAAGAGGTGGGAACTCTCCTTGAGTTTATCTTTTATACCCATCTCTAGTGCTGCTATCTAATGGTTATCTAGCTGTTACTTATGTATGTTAACCCTTTAAATAATAATAATAATCTTTTATTGTCACAAGTATGAAGTTACTGTGTAAAACCCCTAGTCGCCACATTCCAGCACCTGTAAGCCGGTACGGGAATTGAACCAGCGCTGCTGGCCTTGTTATGTATCACAAACCAGCTGTCTTGCCCACTGTGCTAAACCGGCCCATAATACAGATATGCAGATCACTACATTCCCCCCCTTTTCTTTTTACACATTTTCTATACTTGTAAAGAAAATTGTACAACAAATTAAGATAAATAATGATATGTATATCTGTACAAACATGACGATAGTGATAACTATACATAGTTAAGTATCATTTATGAGTCCAATCTTTACAATTGAGTCGGTTAGGTTTCTTTCTTCTTTTGTTTGATCTTCTCAACTGTTGAAGTGGTGAGTCTGAAATCTTTGTCTTTGTGGATCTCATCTGTCTCCGTGCTGTTATATATTTTTTCTAAAAAGTGACTCATTAAAATGTAATTTCGGAAAAATCGGTGGTTGAAGTTGAATCTTTAGTAAATCTCGTCTGTTGCGTCGGTAAATTGCTCCATCGGCAGATTTGGTAATGTAGGATCGCGGTGCTGCTTACCTAATGATAGTAGCTGGAGCAGACCATCTCCTTCTGGATTCTTTAGTCTGACAATGTCGTCTTTCATCAGTCGGTCTAGTTTGATCGCGTGCTGATCATAGTACAGCCTCTATTTGTAGCGTTGTTCAGTGACCTTTTTGAGAACTGGTATGTGATCAGGATCTTGAAATTGCATTGCTGGTAAAGTGGTTCTGATGTCACTGTTAAAAAGCATTTGAGCTGGTGATAATGGAGTTGCTCGGTACGATAAAAAAGCCAAATGTATGTCAGATTGTGAATCATTCGCTTTACTGATAAGTTGTTTAATGATGTGGACACTCTTTTCTATCTTCCCATTGGATTGTGGGTAGTGTGGACGAGATGTCACATGTCAAAATTTGTACTTGTTTGAAAACTATGCAGATCACGACAGCATCTAGTTTGCAAAAACATGTTGCTCCTGACATCTCACACATGGTTTCTTCACTCTTTGGAATAGGATAATGCTCTCTCTTGATGTTTAAGTTAAGGGGCGGGATTCTCCTTGCCCACCGCCAAAATCATAATTGGCGATCGGGCAAAGAATTGAATCCGACACCGGATTTGGGGCCGGCGCCGGTTTGCGATTCTCCGTCCCCTCTGAACCGGCGTCATTGTGACACCTGTGATGTGCTGTTGCAAAGCCATTGGCGCCTCATCGGCTGACCCACTCGCGATGCTCTGCCCCCGATGAGCCGAAATCCCAACGGCGTGGGACAGTGCCCGGCGCTGCCACACTCGGCTGGGATCCGTGCCGCTGGCCGGGGGGGGGGTCATCTGCCAGGGCTGGGGAGACAGGTGGGGGGTGGCCAGCGGGTGGCTGTGGGGTTGCGGTCCATGTGTTACGCGCATGGCCAGCGCCATGCTGTACGGCGTGACTGGTGCAGGTTGCCAGCCATACGAACGCGCGACCCGGGACCGGGCCATTCTCCTGCCGTTCTTGACGCGATCTGCGGGCATTTCACCCGGCGCTGGTGCTAGCCACTCACCGGTACCGGAATCGATGACGGGTTCACTCCGAATCTTTTGACGTAAACCTCCCGCGGATTCTCCGTTTGAGCCGGCACTTAGCCGCAGGAACGGAGAATCCTGCCCAAGATCTTTGGCATCCATACAGATTCTTAGGTCGTTATTTCTTTTTTTAATGCAGAACATAAAGTTCACCCAATCTATTGGTTCTTCAATGTGTTTGATTACTCCCAAACCCATCATTCTTTCTAGCTCATTCTTCAGTCTACCCTTCAATGGAGATGGTACACATTTTGGTGTGTGTATTACTGGTTGCATGTTCTCTTTTAACTGGATTCTTTAAGTGACTGGTAAATGCCAAAGACTTGAAATTCTTTCAATATGGAATCTACCATTTTGCCTGATCACAGGACAGTCTGCACTGTAAACTCTTTTAGCTAGATCATAGATCATAGAATTTACAGTGCAGGAGGCCATTTGGCCCATCGAGTCTGCACTGGCCCTTACAAAGAGCTCAAGTGCTTCACATGCTTCCACTCCCAGTAAAGATTCATTTATCGCAATAACCTTTGATGTAGCACTTCATCAAATGTCTTCTGGAACTCGAAGTACCATCTATTCCACAGTCTTAGATTAGTTCAGAAGAGGTTCACTGAACTAATACCTTGAATGGGCGAGTTGTCTTCTGATGAATAGTTGGAGAGGTTAGATTTGTATTCTCGAGAATTTAGAAGAATAAGAGGCGACTTGATCGAAACCTTTAAGACCCTGAGGGGTCTTGACAGGGTGGATGTGGGGAGGATGTTTCCACTTGTGGGGAAATCCAGAATGAGGGGTTGCTGTTTAAAATTAAGGGGTGCAATTTAATCGAAACATTTCAGTGTCATTTTGGTCGTGTTCGGCAGGGAGTTTCTCAATGGCCAAGTTGGCGAGATCGTGGCCCGTATTCAACAGCATTTTGTCCTAAAAATGAGCCCCCATGAGATTTACACCATTACTGTCAGTCTCACCATCTGATTCGCCAGACCCGTGCCTCATCTTCTCGCCGCTAACAAGGGGGAGCTGCTTTAAACACTCCCTCACCACTCACTCCCAGTCAACACACAAGCATGGCAACGTGCAGACCCACTCCTCACTTTGGGCATGCCTGACCTGGCCAGGCTTCTTGATGTTGTGGCTGAGAGGTGGGCCACCCTGTTCCCCTGAGGGGGTTGGAGGACCAGCAGCAGGGTCAGCAATGCCATCTGGGTGGCAGTGGCAGTGGCTGTCAGTGCGGGGCAGCATGACCAGGAGGACTAGCATATTGAAAAAAGACTAATGACCTCCACCGAGCTGCAAGGGCAAGTTACCACCTCTTTCCTGGCATCAGTTCCGCCTGCAGTGACACCTGTGGTGCAGTGGTATTGTCACTGGACTAGGTAATCCAGACACCCAGGGAAATGACCTGGGGACCCGGTTTTGAATCCTATCATGGGAAGTAGTGGAATTTAAACCCAATAAAATATCTGGAATCGAAAGTCTGATGATGACCATGAAACCATTGTCGATTGTCCTGAAAACCCGTCTGGTTCACTGATTGCCTTCAGAGAAGGAAGTCAGCAGTCCTCACCTAGTCTGGCATACATGTGACTCCAGACCCACAGCAATGTGATTCATAGAACATAGAACATACAGTGCAGAAGGAGGCCATTCGGCCCATCGAGTCTGCACCGACCCACTTAAGCCTTCACTTCCACCCTATCCCCGAAGAGTGACCCTATTCACTCTTAAAGGCCCTCTGAAATGGCCACTCAGTTGTATTCAACCGCGACAAAAGCACAAAAAGGAATGAAACGGGACGGAGCACCCGGCATCAATGCAAACACCGGAAATGACAATGACAAACCCAGCCCTGTCGACCCTGCAAAGTCCTCCTTACTAACATCTGGGGGCTTGTGCCAAAGTTGGGAGAGCTGTCTCACAGACTAGTTAAGCAGCAGCCTGACATAGCCATATTCACAGAATCATACCTTACAGACAATGTCCCAGGCACCACTGTCACCATTCCTGGGTATGTCCTGTCTCACTGACAAGACAGCCATCTGAGGTGGCGGCACAGTGGTATACAGTCGGGATGGAGTTGCCCTGGGAGTCTTCAACATAGATTCAGGACATCATGAAATCTCATGGCTTCAGGTTAAACAGGGGTAAGGAAACCTTCTGCTGATTACCATATACCGTCTACCATCAGCTGATGAATCAGTACTCTTGGTGGTATGAAACACCACTTGGAGGAAGTACTGAGGGTGGCAAGGACACAGAATATACTCTGGATGGGCGACTTTAGTGTCCATCACCAAGAGTGACTCGGTAGTACCAGCACAGACCAAGCTGGCCAGGTCCTACAGGACATAGCTGCTAGATTGGAACTGCAGCAGGAGGTGAGAGAACCAACAAGAGAGAAAAACATACTTTGCCTCATCCTCACCAACCTGTCTGTTGCAGATGTGACTGTCCATGACAGTATTGGCAGAAGTAACCACCGCACAGTCCTTGTGGAGATAAAGTCCCGTCCTCACATTGAGGATACCCTCCATTGTGTTGTGTGGCACTACCACCGTGCTAAATGGGATAGACTTCAACAGATCTAGCAACTCAAGACTGGGCGTCCATGTGGCGCTGTGGGCCCTCAGCAGCAGAAGAATTGTATTTAACCACAATCTGCAACATCATGGCCCGGCATTACCACCAAGTCAGGGTTTCAACCCTGGTTCAATAAAGCGCGCAGGACAGCATGCCAGGAGCTACATCAGGAAGACCGAAAAATGAGGTGTCAACCTGGGGAAGCTACAACACAGGGCTACTTGTGTGCCAAACAACATAAGTAGCAAGTAATAGGCAGAGCTAAGTGATTCCACAATAAATGCATCAGATCTAAGCTCTGTAGTCCTGCCACATCCAGCCATGAATGGTGGTGGACAATTAAACAACTCACTGGAGGTGGAGGCTCCACAAATATCCCCATCCTCAATGATGAAGAAGCCCAGCACATCTGTGCAAAAGACGAGGCTGAAGTATTCACAACAATCTTCAGCGAGGTGGCCCCAGCATTACAAATGTAGTCTTCAACCAATACAATTCACTATCTATAATATCAAGAAACGGCTGAGGGCACTGGATACGGCAAAGACTGTGGACCCTGACAATATTCCGGCAACAGGACTGAAGACTTGTGCTCCAGAACTTGTCACACCCAAGGCAAGCTTTTCCAGTACAGCTACAACACTGGCATCTACCCGGCAATTTGCAAAATTGCCCAGGGGTGTCCTGTACACAAGAAGCAGAACAATCCAACCAGCCAATTACCGTCCATCAGTCTCCTCTCCATCATCAATTAAGTGATGGAAGGAGCCATCAACAGTGCTATCAAGCGGCACTTAACTCAGCAATGACCTGCTCACGGATGCTCAGTTTGGGTTCTGCCAGGGCTACTCCACTTCAAACATGGACAAAAGAGCTGAATATTAGAGGTGAGGTGAAAGTGACTGCCCTTGACATTGAGGCAGTATTTGACTGAGTATGGCTTCAAGGAGTTGTAGCTAAACTGGAGTCAATGGGAATCAGGGGGGAAACTCTCTGGCAGATATCAATCGGTGGAGTTGGGGTACTTAGAACAAAGAACAAAGAAAGTTACAGCACAGGAACAGCCCTTCGGCCCTCCCAGCCTGCGCCGATCCAGATCCTTTATCTAAACCTGTTTTCTATTTTCCAAGGATCTACTTCCCTCTGTTCCCCACCCGTTCATATATCTGTCTAGATGCATCTTAAATGATGCTATCGTGCCTGCCTCTACCACCACCGCTGGCAAATCGTTCCAGGCACCCACCACCCTCTGCGTAAAACACTTTCCACGCACATCTCCCTTAAACTTTCCCCCTCTCACCTTGAAATCGTGACCCCTTGTAATTGACACCCCCACTCTTGGAAAAAGCTTGTTGCTATCCACCCTGTCCATACCTCTCATAATTTTGTAGACCTCAATCAGGACCCCTTCAACCTCCGTCTTGCCAACGAAAACAATCCTAATCTATTCAACCTTCCTTCATAGCTAGCACCCCCCATACCAGGCAACATCCTGGTGAACCTCCTCTGCACTCTCTCTAAAGCATCCACATCCTTCTGGTAATGTGGCGACCAGAACTGCATGCAGTATTCCAAATGTGGCCAAACCGAAGTCCTATACAATTGTAACATGACCTGCTGACTCTTGTAATCAATACCCTGTCCAATGACGGCAAGCATGCTGTATGCCTTCTTGACCACTCTATCGACCTGTGTTGCCACCTTCAGGGTACAATGGACCTGAACTCCCAGATCTCTCTGTACATCAATTTTGCCCAGGACTCTTCCATTGACCATATAGTCTGCTCTTGAATTAGATCTTCCAAAATGCATCACCTCGCATTTGCCTGGATTGAACTCCATCTGCCATTTCTCTGCCCAACTCTCCAATCTATCTATATTTTGCTGTATTATCTGACAGTCCTCCTCGCTATCTGCAACTCCACCAATCTTAGTATTATCTGCAACATGCTAATCAGACCACCTATACCTTCCTCCAGATCATTTATGCATATCACAAACAACAGTGATCCGAGCACGGATCCCTGTGGAACACCACTAGGCACGTTTCTTCATTTTGAGACACTCCCTTCCACCACTACTCTCTGTCTCCTGTTGCCCAGCCAGTTCTTTATCCATCGAACTAGTACACCCTGAACCCCATACAACTTCACTATTTCCACCAACCTGCCATGGGAAACTTTATCAAACACCTTACTGAAGTCCATGTATATGACATCTACAGCCCTTCCCTCATCAATTAACTTTGTCACTTCCTCAAAGAATTCGATTAGGTTTATAAGACATGACCTTCCCTGCACAAAACCATGCTGCCTATCACTGATAAGTCTATTTTCTTCCAAATGTGAATAGATTCTATCCCTCAGTATCTTCTCCAACAGTTTGCCTACCACTGATGTCAAGCTCACAGGTCTATAATTCCCTGGATTATCCCTGCTAACCTTCTTAAACAAAGGGACAACATTAGCAATTCTCCAGTCCTCCTGGACCTCACACGTGCTCAAGGATGCTGCAAAGATACCTGTTAAGGCCCCAGCTATTTCGTCCCTCGCTTCCCTCAGTATCCTGGGATAGATCACATCCGGATCTGGGGACTTGTCCACCTTAATGCCTTTTAGAATACCCAAAACTTTGCCCTTCCTTATGCCGACTTGACCTAGAGTATTTAAACATCCATCCTTAGCCTCAACATCCGTCATGTCTCTCTCCTTGGTGAATACCGATGCAAAGTACTCATTAAGAATCTCACCCAGGACTTCCGGGTGCGGCTATGCAGAGCTAGGTCGCATATTTGGTAGCTCCCGCTTGGAACGGACTTTTGGACTCTTTTACAGGGCTTCCACGGCATTTGTTTGACGTTTCCCGGTGTGGGAAGAAGACTGCAGCATTCCCCTGACAGTGTATCCCAGGAATGTTATGTCTTTTGGCTACCAGACCCGGCAGAAACAGTAAAAGATTTGGCTGCAACAGGATAAACAGGGCCTCTTCCAGCATGCGGGGGGGGGGGGGGGGGGGGGGAGGGCGGGAGGGCAAGCTTAAAGCTGCAATCTGACTTGACTCTATCAAAGGTGAATTCTAGCAGCAGAGGGAACAACTGTGAAAAGATCTACCAAGGCCATTGAAGAAGCAGGGACGAGGCTTCCGGTGGCGGCCATGGAGGAGTAGGTCGCGCATTCGGCAGCTCCCGTCTGGAACGGACTCCCAGACCTATTTCAGGAGTTCCCATAGACGTTTTGGGGCAGACTGGTGAAGCGAACACTGCCAAATGGATTCCCTCTCGACTTCCGGTTGCGGCTATGCGGAACTAAGCCGCACGATTCGGCAGCTCCCGCTACCACGGACTTTCGGGCTCGTTAGAGGAGCCCCAACGGAACTTTTTTTTTTTTTTGACACAACCCGTGGGGAAGGGAAGAGAGAGATCCCCCTCCAACTTCTATGAAACGGACCAGAAGTGTAACGGCCAAAGGAGCGGCACTGGAGCAACGGGAGAAGCGAGGGGAAGAAAACAAAATGGCGGCGGAGCTGCAGGAGTTCATCAAGCGCTGCTTCGAGGGGCAGCGCGAGGAGATGCGCAAGGAGATGTTGGCGCCTATGCTTTCGGCAATTGAAGGACTCGGGATCACCCAGAAGGCCCACGAAGCTAAGATCCAGGAGGTACAGAAAAGAGTCAGTCAGAACGAGGACGAGCTCGTGGGCCTGGCGGTGAGAGTGGAGCAGAACGAGGCTCTACACAAGAGGTGGGCGGGATGACTCGAAGACCTGGAGAACAGGTCGACGAGAAAGAATCCGCGAATCCTGGGTCTCCCTGAGGGAGTGGAGGGGGCTGATGCCAGGGCATACGCGAGCACGATGCTCGAGGCGATGATGGGCACGAAGGCCCCTTCGAGGCCGCTGGAGTTGGACGGGGCACATCGGGTGCTGGCGAAGAAGCCCCAGGCAAATGAGCCGCCAAGGGCGATGGTGGTGAGGTTCCACCGGTTCACGGACAGAGAGTGAGTTCTGAGATGGGCCAAGAAGGAGCGGAGCAGTGAGTGGGACAATGCAGAGATCCGAATATACCCGGACTGGAGCACGGAAGTTGCAAAGCGGAGGGCAGGTTTCAACTGGGCCAAAGCGGCGTTGTACCGGAAAGAAGTGAAATTCGGAATGCTGCAGCCAGCGCGACTGTGGGTCACATACAAGGGCCAACACTATTACTTCGAAACGCCTGAACAGGCGTGGACCTTTGTACAAGCCGAAAAGTTGGACTCTAACTGAGGGTTTGTGATGGTGGGGGGGATGTTTTGGGGTTTGATGTGTGATGGTTGTTGTATATAGGGGGTCAGTCACGCCCAGGAAATGTTACACGGGCTGGGGGAGAGAGACAAGGCCGCGACAGGAGCTGCGCCAGAGGGGGTGGAGCGGGCTTTGGAAAGCGCGGGGTGTTTTCCCGCGCGCGGGAAGAAAGGCGGGAAGGGGAACGAAGGAATGCATATGGATTGGGAGACACCCACGCGGGGAGGTCAATGGGACGGCGGGGTAAGCCGGGGTCAGCAGGCGTCAGCTGACTTACGGGAGTGACATGGGGGGAGCAAAAAAGCTAGACAGGGGTCTAGCGGTGGGGAGGGGTGGGGGGGAAGGGAGGGGAAAAAGGGTTGCTGCTGCACTGGCCGAAAGGGAATGGGACACAGAAGAGGTGGTCGGGACGTGGGTCCCCCCTCTGGGGGACTGGAGGGTGAGGGAGGCGTGGACACGGGACTGGCCCAGAAAAGGAGATGGCTAGTCGGCGGGGCGTGGGGGCGGGTGAGAGCCCCTCCAATCCGGCTGATAACGTGGAATGTGAGGGGCCTGAATGGGCCGGTGAAGAGGGCTCGAGTGTTCGTGCGCTTAAAGGGACTGAAGGCGGACGTGGCCATGCTCCAAGAGACACACCTGAAGGTGGCGGACCAGGTCAGGCGAAGAAAGGGATGGGTAGGACAGGTATTCCACTCGGGACTGGATGTGAAGAATAGAGGGGTGGCAATACTGGTGGGAAAGCGGGTGTCATTTGAGGCCAAGACTATTGTAACGGACAATGGAGGGCGATATGTAATGGTGAGCGGTAGGCTGCAAGGGATGTGGGTGGTGTTGGTAAACATATACGTCCCGAACTGGGATGATGCAGGATTCATGAAGCGCATGTTGGGGCGCATTCCGGACCTGGAGATAGGAGGCCTGATAATGGGAGGGGACTTCAATACAGTGTTGCATCCAGCACTGGACCGCTCCAAATCAAGGACTGGAAAGAGGCCGGCGGCGGCCAAGTTACTTAGGGGGTTTATGGAGCAGATGGGGGGAGTGGACCCATGGTGGTTTGCAAGGCCGCAGGCCAGGGAATTTTCTTTCTTCTCCCATGTACACAAAGCCTACTCCCGGATAGATTTCTTTGTTCTGGATAGGGCGCTCATCCAGAGGGTGGAGGGGACGGAGTATTCGGCTATAGCCGTTTCGGACCATGCCCCGTACTGGGTGGAACTGGAGCTGGGAGAGGAGAGGGACCAACGCCCGTTGTGGCGGCTGGATGTGGGACTGCTGGCGGACGAGGTGGTGTGTGGGAAGGTGAGGGGGTGTATCGAAAGGTACTTGGAGGCCAACCACAATGGGGAGGTGCGGGTAGGGGTGGTATGGGAGGCGTTGAAGGCGGTGATCAGGGGAGAGCTAATTTCCATTAGGGCTCATAGGGCGAAGACAGAGGGTATGGAAAGGGAGAGGTTAGTGGGGGAGATTTTGAGAGTGGACAGGAGATACGCAGAGGCCCCTGAGGAAAGATTACTTGGGGAAAGACGACGGCTCCAGACGGAGTTTGACCTGTTGACCACAGGGAAGGCGGAGGCACAGTGGAGGAAATCGCAGGGGGCGACCTACGAGTATGGGGAAAAGGCTAGTCGGATGCTGGCACACCAGCTCCATAAGAGGATGGCAGCGAGGGAAATAGGGGGAGTCAAAGATCGAAGGGGAGCCACGGTCCGGAGTGCGACGAAAATAAACGAGGTATTCAAGGCCTTTTATGAAGAGCTGTACAGATTCCAGCCCCCAGCGGGGGAAGAGGGGATAAGACGATTCCTAGATCAGCTGAGATTCCTGAGGGTGGAGGAGCAAGAGGTGGCTGGTTTGGGGGCACCAATTGGGTTGGAGGAGCTGAGCAAGGGTTTGGGGAGCATGCAGGCGGGGAAGGCCCCGGGACCAGATGGATTCCCGGTGGAGTTCTACAGGAAGTACGCAGACCTGTTGGCCCCGCTACTGGTGAGGACCTTTAATGAGGCAAGAGAGGAGGGACCCTGCCCCCGACAATGTCGGAAGCGACAATTTCTTTGATCCTAAAGCGGGACAAGGACCCACTGCAATGTGGATCGTACAGGCCGATCTCGCTCCTCAATGTGGATGCAAAGTTGCTGGCAAAAGTGCTGGCCACGAGGATTGAGGACTGTGTCCAGGGGGTAATCCACGAGGACCAAACGGGATTTGTAAAGGGCAGGCAACTAAACACCAATGTGCGGCGGCTCTTAAACGTGATAATGATGCCATCGGAGGAGGGAGAGGCGGAGATAGTGGCAGCTATGGACGCGGAGAAGGCCTTTGACCGAGTAGAGTGGGAGTACCTCTGGGAGGTGCTGTGTAGGTTTGGGTTCGGGGTAGGGTTTATCAATTGGGTTAAGCTCCTTTGCAGAGCCCCAATGGCGAGTGTAGTGACGAACCGGCGGAGGTCGGAGTACTTTCGACTGTACCGAGGGACGAGGCAGGGGTGCCCCCTGTCCCCTCTGTTGTTCGCATTGGCGATCGAACCATTGGCCATGTCATTGAGGGAGTCTAATAAATGGAGGGGGGTGGTCCGAGGGGGAGATCAGCATCGCGTGTCGCTACATGCGGATGACCTGTTGCTGTACGTGGCGGATCCAATGGAGGGGATGGTGGAGGTCATGCAGACTCTAAGGGAGTTTGGGGAGTTTTCGGGCTATAAGCTCAATGTAGGGAAGAGTGAGCTCTTTGTATTACAGGCGGGGGACCAAGAAAGAGGGATAGGGAACCTACCGCTGAGGAGGGCGGAGGGGAGCTTTCGGTATCTGGGGATCCAGATAGCCAGGAGTTGGGGGACCCTACATAAACTGAATCTGACGCGGTTGGTGGAGCAAATGGAGGAGGATATCAAAAGATGGGACATGTTACCGCTCTCGCTGGCGGGTAGAGTGCAGTCGGTCAAAATGGTGGTCCTTCCGAGGTTTCTGTTTGTGTTTCAGTGCCTTCCCATCGTGATCACTAAGGCCTTTTTTAAGAGAGTAGGCAGGAGTATTATGGGGTTTGTGTGGGCGAATAAGACACCGAGAGTAAGGAGAGGGTTCCTGGAACGCAGTAAGGACCGAGGAGGGTTGGCGCTGCCAAACCTGGGGAGCTACTACTGGGCAGCAAATGTGGCGATGATCCGCAAGTGGGTTATGGAGGGAGAGGGGGCGGCATGGAAGAGGATGGAGATGGTGTCCTGTAAAGGAACGAGCCTGGGGGCGTTGGTGACGGCACCGCTGCCGCTCTCGCCGACAAAGTATACCACGAGCCCAGTGGTGGCGGCAACACTAAGGATCTGGGGCCAGTGGAGACGGCACCAGGGTGCAATGGGAGCATCGGTGTGGTTCCCGATCAGGGTAACCGGGGAAGATGGACGGGGGGTTCCAGAGCTGGCATCGGGCGGGGATTGGAAGAATGGGGGACCTGTTCATCGACGGGACGTTTGCGAGCCTAGGGGCACTGGAGGAGAAGTTCGAGTTACCCACGGGAAATGCCTTTAGATATATGCAGGTGAGGGCTTTTGTGAGGCGACAGGTGAGTGAATTCCCGTTGCTCCCGGCACAAGAAGTTCAAGATAGGGTGATCTCGGGTGTATGGGTCGGGGAGGGCAAGGTGTCGGAAATACACCAGGAGTTGAAAGAAGAGAGGGAAGCGCTGGTAGAAGAGTTGAAGGGTAAATGGGAGGAGGAGCTGGGGGAGGAGATCGAGGAAGGTCTGTGGGCTGATGCCCTAGATAAGGTTAATTCCTCCTCCTCGTGTGCCAGGCTCAGCCTGATACAATTTAAGGTGGTCCACAGAGCGCACTTGACGGGGGCGAGGTTGAGTAGGTTCTTTGGGGTAGAGGACAGATGTGGAAGGTGCTCAGGGAGCCCGGCAAACCATTTCCATATGTTTTGGTCATGCCCGGCACTGGAGGGGTTCTGGAGAGGAGTGGCGGGAGCAATATCTCAGGTGGTGAAAGTCCGGGTCAAGCCAAGCTGGGGGCTAGCAATATTTGGAGTAGTGGACGAACCGGGAGTTCAGGAGGCGAAAGAGGCCGGCATTCTGGCCTTGGCGTCCCTAGTAGCCCGTCAAAGGATCTTGCTAATGTGGAAGGAGGCAAAGCCCCCCAGCCTGGAGGCCTGGATAAATGATATGGCTGGGTTCATAAAGTTGGAGAGGATTAAGTTCGCCTTGAGAGGGTCTGCGCAGGGGTTCTACAGGCGGTGGCAACCGTTCCTAGACTACCTCGCGGAGCGTTAGAGGAAGGTCGGTCAGCAGCAGCAGCAACCTTGGGGGGGTGGGTGGAGGGGATGTCCTGGGTGGGGGGGGGGGGGGGGGAGGGGATGTCTTGGGGGGGGGTGGGGGGGGTGGAGGGGATGTCCTGGGGGGGGGGGGGATGTCCTGGGTGGGGGGGGGAGGGAAAGGGGGGACTGCCTGGGAGGGTGGATGAGCAAGAGATAACATGAAGGGTTGGGGAAACTGGCACGTACGGGTGAGGGCCAGTGTACAAAGCTGTGTAAATATATCATTTTGCCATGTATATATCTTGCTCTGCGCGATTTCTCATTTTTTTTTGTTATGGGGTGGGGGGGGGGTTATTGTTTGTAAGGGAGAAAAATTGTGTTCAAAAACTTTAATAAATATATTTTAAAAAAAAAGAATCTCACCCATTTCCTCTGACTCCATGCCTAAATTCCCTCTTTTGTCTTTGAGTGGGCCAATCCTTTCTCTAGTTACCCTCTTGCTCCTTCTATACGAATAAAAGGCTTTGTGATTTTCCTTAACCCTGTTACCCAAAGATATTTCATGACCCCTTTTAGCCCTCTTTATTGCGCGTTTGAGATTTGTTCTACTTTCCCGATATTCCTCCAAAGCTTCATCATGTGATCTTATGTATGCTTCCTTTTTCATCTTAGCTAGTCTCACAATTCCACCCGTCATCCATGGTTCCCTAATCTTGCCATTTCTATCCCTCATTTTCACAGGGACAGGTCTGTCCTGCACTCTAATCAACCTTTCCTTGAAAGACTCCCACATTTCAAATGTGGATTTACCTTTAATCAGCTGCTCCCAATCCACATTCCCTAGCTCCTGCTGAATTTTGTTATACTTGGCCTTCCCCCAATTTAGCACTCTTCCTTTAGGACCACTCTCGTCTTTGTCCATGAGTATTCTAAAACTTACAGAATTGTGATCGCTATTGCCAAAGTAATCACCGACTGAAACTTCAACCACCTGGCCGGGATCATTCTCCAATACCAGGCCCAGTATGGCCCCTTCCTGAGTTGGACTATTTACATACTGCTTTAAAAACTCTCCTGGATGCTCCTTACAAATTCTGCTCCAACTGTGCCTCCAACACCACATGAGTCCCATTCAATGCTGGGGAAGTTAAAATCTCCCATCACGACCACCCTATTGATCCGACATTTTCTTATAATCTGTCTACATATTTGTACCTCTACTTCATGCTCGCTTTTGGGAGGCCTGTAGTAAAGTCCCAACAATGTTACTGCACCCTTCCTATTTCTTAGCTCTACCCATATTGCCTCAGTGCTCCATCGTGCCCTCCTTAATCACAGCTGTGATATCATCTCTGACCAGTAATGCAAGTCCTCCACACCTTTTACCTCCCTCTCTATCCCTCCTGAAGCATCTATACCCTGGGATATTTAGTTGCCAGTCTTGCCCTTCCTTCAACCAAGTCTCAGTAATACCAATAACATCATATTCCCAGGTACTAATCCAAGCCCTAAATTCATCTGCCTTACCTGCTATACTTGCATTAAAACAAATGCACCTCAGACCATCTGTCCCTTTGTGTTATCATCTCTTCCCTGGCTACTCTTCCCCTTAGTCACATTGAATTTATTATCTAGTACCTTACTGGCTTTAGTTGATGCCTCTTTACTGACCTATAACTTCCTAATCTGGTTCCCATCCCCCTGCCACATTAGTTTATACCTCCCGAACAGTGTTAGCAAAAGCACCCCCTAGGACATTGGTTCCAGTCCTGCCCAGGTGTAGACCATCTGATTTGTAATGGTCCCACCGCCCCCAGAATCGGTTCCAATGTCCCAAAAACCTGAACCCCTCCCTCCTGCACCATCTCTCAAACCATTGTACAACAATGACTATTCTTGAATTTTTACTCTGACTGTCTCGTGGCACTGGTAGCAATCCTGAGATTACTACCTTTAAGGTCCTACTTTTTAACTTATCTCCTAGCTCCCTAAATTCTGATTATAGGACTCATCCCATTTTTTACCTATATCGTTGGTGCCTATATGCACCACGACAACTGGCTGTTCACCCTCCCCTTCAGTATGTCCTGCAGCTGATCTGAGATATCGCTGACCCGTGCACCCAGGAGGCAACATACCATTCGAGAGTCTCGTTTTTGACCACAGAAATGCTGTCTACTCCCCTTATGATTGAATCCCCTATGACTATAGCCCTGCCAGTCTTTTTCACGTCCTTCTGTGCAGCAGAGACAGCCATAGTGCCATGAGCCTGGCTACTACTGCCTTCCCCTGGTGAGTCATCTCCCCCAACAGTATCCAAAATGGTATACTTGTTTTGGAGGGAGGTGACCGCAGGGGACACCTGCCCTGCCTTCCTGCTCTTTCTCAGCCTTTTGGTCACCCATTTCCTGTCTCCCTCACCAATCCTAATCTGCGGTGTGACCAACTCACTGAGCGTGCTACCCACGACCTCCTCAGCATTGCGGATACTCCAAAGTGAGTCCATCCGCAGCTCCAGAGCCATCATGCGGTCTAACAGGAGCTGCAGCCGGACACACTTCCCGCACATGAAGGAGTCGGGGCATCGGCCGCGTCCCTGAACTCCCACATTGAGCATGAGGAGCATAACACGGGTCTGGGGTCTCCTGCCATTTTTACACTTTACCTTAACTAATTACAAATATAATATCAAATAATGAATAAGTGAAAGGAATAAAGATTTTACTGACCAATCACAATACTTACCAACACACGAAGAGTTGAATTTCTGTCAGCTACTGCTAATTGGAGCACTTTTCTTACCAGCCAATCAGGTCACTGCTTTGCTGTGATGTCACTCTTCCCGACAGACCCCTGACCACTGCCCCCGCCGAAAATCTGAAGGCCGCTTCTCCGGCAGCTGTGTCCCCGCCGCTCTCCTCGTGCTCTTTCACTGTGTCCCCGCCGCTCTCCTCGCGCTCTTTCACTGTGTCTCTGCCGCTCTCTTCGCGCTCTTTCACTGTGCCCCCGCCGCTCTCCTCGCGCTCTTTCACTGTGCCCCCGACGCTCTCCTCGCACTCTTTCACTGTGTCCCCGCTGCTCTCCTTGCTCTCACTTACTCGAGGTGTTGGGAGGCTTTGGGTTTGGGCAGGGATTCATGGACTGGGTTTGGTTGTTGTACAAGGTGCCTAAGGCGAATGTTCAGACCAACAAGGACAGATCGGAGTATTTTGGTTTTCACCTGGGGGACAAGGCAGGTGTGTCCGCTCTCCCCACCGCTCTTTGCCCTGGCCAGTGAGCCCTTTGCAATGCGCTTAGGCTTTCGAGGGGATGGAGGTGTATTGAGATGAGGGGTGGATGGAGCACCGAGTTTCTTTTTACGCGGATGATGTCCTGCTGTGTATTTCGGTGCCAGTCAGGAACTCTGACAGGATCATGGGGATTTTGGGGGAGTTTGGTCTCTTTTCGGGGTATAAGCTCAACATGGGAAAAGTGAGATATTCCCAATTAATACCTCTGGACAGGGGAAGAGTTTCGGAAGGCTGTCGCTTTGGGTGGTAGGAGCAGATTTTCGTTACCTTGGGATACAAGTGGCAGGGATGTGGGCCCTGCTGCATAATTTGAATTTGCCATGGTTGGTGGAGAGAATGAAGGCGGACTTTAAGAGGTGGGATGTGCTGCCATTGTTGTTGGCTGGCCAGGTCCAGACGGTAAAGATGACGGTGTTGCCGAAGATTTTGAAGTGTTTCAGAACCTCCTGATCTTTGTGCCCAAGTCCTATTTTAGGAAGATTAATGAGATGATTTTGAGGTTTGTTTGGGCGGGCAAGACTCCGCGGACTAGGAGGGTGTTCCTGGTGAGGGATCGATGGTGGGGGGGTGGTTGCGTTGCCGTACTTGCACAACTATTATTGAGCAGCAAACATTGCAATGGTTAGGAAATTGGCAGTTGGGGAGCGATTGTGTGAGGGGGATGGAGGCAGCCTCATGTAAAGGGACCAGTTGGTGGGCACTATTGCTGGTGCCCCTTCCATTCTCGCAGGACGGTTACTCCACCAGCCCGGTGATTGTACCAGCGTTGAGAGTGTGGAACCAGTGCCGGCAGCATTTTAGAATGCTTGTCCCTGTGGGAGCCGATTTGCGACAATCATAGAGCTGCCCCGTGTGGTTGGTAGCGAGGTTCCGTGGTGGGGAAGGTTAATACATCCTCACTATGTGAAAGACTATGTCTCATTCAGTTTAAAATAATACTCAGGGCCTAGATGACAGTGTCCAGGACGAGTCGGTTCTTTCCAGAGGTGGAGGACAGGTGTGGGTGGTGTGCGGGGAGGCCGGTGAACCATGTTCATATATCTTGGCCATGTCTGAGGTTGAGAGGGTTTTGGACAGGATTTTCAGATATAATGATCCAGATTTTAGGCATAACGGTAGCCTCGAGTCTGGAGGTGGCGATATTTGGGATGTCGCAGGAATGGGAGTGCAGGTGGGGAGAGAGGCCGATGTATTGGCCTTTGTCTCCCTGATAGCCCACAGACAGATTTTGTTTTGCGGGTGGGATTCAGAGACGCTGGGCACAAGGGTGTGGGTGAGCAATTTGGCAGAGTTCCTGTACTTGGAGAAAATCAAGTTCACCGTTAGGGATATGGAGAAGGGGTTCGAGGTGGAAGATGTTCATCGACTTCTTTAAGCAGTATTGAGTCGTCAGCGGGGGGTGGCGGGGTGCGGGGGAGGGGAGGGTTTCTTTCTCTGTTTGGGCTGGGTTAAAAGTTAAAAAAGGGGGGCAGGCACCAGGGTGGCAATTGGTAGAGTGGGGGGGAGATTGTTGGGGGTGGGGGTAAGGATATTTGGTCTGTTTGCTGTTGCCATGGTTGTTTTCGTGTTTTTCTTCTTTGTTATGTTTCTGTTTGAAAAAAACATCCAATTATTTTTTTTCAAAAAAGAATCGGGTGGCCTTCTCTTAATAACCACAGTGGGTATAGGAATTTAACCCATGCTGCTGGCCTCGACTCTGCATCACAAACCAGCTCTCCAGCCAACGAGCTAAATTGTCCCCTCACTGATTTACAGATTAATAGAACTGTTAACTGTGGTGAACCTTCACTGTCTCCCTACTGATTTACAGATTAATAGAACTGTTAACTGTGGTGAACCTTCACTGTCTCCCTGAGTCTTTGGACTAAAGAACAAAGAAAATTACAGCCTAGGAACAGGCCCTCCAAGCCTGCGCTGACCATGCTGTCGTCTAACCTAAAACCTTCTGCCTGTAGTGATATTCAATTATCAATATACATGACCGATGTATGTAAATGTAGTATAGTCATTTCAACACTAGGGGCAAAATTCTCCGGAAACGGCGCGATGTCCGCCGACTGGCGCCCCAAACGGCGCAAATCAGACGGGCATCGCGCCGCCCCAAAGGTGCGGAATGCTCCGCATCTTTGGGGGCCGAGCCCCAACCTTAAGGGGCTAGGTTGGCGCCGGACGAATTTCTGCCCCGCCAGCTGGCGGAAAAGGCCTTTGGTGCCCCGCCAGCTGGCGCGGAAATGACATCTCCGGGCGGCGCATGCGCAGGAGCGTTAGCGGCCGCTGACAGCTTCCCGCGCATGCGCAGTGGAGGGAGTCTCTTCCGCCTCTGCCATGGTGGAGACTGTGGCGAAGGCGGAAGGGAAAGAGTGCCCCCACGGCACAGGCCCGCCCGCGGATCGGTGGGCCCCCGATCGCGGGCCAGGCCACCGTGGGGGCACCCCCCGGGGCCAGATCGCCCCGCGCCCCCCCCTCAGGACCCCGGAGCCCACCCGCGCCGCCTTGTCCCGCCGGTAAGGTAGGTGGTTTAATCTACGCCGGCGGGACAGACATTTTAGCGGCGGGACTTCGGCCCATTCGGGCCGGAGAATCGAGCGGGGGGGGGCCCGCCAACCGCGCGGCGCGATTCCCGCCCCCGCCGAATCTCAGGTGCCGGAGACTTCGACAACCGGCGGGGGCGGGATTCACGCCAGCCCCCGGCGATTCTCCGACCCGGCGGGGGGTCGGAGAATCTCGCCCTAGATGTCCCATAGTCAGAAACTATAAGAACTGGTTCCCCGCCTTTTCTAAATCAGATGACCTGATGATATGATTCAGAACAGTGAACAAGCAAGACATAGAATAGCTAGAGTGAGAGAAGTTAGAACTAGTTTGTTATAACAGTGTATAGTTATATAGTTATCTGTATTGTACTTTAATTCTTTATTGTTAGTTTAGTATTGAGTGAAAGGACTCACAGTTTATTATATTACTATCATTAAATAGTTCATCTTTCAACAAGAAGACTATTGGTCATTTTATCATCCTGGTGAATTCAAGAGTAATATATATATTTTAGATAAGTCATTATTTAAAATATAACACTACCCTTCCAGGGTTCGTATCCCTCTGTTCCCATCCTATTCATAAATTTGTCAAGACGCACCTTAAATGTCACTATCGCACTTGCTTCCACCACCTCTAGTAATTGACCCTTCCACCCTGGAAAAAAGCTTCTAACATTCCACTCTGTCCATGCCCCTCATAATTTTGTAGACTTTTATCAGGTCGCCCCTCAAACTCCATCATTCCAGTGAGAACAACCGAGTTTATCCAACCTCTCCATACCAGGCACCATCTTGGTAAACCTCTTCTGTAATCTCTCCAAAGCATCCACATCCTTCAGGTATTGTGGCGACCAGAATTGGACACTATATTCTGAGTGTTGGCTAACTAAGGTTCAATACAGCTGCAGCGTGCCTTGCCAATTTTTATACTCAATACCCCGGACAATGAAAGCAAGCATGTCATATACCTTCTCCACCTGCGTTGCCATTTTCAGTGACCTGTGGACCTGTACATCCAGATCCCTCTGCCTGTCAATACTCTTAAGGGTTCTGCAATTCACTGTATATTTCCCTCCTGAAAAGACCTTCCAAAATGCATTACCTCACATTTGTCAGGATTAAACTCCATCTGTCATCTCCGCCCAAGTCTCCAACCGATCTATATCCTCTGACAGTCCGCAATTCCACCAACCTTTGTGTTGTCCGCAAATTTACTAATCAAACCAATTACATTTTCCTCCAATCATTTATATATACAAACCGCAATGGTCCAGCACTGATCCCTGAGGAACGCCACTAGTCACAGCCGTCTATTCAGAAATGCACCCTTCCACTGCTACCCTCTGTCTTTTATGACCGAGCTAGTTCTGTATCCATCTTGCCAGCTCATCTCTGATCCTGTTCGACTTCACCTTCTGTACCAGCCTGCCATGAGGAACCTTGTCAAAGGCCTTACTGAAGTCCATGTAGACAACATCCACTGCCCTACCCTCATCAATCATCTTTGTCACTTCCTTGAAAAACTTGATCAAGTTAGTGAGACAAGACCTCCCCTTCACAAAAACCATGCTGCCTCTTGCTAATATTCCTATTTGCTTCCAAATGGGAATAAGCCCAGTCTCGAAGAATCCTCTCCAATAATTTCCCTTCCACTGATGTAAGGCTCACCGGCCTGTAATTTCCTGTATTATCCTTGCTACCCTTCTTAAACAAAGTCTTTCTGTGCTGATGATGTACATATACCTTGGTGAACACAGACCAGAGTGGGACAGAATTTAACTTTCCTGACCTCTTCACTCTACTTTAACATTGAATAGACTGAGCTAATATATATATTAAAAAGTTCTGTTCAATTTCTAGTATTTTACAAAGTAAATGTAAAGATGCTGCCAGTTATCCAGATGACACCAGACTTTCAACGTGTCTGAATACCAACAAAAGCTGATGCATAATCTCCTGTGGGAACTAACCCAAAGAATGCATGAAGAATCTGGTTTCTTTCAGAGAAGAATCTGTGCTCAAATGACCTGAATCACATAGATGAATAGATTACAGCAGAGTCTGTTGTTGCTGCAGATACACACCGATTACACATTCACATCTTATGTAACTTTAAATGTCAGTCATAGAGTTCAGCTGACTTTTCACTTATCAGCTTTTGACTGTACAAGCCTGTCACATTCAATCCTGCGTATCTTTTCATTTGAAAAAAAGAAACCTTTTGATTTTATCTCCCTTTAAGGATTTCAGCATGTGTTGATATTTTAACTGCTTCACTCAGGAAGCGCAGTCCCCGGTGAATGGAAATATCTCTCTCCACTGCTCTTGAAGTCACTGACTGGTGATCAGCACTAACCAATTTCCAGTGCTACGCCCAGATACGAAGCATTCTTGGACTATTCAGCTGTGGCAGGTGTCACACTGTTCTCACTGGGTTCATTTCTAGAGGAATAGATTTGAAAAGTAGATAAGTATGATGAATGTAAGGAAATTTTATACCAATAGATATGTGTTGCAGAAATGTCATTAAAATAACTTTGGTTAAGGTATTCAGATTATATGTCTCCTCAAGCGAAGATTAAGGGGTTAACATGTAGGCAGGCTGTGATGTAATTCATGGGAGGGACATGGCCTGTTTTTTAGTGTCATTTTCAGCCCTGCCCAGTGTCTGTTGTTTTTGGTTTCATTTTTGGAGTTCTGAATTCTCTCCCAAGGACGTTATGAATAACTCTGTAAGCCACTGAGTGTTAGCTTTATTAATATGTGACATTTGATCTGTGTGTGTGGATTTTGCTTCATTGAACGTTTAAAAGTAGATGGAAAAGTAAGCTCAAGACTTTGATTTTTTCCAGAGCTGTTTAACTGTTAATTGAAAAACTGTTTTTGTCTTGAGTGTTACTGTGGGTAACCCTGTGTTAATAATAAAGTTTGTTTTCATATAAAAGATCCCTGGTTGGCACTGGAATCACTCCTGGAGCAAACTCCTCACAGTTTACAAATTGAAAAATTGTTGGGGTCTCATCCGGTTTCCTGTTTTAATTGGATTGGATTGGATTTGTTTATTGTCACGTGTACCGAGGTACAGTGAAAAGTATTTTTCTGTGAGCAGCTCAACAGATCATTAAGTACATGGGAAGAAAAGGGAATAAAAGAAAATACATAATAGGGCAACACAACATATACAATGTAACTACATAAGCACTGGCATCGGATGAAGCATACAGGGTGGAATGTTAATGAAATCAGTCCATAAGAGGGTCATTTAGGAGTCTGGTGACAGTGGGGAAGAAGCTGTTTTTAAGTCTGTTCGTGCGTGTTCTCAGACTTCTGTATCTCCTGCCCGATGGAAGAAGTTGGAAGAGTGAGTAAGTCTTTTGGGAGGGATCTTTGATTATACTGCCCGCTTTCCCCAGGCAGCGGGAGGTGTAGATGGAGTCAATGGATGGGAGGCAGGTTCGTGTGATGGACTGGGTGGTGTTCACGACTCTCTGAAGTTTCTTGCGGTCCTGGGCCGAGCAGTTGCCATACCAGGCTGTGATGCAGCCTGATAGGATGCTTTCTATGGTGCATCTGTAAAAGTTGGTAAGAGTCAATGTGGACATGCCGAATTTCCTTAGTTTCCTGAGGAAGTATAGGCGCTGTTGTGCTTTCTTGGTGGTAGTGTCGACGTGGGTGGACCAGGACAGATTTTTGGAGATGTGCACCCCTAGGAATTTGAAACTGCTAACCATCTCCACCTCGGCCCCGTTGATGCTGACAGGGGTGTGTACAGTACTTTGCTTCCTGAAGTCAATTACCAGCTCTTTAGTTTTGCTGGCATTGAGGGAGAGATTGTTGTCGCTACACCACTCCACTAGGTTCTCTATCTCCCTCCTGTATTCGGACTCATCGTTATTCGAGATCCGGCCCACTATGGTCGTATCGTCAGCAAACTTGTAGATGGAGTTGGAACCAAGTTTTGCCACGCAGTCGTGTGTGTACAGGGAGTAGAGTAGGGGGCTAAGTACGCAGCCTTGCGGGGCGCCGGTGTTGAGGACTATTGTGGAGGAGGTGTTGTTGTTCATTCTTACTGATTGTGGTCTGTTGGTCAGAAAATCGAGGATCCAGTTGCAGAGTGGGGAGTCAAGTCCTAGGTTTTGGAGCTTTGATATGAGCTTGGCTGGGATTATGGTGTTGAAGGCGGAGCTGTAGTCAATAAATAGGAGTCTAATGTAGGAGTCCTTGTTTTCGAGATGCTCTAGGGATGAGTGTAGGGCCAGGGAAATGGTGTCTGATGTGGACCGGTTGCAGCGGTATGCGAATTGCAGTGGATCAAGGCGTTCTGGGAGTATGGAGGTGATGCGCTTCATGATCAACCTCTCGAAGCACTTCATTACGACTGAAGTCAGGGCCACTGGTCGGTAGTCATTGAGGCACGTTGCCTGGTTCTTCTTTGGTACCGGTATGATGGTGGTCTTCTTGAAGCAGGTGGGGACCTCGGAGTGGAGTCGGGACAGGTTAAAGATGTTCGTGAATACCTCTGCCAGCTGGTCCGCGCAGGCTCTGAGTGCACGACCAGGGATCCCGTCTGGGCCCGTAGCCTTCCGAGGGTTCACTTTCAGGAAGGCCAATCCGACATCGGAAGCTGTGATGGTGGGTATGGGTGAATTATGGGCTGCTGGGGCACTCGCCAGCGGATTGTTGGTTACCTGCTCGAACCGAGCATAGAATGCATTGAGTTCATCGGGGAGGGGTGCGCTGCTGCCAAAGATACTGTTCGGCTTCGCTTTGTAGCCCGTTATGTTGTTTAGTCCTTGCCACAACCGTTGAGAGTCTGTCTGTGACTCTAGCTTGGTTTGATATTCTCTCTTGGCATTCCGGATGGCTTCGCCTGATCCAGCGCCGCGTGCAAATGGCGTCCGGCCTGCGGCCAAACGAATTCGACGCCTTCCTTCGCCAAGGCCTACGGTGGATTCCTTGGACTTTGGGGGGGAGGGATGTTATAACCTGCCTACTGACGATTGGCTGGGGACTAATGACTATCCCACAATCCTATGGGAGTATGAACTTCCCCAATGAGGGGGGCAGAGAAACTCCTACTATAAATAAGCTGGCCAGTCCAGGAACCAGGAGGGAGCAGAAGGTAGCAAGGGAAGTTACTGCTACTGTTATGTATATATTGTTATAGTAAATAAACGTTATCATTTTGTATCCTTAAAACTCGTGCTGGATTCTTCGGGCCCCTTACAAAATGGACCATCACCCACCAACTACCATCGGATGATTAAAACCTCGTGCATTGGTGGGATCCATGTTTCCTTTGGGCCATTTACAAGATATAGATTCATGTTCCATGAAATCCCAAAAATCACAGGCTGCTGTACAAGCAAATCCGTAAATTTAGGATTTACCTCAGACAAGAGGTGTAGAATAGAAGGTATATGAATAGAAAAGCAAAATGTTGCAAATGCTTGCCAGCTGAAATTAAAACCAGAAAACGTTTGAGATCAGTGACCTTTTGTCAAAGCTCTAAGGAGCACTAACAATGTCCTTTTGCAATCAACCTGATTCTCAGATTTCAAATGGGTAAAATAATCTTTATTATTATTGACACAACTAGGCTTACATTAACACTGCAATGAAGTTACTGTGAAAAGCCCCCAGTTGCCACATTCCGGCGCCTGTTAGGGTACACAGGGAGAATTCAGAATGTCCAATTCACCTAACAAGCACGTCTTTTGGGACTTGTGGGAGGAAACCGGAGCACACGGAGGAAACCCACGCAGACACGGGGAGAATGTGCAGACTCCGCACAGACAGTGACCCAGGCAGGAAATTGAATCTGGGACCCTGGCGCTGTGAAGCAGCAAAGAACAACAACAAAGAACAAAGAAATGTACAGCACAGGAACAGGCCCTTCGGCCCTCCAAGCCCGTGCCGACCATGCTGCCCGACTAAACTACAATCTTCTACACTTCCTGGGTCCGTATCCTTCCTTCTATTCCCATCCTATTCATATATTTGTCAAGATGCCCCTTAAATGTCCCTATCGTCCCTGCTTCCACTACCTCCTCCGGTAGCGAGTTCCAGGCACCCACTACCCTCTGCGTAAAAAACTTGCCTCGTACATCTACTCTAAACCTTGCCCCTCGCACCTTAAACCTATGCCCCCTAGTAATTGTCCCCTCTACCCTGGGGAAAAGCCTCTGACTATCCACTCTGTCTATGCCCCTCATAATTTTGTAGACCTCTATCAGGTCTCCCCTCAACCTCCTTTGTTCCGGTGAGAACAAACCGAGTTTATTCAATCGCTCCTCATAGCTAATGCCCTCCATACCAGGCAACATTCTGGTAAATCTCTTCTGCACCCTCTCTAAAGCCTCCACATCCTTCTGGTAGTGTGGCGACCAGAATTGAACACTATACTCCAAGTGTGGCCTAACTAAGGTTCTATACAGCTGCAACATGACTTGCCAATTCTTATACTCAATGCCCCGGCCAATGAAGGCAAGCATGGCGTATGCCTTCTTGACTACCTTCTCCACCTGTGTTGCCCCTTTCAATGACCTGTGGACCTGTACTCCTAGATATCTTTGACTTTCAATACTCTTGAGGGTTCTACCATTCACTGTATATTCCCTACCTGCATTAGACCTTCCAAAATGCATTACCTCACATTTGTCCGGATTAAACTCCATCTGCCATCTCTCCGCCCAAGTCTCCAGACAATCTAAATCCTGCTGTATCCTCCGACAGTCCTCATCGCTATCCGCAATTCCACCAACCTTTGTGTCGTCTGCAAACTTACTAATCAGACCAGTTACATTTTCCTCCAAATCATTTATATATACTACAAAGAGCAAAGGTCCCAGCACTGATCCCTGTGGAACACCACTGGTCACAGCCCTCCAATTAGAAAAGCATCCCTCCATTGCTACTCTCTGCCTTCTATGGCCTAGCCAGTCCTGTATCCACCTTGCCAGCTCACCCCTGATCCCGTGTGACTTCACCTTTTGTACTAGTCTACCATGAGGGACCTTGTCAAAGGCCTTACTGAAGTCCATATAGACAACATCTACTTCCCTACCTGCATCAATCATCTTAGTGACCTCCTATCAAGTTAGTGAGACACGACCTCCCCTTCACAAAACCGTGCTGCCTCTCACTAATACGTCCATTTGCTTCCAAATGGGAGTAGATCCTGTCTCGAAGAATTCTCTCCAGTAATTTCCCTACCACTGAAGTAAGGCTCACCGGCCTGTAGTTCCTGGGATTATCCTTGCTACCCTTCTTAAACAGAGGAACAACATTGGCTATTCTCCAGTCCTCCGGGACATCCCCTGAAGACAGCGAGGATCCAAAGATTTCTGTCAAGGCCTCAGCAATTTCCTCTCCAGCCTCCTTCAGTATTCTGGGGTAGATCCCATCAGGCCCTGGGGACTTATCTACCTTAATATTTTTTAAGACACCCAACACCTCGTCTTTTTGGATCACAATGTGACCCAGGCTATCTACACCCCCTTCTCCAGACTCAACATCTACCAATTCCTTCTCTTTGGTGAATACTGATGCAAAGTATTCATTTAGTACCTCGCCCATTTCCTCTGGCTCCACACATAGATTCCCTTGCCTATCCTTCAGTGGGCCAACCCTTTCCCTGGCTACCCTCTTGCTTTTTATGTACGTGTAAAAAGCCTTGGGATTTTCCTTAACCCTATTTGCCAATGACTTTTCGTGACCCCTTCTAGCCCTCCTGACTCCTTGCTTAAGTTCCTTCCTACTTTCCTTATATTCCACGCAGGCTTCGTCTGTTCCCAGCCTTTTAGCCCTGACAAATGCCTCCTTTTTCTTTTTGACGAGGCCTACAATATCACTCGTCATCCAAGGTTCCTGAAAAATGCCGTATTTATCTTTCTTCCTCACAGGAACATGCCGGTCCTGTATTCCTTTCAACTGCCACTTGAAAGCCTCCCACATGTCAGATGTTGATTTGCCCTCAAACATCCGCCCCCAATCTATGTTCTTCAGTTCCCGCCTAATATTGTTATAATTAGCCTTCCCCCAATTTAGCACATTCATCCTCGGACCACTCTTACCCTTGTCCACCAGTACTTTAAAACTTACTGAATTGTGGTCACTGTTACCGAAATGCTCCCCTACTGAAACATCTACCACCTGGCCGGGCTCATTCCCCAATTCCAGGTCCAGTACCGCCCCTTCCCTAGTTGGACTGTCTACATATTGTTTTCAGAAGCCCTCCTGGATGCTCCTTACAAACTCCGCCCCGTCTAAGCCCCTGGCACTAAGTGAGTCCCAGTCAATATTGGGGAAGTTGAAGTCTCCCATCACCACAACCCTGTTGTTTTTACTCTTTTCCAAAATCTGTCTACCTATCTGCTCCTCTATCTCCCGCTGGCTGTTGGGAGGCCTGTAGTATACCCCCAACATTGTGACTGCACCCTTCTTATTCCTGATCTCTACCCATACAGCCTCACTGCCCTCTGAGGTGTCCTCTCGCAGTACAGCTGTGATATTCTCCCGAACAAGTAGCGCAACTCCGCCTCCCCTTTTACACCCCCTCTATCCCGCCTGAAACATCTAAATCCTGGAACGTTTAGCTGCCAATCCTGCCCTTCCCTCAACCAGGTCTCTGTAATGGCAACAACATCATAGTTCCAAGTACTAATCCAAGCTCTAAGTTCATCTGCCTTACCCGTAATGCTCCTTGCATTAAAACATATGCACTTCAGGCCACCAGACCCGCTGTGTTCAGCAACATCTCCCCGTCTGCTCTGCCTCAGAGCCACACTGTCCCTATTCCCTAGTTCTCCCTCAATGCTCTCACCTTCTGACCTATTGCTCCCATGCCCACCCCCCAGCCATACTAGTTTAAACCCTCCCGTGTGATACTAGCAAACCTCGCGGCCAGGATATTAATGCCTCTCCGGTTTAGATGCAACCCGTCCTTCTTATACAGGTCACACCTGCCCCGGAAGAGCTCCCAGTGGTCCAGATAATGGAAACCCTCCCTCCTACACCAGCTGTTTAGCCACGTGTTTATCTGCTCTATCTTCCTATTTCTAGCCTCACTGGCACGTGGCACAGGGAGTAATCCCGAGATTACAACCCTCGAGGTCCTGTCTTTTAACTTTCTGCCTAGCTCCCTGAACTCCTGCTGCAGGACCTCATGCCCCTTCCTGCCTATGTCGTTAGTACCAATATGTACAACGACCTCTGCCTGTTTGCCCTCCCCCTTCAGGATTCCCTCTACCCGTTCGGAGACATCCTGGACCCTGGCACCAGGGAGGCAACATACCATCCTGGAGTCTCTTCCACGTCCACAGAAGCGCCTATCTGTGCCCCTGACTATAGAGTCCCCTATTGCTATTACTCTTCTGCGCTTTGACCCTCCCTTCTGAACATCAGAGCCAGCCGTGGTGCCACTGCTCTGGCTGCTGCTGTTTTCCCCTGATAGGCTATCCCCCCCGACAGTATCCAAAGGGGTATATCTGTTCGAGAGGGGGACAACCACAGGGGATTCCTGCACTGACTGCCTGCCCTTTCTGGTGGTCACCCATTTCTCTGCCTGCACCTTGGGTGTGACCACATTTACATAACTGCGATCTATGACGCTTTCCGCCACCTGCATGCTCCTAAGTGCATCCAATTGCTGCTCCAACCGAACCATGCGGTCTGTGAGGAGCTCCAGTTGGGTGCACTTTCTGCAGATGAAGCCATCCGGGACGCTGGAAGCATCCCGGACCTGCCACATCTCACAGTCAGAGCACAGCACCCCTCTAACTGACATTGCGTCAATTAATTAAAATTAAAAATAAAATTTGTCTTTTTTTTTAAAATACTTTTTTTCAAATTTCAAAGTTACTGTCAACTATCTGTTTCCTTGCACTAGATTTCTAATAGAAATGCGATAGCTAACTATAATACTCTCCGATCTCTGGCTTAGATATCCCTCTAAATTATAATTAAGTTATTATGTTTAATTATTTCCCAAATACTCAAATTTTTTTTAAATTTAGGGTAGAATCCCAACCAGCCACTCTGGCCACAGCTTTTCTGTGATGTCACTTCAGTTTCCCCCCGACACACACAATTTGAAAAAAGGTATAAAAGTAAAAATAAGTAAAAATCACTTACTTACCTTCTTACCTTCTGAGTGTCTTAGATGTTCTCAGGTTCTCTCGCTGACAGAGACTGCTCCTACACCTCCGAACCTTGACCTGCACAATGCTAATAATATAATAATAATATAATATGGCACTTACCTTACACCAATGGGTCTTATTATTAGGTTAGAGGAGGAGGGCGGGTGGGAGACACTACACGTGTAGTGTCTCGGGTTTCCTCTCCACCAGAATTTATTGGTTGGGGGGGGACTTCCCAGAGGTCCGCGGGTCGAACTTCCGGTTCCCGCCTTATATAAAAATAAATAAAACAGAAAAGAAGAACAGACACGGGACCAGGTAAGGCTTTTTAAAGTAAGTACTCACCTCCCAGAGGGCCCCTGCGCACCGCTGCCGCCGAAATCCAAAGGGCTGCTCCTGTAAAGGTAAGGCTTTTTAAATTCACTACTCACCTCCCAGAGGGCCCCTGCGCACCGCTGCCGCCGAAATCCAAAGGGCTGCTCCTGTAAAGGTAAGGCTTTTAAATTCACTACTCACCTCCAAGAAGGCCCCTGCGCACCGCTGCCGCCGAAATCCAAAGGGCTGCTCCTGTAAAGGCAAGGCTTTTTAAAGTAAGTACTCACCTCCCAGAGGGCCCCTGCGCACCGCTGCCGCCGAAATCCAAAGCAGTACTAACCAGTGTGCTACCGTGCCGCCCATACTGGCGAATGAGGAATGTAAGCTAAAATAGTACAGAGCAGCACCGAATATGAGTGTGCAAGGTTTAGAATATAGGAGCAGGAGGAGGCCTTTTGGCCCTTCGAGCCTTCTCTGCCATTTATCACGATCATGGCTGATCGTCTAACTCAATAGCCTAATCCTTTCTTCCCATAGCCTTTGATCCCATTCTCCTCAAGTGCTATTGTAGCCATCTGGGATGGCCACTTCCCGATTATAAAATGGACACTTTGCAAAGATTGCAGGGAAAATGGACAATACTGAGAAAGCAAGCAGGTGCAGGGCTTGTCTGTTGATTGGAGCCACAGCTCTCGGACAAGACCGGAACGGCAAAGCCATTACCATACTAATGAGACATCCCTGGGGACAAAAGAGTAACATTTAAGTAAACGATACTAAGGCGCCAGAGGAGACCAGAACAAAGCAGGCCAACAGCCACCTAGGACACGCCCAGCCATCAGGGCACCCACCCCTTTATTGGAGGAAATCGATAGGAACGATTGAGAAGTGGCCCAATTAATTGGGGCCAAATTCAAGGCCCGCCCAAAAGCGTGCGAAGCCCCCTTTGGGTATAAGAAGGAACCCCCAAGAGAGAATCGCTCTCTTGGCTCCGGCTCTCACCGAGGAAAGACCTGCCCAACAGCTGCACCAGAACAAGTAAGTCCAAGGTCAATGCACGCTACCAGACAGACGTCCTTAGCTGTTATTCTGTACCAGTTCCACCCCAGCAACCTCAGAACCGAATAACGGCCATTGTTCCTCTGACTGAGTGGGCGCCCGAAGCTAAATATAGACTTTAACGATAGTGATAGTTTAGTCTGTAGTATTTGTGCATGATTATATTTAACTATGTGTGTAAATAAATAAGCATTTGACTTTGAACTAACTAACTGGTGTATTGAGTCTTTGATCAGTATTCGGTTTGAACCTTGTGGCGGTATCGAAAGATACCTGGCGACTCTCGAGAAAATCGTAATTAGAATTAAGGAAGGCGACCATATTGGCCGCCATCTTCAGAGCCAAATAAAGAGAAACACAATTAGCAACACTATATCTAGCTGCCTCTTGGGTGTATTCAATGTTTTAACATCATCTACTTCCTGTGGTAATGAATTCCGTTTCGGAGCCACAAGCTGTCAGTGCATGGAATTCAGCCACCCAAAGTTTCCATGCTCACCAGTAGTTTAACTGAGATATAAGCGGAAAAATCGGTAAGCCCACGATGAACAAAGAACCCTGATAAACAGCTTTCGAACAATCAGGATATTTATAGATAATGCTCAAATTCCATTGATAGAGACCCATTCTTAGTAAAGTGTAGTAGATAGAGACCATCTTGAGGCACTGGGGTTTCTGACAATGTAAAGAGGTGCCGCAATGATGCCACAGACTTTTGAGAAATATAATGAGGACACAATTACGGACATTTTGTCCATCGTTGGCAATGGCAGCCTATGATTCATCTTCAATAAGTACAATTTTGTTGCTGTTCATCCAACTGTAATTTCAGCTTTTGGCAAGGAAAACGTTCCCCCTCACAGATCATTAAGTATCAGATTCACTGGAGGGCTGGATGTCCTCGATTTTCTTTGGCTTTGATTCATCACCTGGTTAGGCACAATTTTCTCCAAGCTTTGTTGTGATATTGTGAATCAACTTTTGCTACTTTTTTTCCTGTCACCAGCATAAGGGCAGCACGGTAGCATGGTGGTTAGCACAATTGCTTCACAGCTCCAGGGTCCCAGGTTCGATTCCCGGCTTGGTTCACTGTCTGTGCGGAGTCTGCACGTTCTCCCCGTGTCTGCGGGGTTTCCTCCGGGTGCTCCGGTTTCCTCCCACAGTCCAAAGATGAGCAGGTTAGGAGGATTGGCCATGCTAAAATTGCCCTTAAGTGTTCAAAATTGCCCTTAGGTCACTGGGTTATGGGTGGGGTTACTGGGTTATGGGGATAGGGTGGAGATGTGGACTTGGGTCGGGTGCTCTTTCAAAGAGCCAGTGCAGACTCGATGGGCCGAATGGCCTCCTTCTGCCATATTGATTCTATGATCATGGTCCAATTTTTCAGTTCAGATACTACATTGTTTCGATTGGATTGTAGACAGCTCTTCTATCTCTTTAACAGGCCACCATTTACTAAGCTTCATCTTGGAGTTACGATAAAAATTGTAGGATTTCTTATTTTCTAATAAGAGTTGAGATCCGATGGTAGGTTGAGATTGAGTTTATTGCAAAACTTAGTCAGCACAAATTCAAATTAAAAAAAAGAAACGAACGGCCCAGAGGGGAAAAAGAAAGAGAACAAAGAAGAAAAAACAAAGAAAAGAGCCACGCACACAAAGGGTCAAGCTTTCTTATACATGCACATTTTTGGTAACACCCCTTCTGTGTCCCCCATTGGTTTCATAATCCTGAGTTGTGACGCCTGATTGCACTCCATCTCATCATATTGTTCCAGCATTTAAACTTGTATCTAACTTGCTGGCTGCGCTTACATTGTTACATTGTCACATTTGGATTCAGAAAAGCTGATGTGTTACTCTGAACATTTAATATTTTCCCACAGTTTCACTATTTCCCCACAGATACATTCTTGGAGCCTCATATTGGGTATTCACACTCATGAACCAGCCCACCTTAACTATGTTTTCCTCAATGACTGACCTATTTGCTCTCCTGGTCAAAATCTTTTTCAGACAAGTGATTGAGTTTTCTGATGTTGCTCTGTTGCCACATCTTTATCAGGGTATAGCCCTGTAAACCTTCGGTTTTGCTGAAAGTTTGATGCGCCCCAACCTATTCTCCAACCTCACGGGAAGTTTTCTAAAAGAACGACTGACTTTAATCAAGCTAAGGTTCTCTTCTTCAGTTAGGAGCACAGGATGTGTGACATGTTGGGCGAGATTCTCCGACCCCCCGCCGGGTTCCGCACCTTTGGGGCGGCGCGATGCCCGTCTGATTTGCACCGTTTTGGGCGCCAGTCGGCGGACATCGCGCCGCCGTTTCCGGAGAATTTCGCCCGTTGTTTCTTAACTGGTGAACCCATCCACTGGTGAATTCTGGGAGGGAAGGTCTCCGACTCCGCAGCCTTTGTGTGTGTCCTTCAATGATACAGCAGGTACAAAAGAAGCTTCCCTGTGGAGAGTTTATATATAAATACCACAGTAAGGTCAATTCATGATGACTTCCGACAGTCAGCTGGTGAGTGAGGAGATCAGCGGTCAATCTTTACTTATTTTTGGATTTATTTGCAAAGTGACACATTACAGATGCATAGCTCAGAATAAATAATGGAGTATTTGCTTGAGTGGTTGGGGAGGGTTTAAACTAAAAAGGCAGGGGGAGGGGAACTTATGTCAGGAATCAGACGAGGGGGAATCAAGGACAAGAACAAAAGACAGAAAGGGGAATATGAAAAGCGATAGGCAAATAAATCAAGGGCCAGAATCAAACAGGGCCAGAGTGAAAAATAATGGGAAAGGGACAAAAATGTTAAAAATATCCTATTTCCCTGCCCCCCTCCCCACAAGAGACGCCTGTAATAGGGGGACCCCCCACTCCAGACGAACCCCTGTAATTAGGGGACCCCCACAGGGAAGCCTGCAATAGGGGGACTGTTAGGGGTGAAAATATTCACTCGAAGGCCTGAGTATTAGTAAAAAAATCAGTTTATTGTGACAGAATTCTGGGAGGGAAGGTCTCCGACTCCGCAGCCCTTAACAGCACCTTCTCTCACTTGAGCTAAAGCTTGTATATTAACTTGGGTTAATATACAGATTCAAGGGGCGGAATTAGTTTGTATTCTCATTTACATACAATCAATCAACTATATTCGCATCACACTTATTACATGCAGTCAATCAATTTTCCAAGCATCCCAATTATCACATATATGGTTAAAGTGGGTGTTGTCTTACCCGCCCCTAACTTCACACACAAGTCATTCAAAACTAACATAATGATGTCTCCTGTCTCCAGCTGTCGACCTTGAGCTTATCAATGATACATTGCATTTCTTGTTCTGTGAAGCTGTTATAAGCGGCTGTTGGGACACTCTCTATACATACCCATGCTTGAGCCTCATGAGACAGTTTACAGGGAATGTGGCTTGTTCAGCCATTTTGTGTCTTTAATATCACAAAATAGCTGACAGCCATTTTGTGTCTTTTTTGATATTAACAGCATTGTGTATACACTATCTATTTCTACAAATTGCCTCTTCTAGAACATAGAACATAGATAGAACATAGAACGATACAGCGCAGTACAGGCCCTTCGACCCACGATGTTGCACCGACGTGGGAAGTCAAAAAAACAAAAGCCATCTAACCTACACTGTGCCATTATCATCCATTTGCTTATCCAATAAACTTTTAAATGCCCTCAATGTTGGCGAGTTCACTACTGTTGCAGGTAGGGCATTCCACGGCCTCACCACTCTTTGCGTAAAGAACCTACCTCTGACCTCTGTCCTATATCTATTACCCCTCAGTTTAAGGCTATGTCCCCTCATGCTAGCCATTTCCATCCGCGGGAGAAGGCTCTCACTGTCTACCCTATCTAACCCCCTGATCATTTTGTATGCCTCTATCAAGTCTCCTCTTAACCTTCTTCTCTCTAACGAAAACAACCTCAAGTCCATCAGCCTTTCCTCATAAGATTTTCCCTCCATACTAGGCAACATCCTGGTAAATCTCCTCTGCACCCGCTCCAAAGCTTCCACATCCTTCCTATAATGCGGTGACCAGAACTGTACGCAATACTCCAAATGCGGCCGTACCAGAGTTTTGTACAGCTGCAACATGACCTCATGACTCCGGAACTCAATCCCTCTACCAATAAAGGCCAACACTCCATAGGCCTTCTTCACAACCCTATCAACCTGGGTGGCAACTTTCAGGGATCTATGTACATGGACACCTAGATCCCTCTGCTCATCCACACTTCCAAGAACTTTACCATTAGCCAAATATTCCGCATTGCTGTTATTCCTTCCAAAGTGAATCACCTCACACTTCTCTACATTAAACTCCATTTGCCACCTCTCAGCCCAGCTCTGCAGCTTATCTATGTCCCTCTGTAACCTGCTACATCCTTCCGCACTGTCGACAACACCACCGACTTTAGTGTCGTCTGCAGATTTACTCACCCACCCTTCTGCGCCCTCCTCTAGGTCATTGATAAAAATGACAAACAACAACGGCTCCAAAACAGATCCTTGTGGTACGCCACTTGTAACTGAGCTCCATTCTGAACATTTCCCATCAACCACCACCCTCTGTCTTCTTTCAGCTAGCCAATTTCTGATCCACATCTCTAAATCACCCTCAATCCCCAGCCTCCGTATTTTCTGCAATAGCCTACCATGGGGAACCTTATCAAACACTTTACTGAAATCCATATACACCACATCAACTGCTCTACCCTCGTCTACCTGTTCAGTCACTTTCTCAAAGAACTCGATAAGGTTTGTGAGGCATGACCTACCCTTCACAAAGCCATGCTGACTATCCCTAATCATATTATTCCTATCGAGATGATCATAAATCTTGTCTCTTATAATCCCCTCCAAGACTTTACCCACAACAGACGTGAGGCTCACCGGTCTATAGTTGCCGGGGTTGTCTCTGCTCCCCTTCTTGAACAAAGGGACCACATTTGCTATCCTCCAGTCCTCTGGCACTATTCCTGTAGCCAATGATGACATAAAAATCAAAGCCAAAGGCACAGCAATCTCTTCCCTGGCTTCCCAGAGAATCCTAGGATAAATCCCATCAGGCCCCGGGGACTTATCTATTTTCAGCCTGTCCAGAATTGCCAACACCTCTTCCCTACGTACCTCAATGCCATCTATTCTAATAGCCTGGGTCTCAGCATTCTCCTCCACAACATTATCTTTTTCCTGAGTGAATACTGACGAAAAATATTCATTTAGTACCTCGCCTATCTCTTCAGACTCCACACACAACTTCCCATCCCTGACCTTGACTGGCCCTACTCTTACCCTAGTCATTCTTTTATTCCTGACATACCTATAGAAAGCTTTTGGGTTTTCCTTGATCCTACCTGCCAAATACTTCTCATGTCCCCTCCTTGCTCGTCTTAGCTTTCTCTTCAGATCCTTCCTCGCTACCTTGTAACTATCAAGCGCCCCAACTGAAACTTAACTCCTCATCTTCACATAGGCCTCCTTCTTCCTCTTAACAAGAGATTCCACATCTTTGGTAAACCACGGTTCCCTCGCTCGACGCCTTCCTCCCTGCCTGACCGGTACGTACTTATCAAGAACACGCAGTAGCTGTTCCTTAAACAAGCTCCACATATCCAGTGTGCCCAACACTTGCAGCCTACTTCTCTAACCTATCCCCCCCAAGTCATGTCTAATGGCATCATAATTGCCCTTCCCCCAGCTATAACTCTTGCCCTGCGGGGTATACTTATCCCTTTCCATCACTAACGTAAACGTCACCGAATTGTGGTCACTGTCCCCAAAGTGCTCACCTACCTCCAAATCTAACACCTGGCCTGGTTCATTACCCAAAACCAAATCCAACGTGGCCTCGCCTCTTGTTGGCCTGTCAACATATTGTGTCAGGAAACCCTCCTGCACACATTGTACAAAAAATGACCCAGTAGTACTCGAACTATATCTTTTCCAGTCAATATTTGGAAAGTTAAAGTCTCCCATAATAACTACCCTGGCATCTAAGCCAATGAGTACCTTTTGTTTCATCAGAACTATTCAAACGTAATTTAGGAGCACAAATGTAGTTACAGGGCCACCTATAATTTATGCCCACCAACAATTCCCCCTTTTGGTCATGGAAGATGTTTACAGAACTCCAGCTGGCCACAATGAAATGATATGAGGGCTGCAGTGTGCGTGTAATATGGCCTTTGGGGCATGTAACCTCCCAGATGTTCCTTACGTACACCGTGCATGTGATTCAATGATCACCCTCAAACGAACCCATATATGTCACATTTAATGTCTTGATATCAATCATTCCTGCCTCCCTGACTAACTCTGCTGTCTGTCATTGAATGATGTTATTCATAGCAGTTTTCAAGTAAGCTCATCTAACAGTCCCATACCCGCTGCCGCTAACTGTCACTCTGAAGTAGCCAATGTGTTTATTTTTTAAAGCGTGGATTTTTTTTGTTAACTGGTGGTAAAGCTTAACTGATGGACTGATCTTGAGTCTTCATTCCCTCAGAGTTTCTGCAAGATGTGGGACCATCTCTGGCTATTTATACTCCTAACTCAAATGATCCTTGCTCGGTCTATAGTGATGGGCCAAAGGGGTACAAAAGTTATAGCGATAGGAGGTTACGGTATTTTCCTTTTCTTCCGAAAACTTAAAATGCATGAGGGCAGGTGTAATCACTAAGACACACCATGAATTCTGATTAACCCACATTCATCCAACTCTCCCTGTCCCACTGGGTGGGGGCAATGTGAGGAAGATCCCATATATTATCCCTGCGTATAGCAGAGGTCTCGATGAGATCGTACCTGAGGGAAGTATTAGCCCGTACGATTTCATATGGATAATTGGGGCTCATTCTGGGGTCGGTGGGACCTCTACAAATGGGATGGTCTATACCTGGACCAGAGGGGTACCAATATCCTGGGGGAAATTTGCTAATGCTATTCGGGAGGGTTTAAACTAGTTCAGCAGGGGCTTGGAAACCTGAATTGTAGCTCCAGTATACAGGAGGTTGAGAGTAGTGAGGTCATGAGTAAGGTTTCAAAGTTGCAGGAGTGTACTGGCATTGCAGGAAGGTGGTTTAAAGTGTGTCTTCTTCAATGCCAGGAGCATCCGGAATAAGGTGGGTGAACTTGGGTTGGTACCTGGGATTTCGATGTTGTGGCCATTTTGGAGACATGGATAGAGCAGGGACAGGAATGGTTGTTGCAGGTGCCGGGGTTTAGATATTTCAGAAAGCTCAGGAAAGGTGGTAAAAGAGGGGGAGGGGTGGCATTGTTAGTCAAGGACAGTATTACGGTGCAGAAAGGATGTTTGATGAGGACTCGTCTATTGAGGTAGTATGGACTGAGGTTAGAACCAGGAAAGGAGAGGTCACCCTGTTAGGGGTTTTCTATAGGCCTCCGAAAAGTTCCAGAGATGTAGAGGAAAGGATTGCAAACATGATTCTGAATAGGAGCGAAAGCAACAGGGGACTTTAACTTTCCAAATATTGACTGGAAACGCTATCGTTCAAGTACATTAGATGGGTCCGTTTTTGTCCAATGTGTGCAGGAGGGTTTCCTGACACAGTATGTAGATAGGCCAACGAGAGGCGAGGCCATATTGGATTTGGTACTGGGTAATGAACCAGGACAGATGTTAGATTTGGAGGTAGGTGAGCACTTTGGTGATAGTGACCACAATTCGATTACGTTTACTTTAGTGATGGAAAGGGATAGGTATATACCGCAGGGTAAGAGTTATATCTGGGGGAAGGGCAATTATGATGCGATGAGGCAAGACTTAGGATACATCGGATGGAGAGGAAAACTGCAGGGATTGGGCACAATGGAAATGTGGAGCTTGTTCAAGGAACAGCTACTGCGTGTCCTTGATAAGTATGTACCTGTCAGGCAGGGAGGAAGTGGTTGAGTGAGGGAACCGTGGTTTACTAAGCAGTCAAAACACTTGTCAAGAGGAAGAAGGAGACTTATGTTAAGATGAGACATGAAGGTTCAGTTAGGGCGCTCGAGAGTTACAAGTTAGCTAGGAAGGACCTAAGGAGAGAGCTAAGAAGAGCCAGGAGGGGACATGAGAAGTCTTTGGCAGGTAGGATCAAGGATAACCCTAAAGCTTTCTATAGATATGTCAGGAATAAAAGAATGACTAGGGTAAGAGTAGGGCCAGTCAAGGACAGTAGTGGGAAGTTGTGCTTGGAGTCCGAGGAGATAGGAGAGGTGCTAAATTAATATTTTTCGTCAGTATTCACACAGGAAAAAGACAATGTTGTCAAGGAGAATACTGAGATTCAGGCTGCTAGACTAGAAGAGCTTGAGGTTCATAAGGAGGAGGTGTTAGCAATTCTGGAAAGTGTGAAAATAGATAAGTCACCTGGGCCGAATGGGATTTATCCTAGGATTCTCTGGGAAGCTAGGGAGGAGATTGCTGAGCCTTTGGCCTTGATCTTTAAGTCATCTTTGTCTACAGGAATAGTGCCAGAAGAATGGAGGATAGCAAATGTTGTCCCCTTGTTCAAGAAGGGGGGTAGAGATAACCCCGGTAACTATAGACCAGTGAGCCTTACTTCTGTTGTGGGAAAAGTCTTGGAAAGGTTTATAAGAGATAGGATGTATAATCATCTGGAAAGGAATAATCTGATTAGAGATAGTCAACACGGTTTTGTGAAGGGTAGGTCGTGCCTCACAAATCTTATAGAGTTCTTTGAGAAGGTGACCAAACAGGTGGATGAGGGTAAAGCAGTTGATGTGGTGTATATGGATTTCAGTAAAGCGTTTGATAAGGTTCCCCATGGTAGGCTACTGCAGAAAATACGGAGGCATGGGATTCAGGGTGATTTCGCAGTTTGGATCAGAAATTGGCTAGCTGGAAGAAGACAAAGGGTGGTGGTTGATGGGAAATGTTCAGACTGGAGTCCAGTTACTAGTGGTGTACCATAAGGATCTGTTTTGGGGCCACTGATGTTTGTCATTTTTATAAATGACCTGGAGGAGGGCGTAGAAGGATGGGTGAGTAAATTTGCAGATGACACTAAAGTCGGTGGAGTTGTGGACAGTGCGGAAGGATGTTACAAGTTACAGAGGGACATAGATAAGCTGCAGCGCTGGGCTGAGAGGTGGCAAATGGAGTTTAATGCAGAAAAGTGTGAGGTGATTCATTTTGGAAGGAATAACAGGAAGACAGAGTACTGGGCTAATGGTAAGATTCTTGGCAGTGTGGATGAGCAGAGAGATCTCAGTGTCCATGTACATAGATCCCTGAAAGTTGCCACCCAGGTTGAGAGGGTTGTTAAGAAGGCGTACGGTGTGTTAGCTTTTATTGGGAGAGGGATTGAGTTTAGGAGCCATGAGGTCATGTTGCAGCTATACAACACTCTGGTGCGGCCGCATTTGGAGTATTGCGTGCAATTCTGGTCGCCGCATTATAGGAAGGATGTGGAAGCATTGGAAAGGGTGCAGAGGAGATTTACCAGAATGTTGCCTGGAAGATCTTATGAGGAAAGGCTGAGGGACTTGAGGCTGTTTTCGTTAGCGAGAAGAAGGTTAAGAGGTGACTTAATTGAGGCATACAAGATGATCAGAGGATTGGATAGGGTGGACAGCGAGAGCCTTTTTCCTCGGACGGTGATGTCTAGCATGAGGGGACATAGCTTTAAATTGAGGGGAGATAGATATAAGACAGATGCCAGAGGTAGTTTCTTTACTCAGAGAGTAGTAAGGGTGTGGAATGCCCTGCCTGCAACAGTAGTGGACTCGCCAACACTAAGGGCATACAAATGGTCATTGGATAGACATATGGACAATAAGGGAATAGTGTAGATGGGCTTTAGAATGGTTTCACAGGTCGGCGCAACATCGAGGGCCGAAGGGCCTGTACAGCGCTGTAATGTTCTATGTTCTATGTACCCCCGTCATCTCGTCCATTTTCCAGTCTGGGATCGCTGAGTATACTCTGTTACTCCCTTCAGAGTATGGTTGTCCAGCGCCCCTTGACATTTGGCTAGCTTAGCCAGTTGCAGGCTGTCTATTCAGTCAGGCACCTCCCCCTTTAGATCAGATCAAGGTTGTGTCTTAGCTGCCCCTGTCAGAGCCTTCCGGCTGTCTCCCTTCCTTGGTCAATGAGTTTGTTAATCAATGTTGAATGTCTTAGTGTGTGTACCTAACACTGTTGTCCTATTCAATTGTATATCCAGGCCCTCTTCCCCGAAGCTGGCTAGACCTTTCTCTGCTTTCCCTAATATTCTCTTCCTTATTCCTGTAAGTTGTTCCACCTTCGCATTTAACCTTCGTATGTCTCGTGGCTTTACCATAGAAGTTTCTGTGTTGAGTCATGTCACTGCATCATTGATTATGCCTCTTCTAACCCTGTGTAGTTTGTCACGCCCTCAAAATCTAGTGGCACACATGTCATTGGCGCCCTGCTTCATAACAACCTTACTTAAAACACTATACATATTTATTTCATATTATAAACAATACCGGAATGCGCGAGAAGTACAGACACAAGTTGTATACGCATCCGATGTCTTTCCCCGAATGTAGCTGCAGCCAAGCATTAAAATAAACTATATCATTGGTCCAGTCTCTGGCTGCTGGGATGCACATCCCGTCAATAAAATTATATAAAGCACCATAGTTCATTTGGTTCGTGCATCCTGTGTACGTTGTGAAGTGAAGTAACCTAAAAATTTAAAGGAAAAGTGGAAAAGTGTCCTGGTCGTCACCAGGTGTTGGATGTTGTCCGTATAAAGCTTTTCCTGTATGGGCCGAACATGTGTGTTATGCAGGGGTTAGTAGTTCTTATATATATATTAAAAACCTTTCATAACTATTTTCCTAATTCTGTCGCGTTTGAACCCGACCTTGACGTGCAGTTGCCTGGTTAATTAGCCAGTTTACAATAACTCGACTGTCTCAAATTGCTGAAGCTACTGCAAATATCGTGGCACTTGTAGTTACTTGTAAAGTTCGGCACTGTATGTTCTATGTTCTAACACCAACGATCCATTCTGCATGGGACAGAGTGGGTTAACTAATCTGAATATATCTGACAATTCAAAACTGAAGATTTGGAAGTTCCAATTAAAAATACATCTTCAGCTGTTTTGTCTTTTTATTACTTTATCAGAATTACAAACAAGAGCTCAGAGTGTGGACAAGCAAACCCAGCACGGGAGTGCTGGATTGCTGCCAAGTTCCTGTTATAGAACATAGAAAAATACAGCACAGAACAGGCCCTTTGGCCCACGATGTTGTGCCGAACCTTTGTCCTAGATTAATCATAGATTATCATAGAATTTACAGTGTAGAAGGAGGCCATTCGGCCCATCGAGTCTGCACCGGCTCTTGGAAAGAGCACCCTACCCAAGGTCAACACCTCGACCCGACACTAAGGGCAATTTATCATGGCCAATCCACTTAAATTGCACATCTTTGGACTGTGGGAGGAAACCGGAGCACCTGGAGGAAACCCACGCACACACGGGGAGTGTATATCAAGTGTCAGAGAACTATGTATTTTTTGGAATATAGATTTGCTTTCAATCAGAGCTGTGTGTTTTTCCTTTTTAAAAAACAGCTTCACATTTTGTCTGAAGTTTTAATTTCCAAGCTAATTTTAAACATTTATTTTAAATATCAAACACAAACAGTTATTGAATATATGACTGAACCAATTTTGTGCTGTATCGTGGTTCTCTACCAGACGTCATGTTGTCACCACCCTACTTTTGTTTAAACAAGAAACATGATCATGGACATATTTTATTTACCCATATGTCCTTTACGCTTAATTCTGCAATCTCAGAATTAAAAATCTGCGTCGTGAGAAAGGTTAGTTTTACTCCACTAATGATTATAAAGTATTTGTGTCAGGGAAGTTTTAACCCTGAACTAATGAAACCCCGGCTTGATCATATATCATATGTATTGCAACTGTCATATGTATTTCAACTATCCTAACTTCCAATGAACACCATAAAACTAATATTTTCTTATTCTTACATACGTGATTTTGTACCCAGATTAAAATTCCTTGTGTATCAAAATTACCCTGGAAATGTCAATGATAGCCTTTGAAAAGAAAAATGTGTTAACTACACTCAAACTATGACCTTTAAATCACAATGTCAGACGACACACCAAAATAAGTTAGGAAAAAATCCTTCTGGAACCTATTCTAAAATTCCAGATTATAAACCCAAGGTTACTTTCTCAGAAGATAAATCTTAGCAGAGAGATATTAACATCCACAGACTGAACACACACACATTCTCACAGGTTGCAAATATCAGAGTAAAGAGACGGCAATTTCACAATCGCTTAATTAAATACTGAACAAAATCTTCCATTCTCCTTCGTCATAAAACTTGATCTGTGTTATTCCATTTAAGTCAATTTCCACAAATTAATTTTATAGACATTAGCTATTCTGAGAGACGCATATTTCTTTGTGCAGATGACCTGCTTGCTGAAATGGTTAAATTTTTGTACAGAATCGAAACAGGCGGAGAACTTGGAATGATGCCATTTGCGTCTTGACATGATTTCAAACATTATTTATTCTTTCGCTATTTAACTAGTGTTTGAAAGAGATATTACTGGATGTTTTTTTTTTGCTTCAAATGAATCAAATTACTGCCGAGTTTATCTGGATGGCTTGAAATGATCTGAAGTTATTTTAGACTTTACTCCTCGTTTTGGGAGGGGATTTGTCATCCTCAGCTATTTCTGAACAAAAAGCTGATCGAGCGTTTCAGCCCCTTTCTGATCTTTTGGACTTTACTTTATTTGATTTTTTTTTCCTGTCCTTTGGACATGTCTAAACTTTTAGTTGATTTATAATGTCCATTTCCAGGGAGCATATTTCTTTTCCCTCTCCTTTAGACATTCCAGGACAGTCATTAGCCGTGATTGTTGGCAGTTTTCTGTGATTCTTTGCCAGTTTGCACAACCTGTACTGCTGCTATCTTTACTAGCTTTATTGCTATGCTTAAAGGAGTGAGAGCTCAATTCCTTTAAACTAGCCTGTTTTCCAAATGGTGTGAAGGCTTAATTTGTCCTTCTAACTGGTGGACTAAGATGACTTCTGCTTTATTTGTCTTATCTCACTTCTGTGTATCTCACCATTTTCTCTGTTCCACAGAGGCTGTACGGGATCCCACCCATCTTTGATTATTGTTCTTTTTTGTACCCGAGTATTTTGCTCTTACCCGAACGCCAGACTCATGGATCCCCGGGGGACCTCATGCCTCTCTTTTCCATGATGTGTTAACCGTGTCATCTCTATCACCCGCGTATCCGGTGTGACTAGGCGACTGTGCTCAGAAGCTTTACCTATCGTCCACTCCCGTAGGGTGGTGGTCCTGGCTTGGCACTGTGTCACGATAAATTTTGCGACCTGTTATTCACTCAAAAGTCTGTGCGTCTCGGATTCCCAACATGAGAGCTCAATTGCCCCCTTAATTCAGGCTCAGCATGGGTCCTTGAGCAGCCAATTTGTACTAAAGAAAATGGTATAACAGACCAACAAAACAAAACCAAAAAGAAGACATTTTAAACTGAGTCTTTTACTCACTTGGCCTTGATACCAGATTTGTTGGATGTTACCTCACCGTCCATCCGTCTCGCTGAGTGACTCTAATTTCTGATGGTCAAAGGTTTGACTACTCGCCTTGTCCACAAGGTCGAGCGGTGTCCGGCTCAGCAACATCCTGCCAACTACGCCAAATGTTAGGGGTGAAAATATTCACTCAAAGACCTGAGTATTCCCCACTCCAGATAAACCCCTGTAATTGGGGGACCCCCACAGGGAAGCCTGCAATAGGGGGACCCCCAGGGACCCCTGTAATAGGGGTACACCCCACAGGGACTGCCAGCCTAAAGGAGATCCCTCCACATACCCTTCCCACAAACAGACCCCCCAACACACAGACCTCCCCCCCCCAGCACTCAGACCCTTGTGTGGTGCAGGGGTGGGCAATGGCCTCAGATGGTCTCTACAAGTGGGGCCTTAGCGGTCGACCTCACGGTGGGCCAAGTGTCCACCTGCCAGGGCCATAATTGTAGAGATTACCAGTCAACCTCCTCAACATTGTTCCAGGCCGCGAGGACCTGAGGATCACAGGAGGGTGGAGCATAGGGCTCTGGGCCTGCGAAATAGATGCAAATGGGTCATTTATTTCCATTAACATTTATTTCCACACTCCTGCTAGCATCCACATAAACTCGTTCATGCTGACAGCAATGTCAGAGAATGGCATTTGGGTTGGCGCCTGGTACCGATCCTGATTTTGCCCTGTCGCCCGATTCCCTGTCCCATCGATGAACACATTCTGGGCATCCTAGGGCTGGAGAATCCGCAATCAGCTTTCATGATGTGGAATCTATATGGGTAGAGCTGAAAAACACCAAGGAGCAAAAGACGGTAGTGTGGGTTGTATATAGACCCCCAAACTGTAGTGGTGACGTTGGGATGGCATTAAACAGGAAATTGGAAATCCATGCGATAAAGGAACATCTGTAATTATGGGTGACTTTAATCTGCTCTGGATTGTGTGAATCAAATTAGTAACAATGCCTTAAGGGTGGAATTCCTGGACCATATACACAAAGGTTTTCTGGATTAATATGTTGAGGAACCAACGAGAGAACCAACTAGAGAACAGGCCATCCTAGTTTTTAATGAGAAAGGAATAATTGGCAATCTAGTTGTGCGAAGCCCCTTGGGGATGAGTGACCATAATATGTTAGAATTCTTCATCAAAATGGAGAGTGGCATTGTTGATTCTGCGATTAGAGCCCTAAATCTAATTAAAGAAAACCAGAATTGTATCAGTCACTAATTGACTACGATAGATTGTGGAATGTTATTTAAAAGGATGATGGGGAATAGAGAATGGCAAATGTTCAAAGAGCTCATTGTAAGGGACCTTCCATTTATTCCCTGTTTATTCCTTTATTTACAGCTTTCTTTTCTTTTCTTTTTGCTGTTATTATTAAATAAAACCCTGGTTTGAACCTAACCGCAATGTTTATAAACATTTAGGGGTTAAGTGCTTTCACTTCCTCTTTTTCTCAGCAGAAAGCACTTAACTGTGAGACGGGACTGATGGGGGTATCTTGAGGAGGATCCGTCAGGGGCCTCTGATTGGGCCTTCTGGTGGGGTCTTTGATGGGGGTCTCTGAGGTCGAGTTGGTAGGGGGTGGGTCACCCTTTTGCGTGCGTTCTGTGGAGTCGGTGACCCAGCAATTACCTTGGTGGTGGGGGGGGGGGGGGAAGGAGAGGATACTCCTACTTATTGGGGGGGCAATATTTGCATTGTGGGGGGAGAAGGGTCAGCGGCCGGCCCTTTCTATCGGGTTGCCTGCTCAAAATGGTGGCCCGATAGTGGGATTCAAGACGGAATAATTTGCGATCCCGCCATGTATCAATTTGCCTTCTTAATCAGCCCCTTTGTCCTCCTTTGTTGCATTCTGAACTATTGCAAATCCTCAGGTCTGCTGCATTTTCCGGCCAATTTGTATTTCACTCTCTTGGATTTAATACTTGGCTGGATTCTCCGTTCGGGAGACGATGGACGGGATTCACCGTTCCCCGATGCCGATTTCTTATGACACTGAATTGCTTCTGGACGCCGCTCCCAGTGCCAAAATAAAACAGCAGCAGCGGGAGAACAAAGGGGTGGATTCACCGTTTTTGAGACTAAGTGCTGAGGAACTGTGGCATTTTACGACAAAAGATTTGGCACCGACACTTACGGATCCTGCGACCGGTGAGGGGCTAGCAGCCGTAGTGAGTAAAACCCACAATATTCCTACAATATAAAGGCCTGGAGAATGGCTGGGTCCGTGGCTGCACATGCACGTGCAACGACTTGCAGCGGTCGCACCGTAAAACATGGTTCCGTCCGTGCGTGGATTTGACCTGCCAGATTGTGCCCCCCTAGCCATCCCTTGGCACCCCCCTAACCAACCCCCATCAGTCCCCCCAGCCCTCGCGGAAGCCCCCACCGGCCATCAGCATGGCTCCCACACAACTGTGGCAGCACTGGACACCTACCGCAGCCGCCATGCCGGGTTCCCGATCGCTGAGACCACACATCAACTGCGCGGTCGGGAACTAAGCCCATCGGGGATGGAGTATCGGGGGAGGGCCTGCAGATGGCGAGCTAACGCTGTCCTAAAGGCATGTGGCGTGCTACGTGATGACGCCATTTCGGAGGGGGCGGAGCATACAGAAGCTGCATCAAACAGGCACCACCCCTGATTTCGACATCAGTAGGGATTCCCTGCCCAATCGCCAATTGAGAAATCGGCATTGGGGAACGATGAATCCCATCCATCATCTCCCGAACAGAGAATCCAGCCAAGTATTAAATCCAAGGGAGTGAAATACAAATTGGCTGGAAAATGCAGCAGACCTGAGGATTTGCATCAGTTTAGAATGCAGCAAAGGAGGACAAAGGGGCTGAATAAGAACACAGAACATACAGTGCAGAAGGAGGCCATTCAGCCCATTGAGCCTGCACCGACCCACTTAAGCCCTCACTTCCACCCTATCCCCGTAACCCAATAACCCCTCCTAACCTTTTTGGAAGGGGAATGTAGAGTAGGAGAGTAAGCTTGCATGGGACGTAAAACTAACTGCAAAAGCATCTATAGGTATGTGAAGAGAAAAAGATTGGTGAAGATAAATGTAGATCTCTTACAGTTAGAAACAATTGGAAATTTATAATCATAGAATCATAAAATGTACAGTGCAGAAGGCGACCATTCGGCCCATCAAATCTGCACCAGCCCTTGAAAAGAGCACCTTACCCAAGCCCAGGATTCCACCCTATCCCCGTTACCCTGCAACCTGACCTAACCTTTTTGGACACTAAGGGGCAATTTTGCATGGCCAACTCACCTACACTGCATGTCTTTGGACTGTGGGAGGAAACCGGAGCACCCGGAGGAAACCCACACAGTCACCCGAGGCCGGAATTGAACCTGGGACCCTGGAAATGTGAGCCAGCAGTGCTAACCACTGTGCCACTGCACTGCCCAAAATGGGGAACAAAGAAATGGCTGACCAACAAAATACAAACTTTGGTTCTGCCTTCACAAAGGAGGACACAAATAATGTACCAGAAATGTTGGAAAATACAGGGTTTAGTAAGAGGGAGGAACTGAAGAAAATCAGTAGTGATAGGGAAATAGTGTTGGGGAAATTGATGGGATTAAAGGCTGATAAATCCCCAGGGCCTGATAATCTACATCCCAGAGTACTTAAGGAAGTGGCTCTAGAAATAGTGGATGTATTGGTGGTCATCATCCAAGATTCTATAGACTCTGGAACAGGTCCTATAGATTGGAGGGTAGCTAATGTAACTCCATGATTTAACAAGGGAGGTAGAGAAAGAACAAATAATTTTACACCAGTTAGCCTGACGTCGGTAGGGGGCAAATGCTAGAGTCCATTATCAAAGATTTTCTAGCAGAGCATTTGGAAAACAATGGCAGATCCAACAGAGTCAGCATGGATTTATGAAGGGGAAATCATGCTTGTCAAATCTATTCTTTGAGGATGTAACTAGTAGAGTTGACGAGGCAAGGGCCAGTGGATGTGGTTTATTTGGACTTTCAGAAGGCTTTGGACAAAGTCCCACACAAGAGATTAGCGTGTAAAATTTAAGTTCATGGGATTGGGGGTAATGTATTGAGATGGATAGAAAACTGGTTGGCAGATAGGAGACAAAGAATAGGCATAAACGGGTCTTTTACCAAATGGCAGGCATAGACTAGTGGAGTACTGCAGGGATTGGTGCAAGAACCCTAGCGATTCACAATGTATATTAATGATTAAGATGAGGGAACTATATATAATATCTCCAAATTTGCAGATGACACAAAGCTGGGTGGGAGGGTAAGCTGTGAGGAAGATGCAGAGATGCATCAGTATCATTTGGACAAGTTGAGTGAGTGGGCAAATGCATGGCAGATGCAGTATTATATGGATAAATGTGACGTTATCCACTTTGGTAGCAAAAACAGGAAGGCAGATTATTATCTGAATGACTATAGATTGGGAGAGGGAAATATAGCACTGACCCCTGTGGTATTTGCTGGAGTTCAGAAGAATGAAGGGGATCTCATAGAAACCTATCAAATTCTAACAGGACTAGACAGGGTAGATGCAGGAAGGATGCTCCCCATGGCGGGGGAGTCCAGAACTCGGGGTCACAATCTGAGGATACAGGGTAAACCATTTAGGACAAAGATTTGGATCAATATCTTCACCCAGAGAGTGGTGAGCCTGTGGAATTTTCTACCACAGAAAGCAGGTGAGGCCAAAACAATGTATGTTTTCAAGTAGGAGTTAGATATGGCACTTGGGGTTAAAGGGATCAAAGGATATAGGGACGAAGGTGGGATCAAGCTATTGAGTTGGATGATCATCCATGATTATAATGGTGGAGCCGGCTCGAAGGGTCGATTCGCCTCCTTCTCCTCCTATTTTCTATGTTTCTATGTTTCGATAAGTGTCTCGAGCTATTATTCAATCAGTGACCCCATATATGCTTAACTTTAGTTTCTACAATTAACACATTCCATTTTTCTTTTTAAATAAAACTTAACAAACAATATTCACAAACAGTATTTCATAACAAATTGAAGAAAAAAATGATTTTCCACGTTCTCAATTAAGCAAGCCGTCCATTACAAGATGTCCATGTTCTTGGATCCTAATAACCTTTTGGTACAGGCACTACTTTCCATGAAACAATCAGATAATTGATGACTTGCATCAACTCATCTGATCTTGGAGATTTCTTTTTCCCCCCTGACATTTATGCCCTGCTAGCAAAGTCAATATTTACTCACTTATACTTTTTGTAGCGACACCCTGGGTGAGTGCGCAGTCAGTTCCAACCCCACAGTCCCCGGAGTCCCAACATAAGTGAAGTAAATAATAATTTGTGTTTTCCTGAGATCACCACCCCCTGATTGCTCCACTGAGTTACAGACACCAGATTTATACGTAAAATGTTAACAAGCTGTTTATTAATAATGAGGAAAAGTTGAATGTTTAAACAAATAACAGGACAATTATCTCTCAGTCTACCTAATCTCAAAACTCGATATCATCCTCACCCCAGACACACACAAGACAGACACACAGTAAGGGTAATGGGGGATTAAAGAAACTGGGGATTAAAGGAAAAGGTTTGAGATGAATCTTCACTGCTGCGGTTGTGGCCTCTGGGAAATAGATTTATTCAAGAGATTCAGGTCGGTGCAGTTCCATCCTTTGACCACTGGATGGAGCTGTACACAGGAGATTCAGATCATAGACATCATAGAATTTACAGTGCAGAAGGAGGCCATTCGTCCATCGAGTCTGCACCGGCTCTTTGAAAGAGCACCCTACCCAAGCCCACACCTCCACCCTATCCCCATAATCCAGCAACCCCACCCAACACTAAGGGCAATTTTAGACGCTAAGGGCAATTTAGCATGGCCAATCCACCTAACCTGCACATCTTTGGACTGTGGGAGGAAATCGGAGCACCCGGAGGAAACCCACGCACACACGGGGAGAGCGTGCAGACTCCGCACAGACAGTGACCCAAGCCGGGAATCGAACCTGGGACCATGGAGCTGTGAAGCAATTGTGCTAACCACCATGCTACCATGCTGCCCAATGCAATTCTGATCTTTGGCCAACAGATGGAGGTCTCATCTCCCTGAGAAATTATGCAGCTTCATACCTGAGGAATCACTGATTTTCCCCTTTGTCTGATTTCTATGCGGACACTCCACTATGTTACAGACAGAGTCTTCAGTTTGTGCTCTTCCCAGCCTTCCAGGCAGAGGATTAAAAAGTTACAGACCTGGTGGGAGACTTTTCCTTTCCTACTCCAGAAGTGCCCTTCACAGATCTGATTGCTGTATGTGTTTTTTCACTAGGAAAGCCTTCACAGATCTGGCTAGAAGGTTTTAGAAATCACCCGGTAGAGAGAGCGATAGAGCAGAGAGAGAGGGACAGCCTTCCAGCTGCTTCCAGGCTGAATCCTATTCAGAACTGAGGACAAAATGGAGCTCTCCAGGTAACCCACCTTACTTCTGGAAGATTCTGAATGGCTCCAAGTATTACAAGCAACAATAGGAGACAGTTCAGAACCTCAGCCACACTGATTGGCTGCTTGCCATGTCTATGAAACTGACATCACGGGCTTTGCCATCGAACCTAAAAGGGAAGTTCTGGCAAGTCCATTAGTGTTTCGTTTTGCAGCAGCTAGCAATAAAATTGTAGATTAAAGGCAGCCAGGACAGAAGTATAAAAGGAAGACAGGACAGACCAAGGATTTACAACAGTATGCTAACAACTTGCATCAACCGTACTGATCTTGGAGATTTTGTTTTGTTCTAACATTTGTGTCCTGTTAGCAAAGTCAATCCTTAATCTTTTCTCACTTACACTTTTTGTAACATGTACTTTGTAGCATGTATTCCATGATGAATAACTATCTACCTAATATTAAATGGAAAAACTTTTCAGTATGCCCATTTTATAGAATTTCGCCGATAACAGTTGACAAATAGGATCCCATAGTCACTGCTTTCACAAGACCAATGTTTCCACAGCTTAAGAAATTTCAACAATCCTTTTTATTTCCTTAGCTACCCAGGCTACAGAGTGTTACCAACCAGTGAGGCCATGAACCAGGATTCAGCCTTTCTTTCTCACCCTCAGTTGATCGTAACAGGGTGTTTTTGTAATTTATAAAGATGGAAGTATTAATCCAATATCTGTACTTAACCCGTTCATGAGCTGATTGCAAATTACTCAGTCTGACAGGCTATCTTGAGTTTAAACACAAAAGGAATTCATTTTTTATTATCTTAAAAATCCAGCCAATATACAATGTAAAGATGCTGAAAAAGGTAAACATATATCTCGAACTTCACAACATGCTCACAAACATGCAACATTACAAGTTACACAGTGCATGATATTAGCTTTTAACCAAATTAAGGTTCAATGATAAAAGGTAAAAAAAGGAAGTTCACTGTTTATGAGTCCTTCGCTGGTGTTCATGGCCGAGGCAGTTTTTTTCATGGTGGTATTAAAATTCCATTGGTGTTGAGGCCTATGTAACTGCAATTTTTGGCGAAAGTCTCTTTTAAACCACAACCTGCCTTTTCCAAAAGTCGACGAGATTGCACCTGAAGTTCCTTCTGGTTGAAATTCTTCATCTTTGTGATGGATTCTACAATGTAACAGAGATATGGATCTCAAATTGAGAGAGGACAGAAAGAGGTGTTGTTACGAATCAAGTTGCAGACTTCTCCCAGACTTCCTAAAAGCAAACATTTCAAAATTTTGATTCTGACTTTTCTTTCAATAATGAGCTTTCCATAGAAGGTAACTGATTAGCTCATCACCTATTGTATGATGGCCCAGGTGATTAATTAATTTACTGTCCAGCCATCACTTCTAAACAGACCATTCTTTCCTACGGGTAACACCTTATAAAGAGCCATTGACCTGGTAGACGTTCTGTCTTTGCCTACAAGATAGCTTTATAAAAATACGAATGATAAGAGTCAGTTAAAAGTACAATTAATCTTTGAATTAATTCTTGGTATCAGCAGGTATGAAATTCAACTCTAGGTTTGCCTTGGCATATCTCAATTATAATTCACACTGGAAACCTCCAGAAACTAACCAACTTGTAATACCAGATATGTCAGGTTCCCTGTGACAGACATCTTAAGTCAGTGTAATTTCTTGCTTTAAAAATCCTTTCAAAGAAGTTCATTATATATTTGACCATCAAGGGCGACACTTGGCACAGTGGTTAGCACTGCTGCCTATGGCACTGAGGACCCGAGTTGGAATCCCGGCCCTGGGTCACTGTCCATGTGGAGTTTGCACATTCTCCCCGTGTCTGCATGAGTTTTGCCCCCACAACCCAAAGATGTGCAGGTTAGGTGGATTGGCCACGCTAAGTTGTCCCTTAATTGGAAAAAAAATAATTGGGTACTCAATTTATTAAAAAAATAAATATATATATATATACATATTTGACCATCCAATTAAATTACAGATTAATATTCTAAATACACATGTCAATTGTCACGGCAAGGCCAACATTGCCCATTTTCACCCACCCAAAAATATTAAGAAACCTACTGCACATGCATACAAATCAGTAAGATTGGCATGAAGTATCATCACTAATAATAACTAATTTCATCTTCTTTGGGTCATCCAAGGATGGAAACTTCAGTATACATTTCTTCATCCTTATTTTTTTCATGTTTTAATTGCCCTGACAACATCCTGGACTTTAGTCTGCTTCATCATACTGCTTCGTTCCAAATATGTCAAAACTAGCGGCAAGTGTTCTGTGTAACATCTTGAACATTTAACCAATATTTAAATTTGTCAGTAGCTTTCCCTGCCCTTCCCATAATAGTCACATTCCTCCATTCTTTGGACCCTTGCAGAATGTACGTTTGCCTATCTAGGCCCCCCTGATCTATTGTATTCTGTTCCTCAGGACTGTCATCACAAAACACACCAGTATGTGATGTACAGGATGCCTCATTGCCTTCTTTGAGCTGTTCAGGTTCTGAGAATTTGAAATGAATCCATTAATCGTGTGGAATGAACTACCATGGTCTGATTACCATATTGACTGTTCATTGTTTTACCATCACACCCTATGACCAGGACCGTTCGATTCCTTATGGCCCACTCTTTGGAAGTACATCATATCCACAGAATTAAAGACTATCTCAGGCAGTCTCATACGATACCTCAGGGCTCTCTGTATTTTCCCCAAGGCTTCAGTCTTGAAGAAAGCCCTCGGCCCTGCTTGAATCACTAAAATGCACAGGATGAAATGGGACTAATCATCATCCCCTCTCGGTCGCGTGGACTATCACCCAGCACAGAGGGTAATTTGGGATTCCAGCAAAGACCAAATGATAGGGGCTGCACCTTCAACCATCTGAAGTGAATTTTTTTGCATGAACCACCCATGTCAGTCCAGTTGTCAACTTGCAGTTTGGTTGGTCTTAAGCAGGTCTTAATATCTTATGCAGCATTTCATCGATCTCCGTGTGATTCCTTTCACAGAGTACATTGCTGAAAGTGCTTTCAGCTGTGGTGTTCATAACCAGAATGTTCATATTTTCACACATGTCTTTCAACTCATTAACAAATTCTCCTCTATTGTCAGTCAGACACTGAATCAATGTTTCAAGGCCAGTCCCTCTCCATTTCTCCATGACTTTATGAACTGTTTTTCTTTTGTCCTTAAGTTGTTTTACTGTCAAAACACTAAATCTGGTTGCCATGTCCATAATGTGTAACATGAAAATATTTTTGGCTTTGTCTCATACCTTGAAATGCACAAAAACATTGAAATCACTGTTATGGGCCAGGGTTTAGAGAACCCCAAAGTGTATCATGGAGTTCACCTGACCCACAACTTTTACTAGATTGTGGTATGGGGAGCACACGGCACATTCTACAGGTGTGGTCGAGTAGAAATGGAAGTGTTTTTTAAAAGCAAAACAAATGTTTATTCTATGAACTAAAGTTAACCTTTTTAAAACATACAGTGAACATCTTAGCAACCATTAAGTCAAATACAACCCCCAGAGACTACAACACTAAGCTTTCCTTTTTAACATCGATACAATTTAAAACACCTGTTACCAGAAGCACATCAGGTTAAAGAAACTACTGTTATTAGTTTTAAATCACCAGGATCAATTTACAGTCTTTAGGTTACAGAGAGAGATTCATGCAGCTTCTGGCTGTGACTGCAACTATCCAGCTCTGAAAACGAAACTAAAACACACCCTGCAGCCTGCTCAAAAATGAAAGTAAAAAGCTGACAGACAGTCCAGCTCCAGCCACTCTCTGACATCACTGCAGTCGTAAACACCCATTTCATAAAGGTACTCTCACTACAGATATTTATATACACACCCACTTATAAACACATATTTCTTAAAGGTACTCTCACATGACACCTCCCCCCAAGAAAAAAAAATACCATCAACTTCAAGATGGTTTCATTTTTCACCTTTTCACTATCCTTTAAGAAATGCACACAGTAAATATACTTTTTCATTAAAAAAAACAACACATGCAAATAGGTATAATAATATAGTCCATTTTTTTTTTGTTCTTCTTCCTCCAACTGAAATCCTTCTCAATTGACAGTCTCATTTGAACAAGAAGATCTCTGCACAATCCGTCCATTTCTCTATGCCTCGGCATTTCTCTTTAAAGTCAGATACTTTAGTTCAATCTGATCACAGAGTCCCTTGTAATTCTCCAACACAGGAGCATTGGTTATCACAGCTTTCAGGCAGTCAAATCCTGTTGAAACTCCGCTGTCCACTGAAATTTGTTACGCTTCTTCAGCAAGTCCATCAGTGGAGCAATCACGCTACAAAGCTTTTGCACAAATGTTCGATCAAATCCACTCATGCCAAGAAATCGCATTATTTCCCTTTGTCTTGAGGTTTCGGAAACTCCTCAAGTGACTTAGGCTTTTCCAAATTCACTTTTGGCTAAGTTTATCATCAAACCCGCCTCCTGAAGTCGATCAAATAACTCCATCAGATGTTTTAAATGTTCTTTCCGTGTCTGGCTGAAAATTACCAGATCGTCAATGTGGACCACACAATTGGGTAATCCTGAAACAAATTTGTTAGTTAACCGTTGCAATGTGGCTAGGGCGTTTTTCATGCCAAATGGCATAACTTTGAATTGGTATATACCATCTGGGGTCACAAAAGCTGAAATCTCCTTTGCCCTTTCGGATAAATGTACCTGTCAGTAACCTTTAAGTAAATCCAGTTTGGAAATAAAAGCTGATTGTCCCACATTCTCAATGCAATCCTCCAAACGTGGGATAGGGTAAGAGTCCATTCTTGTAACTGCATTAACCTTTCTGTAGTCCACACACAACCGTTGGGTACCATCTGGTTTTGGTACCATCATATGGGTAAGCTCCATTGGCTGCAACCCACTTCAATTATGTCATTTTAAAGCATATTCTCAATCTTTCTTAACCTGTGCCAATTTTAAAGGGTTAAGTCTGTATGGATGTTGTTTGATTGGAACAGCATTTCCCACATCTACATCGTGTATAGCCATTTTAGTACTTCCCAAATTATCTCTACAAACTTGCCCATGTGATATCAATAACTCTTTCGGGTCAGTCCGTTTTTTCTCTGGAAGGTAACTCAACAATTTATCCCAATTTTTAAGAACACCCTCGTTTTCCAATTTAATTTGAGGTATGTCAAATTCACAGTCATCTGGATTTGGTTCATCACTTTGAGTTAGAATCATTAAAACCTCCACCTTTTTCTCTCCTTCCCTTTCAAAATTCCTTTTAAGCATATTCACATGACACACTCGGTGAGTTTTCCTTCTATCTGGTGTTTTTACCACATAATTCACCTCACTTAATTTCCTTTCAATCTGATAAGGTCCACAAAACCTAGCTTTTAAAGGCTCACCTACGACTGGAAACAATACTAAAACTTTATCTCCGCTGGCAAAACTACGAACTTTGGATTTCTTATCTGCTACCCGTTTCATTACATTTTGTGCAACTTTTAAATGTTGTCTAGTCAATTCACCTGCTCTATTTAATAGTTCCCTAAAATTTGACACGTAATCCAATAATGTAAGTTCTGATTTCTCACTCACCAATTTTTCCTTGATCAATTTAAGTGGTCCTCTTACTTCATGACCAAAAATTAGTTAAAAAGGACTAAATTTGGTTGACTCATGAGGTGCATCCATAATTGCAAACAGTATGAATGGAATTCCTTTATCCCAATCCTCTGGATAATCTTGACAATAAGCCCTCAATATTGTCTTTAATGTCTGATGCCACCTTTCTAACGCTCCCTGCGATTCTGGATGGTACGCAGTTGATTTAAATTGTTTTATTCCTAATCTATCCATAACTTCTTTGAATAACCTTGAGGTAAAATTTGATCCTTGGTCCGATTGTATTTCTGTGGGTAGTCCATATCTAGGAAAGAATTTAAGTAACTCCTCCACAATCATTTTAGCTGTAATATTACGCACTGGAATGGTCTCTGAAAACCTAGTAGACACAACCATTATAGTCAAAAGATATTGATTCCCACTTTTTGTTTTAGGAAGCGGTCCTACACAATCAATTAGGACCCTTGTAAAAGGTTCCTCAAATGCTGGAATAGGTATTAAGGGTGCTGGTTTTATCACTGCTTGAAGTTACCCTATCACTTGACATGTGTGATATGATTGACAAAATTTAACTACATCTTTATATAGTCCAGGTCAATAACTTTCTTTTGGATTTTAGCTTGAGTTTTCCTTATTCCCAAATGACCTCCCACTGGTACCTCATGTGCAACTCGCAACACCTCCTTTCTATACCCTACCGGCAATACTACTTGATGAAATTCTGTCCACTTTTCATCCGTCTGCATATGTAAAGGTCTCCATTTACTCATCAAGACATCACTTTTACGGTAATAGCACTCTGGTATACACGCAGATTCCTCTTCCGTGTATGCTTTCTGATACATCCGTTTTCTTTCTACATCTTTTTGTTGTAACTCCGCCAATTTTCCTGAACTAAAAATATCCGCCTCATCCTCCACCTGTTCTTGTTCCTTTTCAACCATCTGATCAAAAATTGTTTCTGATAATTGCACTTCAACTTCATCTTCACCCTTTGATTTCTCCTCTTGTCTTAACCTGTGACTTTGCAACCTTGTTACTCCACAATCTGGAAAAATCCCAGGATATTCGTCCTTCAACACTTCTGTTGTCTGATTTTCCACTGGCTTATCAACCACAGTAGGCATCACTCCCACCTGCGATCCAGCTATAACATCACCCAAGATAAACTGTATTCCTGGACAAGATAGTTTCTCTCTTACTCCTCCCACTTCACCACTCTTCAGTGGACTTTCCAACCTTATATAATTGAACACTACTCCGCTCACCCTGAATTCCACATATTACCACCTTTTCTGGCAACAATCTTCCCAGACTACATAACTCCTCATCTTTTACCATTAAAGATTGACTAGCTTCCGTATCTCTTAAAATTGTGACTTCTTTACCTATTCCTCCTGATACACATGAATAAACTTTACCCACACAAGTAAATTCTTTAAAGAGATCTGGCACCTTCTTATCAATCACCTCTTGATCAGGCTGTACAATCCTTTGCACCTCCTTCGCTTCACTTGGGCTTTCCTTTACCACTTTAACAAACCCCACTGTCTTATCCTGTTTTACCACATCAGCCTTCCCAGTGCTTTTCTTCAACCAACAACACTGTGACTTTACATTGCCTAGTTTATTACAGTGAAAACATTTGAAACTTTTCATGACTCTTCCACCCTCCTGGATTTCTTTTTTAATCTGAGGTACACTCTCCATATTATCTCCCATCAGATCCTTTACCTTTACCACTTGAGTATTTCTCATGTCCCCAGTTACTATCCCTCACAGGCTGAAACTGATGTCGAAAACCAAGCTTTGATTTATGAACTAATTCATAATCATCTCCCATTTCTGTTGGCAATCTCGCAGTTTCAACCCTCAGCTCTTCCACATGAGTTCTCACGACATCAGGAATTGAATTTTTAAACTCCTCCAAAAGTATAATTTCTCCGAGAGCTTCGTACGTTTGGTCTATTTTCAAAGCCCTTATCCACCTATCAAAATTACTCTGTTTGAGCCTTTCAAACTCCATGTATGTTTGACCAAATTCCTTCCTTAAATATCTAAACCTTTGTCTGTAAGCTTCAGGCACCAGTTCATATGCACCTAAGATGGATTTTTTCACCTCCTCATAGGACTCAGATACCTCCTCCGATAGTGATGCAAACACTTCACTAGCTCTACCTACCAGCTTTGTTTGAATCAATAATACCCACATGTCCTGTGGTCATTTTATTTGTTTAGCTACCTTCTCAAATGAAATGAAAAAGGCTTCTACCTCCTTCTCATCAAACGTTGGCAATGCTTGGATATATTTAAATAGATCCTCACCAAGCCTTCGACTATGACGCTCTTACTATCCTCATCACTATCCACCAACTGTACGTTTCCCTTTACATCTGCCAATTTTAACTGACTGTCATGTTTCATGGCCATTTTCTGAAGTTCAAACTCTTTCTCTTTATCTTTTTCCCTGATCTGTATCTCCCTTTCTCTTTCATTTTGTTCTGCTGGGGCTATTCTTTCTTTTCTTCTTTCTTCTCTCTCCTTTTCTTTTTCCTCTCTCTCTCTTTCTCATTCCGCTCTATCTCTTTCTTTTTCTTTTTCCACTTTCTCTCTCTCTTTCTTTTTCCTCTCTTTCGTATTCAAGCTGCTTTAATTCTTTCTCCTGTTCCATTTGTTTAATCTGCAATTGGATTTTTGCCATTTCCAATGAGTCAGACTGTATCTCAGGCAACTTTAAATGCTTAGCCACCACGATAATTACCTCATCTTTTCGCATTTTCTCAGGTAATGTTAACTGCAATGTTTTTGCCAAATCTAACAGTCTGCTGTTAGTCTCTGTCCTTAAGGTACTGCGTGTGACCATCTCCACCCCCAAAAACTTCAGAGCTTCTGAAAGAGCCATTGTGCACAACACACTCCCCACTTAAACTAAAATACCACACCTGAAAAGCACCCACATTATGCTCACCCCTCACTGTCTTTAAGTTCACTAAGCCAATCCAACAGAATCATAGAATTTACAGAAGGAGGCCATTCATCCCTTTGAGTCTGCACTGACCCTTACAAACAGCACCCCACCGAAGCCCACGTATCCACCCTATCCCTGTAACCCAGTAACCCCCACTTCACATTTTTTGGACACTAAGGGCAATTTGGCCTGGCCAATCCACCTAACACGCACATCTTTGAACTGTGGGAGGAAACCGGAGTACCCGGTGGAAACCCACGCAGACACGGGGAGAATGTACAGACTCTGCACAGACAGTGACCCAGCCGGGAATCGAACCTGGGACCCTGGAGCATTGAAGCAATTGTGCTAACCACTATGCTACCATGCTGCCCGTAGATAGTTAGATAGACTTTTATCCCGGATGAGCCCCAATTTGTTATGGGCCAGTGTTTAGAGAACCCCAAAGTGTATCATGGAGTTTGTCTGACCCACAACTATTAATAGATTGTGGTATGGGGAGCACACGACCCTCTCTACAGGTGTGGTAGAGCAGAAATGGAAAAGTATTTTTTGCAAGCAAAACAATGTTTATTCTATGAACTCAAGTTAACCTTTTTAAAACATACAGTGAACATCTTAGCAACCATTAATTCAAATACAACCCCCAAAGAATACAGCACTAAGTAAACCTTTAAGCTTTCCTTTTTAACATCCATAAGACTTAAATCACCTTTTACCAGAAGCACATCAGGTTAAAGTCACTACTGTTATTAGTTTTAAATCACCAGAATCGATTTACAGTCTTTAGATTACAGAGAGAGATTCATACACCTTCTGGCTGTGACTGCAACTATCCAGCTCTGAAAACTAAACTAAAACACACCCTGCAGCCTGCTCAAAAACGAAAGTAAAATGCTGACAGACAGTCCAGCTCCAGCCACTCTGACATCATTGCAGTAGTAAACACCCATTTCTTAAAGGTACTCGCACTACAGATATTTATATACACACCCATTTATAAACACCCATTTCTTAAAGGTACTCTCACATGACAGTCACAGACCAATGGAAAGCTTACTTGGTCAGCCTTTCTGATCTTTTTTACATATTTAATACTTTGCATTAATCTCTTTGACGAGCCTTGCATACTCCTCATCAACTAAACATGCATCCTTTCACAGGATTTTTAGTCTTTGACAAGAAAGGACAAAGCAGCTTTAAGATCATTTACTTTTATTCCCTCCAATTCTTATCACTTGATGCCACAAACACTTCTCTAACATTCCGATTAGGTTTTATTAAGGGGATGCAATAATGTCCTGATTGGATAAACTACAGATTCTTTACTGTTCAAAAACAATTGCTTTGTCATGCTCCATCTCAAGTTTCATTTGTTTCGCAAACTGCTGAAGTACAACCACTATCTAGCAATGCACAGTTAAGTGGATGCATGACTAAAACACTCATCACTATGACTAGTACAATTCCTTCAGACTGCTCATTGTCATCACTTTCAGCCTTCACGTTCTCTGTGTCATGTGTCACTTTGCGAACCCTGCTGTTCTGCTTTGGGGAGTTCGGCGAAATGATATTTTGAGTCATGTGATGATTGTCAGAAATTGGCATATACATATATATATATATATAAATGTGTGCATATATATATATATATATATATCCTAGGTTAGGGTACGATTAGAATGTCATAAAAGTGAGATCATCATTCTTTAAAACCATGTTTATGTTTACAAGGAGAGGCCTAATGGGATTTTGTTATGATTTCTGGGAATTCTCTGGGGCGTAGATAATTGGAGATATTCGGCAAAATTCTTCATTTCTGAGACTAAGTGTTGACCTGGCGCAGAATTCGTGGAGTTCCACAACAGCAAAACTGGTGCTGCACCGAGACCAATTCAGTTACTGTTAAGAGGCTAGCATTGGCGCCACATGGAACACAATTAATTCCAATGAGAAACGGTGCAGGATTCAAGATTGACACTCCTGAGGTTGACAAGCTGCAGTTTTATATACACACTTCACTCCCCACACATACACAATCCCCTCCTGGATGCAGTGAAGGAGAGGCAGATGACCGTGTACCCTGGCCCGAGAAGGAGGCTTCCAGCCGCTGCCATTCACCCTGTCTGGGCGCAGGTGGCAGAGGCGGTCAGCGCCGTGGGCAACACTGTCCGGACCAGCCAGCAGTGCCGGAAAAAAACTGCACGACTTCCTCAGGGCAGCCAGGGTGAGTAAACAGAACTGTGCCCCTGGCACCAACCCTTTCCCTCACACCCGTAACCCCCCCCCCCCCAACCGCACCTCCACTTGGCCGAACCCCCACCCTGCATCGCATGTCAGCATCCATGCCGGTCGTCATGGCTGGGTGCGCAGGCCGCTGAGGCCACCAGCTATCCACCCCCTGGGCTCCATGCATCGGACTGTCTAACAGTGTTATTTTCTGTTTCCTTCCCCCCATCCCCCCAGGAGAATGCTGCTCATAACCGCCGGGAGCGGGAGAAATCTGGGGCGGGATTCTCTGACGCGCCACATTTCTGCCCCGACCGGATTCTCCGTTACACCAGCCGGTCAATGAGTTTTCCCATTGTGGGTCAGCCCCAAGCCGTCGGGAAACCCCCGGGCACCAGCATAACGGAGAATCACAGCGGCGGAGAATCCCGGCCCTGGAGAGGGGCTGGCGGACCTTGGACTCTCACCGTGGAAGAGCAGAGGGCCCTGGACAAGGTTTGCGGTCCGAAGGAAAGGGAAGTCACTGGGTGGAGGTCGGCCACGGGCAAGGATGTGAGACCCTGCTGAGTTGCAGTTCCCTGACCGTCCCCACCTCGGTCACCCTGAGGATTCAATGGGAAAATGAGTTGGAATGGCTAGCTCGCATGCAGGGATCACCCAGGCGGATGGTGGGAAGTGCTACCATGGACAGGAGTCTAACGTTATCAATCAATGCGGGGCACCAGAGCTCATCGCAGAACATGGAACATAGAACATTACAGCGCAGTACAGGCCCTTCGGCCCTCGATGTTGCGCCGACCTGTGAAACCACTCTAAAGCCCATCTACACTATTCCCTTATTGTCCATATGTCTATCCAATGACCATTTGAATGCCCTTAGTGTTGGCGAGTCCGCTACTGTTGCAGACAGGGCGTTCCACACCCTTACTACTCTCTGAGTAAAGAACCTACCTCTGACACCTGTCCTATATCTATCTCCCCTCAATTTAAAGCTATGTCCCCTCGTGCTAGACATCACCATCCGAGGAAAAAGGCTCTCACTGTCCACCCTATCTAATCCTCTGATCATCTTGTATCCCTCAATTAAGTCACCTCTTAACCTTCTTCTCTCTAACAAAAACAGCCTCAAGTCCCTCAGCCTTCCCTCATAAGATCTTCCCTCCATATTGTCATGATATTCAGATAAATATCATGCAAACATACATACACATTGATGGACAGATCAACGGACCAATCAATACACACACAACATCACAGCCAATCACAGGCAAGAGCATATACACTATAAAACGGGGAACACGGCACTTCCCGCTCATTCCAGCAGGAGACAGCTCGGGGCACAGAGCTCTCAGCAAGCCACTCAGACATTCAACATGTGCTGAGTGCTTCTCTAAGATAGTGTTAGGGCTAGGTCCACAGGTTAGAGGGTAATGAACGAACCAGAGTAACCAGTTTACAGATGTTGTTATTGTTAGTAATAAAACTGAGTTGTATCATCCGCAACCGTGTTGGTTCGTCTGTGTAGCAGAGCACCCAACACGACACATATCAGGCAACATTCTGGTAAATCTCCTTTGCACCCTTTCCAATGTTTCCACATCCTTCCTATAATGCGGCGACCAGAACTACACGCAATACTCCAAAGGCGGCAGCACCAGAGTTGTGTACAGCTGCAACATGGCTTCATGGCTCCGAAACTCAATCCCTCTACCAATAAAAGCTAACAACCCTCACAACCTGGGTGGCTACTTTCAGGGATCTATGTACATGGACACCGAGATCTCTCTGCTCATCCACACTACAAGAATCTTGCCATTAGCACAGTACTCTGTATTCCTGTTACTCCTTCCCAAATGAATCACCTCACACCTTTCTGCATTAAACTCCATTTGCCACCTCTCAGCCCAGCTCTGCAGCTTATCTCTGTCCCTCTGTAACCTACAACATCCTTCTGCACTGTCCACAACTCCACCGACTTTAGTGTCATCTACAAATTTACTCACCCATCCTTCTACGCTCTCCTCCAGGTCATTTATAAAAATGACAAATAGCAGTGGCCCCAAAAACAGATCCTTGTGGTACACCACCAGTAACTGGACTCAAGTCTGAACATTTCCCACCAACCACCACCCTTTGTCTTCTTCCAGCTAGCCAATTTCTGATCCAAACTGCTAAATTACCCTGAATCCCATGCCTCCGTATTTTCTGCAGTAGCCTACCATGGGGAACCTTATCAAACACTTTACTGAAATCCATATACACCACATCAACTGCTTTACCCTCATTCACCTGTTTGTTCACCTTCTCAAAGAACTCTATAAGGTTTGTGAGGCACGACCTACCCTTCACAAAACCGTGTTGACTATCTCTAATCAGATTATTCCTTTCCAGATGATTATACATCCTATCTCTTATAAACCTTTCCAAGACTTTTCCCACAACAGAAGTAAGGCTCACTGGTCTATAGTTACCGGGGTTATCTAATGGGACTGCCGTTTAAACAAGCCCGACACAAATTCCGCTACCTGGGGATCCAAATAGCCCAAGACTGGAAAGGGATCCACAAATGGAACCTCACCAGTCTGACGGAGGAAGTAACGAAGGACCTGCAAAGATGGAACACACTCCCACTCTCCCTCACGGGAAGAGTCCAGACGATCAAAATGGACGTGCTGCCCAGGTACCTCTTCCTATTCAGATCCATCCTGATCTACATCCCCAAGGCCTTTTTCAAAGCATTAACTAATCATGGCGTTCGTAGGGGGCGGGGGGGGGGGGGGGGGGGGGGGAGAATGCTAGGATCCCAAAGAAGGTCTTACAAAAAACAAAATCAAGGGGAGGGCTAGCCCTCCCAAACCTACAATTCTACCACTGGGCGGCGATGGCCAAGTGAATAAGGGGATGGATCAAGGAGCCAGAAGCCGAGTGGGTGCGCGAGGAAGAGGCCTCCTGCATGGGGACCTCCCTCCGGTCCCTCGCCACGGCGGCACTCCCATCCCCACCCAAAAAACACTCCAGCAGCCCGTGGTGATAGCCACCCTCCAGTCCTGGAACCAACTACGGCAGCAATTTGGCCTTACCAAAATGACGGACAATGCTCCCATCTGCAACAACCATGGGTTCACACCAGCACTGACTGTCACCACCTTCACAAGGTGGAGACAGGACGGGGGGACACTGACAGTCAGGGACCTATACACCGACGGCAGGGTCGGAACACTGGACGAACTGACAGAGAAATTCCAGCTAGCCAGGGGAAATTAGCTAAGGTATCTGCAACTCAAAAACTTCCTACGAAAGGAGACAAGGACGTACCCACAACCGCCACGACAGACATTACTGGAAGAGTTACTGGACGCAAGCATACTAGATAAAGGAAACTGTAGCGACATGTATGACCGACTGGTAGAAGGGGCCGACACCATACTGGACGCAACAAGAATGAAATGGCAGGAAGACCTGGGGATTGAGATAGGGTGGGGACTCTGGAGCAAAGCACTGCATCGCGTCAACTCCACCTCCACGTGCGCAAGGCTCAGCCTGACGCAACTAAAAGTGGTACATAGAGCCCACTTAACACGAACCCGTATGAGTAGGTTCTTCCCGGAGGTGGAGGATAGATGTGAACGGTGTCAAGGAGGCCCGGCCAACCACGCCCACATGTTCTGGTCTTGCCCCAGACTTGCGGAGTACTGGACAGCCTTCTTCGAGGCAATGTCCAAAGTGGTCGGGGTGAGGATGGAGCCATGCCCGAAAGTGGCGGTCTTCGGGGTTTCAGACCAGCCAGATCTATTCCTGGGGAGGAGGGCGGACGCCCTTGCCTTTGCCTCCCTGATCGCCCGCCGTAGAATCCTGTTCAGCTGGCGGTCAGCAGCACCACCCAAAGCTGCAGACTGGCTGTCTGACCTCTCAGAATCTCTCCAAATGGAGAAAATCAAATTCGCCATCCGAGGGTCAGACGACGGCTTCCACAGAACGTGGGAGCCATTCACCCAATTTTTCCAGGATTTGTTTGTGGCCAACGAACAAGCAGAAGAATAGCCAGGTAGCCAGGAACCAGGGGAAAGTAGCCAAAGCATGAGAGGGAGAGATAGACCGGGAGAGGGGGGCAGCTCAATCTAAGAGGAAGGAAAGGCGAACCACAGGGGTGGGGAGGAGGGGAGAGACAGGGAACAATAGAGGAGAGCCAGAGAGGTAGGTGGGGGGGGGGGGGGGGGGGGGGGGGAGAGGCAGGGAAACGTTAACTAACTTGACATCCACAGGAACAGAGAAAAAGGAGAATACAGGCGGAAGACAGGAGGGCCGGCTGAAGCGGTAGTGAGCACGAGACGACAACGGCAGCAAAATCCGTCCAGGAGAAGCGAGGGGCAACACCAGCACCAGACCCATTTGAGGATTGCCCTCCGGAATTGTCTCGCAGGCACAAACAAATGCCTACTTATATATATATATATCATATCCTGTGTACAGAACGGCAAATATACTTTTTCAAATCCAATAAAAAACATTTATAAAAAAAAACAATTGCAAATTGAGCTCCAAAGGAAAAATACCGAATCGGACTCCACAGTTCGGCAATTAATATCACAAGATGATGAATTGAATTCCAAAAATACTGGACTACAAACGGAGAACACCCAATTATTTAAAGAAAATAGAGAATGAAATAGACAACATGAAAGGTCATTACAAATTGCTGACAGAAAAGTTAGCGGCTCAGAAGCCGACAAATCCTTTTTTAAACCAAAACACCCCACCAATTCCGATTCAAAAGTCTCCCGGAGCAGCTCCAGCAGGCTCCGAGATTGTTATTGCTACACGAGGCACTGAACAAGGGAAACTAGTTAGCTCGGATGAAGATAGTGATAGTGACGCAAAGGACGAACCTAGTGGCAGGACTAGGGTATTACAACTCACCCCATTACGCACCAAACGGGTTAAGATTGAAGCAATGGGCAGCATGGTGGCACAGTGGTTAGCATTGCTGCCTCACGGCGCTGAGGTCCAAGGTTCGATCCCGGCTCTGGGTCACTGTCCGTGTGGAGTTTGCACATTCTCCCAGTGTTTGCATGGGTTTTTACTCCCCACAACCCAAAGAGATGCAGGTTTGGTGGATTGGACAAACTGAATTGCCCCTAATTGGAAATAAATAATTGGGTACTCTAAATTTATTTTTAAAATGATGAAGCGACAGAAACAACCGAAGACGAGGTAAAAACCACTAGATCTCATAATGCCCGACATTGGATTCATGATCCGGCAGACCCCGATAAAATCGACAGATGGTCCAAAGAACCATATAAAGGGAGGTTTGGCCACCTGGGATCAGCTGCAGCGCTTACAGAATATTTACAGGCTCCATCTGTTAGATGGTGTACAGGGTTTGCCTGTGATGGTTAGTTCCCACGATAGTAGAATACTCTCGATGGAGGTTTGGTTGTCTCTTTGGCGACAATTTACAAAATCTGGAAAGGGGATGGCAGTCAATTAAAAATTGGCTATTAAGATTCAATCCACCTAAAACTGATTGGGGAAAAATGACATCCTGTGTTCAAAAGCATTCAGAGGATCTGCAGGACTATGAGGAAAGATTTAGAGCAGTTTCGATGGAGCATTCCAGAAGGGAGCTCCAAGCAGGAGAGGAGAATTGGGATATGAGTACCTTAGGACCATTCAAAACCGCGTTTGTTGCTGGTTTGAGACCCGAACCAGCCCGTCGCTTCAATCTTAACCCGTTTGGTGCGTAATGGGGTGAGTCGAAATACTCTAGTCCTGCCACTAAGTTCGTCCTTTGTGTCACTATCACTATCTTCGTCCGAGTTAACTAGTTTCCTTTGTTCAGTGCCTCATGTAGTGATAACAGTCTAGGAGCCTGCTGGAGCTGCTCTGGGAGTCTAAAGCTTTAAACAGGTCCTTCCTGACTGGGTGCTAATTGGTACCACCTACAGGGCATTAGTAGAACGATGCATTCAACTTGGGAGTTAAAAACCATGACAGCCCTCAGGCTCAGCCTCAAGCTGTAGCCGCTACAAGTAGCGCAGGAACCCTAGCAGGAAATACACCTCCTCCGGTAACACCAACCCCGCCTCCTGTTCTTGCTCCGATAAGGATTCCAAAACACTGGGAAAATGTCATTTTTGTGGTAAAGACGGCCATTGGAAAAAATAAAGTTGTTTCAGAATACAGGCTAACGGACAAGAAAATGACTATCCACCCGGTGACTCATACTATCGAGACCCGCCTCGAGAACCGCCCCGTGACTCATACTATAGGGACCCGCCGCATGACACGTACTACAAGGATCCACCCCAAGACACAAACCACTAAGATACGTACAGGGACCAACAGAGGCCCCATCCAATTTCACCACGTAGAGACGTACTCGATGACGATGACGCTTTTGTCGACAGGTTCAACAGATTAACCCCACAACACAAGAGGGCCCTGCTTGAAGCGGCAAAAAACTAGCGGACCCCACTCTCAGTGAGTACATTCACACAGCATTACATGTTTTAATTGAGAACAAAAAGGATGGACTATATATTTCATTGAGAATGGGAGGCCAACAAATTGATTTTCTTTTTGATACTGAAGCAGAATTAACCTGTATTCCTCAACATTATTCAAACTTGTTCCCCTTAAAGAGACATGTGATTGAATCCTATGCAGCAGGGGGTGATCCATTAACCCTTCAACAAACAGAACCCATGTTGTTTGAATTTGGCCCACATCAACTGATAGCGTCCACCTGGGTAGGTCCAGTAACATAGGCCCTTTTGGGCATGGATAAAATAGCCCAATTAAATTCTTCTCTTAATTTTGATAATGGAAAAGTCACTTGGTCCATCAGATGCCTCAAAAAGAGCCAATTGGAGCAACACCCAATTTGGGCCAAGGACAAAAATGACTGTGGTCTATTAAAAATGGAACCAGCATCCTTCACTGGATCGGCTCCACCATGTACTAAACATTACCCCATTAACCCCTCCTCAATTGAGGGAATACTACCTATAGTGAAACAATTGGAGGACAGAGGAATATTAGTGCAAATTCATAGTTCATCAAACAGTCCAGTGTGGCCTGTCAAGAAGGCTAATGGCACATGGCGCCTCACTATTGACTATAGAAGGGCCAACCAATTCATTGTCAGAAAAGCTCCTTTGGTAGCCGACCCACCCACCATCTTTAATACCTTAACATCAGACCTTCAATGGTTTTCAGTTATAGACATGGCAAATGGCTTTTGGTCAGTACCACTAGCTGAGGAAGTACAACCATGGTTTGTTCAGACAACAACAATACACATGGACTAGACTACCGCAAGGGTTTCACAACAGCCCTACTGTTTTTCACATGGCTCTACAGGACCACCTGAGGGAACTGCCTGATATGCCCTCCATCATTATCCAGTATGTAGATGACATTTTGGTGCCTCCATTAATGAGGAAGATCATGAAAGAGACTTGTCGCAATGGACACAAAGCCAGCCTCACCAAAGCACAAATTTCCCAAGATGAAGTTGTCTACTTAGGTCAGAAAATATCCAAAGGCAAAAGAGAACTTACTCAGGACAGAACGGCCGCAATCAAAGCCGCCAAAGAGTCTAAAACTGTCCAGGAGGTGAGATCCTTTTTGGGACTATGCAACTTTAACAGAAATTGGATTAATTCATTTACTCAGCTGGCACAACCATTAAATGACCTCTTAAAAGGCAACCGAAAATCAAGACACGGTTGACCTCACAACAGAACAGAAGGAATCATTCTTGAACCTGAAACGGGCTTTGTGCTCAGCACCTGCTCTGGGAATTCCAAACAATGGAAAGCCTTTCACCATGTTTGTTCATGAAAAAGAAGGGTACATGACAGCAGTACTAGCCCAAGAACATGGTGACCAGCTAAGACCAGTAGGATACTACTCCGTCAAACTGGCCAACGTGGCCCTGGCATATGGCAGCTGCCTCAGAGTCATGGAAGCCACATGTCGAGCCGTGATGGCTACAGCAGGCCTTGTCCTGGACCAGCACTTGACCATTAAATGTCCCCATGCAGTCCACTCTCTACTCTCCATGAACAGAGTATCACAAGTTACATCAGCCAGGCAGACCAGATGGTCATTAGTTCTGGAAGCACCTAATCTTTATTTCCACCATGCAAGCCCCGTAAATCCATCATCTTTGCTCCCGCTTCCCGAGGAGCAAAAGGGGGGAGAAGAAGAAGAACATGACTGTGTGGAAGTAACAGAGGAAATGGAGGAGGCACGCCTGGTAGAAGAAGAACCACTACAAAATCCAGATTTGGTTCCATTTACAGATGGTTCCTCCTTTGGTATCAGAAAGGCTGGATGAGCAGTCACAAGTCTGCATGAAGTAATGGCAAAAGGAAGCTTGTCCCGAGGAACATCAGCTCAACAGGCCAAATTGAGGGCACTAGCAGTAGCATGTCCTGTGGCAAAAGATCAAACAGCTAACATCTGCACAGGCTCCAGATAGGGTTTTGGAGTAGCCCATGATTTTGGCCACTTGTGGAGAAAAAGAGGATTCCTTACCACAGCAGGGACACCTATCTGAAATGGGAGGGAAGTACAAGACCTTCTAGAAGCCATGGCTTTGCTAAAAGAAGTATCTATTCTAAAGTGTAATGCCCATACTAAAGAGGAACTATAGAAGCACAAGGAAACGCCTTTGCAGATCAAGCAGCAAAAGACGCTGCCTCTCAGTGGCATTCTTCAGCGGAACCCAGCCACATCTACAAATTGGGAGTGACCAATTTATTACAAGATCTACGTGAAATGCAACATGACTGTACAAAAGAAGAGAAATGGTCATGGTTAGAATCAGTTAGAACCAGTTGGAAAAGGCATGTCGTGCAGAGCAAATGAGCTTGAAAGGAGTAGAAACCACATTGTACAGGAGGTGAACCTCAGGTCATAGCGATTGCATGTTGTGGGAGGGACAGAATACTGAAGAAGGGAGAGTTCCATTGTTTAAGGTCCTAAATAATGGTCTAAGATTTGAGTGGTCTAAGGTTTTGTCCTTTGAGGCCCAGAAAGAAGCGTGCTCGGAGACAGACATAAAGATTATATAATTTGCTAATATCACAAGCTGTCGATACTTGGTATTCTGACGTACACCTATACAAAAAATAACTTAAAAACAGCACTTTTCAAACCTCCGCTCACAAACTTCAAGCAACACAGACCAGCCAATAGGACGTCTAAATGCAAATAGGATGGAGCAGCTTGAATTTAAGGCCTGCATGTCCAGGACTACATGTGGCTGAATGTCGGACACTTCGTTAGGATGAGGTTCAAAACTACAGGCGAAAGAAAGTTCACTGAAGAAGGTGATGACAGTGATTGCAAAATAAACCAAAAATATTGTTTTCCCCCAGGAGTAGATAAAACCTATTCGTATATGCAAATTTCAACAAGAGCACAAAAAGAATATCTCTTTGATTTTGTACGCTATTTTGGTCAAGCTGGTTGGCTAATTCGCAAAGTAAACAAAATTGTTTCCTTAAATTTGAAGCAAATGCTTATTGGAGGAAGCAATTTGCAAATAAGTGTGACCCACTGAGAAAGCTTATAATGACAAACAACGTTCCCTGCATCCCACACTGGAGTGACCCTGTTCTGCTTGGCAAAACTTAGTATGTTCCATGCCTTTTGTGAACCCAAAGCCTTGTCGAGAATGCAGAGCACCACACCAGGAGTTAAAGGTAAAGGAAAACATGCACAATTGGGATCAGACCGCTGTGTAATCTGTCAAAAGGACAACTTAGGACCTATAACATCAATGCCTCAGCTAAAAGTTCCTGCCCCTGCAGGACCATTCCAGAACATACAGGTCGATTATATCAGCCTTCCTGCATGTCAAAGATACACTGACGTCCTTGTAATAGTCGATAAGTTCTCTAGATCGGGAGAGGCTGCTCCAGCCAGGAGGGCCACAGCCACCCATACAGCCAAAGGCCTATGCAAAGACTATATTCCCAGATGGGGAGTACCAGCTAGCGTCGACTCAGACAATGGAACCCACTTTACAGGTGCTGTTTGCCAGAAGGTGTGCTGGTTACTAAACATTGATTGGAATCTACACTGCCCATATTATCCAGAATCATCAGGACAAGTGGAACGCATGAACCGGACTTTAAAAGAACGATTGTCCAAATACAACCAAGAAGGCAGGAATTGGATTCAAGCCTTGCCACTAGTTTTGTGCAGTATCAGAGCAACCCCAAACAAAACCACGGGCCTAAGCCCATTTGAGGTCATCATTGGCAGACCTATGTCCCTGCCAGGAACTATTGACTTAAGAAAGGCAGACTGTCATCTGATGAGTGATGCTTTACTTAGTTATTGTCAAAATTTAACAAATGCTGTCAGTTCTGCTTCTCAACAGGTTTTGGCGGCCTGGGGTGACCAGAGGGGGGGGGGGGGGGTTACAACTTGATTCCCGGAGAATACGTGTACGTGAAGAAAATTCAGAAAGAGCCATTGGGAGCCAAGTGGGAAGGGCCCTACCTAATTCTGCTAACCACTCAGTCAGCCGTGAAACTCCCAAGGAAAGAAAACCTGGATTCACACATCACATGTGAAGTGCGCGCTTAAGTATTAAAATCCGTAAAAATGTTTGCCATAATATTGATTTTCAGTTACATGATTGACCTTTTAGGCCTTGCCAAGGAGTTAAATGACAATACGTTTCTTCACACCTCTAAGGCATATGCTAAAAATTTTATCATCTCCAAATGTTGGGTATGTATTGCAATTCCTATCCACTCAGGAGAAGATATCCCTTTCTTATCTATTCCTTTTAACACTTCAGAAACAGCAGAATGTTATCTTTTTCAGAGTGCCACCCGCTATTCACAGACCCGTGAAGGAGCAGACACATGTTGGAAAACCAAGTATTAAATTAATTTAAAGAAAAGAATCCAATTATGGAAATCAGCAGGTTATTCATTACTTTTTCAGGATGGTATCAACACACCAATAACAGAAACCAAAATCCTCCCCATATCAACCTCCCAGCTATTATTAATCAAGAAGGATCAATATGTTTAACAAGCAATCATCCTAAAGGGATGAAGATGGGATATAGTGACTGTACTAATTATTTTGATGTAAACAGAGCGTACAATTGTTCCAAATACGTGGTAGAGAGAGTTATTCATTCTTTGTTATCAACAGGCCTACAGAATCTCACTGGTAAAAATAAATTTTCAGACCCATGGTACTTAGAGGAAATTGCCCATTTTTCTTCTTATAATAGAACTTATTTTATCTGTAACAACAAAGCATACCCCTGGCTTCCAAAATTTTGGTCAGGATCTTGCCATTTAGGATATGTAATGCCTGCTATCCGTCATCTTCCTTCTCTACCTTCTCTGTCAGGACTGCCAGTACAAAGAAATAAGCATCCCATCACTGTGCGAGATAGATTTCTTGCCAAACGTATTCCTTTTTATTGGGAGATAAAAGTATCCAATGAAGTATCCAGCTGACATTATAGAAAAGGTAGCTAATTATACCGCTACTGCCCTAGATAGAATTTCTGCCGCAATTCTAGCTATCCGAACTGTGGCTTTACAGAATCGGATGGCACTTGACTATTTGCTAGCTGAAAAATGTGGCACCTGTGCCCTGATTGGTGTAGAATGTTGCACCTACATCCCAGATAATTCAGAAGAAGTCAAAAACTTGCCAACACATATTAAAGAAGAAGTCAGGAAATTTGACACACCCTCTGATAACACTCTTTGGGGGTGGCTCACCAGATGGTTGGGTGGCACAGGAATGTCCATTATTCAGGGACTCCTTTTATGTTGCATAATTGGACTTATCATTTATGTGATGGTCATGCTGATCAAATGCATTGGCCAATGTATGGCTAACCGTAATGCCCCATCAATTCACGTGGTTCATCGTAAACCAACCGCAACTCCAGCCAATGACATTGAACTGGGTTGTTACTATTGAACTGTTATTTGCTGCATTATTATTGCATTGTTAACCAATTATTATTGAATCATATAATCAACTTCAATTATTAATGAGTTGTTATTGTACTATATAATCATTTCTGTATTGAATAAGAATATTGAATAAGAATACTTCTAGAGTGCTTGTAATGCAAAGCTTTGCCCGCTCCATTGTTGAAGGCTGTTCTCAAACAAGTGAACTATTGAAGGCAATATGAATGAGTTCCTCCATGCTTATTTCTATCCTAGAGCATTTCTTCCTTAATTTCTATTTTTATTTTTGATTCACCTTATTAATCTTTAGAAGAATCAAAGGGGGGACTGATAGAAACTAACCTTTTAGGGGTTAAAGGAAGAAATATTTAAATAAATCATAATAACTAAGATTTTAAATTATTATATAATCAACCATAACAGTGAGAAATAGCTGACTACTTGTGAAAAGATCAGATAAGAAAACTGCAAGAGTTTGCAAGGTCGAACTGACAGAAAGACTCTGTGTTAGAGAGCTGGGATAAGGTCCAGTTCCAAGTCCATGGTGACCACAAATCACCCCATGGAAAGGATTTTTGCTGAGAAAGCTTTTCATCGAATGGCAAATTACTGAAATGTTTTATCTCTTAAATTAACAGACAGACACTTTAGTTGAATTAAACAAATTATAGAATAGTTAAAACCAATCACAGCTGTCGAGAGGATGACACTTTATAGATATTAATCTTCTTAAAAGTTTAGGTACTGGGATGGAAAGCCATTCTCGAATCAATTCAACCTATCCTCTAAAACCTGTAATATCCTCTTGCTTTGCAAAATCGCTATTTTGTTCTATTTAAAACTGCGCAGTGCTTTTTGTATTGTGTATCTTGACTTCAAGAAATTACTACAACCTGTCATTGAATTTTGAATCCAACAATCTGTATTTGTGAAAGATAATCATTCTGATTAGCTTGCAGCAGGGCTAGTCGGAACATTCTAAATTCTGTATTTGTGTGAAAATTGTAATTTACCAATAGACACTAGAAGCTGCAAAATAAATGTGGCAAATTGCCTTTAACCCAAGAAGCCAGTCTTGAATCTCTGTTATTTGGTATATGGTACGGCATTATTGGTATATGAATAGACACAGAGATCCAACAGGAATGTAAACAGAGAACCCATGACTCTGTTTACCGGCCAGGTATAAACCAGGATATTGATAGGATGGTCAGTTGTTGTGACACGTACCAATGCATCGTTGCAAGCAAACCAGAGAACTTAGAACATAGAACATAGAAAAATACAGCACAGAACAGGCCCTTCGGCCCACGATGTTGTGCCGAACTTTTGCCCAGATTAAGAACAAATTAATCTACACCCCATCATTCTACCGTAATCCATGTACCTATCCAATAGTCGCTTGAAGGTCCCTAATGTTTCTGACTCAACTACTTCCACAGGCAATGCATTCCATGCCCCCACTACTCTCTGGGTAAAGAACCTACCTCTGACATCCCCCCTATATCTTCCACCATTCACCTTAAATATATGTCCACTTGTAATGGTTTGTTCCACCCGGGGAAAAAGTCTCTGACTGTCTACTCCATCTATTCCCCTGATCATCTTATAAACCTCTATCAAGTCGCCCCTCATCCTTCTCCGTTCTAATGAGAAAAGGCCTAGCACCCTCAACCTTTCCTCGTAAGACCTACTCTCCATTCCAGGCAACATCCTGGTAAACCTCCTTTGCACCTTTTCCAATGCTTCCACATGAGGCGACCAGAACTGCACAACTTATGCAAATACCTGATTTACCTACGGCACCATGGCAGAAAGTAGCTATGGATCTCTTTCACCCATAAGGGAAAGATAATTTAATAATTATAGGCTATTTTTCAAACTATCCCGAAATGGCTTTACTGTCAAGCGTAACGGCAAGCAGTGTAATATTGCATACCAAGTCAGTTTTTACCAGTCACGGAATTCCTCAAGTCGTTGTGAGTGACAATGGTCCTTGTTTTAGTTGTAAAGAGTGGCAACACTTCGCAGTCACATATGATTTCAATCAGATCGAGTCCATTGTACCCTCAAGCCAATGGAAAAGCTGAAAAAAGTGTTAAGCAATTGTTGAAGAAAGCAATGGACAGCCAATCTGATCCATATCTCACACTATTTAGTTACAGAGCATCACTATTGCCACATGGTAGATCGCCAGCAGAGTTACTCATGAATAGAAGGTTGCTTACCACACTTCCATACTTGACAAAGAAGGAGGAGAATTCAGTGGTACTGCAGAAAATGCAAAACATTAAAGCAAAACAAAAGCAATTATATGATAGAGTGTCCAGAACTTTACCACCACTGAGCAGTGATGACACTGTGAGAATGGAAGATTCAGCAATTGGGCAAGAAAAGCCATTGTACTTGAAGAAGTAGCACCTCGTTCCTACAATGTACAGACAGCGGATAGATTGGTTTTAAGAAGAAATCATCGCGAGCTCTTGAAAACCAGAGAAGACTTTCACAACAACATGATGGATGATGATATCTACTTCAGAATCAACATCAGCTGCAGTGTCAGATAGTTCAGCAGTTCCTGAGCATGAGAATGTCATGGAGAACATCGAATCTACAAGTTCTGAGCAGCAAGATTAAACTTTCAAAAGATCAACCAGAGTCAAAAGAAAACCTGATTGATTCAATTTGTAGATTTCGACTATTTGTACATACTATGCTTGCTGTTCTTCTATATATGTATATTTGTTGAACAAAAATGAATACTGTTAGACTCACAGGCTAATGATATCACATGTAAATATACTGATGATAATGTATTAATTTATTCCTTCAAAGGAAAGGGGATGTAGTGATATTATGGTTGTGTTGTAATTCACTGACTTACCACTAGGAGTCTCATTAGTATATAAGTGAATGTTGGAGTCTGGTGACCTCAGATTGACTTGGGAGCTGGGAGAGAAAGGTTGCTTGTGAATGTTCATCTGTTATTTTGTATATATTTGATCCATAGTTAATGTTAATAAATCATTTATAGCTTTAGCTACAAGTGTTCTTGTAATATAAATCAAGCCATCCGAGAAGAACATTACATTGTCGTCTGGCACTGCCCATCCCAGCGGCCCACATACAATGCTCCTGTAGGGGCTACAGTGGGCATTGATTTGGGTGGGCTGCCTGATGCCCCACTGGCAAGTGGCGACCAGGTTGGGGGGGGAATGGTGGAAGGTGGGGTGCGAGGGTGAGCGGGTGGAGGCACCCATACAGCCAGTGTCACTTTGCAGGACCAGGGGCCAAGGTGGGTGGTCAGTGGAGTGCGCAGCAAGATGGCTGCCTTTCAGGCTGTGGAAATGGCAGTCTGCGCCTGGATATTGCCCCAGTCCCATGGGGTGGGGGTCACCCCGGCCATTGGTCCTATTTCCGTGTCATCCCCACTTCCCCCCTTGACTCCGGCAGTCCACAGTTGCTCCTCTCAGTGTCCTACCTCCTCTTCCTCCCTCATCAGGACAGCACAGTAGCATAGTGATTAGCACAATTGCTTCACAGCTCCAGGGTCCCAGGTTCGATTCCCGGCTTGGGTCTCTGTCTGTGCGGAGTCTGCACGTTCTCCTCGTGTGTGCGTGGATTTCCTCCGGGTGCTCTGGTTTCCTCCCACAGTCCAAAGATGTGCAGGTCAGGTGGATTGGACATGCTAAATTGCCCTTAGTGTCCAAAATTGCCCTTAGTAGGGTGGGGTTACTGGGTTATGGGGATAGGGTGGAGGTATGCAGTTGGGTAGGGTGCTCTTTCCAAGAGCCGGTGCAGATTCAATGGGCCGAATGGCCTCCTTCTTCACTGTAAATTCTATGAAATCAGCCATGATGCTGGTTTCAAGATTTTTAAAAGCACAAGTGAACCACGCCAACGTGAACTCGGCCCATCGGAGGCAGAGAATCGCGGAGGCTCTGGAGAATACCGGGTCAGTCCTTGTACAAAACAAAGAACAAAGAAAGAACAAAGAAATGTACAGCACAGGAACAGGCCCTTCGGCCCTCCAAGCCCGTGCCGACCATACTGCCCGACTAAACTACAATCTTCTACACTGCCTGGGTCCGTATCCTTCTATTCCCATCCTATTCATATATTTGTCAAGATGCCCCTTAAATGTCCCTATCGTCCCTGCTTCCACTACCTCCTCCGGTAGCGAGTTCCAGGTACCCACTACCCTCTGCGTAAAAAACTTGCCTCGTACATCTACTCTAAACCTTGCCCCTCTCACCTTAAACCTATGCCCCCTAGTAATTGACCCCTCTACCCTGGGGAAAAGCCTCTGACTATCCACTCTGTCTATGCCCCTCATAATTTTGTATACCTCTATCAGGTCGCCCCTCAACCTCCTTCGTTCCAGTGAGAACAAACCGAGTTTATTCAACCGCTCCTCATAGCTTATGCCCTCCATACCAGGCAACATTCTGGTAAATCTCTTCTGCACCCTCTCTAAAGCCTCCACATCCTTCTGGTAGTGTGGCGACCAGAATTGAACACTATACTCCAAGTGTGGCCTAACTAAGGTTCTATACAGCTGCAACATGACTTGCCAATTCTTATACTCAATGCCCCGGCCAATGAAGGCCAGCATGCCGTATGCCTTCTTGACTACCTTCTCCACCTGTGTTGCCCCTTTCAATGACCTGTGGACCTGTACTCCTAGATCTCTTGGACTTTCAATACTCTTGAGGGTTCTACCATTCACTGTATATTCCCTACCTGCATTAGACCTTCCAAAATGCATTACCTCACATTTGTCCGGATTAAACTCCATCTGCCATCTCTCCGCCCAAGTCTCCAGACAATCTAAATCCTGCTGTATCCTCAGACAGTCCTCATCGCTATCCGCAATTCCACCAACCTTTGTGTCGTCTGCAAACTTACTAATCAGACCAGTTACATTTTCCTCCAAATCATTTATATATACTACGAACAACAAAGGTCCCAGCACTGATCCCTGCGGAACACCACTAGTCACAGCCCTCCAATCAGAAAAGCACCCTTCCATTGCTACTCTCTGCCTTCGATGACCTAGCCAGTTCTGTATCCACCTTGCCAGTTCACCCCTGATCCCGTGTGACTTCACCTTTTGTACTAGTCTACCATGAGGGACCTTGTCAAAGGCCTTACTGAAGTCCATATAGACAACATCTACTGCCCTACCTGCATCAAACATCTTAGTGACCTCCTCGAAAAACTCTATCAAGTTAGTGAGACACGACCTCCCCTTCACAAAACCGTGCTGCCTCTCACTAATACGTCCATTTGCTTCCAAATGGGAGTAGATACTGTCTCTAAGAATTCTCTCCAGTAATTTCCCTACCACTGACGTAAGGCTCACCGGCCTGTAGTTCCCGGGATTATCCTTGCTACCCTTCTTAAACAGAGGAACAACATTGGCTATTCTCCAGTCCTCCGGGACATCCCCCGAAGACAGCGAGGATCCAAAGATTTCTGTCAAGGCCTCAGCAATTTCCTCTCCAGCCTCCTTCAGTATTCTGGGGTAGATCCCATCAGGCCCTGGGGACTTATCTACCTTAATATTTTTTAAGACACCCAACACCTCGTCTTTTTGGATCACAATGTGACCCAGGCTATCTACACCCCCTTCTCCAGACTCAACATCTACCAATTCCTTCTCTTTGGTGAATACTGATGCAAAGTATTCATTTAGTACCTCGCCCATTTCCTCTGGCTCCACACATAGATTCCCTTGCCTATCCTTCAGTGGGCCAACCCTTTCCCTGGCTACCCTCTTGCTTTTTATGTACGTGTAAAAAGCCTTGGGATTTTCCTTAACCCTATTTGCTAATGACTTTTCGTGACCCCTTCTAGCCCTCCTGACTCCTTGCTTAAGTTCCTTCCTACTTTCCTTATATGCCACACAGGCTTCGTCTGTTCCCAGCCTTTTAGCCCTGACAAATGCCTCCTTTTTCTTTTTGACGAGGCCTACAATATCACTCGTCATCCAAGCTTCCCGAAAATTGCCGTATTTATCTTTCTTCCTCACAGGAACATGCCGGTCCTGTATTCCTTTCAACTGACACTTGAAAGCCTCCCACATGTCAGATGTTGATTTGCCCTCAAACATCCGCCCCCAATCTATGTTCTTCAGTTCCCGCCTAATATTGTTATAATTAGCCTTCCCCCAATTTAGCACATTCATCCTCGGACCACTCTTATCCTTGTCCACCAGTACCTTAAAACTTACTGAATTGTGGTCACTGTTACCGAAATGCTCCCCTACTGAAACATCTACCACCTGGCCGGGCTCATTCCCCAATACCAGGTCCAGTACCGCCCCTTCCCTAGTTGGACTGTTTACATATTGTTTTAAGAAGCCCTCCTGGATGCTCCTTACAAACTCCGCCCCATCTAAGCCCCTGGCACTAAGTGAGTCCCAGTCAATATTGGGGAAGTTGAAGTCTCCCATCACCACAACCCTGTTGTTTTTACTCTTTTCCAAAATCTGTCTACCTATCTGCTCCTCTATCTCCCGCTGGCTGTTGGGAGGCCTGTAGTATACCCCCAACATTGTGACTGCACCCTTCTTATTCCTGATCTCTACCCATATAGCCTCACTGCCCTCTGAGGTGTCCTCTCGCAGTATAGCTGTGATATTCTCCCGAACAAGTAGCGCAACTCCACCTCCCCTTTTACATCCCCCTCTATCCCGCCTGAAACATCTGAATCCTGGAACGTTTAGCTGCCAATCCTGCCCTTCCCTCAACCAGGTCTCTGTAATGGCAACAACATCATAGTTCCAAGTAGTAATCCAAGCTCTAAGTTCATCTGCCTTACCCGTAATGCTCCTTGCATTAAAACATATGCACTTCAGGCCACCAGACCCGCTGTGTTCAGCAACTTCTCCCCGTCTGCTCTGCCTCAGAGCCACACTGTCCCTATTCCCTAGTTCTCCCTCAATGCTCTCACCTTCTGACCTATTGCTCCCGTGCCCACCCCCCTGCCATACTAGTTTAAACCCTCCCGTGGACATAGAACATAACAGCGCAGTACAGGCCCTTTGGCCCTCGATGTTGTGCCGACTTGTGAAACCACTCTAAAAGCCCATCTACACTATTCCCTCATCATCCATATGTCTATCCAATGACCATTTGAATGCCCTTAGTGTTGGCAAGTCCATTACTGTTGCAGTCAGGGCATTCCACGCCCTTACTACTCTCGGAGTAAAGAACCTACCTCAGACATCTGTCCTATATCTATCTCCCCTCAATTTAAAGCTATGTCCCCTCGTGCTGGACATCACCATCCGAGGAAAAAGGCTCTCACAGTCCACCCTATCTAATCCTCTGATCATCTTGTATGCCTCAATTAAGTCACCTCTTAACCTTCTTCTCTCTAACAAAAACAGCCTCAAGTCCCTCAGCCTTCCCTCATAAGATCTTCCCTCCATACCAGGCAACATCCTGGTAAATCTCCTCTGCACCCTTTCCAATGCTTCCACATCCTTCCTATAATGCGGCGACCAGAATTGCACACAATACTCCAAATGTGGCCGCACCAGAGTTTTGTACAGCTGCAACATGACCTCATGGCTCCGAAACTCAATCCCTCTACCAATAAAAGCTAACACACCATACGCCTTCTTAACAACCCTCTCAACCTGGGTGGCAACTTTCAGGGATCTATGTACATGGACACCGAGATCTCTGTGCTCATCCACACTGCCAAGAATCTTACCATTAGCACAGTACTCTGTCTTCCTGTTATTCCTTCCAAAATGAATCACCTCACACTTTTCTGCATTAAACTCCATTTGCCACCTCCCAGCCCAGAGCTGCAGCTTATCTATGTCCTTCTGTAACTTGTAACATCCTTCCGCACTGTCCACAACTCCACCGACTTTAGTGTCATCTGCAAATTTACTCACCCATCCTTCTACACCCTCCTCCAGGTCATTTATAAAAATGACAAACAGCAGTGGCCCCCAAACAGATCCTTGTGGTACACCACTAGTAACTGGACTCCAGTCTGAACATTTCCCATCAACCACCACCCTTGGTCTTCTTCCAGCTAGCCAATTTCTGATCCAAACTGCTAAATCACCCCGCATCCCATGCCTCCGTATTTTCTGCAATAGCCTACCGTGGGGAACCTTATCAAATGCTTTACTGAAATCCATATACACCACATCAACTGCTTTACCCTCATCCACCTGTTTGGTCACCTTCTCAAAGAACTCAATAAAGGTTTGTGAGGCACGACCTACCCTTCACAAAATCGTGTTGACTATCTCTAATCAAATTATTCCTTTCCAGATGATTATACATCCTATCTCTTATAAACCTTTCCAAGACTTTTCCCACAACAGAAGTAATGCTCACTGGTCTATAGTTACCGGGGTTGGCTCTACTCCCCTTCTTGAACAAGGGGACAACATTTGCTATCCTCCAGTCTTCTGGCACTATTCCTGTAGACAAAGATGACTTAAAGATCAAAGCCAAAGGCTCAGCAATCTCCTCCCTAGCTTCCCAGAGAATCCGAGGATAAATCCCATCCGGCCCAGGGGACTTATCTATTTTCACACTTTCCAGAATTAACACCTCCTCCTTATGAACCTCAAGCCCTTCTAGTCTAGTAGCCTGAATCTCAGTATTCTCCTCGACAACTGTCTTTTTCCTGTGTGAATACTGATGAAAAATATTCATTTAGCACCTCTCCTATCTCCTTGGACTCCACTCACAACATCCCGCTACTGTCCTTGACTGGCCCTACTCTTACCCTAGTCATTCTTTTATTCCTGACATATCTATAGAAAGCTTTAGGGTTGTCCTTGATCCTACCTGCCAAAGATTTCTCATTGTCCCTCCTGGCTCTTCGTAGCTAGGAAGGACCTAAAGAGAGAGCTAACTTGTAACTCTCGAGCGCCCTAACTGAACCTTCATGTCTCATCTTTACATAAGCCTCCTTCTTCCTCTTGACATGTGTTTCGACTGCTTTAGTAAACCACAGTTCCCTTGCTCGACCACTCCAGTAAACGTAATCGAATTATGGTCTCTATCACCAAAGTGCTCACCTACCTCCAAATCTAACACCTGGCCTGGTTCATTACCCAGTACCAAATCCAAAATGGCCTCACCTCTCGTTGGCCTATCTACATACTGTGTCAGGAAACCCGCCTGCACACATTGGACAAAAACGGACCCATCTAAAGTACTCGAACTATAGCGTTTCCAGTCAATATTTGGAAAGTTAAAGTCCCCGATAACAACTACCCTGTTGCGTTTTCTCCTATCCAGAATCATCTTTGCAATCCTTTCCTCTACATCTCTGGAACTTTTCGGAGGCCTATAGAAAACCCCTAACGGTGACATCTCCTTTCCGGTCTCTAACCTCAGCCCATACTATCTCAGTAGACGAGTCCTCATCAAATGTCCTTTCTGCCACTGTAATACTGTCCTTGACTGACAATGCCACCCCTCCCCCTCTTTTACCACCTTCCCTGAGCTTACTGAAATATCTAAACCCCGGCACCTGCAACAACCATTCCTGTCCCTGCTCTATCCATGTCAGGTTAAGGAATAAGAGGAACAGGCATGGGAGGTGGATTTGAGACCCGGAAGAGATCAACCACGATCTGATTGAATGGCAGAGCAATCTCGAAGAGCTGAACTGTAGACTTCTGCTCCTTTTTAAAAAAAGTAAATTTAGAATACCCAATTTTTTTTTTCTTTTTTCCAATTACAGGGCAATTTAGCCTGGCCAATCCACCTAATCTGCACATCTTTGGGTTGTGGGGGTGAAACCCATGCAGACACAGGGAGAATGTGCAAACTTCACATGAACAGTGACCCAGGGCCGTGATTTGAACCCGGGTCCTCAGCGCTGTAGTCCCAGTGCTAACCACTGCGCCACCCTATCTGCTCCTAATACTCATGTGAGGCTAGAGCGACGAGAGTGTATTTTTTTTAAAGAATCCTAGTTTGAAAGGTTCTGGAAGCCAGATGTAGAATTAAGGCATTGTTTCAACTTGGTAAGATGTAATTAATGGGAGAAGTCAAGGTACCAGGCATTCTGAAGAATAGTTCAGTTGAGTTTTAGATTGAAATGTGAGCAGAACTGAAGCATCTGCTCCCACTGCAGTTCAGTTAAAGATGTATCTATAGACAGATTAGCAGTTTGGAATTGCGGCGAAGGGGAGCTGAAAGAAGCAAAAAAATTGCTTCTGAAGAAATCCAGCCAGAGTTTCTGCATGGTTCTGACAGGATTCAGGACTTTCTCAAAGTACAGAATCTAGCCATCGCTGAACAGCAGATATTCCCGGGTGATAACTGTTCCTCACAGTCTTACAAAATTAGAGTGAAATATTGGGCTTTTTGCCCAGTATCCTAGCCACTGTTGGTAGTCTGGTCAGAGATCGCAATACACCCAAAAGATGATATCCCCTGGCATACAGAATTCCCCAGTAGTGGTGCTAATGATATGCAAATGGTGTTTACTTTACTTGCATTCTGACTGCATTGACATCGTTGTCGAGGTGACGGAGAATTGCGGTTTGGCGTCAAATCAGCGCCTGCCACAATTTCGGTGTTGGAAACAATTCTCCGCCCAATTGCGTTTTGGCATCAGCCAACAGAGAATCCCACCCATTGTGTACATAGGTCATGTGATTTGAGTGGAATAAAGAGGGTGTAGTAATGGGAGGAGCCAGGTCTGTAGCAGTCAGTTTTAGTTTAACCTCTGGAAGCTGTAAACTGATCTTTTGTAAAATCTTTTGTAGAAGGCTGTCAGATTCAGCATTAATCTGACAGACAGCGATCTATAAGCTCTTTACTGAAATAATCTCTCTTGTAGTAATATTTGAAGGACCTCTCGATCCAGAGAATGGCAAGTAACTCTGTGATTGCTAACTTTATTTAAAAATGGTTTTTGACCTGTAATTGATTTTGCTTGATGGAGATAGAGAAGATATCAGTTGGAAGTTAAAGTGTTTCCTTTATTGTTAGACATTGTTTAACTGGTAATTGTAAGCTATATTCTGTTTCAGTTTCCCCCCCAATCTATCATGCATTCGCCAACCCAAAAATTAATGCTGGGTGGGAGATGGCTATAAAATGGGGCAAGGGTGGGCTTCCCATCCAAGGCCTTTCCCGCTTTGGTGTAAAATCATGACCAGGTCATGGCGGGCGGGGAGCTGGAGGGTTTTCCAGTCAATGCCATTTTGCACTCCCCGCCACCTCAGAACCCACCAGGGACAGGAGAGTAAAATTCTGGCCTTGCCTTTGCATCTTCATGTCACAGCACTGAAGATGAATTTAAATTTAGTTTGCATATTGTAAGTGACCACTCAGAAGCGATGTCTACAGAAAAGTTTGGTTTTATTCTGGTTACTAGACACTCTTCCTACTCCCCGAAGGGTCTCCCGCGCCCGGCCTACACCGGGGCCGGGTATTTATATCCCAGCAGTCCTAGGAACAGTGGGGTTAGCCCCTCATCTGTGTAGATCATATTCAGGTGAGGCCACAGGGATTCTGATGCTGCAGATCCCGGGGCCTCCTGCAGGATTATAACACATATATAATCCACTAGAGGTCAGATATGCTCCATTTTGTGGAATCCACAGAGTTTTCGGTGGAGACATATCATAGAATCATAGAATTTACAGTGCTAAAGGAGGCCATTCAGCCCGTCGAGTCTGCACTGATCCTTGGAAAGAGTACCCTCCTTAAGCCCACACCTCCACACTAGCCTCGTGACCCAGGAACCCAACCTAACCTATTGGACACTAAGGGGGCAATTTAGCATGGCCAATCCACCTAACCTGCATATCTTTGGACTGTAGGAGAAAGTCGGAGCATCCGGAGGAAACCCACGCAGACAAGGGGAGAACGTGCAAACTCCACACAGCCAGTCACCCGAGGCCAGAATTGAACCGGGGTTCCCGGAGCCATGAGGCAGCAGTGCTAACCACTGTGCCACCATGCTGCCCAATTGAGACCCAATTGGTTCCAAACTTTCCACAGGGGTTAGCATTGCACTCACCCTCAATACATCTCCTTGAATATCTGAGTACCACACCTCTTGCATTATTACTGTTCTTCATGTGATTGTTGTCTATTACTGATATTTTACATAAAAGTGCATCCAAATTAAGACACAGAAAGACAATTTAGCCCATTCCTGTTTAGGTTTTGTGTTCCAGACCAATGCTGATTTCAGTCTGCTATTATTTCAGGATGATTCTCTGCATTACTGATCTATGTTGTTCCGATTATTGATGTACTACTTAATTCCTAACTATTATTACTCTAATGTATGATTCCAGTGTTTTAATAAGAATAAAGTGACAATTCCAGTACTGCATTAATCTCCAAGCCATTCATTACTGATGTATTTTACATTATTTCCATTTCTTGCTCCTGCCCATTGAACTAAACCTAACGTACCTTTGAGTAATATCAGCGTGACATCATAGATCATAGAATTTACAGTGCAGAAGGAGGCCATTTGGCCCATCGAGTCTGCACCGGCCCTTACAAAGAGCACCCGACTCAAGCCCACGTGTCTACTCTATCACCGTAACCCAGTAACCCCCCTTAACCTATTTGGACACTAAAGGCAATTTATCATGGCCAATCCACCTAACCCGCACATCTTTGGACTGTGGGAGGAAACCGGAAAACCCGGAGGAAACCTATGCAGACACGGGGAGAACGTGCAGACTCCGCACAGACAGTGACCCAGCTGGGAATCGACCCTGGGACCTTGGAGCTGTGAAGCAACTGTGCTAACCACTATGCTAGCGTGCTGCCGGTAATCACTGAAGTAATTTTTATAAATTAATTTACAGGATGGCTGGACCACCATTAATTGCCCATTCCTAACTGTCCCCCTGTCCAAAAAGGTTAGGTGAGGTTACAGTGGTAGGGCGGAGGCGTGGGTCTGGGTGGAGTGCTCCTTTGGAGAGTAGATGCAGACTTGATGGGCCAAATGGCCTCCTTCTCCACTGTAGAAATTCTATGATTGGCCAAAATTCTCATTGGCCAAAATTAACACAGAGGAAAGAGCCAACATACTACCGTGAATTCTAAAAGACATGAATCCACAGACATGAAAGGCCATGGTGAAACCTACTACTGCACAATTTTCTGTGTACTGGTTCCATGTGCAGGATCCATGGTCCTGGAGTGGACGTACAATTCATTGTCCTGGGTTTCACAGATCTCTACATCATGGAAGCTAAAGGCCCATCCATTGTAGGTATCAGCATGCCGTGACTGTGCTCTAGTGATAATCCGTGGTGTTAGTCAGAGCACAAACTGCAAATCAACCTCAGAGAACGCAAGTCTTGCGATCAAACCATTACGTAAGTACAGCCTCCACATACAAGACAAATTGAGGTCGAACTAAACAAGATGGAGAAGGATGGAATGATTCGAAGAATATGAGTGCAGATACACTGGAGTAGCTTATTCCATTTCATACCCCATTCAGACAACACTGTTTTCAATAACCTCCCTTTGGGCTATCTGCTCACCCGGATCTCGTTCAAGCTCACATGGACTGCATTGCATACACTGTGCCCAGATGCTCCTGCATTGCTGATGACATCATCATTGTGGGGAAACAAAGAACATGACCATAATCTGCACCTATTGATATAATAATAATAATAATCTTTATTAGTGTCACAAGTAGCTTTGCGCAGGTGAAGGACACAGAGCCTGAGTGACTGAGACACAGCCAGAGTGGGAATTGGAACTTGGTAATTTGGGCAGTGGGGTCATTCGGCGCGGAGTGGGAGCGGATGCTGTTTCCCTTTTTGTTCTGTTTCCTTCCTTTGGCTTTGTAACTGGTAATCTGCAGGGAGAGATCCAGAATGCATTCTGGGAAGCAGGGAGAAAACCAGGGAGCACCCTGGAAAGGTAGGTGATATAAAATCTTACCCCCAGGTTCCAGCGGTCTTCATTTTCGGGAGCGGGAGAGAGAGAGAGCTGGGGAGCAGCTTGGGAACAGGTAAGTGTTAGATATTCTGCTATTCTGAGGGATCCAACGGTGGGGGGGGGGGGAGGGAAACTGAAAAGTGATGTCACAGGAAAGTTGTGACCTGATTGGCTGGTAGGGAATCTGCATTAAATTTAAAAATTAAACATTGTTAAACTAATTAAACATAAATAATTAATTACTTAATCATAATTTAGAGGCGCATCTAAGCCAGGGACCGGAGAGTACTGTATTTAGCATTTAGAACATAAGAACATAAGAACTAGGAGCAGGAGTAGGCCATCTGGCCCCTCGAGCCTGCTCCACCATTCAGTGAGATCATGGCTGATCTCTTTTGGACTCAGCTCCACTTTCCCGCCCAAACACCATACCACTTAATCCCTTTATTCTTCAAAAAACTATCTATCTTTATCTTTAAAACATTTAATGAAGCAGCCTCAACTGCTTCACTGGGCAAGGAATTCCATAGATTCACAACCCGTTGGGTGAAGAAGTTCCTCCTAAGCTCAGTCCTAAATTGACTTCCCTTTATTTTGAGGCTATGCCCTCTAGAACAAAGAACAAAGAACAAATAAAATTACAGCACAGGAACAGGCCCTTCGGTCCTCCCAGTTGCGCCGATCCAAATCCTTTATCTAAACCTGTCGCCTATTTTCCAAGGATCTATTCCTTCTGTTTCCCGCCCGTTCATATATCTGTCGAGATGCATCTTAAATGATGCTATCGTGCCCGCCTCTACCACCTCCGCTGGCAAAGCGTTCCAGGCACCCACCACCCTCTGCCTAAAAAACTTTCCACGCACATCTCCCTTAAATTTTCACCCTCTCACCTTGAAATCGTGACCCCTTGTAATTGACACCCCCACTCTTGGAAAAAGCTTATTGCTAGCCACCCTGTCCATACCTCTCATAATTTTGTAGACCTCAATCAGGTCCCCCCTCAACCTCCGTCTTTCCAACAGAAACAATCCTAATCTACTCAACCTTTCTTCATAGCTTGCACCCTCCATACCAGGCAACATCCTGGTGAACCTCCTCTGCACCCTCTCTAAAGCATCCACATCCTTCTGGTAATGTGGCAACCAGAAGTGCACGCAGTATTCCAAATCTGGCCTAACCATAGTCCTATACAACTGTACATGACCTGCCGACTCTTGTACTCAACACCCCGTCCGATGAAGGCAAGCATGCTGTATGCCTTCTTGACCACTCTATCGACCTGCGTTGCCACCTTCAGGGTACAATGGACCTGAACTCCCAGATCGCTCTGTACATCAATTTTCCCCAGGACTCTCCCATTGACCGTATAGTCTGCTCTTGAATTAGTTCTTCCAAAATGCATCACCTCCATCTGCCATTTCTCTGCCCAACTTTCCAATCTATCTATATTTTGCTGTATTCTCTGACAGTCCCCCTCGCTATCTGCAACTCCACCAATCTTAGTATCATCTGCAAACTTGCTAATCAGACCACCTATACCTTCGTCCAGATCATTTATGTATATCACAAACAACAGTGGTCCGAGCACGGATCCCTGTGGAACACCACTAGTCACCCTTCTCCATTTTGAGACACTCCCTTCCACCACGACTCTCTGTCTCCTGTTGCCCAGCCAGTTCTTTATCCATCTAGCTAGTACACCCTGAACCCCATACGACTTCACTTTTTCCATCAACCTGCCATGGGAAGCTTTATCAAACGCCTAACTGAAGTCCATGTATATACATGTACAACCCTTCCCTCATCAATTAACTTTTTCACTTCCTCAAAGAATTCTATTAGGTTTGTAAGACATGACCTTCCCTGCACAAAACCATGCTGCCTATCACTGATAAGTCTATTTTCTTCCAAAGTACCCTCTGCACTTTATGCTTTACCACTCATCTTTTTAGTGTCGTCTGCAAACTTGGACACATTGCCCTTGGTCCCCAACTCCAAATCACCTATGTAAATTGTGAACATTTGTGGGCCCAACACTGAACCCTGAGGGACACCACTAGCTACTAATTGCCAACCAGAGAAACACCCATTAATCCCCACTCTTTGCTTTCTATTAATTAACCAATCCTCTATCTATGCTATTACTTTACCCTTAATGCCATGCATCTTTATCTTATGCAGCAATCTTTTGTGTGGCACCTTGTCAAAAGCTTTCTGGAAGTCCAGATATACCACATCCATTGGCTCCCTGTTATCTACCGCACTGGTAATACCCTCAAAAAATTCCACTAAATGACCTGCCCTTTATGAACCCATGCTGCATCTGCCCAATGGGACAATTTCCATCCAGATGCCTTGCTATTTCTTCCTTGATGATAGATTCCAGCATCTTCCCTACTACCAAAGTTAAGCTAACTGGCCTATAATTACCCGCTGTCTGCCTACCTCCTTTTTTAAACAGTGTCGTCACGTTTGGTAATTTCCAATCCGCCGGGACCACCCCAGAGTCTAGTGAATTTTGGTAAATTATCAGTAGTGCATTTGTAATTTCCCTAGCCATCTCTTTTAGCACTCTGGGATGCATTCTATCAGGGCTAGGAGACTTGTCTACCTTTAGCCCCATTAGCTTGCCCATCACTACCTCCTTAGTGATAACAATCATCTCAAGGTCTTCAGCCGTCATAGCCTCATTTCCATTAGTCGCTAGCATGTTATTTGTGTCTTCCACTGTGAAGACCGACCCAAAAAATCTGTTCAGTTACTCAGCCATTTCATCATCTCCCATTATTAAATCTCCCTTCTCATCCTCTAAAGGACCAGTATTTACCTTAGCCACTCTTTTTTGTTTTATATATTTGTAGAAACTTTTACTATCTGTTTTTATATTCTGAGCAAGTTTACTCTCAGAATCTATCTTACTCTTCTTTATAGCTTTTTTAGTAGCTTTCTGTTGCCCCCTAAAGATTTCCCAGTCCTCTAGTCTCCCACTAATCTTTACCACTTTGTATGCTTTTTCCTTTAATTTGATACTCTCCCTTATTTCCTTCGATATCCACAGTCGATTTTTCCTCTTTCTACCGTCCTTCCTTTTTGTTGGTATAAACCTTTGCTGAGCACTGTGAAAAATCGCTTGGAAGGTTCTCCACTGTTCCTCAACTATTTCACCATAAAGTCTTTGCTCCCAGTCCACCTTAGCTAGCTCTTCTCTCATCCCATTGTAATCTCCTTTGTTTAAGCACAAAACACGAGTGTTTGATTTTACCTTCTCACCCTCCATCTGTATTTTAAATTCCACCATATTATGATCGCTCCTTCCGAGAAGATCCCTAACTATGAGCTCATTAATCAATCCTGTCTCATTACACAGGACCAGATCTAGGACCGCTTGTTCCCTCGTAGGTTCCATTGCATACTGTTCTAGGAAACTATCGCAAATACATTCGATAAACCCCCCCTCAAGGCTGCCTTGACCGACCTGATTAAACCAATCGACATGTAGATTAAAATCCCCCATGATAACTGCTGTACCATTTCTACATGCATCAGTTATTTCTTTGTTTATTGCTTACCCCACCATAATGTTACTATTTGGTGGCCTATAGACTACTCCTATCAGTGACTTTTTCACCTTACTATTCCTGATTTACACCCAAATGGATTCAACCTTATCCTCCATAGCACCGATGTCATCCCTTACTATTGCCCGGATGTCATCCTTAAATAACAGAGGTACACCACCTCCCTTACCATCCACTCTGTCCTTCCAAATAGTTTGACACCCTTGAATATTTAACTCCCAGTCATGACCATCCTTTAACCATGTTTCAGTAATGGCCACTTTACATTTACAGTAGAAGAAATCTAGTGCTAGGAAATATATAGTTAACAGTAACTTCTTTCTTTTAAATTTATTTTAAAATTTAATTTACTAATTAATTAACGCAATGTCAATTAGAGGGGTGCAGTGCTCTGACTGATGTTAGATGTGGCAGGTCTGGGAGGCTTCCAGCATCCCAGATGGCTTAATCTGCAGAAAGTGCACCCAACTGGAGCTCCTCACAGACCGCATGGTTCGGTTGGAGCAACAGTTGGATGCACTTAGGAGCATGCAGGTGGTGGAAAGCATCATAGATAGCAGTTATATAAATGTGGTCACACCAAAGGTGCAAGCAGAGAGATAGGTGACCACCAGAAGGGGCAGGCAGTCAGTGCAGGAGTCCCCTTGGTTGTCCCCCTCTCGAACAGGTATACTGCTGGAGGGAATAGCTATCAGGGGAAAACAGCAGCAGCCAGAGCAGTGGTACCACGGTTGGCTCCGATGTTCAGCAGGGAGGGTCAAAGCACAGAAGAGCAATAGTCATAGGGGACTCTATAGTTAGGGGCACAGATAGGCGCTTTTGTGGATGTTAAAGAGACTCCAGAATGGTATGTTGCCTCCCTGGTGCCAGGGTCCAGGATGTCTCAAAACGGGTAGCGGGCATCCTGAAGGGGGAGGGCAAACAGGCAGAGGTCGTGGTACATATTGGCACTAACGACATAGGCAGGAAGGGGGATGAGGTCCTGCAGCAGGAGTTCAGGGAGCTAGGCAGAAAGTTAAAAGACAGGACCTCAAGGGTTGTAATTTCGGGATTACTCCCTGTGCCACGTGCCAGTAAGGCTAGAAATAGGAAAATTGAGCAGCTAAACACGTGGTTAAACAGCTGGTGTAGGAGGGAGGATTTCAGTTATCTGGACCACTGGGCACACTTCCGGGGCAGGTGTGACCTGTATAAGAAGGACGGGTTGCACCTAAACTGGAGAGGCATAAATATCCTGGCCGCGAGGTTTGCTAGTGTCACACAGGAGGGTTTAAACTAGTATGGCAGGGGGGTGAGTACCAGAGCAATAGGTCAAAAGGTGAAGAAATTGACGGAGAACTAGGAAATAGGACCACTATGGCTCTGAGGAAGAGCAGACAAGGAGATGTTGCTGAAAACAGTGGGACTGGTGGCCTGAAGTGCATATGTTTTAATGCAAGAAGTATAACAGGTAAGGCAGATGAACGTAGAGCTTGGATTAGTACTTGGAACTATGATGTTGTTGCCATTACAGAGACCTGGTTGAGGGAAGGACAGGATTGGCAGCTAAACATTCCAGAATTTAGATGTTTCAGGAGGGATAGAGGGGGATGTAAAAGGGGTGGAGGAGTTGCGCTACTGGTTAGGGAGAATTAGGGCTGATTTAGCCCAGTGAGCTAAACAGCTGGCTTGTAATGAAGAACAAGGCCAGCAGTGCGGGTTCAATTCCCGCACCAGCCTCCCCGAACAGGCGCCGTAATGTGGCGACTAGGGGCTTTTCACAGTAACTTCATTGAAGCCTACTTGTGTCATTAAGCAATTATTATTATTATTATCACAGCTGTACTGCGGGAGGGCACCTCAGAGGGCAGTGAGGCTATATGGGTAGAGATCAGGAATAAGAAGGGTGCAGCCACAATGTAGAGGGTTTACTACAGGTCTTCCAAAAGCCAGCGGGAGATAGAGGAGCAGATTGGTAGACAGATTTTGGAAAGGAATAAAAGCAACAGGGTTGTTGTGATGGGAGACTTTAACTTCCCCAATATTGACTGGGACTCACTTAGT